>NC_135535.1:148979954-150188526 GCF_045843805.1 Urocitellus parryii
ACTTAGTCCTAATCTTCCAGGCACCAGGCTTCTTAGATGAACCGATGATGTTACTACCACAGGGCTCTCTCCATTTCATTATAATGGAGAGTTGTCAGCAGTTTTCTCTAGTTAAACTTCCCCCCACATTTTATACCTTAATTGGTACATAATTTATAAAGTATACTTCATCTATTATAAATAGTTTGATAATTTTTAGTAAATTTATATAGATGTAAAATCTAACTTGAGAACTTTCTTGTTCATTTCTTCTAATAAATTAATCCAACTTTCCAGATTAATTTCATATTAAGGTCTTTCTCTTCTACATCAGTATGAGCAAACTTTATTTTTCTAGAAATAGTTTCTAAGACTTTAAAAAACCTATTATGTCCATTTAAATTTAGTATGTTCTGGGTGATAGTTAAAAAAGTTGAAGTTACCCTTAAAAATCTCTTGTTCTCAATCATGCAATTAGTTTGTGGGTCCCAACCACACAGGGTATTGTGTTGTGGAATTGGACAAAAATCTTTTACCAAGTTCAGTGTTGTACAAAAAGATTAGAACCTTGGATAAGTGACTTTTTTATAAATAGACACTTTGTATAAACTGTGATTAAAAACACCAACTGAAGGGACAGTGTGAAGGCAGGAGTCATCAATGGCATTTCAGAAACAGGATTCTGAATCGTCTCCCCTTGCTGGGTTTAGATAATGGATATGAGATAGACAGGTTTGATTTAGGAATTCTTTTGTGGATTTGGTATACCTTTTACCTCCAAAGGCAGGAGAAACTAACTCAGAAAGCCAATCATTCATGTAATTTCACAGTGATTTTTTTAAAAGAAACATTTTAAAATACAGAAAAAACAGCAGGTAAATGTTTCTTCACGGTAATTGACAATTCTCAAATATTATACTTCACATCTTCAAGTCATGTGTATAAAGGAACCAAACCTTCCTTTGTAGGCAGTTTTTAGTTCCCAACACCTAGCCTAAAGAAGTGCTATATCTTTAGCAGGATCTGAAGCTCTCTGAAGCCTATCCCCATACAGTTTTTTAAAATGCTCATTAAGGGGGCTGGGGATGTGGCTCAAGCGGTAGCGCGCTCGCCTGGCATGCGTGCGGCCCGGGTTCGATTCTCAGCACCACATACCAACAAAGATGTTGTGTCCACCAAGAACTAAAATAAATAAATATTAAAAAAAAAAAAAAAAAAGAAAAAAAATAAAATGCTCATTAATTCACACTTTTTTTTGTCTTTTGTTTCATAATTTCTAGTGGTTTTTAAAACTGATTGAACAAAAGAATTATCTGGGAAAATTTAAATCCTAATGTCTAGCCCACATTCCATATGGGCTTATGCAGAATTTCTCATGATTAGGCCAAGTACACAATTATTTTAAAATTCTTCAAGTGATTCCAGTGTTCTACTAAATTTGAGAGCTAGTGATGTGCCCTGGAGAAGTGCTTCTCAAAATTTAATATGCAGATAAATCACCTGTGGTGATCTTCAAATGTAGACTTTATCTCATAGGTCAAGGCTAAGCCCAGACATTCTGCATTTCATCGTAACTACATGCCCAGTATCAACTTCATTGTTTTCAAACTTTTTTTTTTTTAAGCTCACAATTTGTATTCACTTGCATCCCCACCTTTTCTAATCATCAGATCTTTCTGAATGCTTCAAGTTTGTTTCAAATGCTCTCTCTATGGAAGGACAGACCCTTGTGATCTATCTTTGTCACCTCTCATTTAGTGTGAGAATTGTCATAGCTTGAGGGAAGAAGCCCTTCTGATACACCTTCCTCACAGCCCACAGAGGACAGATTTCTTTGCTCTAGTTCTTCCTTTCTCCCCATGTCCAGCTGCCTCTTCCTTCCCTTCTCCTGTCTCTAGTCATATGGGCAAGAATATTTTTTCTAAACAATAATTCTAACTACAATTATAATAAACTACAGTTTAGTTTTAAAGTAATTTCCAATTCATGCAGATTTTTTTCTTCAACTAATACCAATAGATGGGGCATTTTTGAGTTTGTTCTTTTCTAGTGACTTGTGGTTAAAAAAATACCTGAAGTTGTAGGGGCCAGCAGGAATAAAGGAAAATAATGGACAAATATTGGCCTAAAATTTTTATGTTTATTGTGTGCCAGGTATTGTTCCAAAGAGGTTAACTCATTTAATCCTAATAACCAAAAGGGATTATGATTTTCTCCATTGTACAGATAAGAAAATAGAGACACAGAGGTTAACAAGAAGCTCCAGGAAATACAGCAAGTGGCAGAGTCAGAATTGGCAGTCAGGCTACCAAACTCTAGGACCTTGCTTTTACCACCCTGAAGCCAAGGCCTTTGGTTAATGAGGTTTTTTTTAATAAGAAAAATAAAAACATATCTATTGCAAATGAATTCTGGGAAAATAAGCTGGGGGAAAGGGCAGGATTCTGAATTTGGAGTGAAGCAATTCAGATTATGGCTCTGCCTTCTTGGTGGCAGATTGTGGATATGGGGGTTAAAATCCAGACCTACCATTAACTGCAGTCTCAGGGATTTTCTCTCATTCATTCGTTAGTAAAACAGATATTCTCATCCCTTTTTAATAATTTTCCAGTGTTACTATGAGAAACAGTGTAAGGAATAATTGAAAATAAACAGTTGAAAGTAAATCCTCATCCATCTCATAAGGATTTCAGTAATACTGCTGTTCTGACTTCTCCCATGTTTTATAATAGTGTCCCAGGCTACTGCTCAGTCCCCCAGCCTCCATCACTCAGGCCATCCAAGGTTCTCTTCTTGGTTTTCTTTTTACTTCATACTAATAAGAATAGCTCATGCTTACTGTGGCCTTAGCAGCTACTATTATTAATTTACATGTATTAACTCAATTTAGTTCTAAAACCAACTCTGAGATAAATTACTATTATCCTTCTATTGGGAAGAGGGTTATTGCTATTCATTAGAGCTTAATTTCAAGCCTCTTGTCTACTCAACTTAGATGAATAGAGGTAAAGAAATTAAGACACAGAAGTAACTTGCCCAAGCACACATAACTAGTAAACTACTTGGTAGTTCCATCCACTCAGGCCACTTTATTTCTAACACCTAACCAAAGGTGGCCGCATTAAGATCTCTAGCTCAGACAGACTTGTTTGAAATCATTAATAATGAGGGTACCGCAATGCAGCATTTATAAAGGCTAGTTCCTCACCTGGGCTTCCTTAATCCTAAATTTGTTTTTGTGGTCTTAGGTTCAATCTTTTTGTTAATAATTACATGTGAGCTAGAAACCCTGATGTCATCACCTTCACTCCCTATGTAGAATTAATCTGATTGTTAGCTAAAATATTCCTCAAATCTGCCTTCTCCTTTCCATTGTCTTATTCCAGTTCAGGCCCTCTTCTTTCTCAACTGTGGGCCTTGAGTTCAAATTCTTTTTTTCCCCACTAACTTCCTCTATGACCTTTTAAACTTCCCTGAAAATGTCCTTTAGGACTTGTTCCTTAGCTCCTTTTCTGCTCACTTCAGCTTTTTCTATAGGTAACCATATCTGTTCTTTAGTGTTCAAAACCCATTTCTTCAGAATCCAACATTATATGTTGAGTCCCATCTTTTTCCTAGAGCTCTAGACTTATCTAAATACTTGGATATGGTCACTTCAAAGTCAAATGAGTTCAAGCCTGTATGCCTAATGCTCTTCTTAAAATCGATTTCTCGGGGCTGGGGTTGTGGCTCAGTGGTAGAGAGCTCTCCTAGCACGTGTGAGGCCCTGTGTTCGATCCTCAGCACCACATATAAATAAATAAATAAAATAAAGATATTGAGTTCCAGTACAACTAAAAAATAAATTTTAAAAAATCCATTTCTCTTCCACTTCTGCTTTCTGTATTATCCAGTTGCTTATACCACAAACCTGGGAGTTCCTCTAGAATTAACCCTACCCCATAGTTAATCTACAAGTTCTATAGATCTTCCTGAAACTACTGCTCAAATCTAGCCCACGTCCACATTATAGCTTAACCAAGCTATAGCAATAACTTCCTAACAGGTCACCTTAATTTTATTCCCTTATCCATTCTCTAACATAGTATGCTCTTTAAAAAAAAAAAAAAAGAAAAAAAAATAGGTCAGGATCTCACTTAGATTGATCTTAGAATGGAGTGTCATCATTTCCTTTAACCTACAGGGCTCTAAGGGATTCTGCATTTCAAAATTTATCTTGTGTCTGCATCACCCTCTCTCTCAAGGTTCTGGTACAATGATTTCCTCAAATGTGGCATACTTTTTTTTTTTTTTAACCTCGGTGCCTCCTACATGCTGTATCCTTGTTAGTTCTCATCATTTCTTTTCCTAGTTGCCATCACTGAGGAGTTCTTAAATGTCATGACTTCAGAGAGACTTTCCTAACTCCCAAATCTGTGTATACATTTTTTTCATTGGATCTTGATTATTTCATTGGAACTTAATTATTTGTCCCATCTCTTTCACATTTGTAGACTAGGAAATCTAGAAAGGCAGGGACCATGGAGGTTTTGTAACTGTTGTATATCTAGCTCTTCTACTCTGAGCCAGGTAGATGGTCTTTGAAGGAATGAATTAAATTAGTCAACTTTTTGACGTCAGATGAGGGACTGCACTATCAAGCTGAGATTCTCTTGGCTTCCATATGTTGAGTGAGAGCCTCAGAATTTTATCAAAGGGGGTTTGGAATGTAGCTATTTGTCAATGTAAGTCTTTGTCATGGCTTTGATCTGAGGATGTTCCCTTGCTCCAACCTCACTAATCGGCCCTTTAATGTTAATCTGAAGTAAAAATCTGGACATTATGGATACATTAAAAATGAAACCATGCTTTTTTTTTTTTAAAAAAAAGGACAAAAAAGTATTTTCCTTGTGTAGAGTATGAAAAAATTTACTGTAAGCTCCTTTGTACAAGTATTTGACTTAAATAGTACTCACATTAATAGAGACTTAAATACAAAATTTAAGAACTTAGGTTTTAGATGAGTTCATTCTTAGTGGTGGGATCTTGGGTAAGTCATTTAACTTTTCCAAATATTTTTTTTTTTACTTCAAAAAACAACCCAATGGCATTTTTTTAGTAATTATATGAGGTAATGTATGTAAAGATTTTTCCTAGTGCCTGCCATACAATAGTAATTTAACAGGAAATCAACTTAATGCATAAACATTTTTAGAAGCTCAGTATGATAGAGTAATGGATTGAGTATCAATAATCTTGCATTCAAGTCCTGTCTCTACCAGTCCTAAGCTGTATGACAGTAAACATATCACCTGACTTCTGAGCTTTATTATTCTCATCTGTAAAGGGTTGCAAGTAAAATTGGCCTGGCCTGCCTAAACATTTATTTAAAGGATTACACAAAAATATTACCTTGTAATCTATAAATAAACTTACACTATATAGAAATCTTTGCCATTAAAAACAGGATGAGCTGGGCACGGTGGCAGATGCCTATAATCCAAGCTGCTCCAGCGGTTGAGACAGGAGGATCAAAGCCAGCCTCAGCAATGGTGAGGTGCTAAGCAACTCAGTGAGACCCTGTCTCTAAATAAAATGCAAAATAGGGCTGGGGATATGGCTTAGGGGTTAAGTGCCCCTGAGTTCAACCTCCAGTACTAACAACAACAAACAAACCAGGATGGCTGTGACTCCATATTAAAGAAAAGCAGGTGTGGGGTTTAGATAGCTGAGAAGTCAACTGGCTCTAGAATGTGAAATAAAAATTTCTGAGATTCTGTCAGAGATTCAGTGAAACTGGGCAGCATTTCACTTGCTTAGTTGTTTTATTTTAAAAGGAAAGCAGCCAGCAGGACTGTAAAGACTTAAATATATTTGCAAATTGATTTTTTTTCCAGAGTATTACATTCAATGTCCGGGAATTCCAGGCAATATTCTGGAACTCAATTCCTAAGTTCACGTAATGGAAGGTAAAAATCACCCTGGAAAGTAGAATTAGGCCATCTGCCACATGACTGTTCATTCCATCTGACATGTTGTTTGCTTTCTATTGAAATTATTTTCACATTCATATGAGTAATCTACTGGAATTTCTGTTTCTTGAAGGCAAGTGAACATGACAACTTTGCAATACTGGAGATCAAACCCAGCGCCTCACACATACTAGGCAAATACTCTACGACTGAGCTATACGCAGCTTTCATTTTAAAATTTTATTTTGAGATGGGTTTTTCTTAGTTGCTGAGGGTCTTGCCAAGATGCTGAGGCTGACCTCAAATTTGAGATCCTCCTCTCTGTCTCTTGAGTAACTAGGATTGCATGCGCCACCATGCCCAACTCTGACAACCTCTTTACATAGTGATTATTTATAATCATAAAACTTCTTGTATATTAAGTAACCAAGTAGTTTCTATATTAACATGTTCATGTGGAAATTTAAATTTAATTTAAAAAGCTTAGTACCATCAATATATTCTTTTGGCATTATTTATTCACAAATCCTAGGTATATGTCACTGTAGAAAAATGGCTCAGTTGGTATTAGTGATCTTTCTGATTCTTTCCCACTTGGAATTTGTGTATATGACTGAACAAGTTGCTAAACTCTCAGGGTTGTACTGAAATGGACTGAACCTTCTTTTATTTCATTTAGCACTTAGAGTTGTTTGATTCAAGATACCAAACTCAGTATTTTAGAAATCTGTTATACAAATTAGTCTTTTACCAGTTCAATAATACAACACGCATGATAGATGGGCTCTTATTAGACACTGCTACACTGATGTCATCCTGAATTTTATTTATCATCCTTCTTATCAAATAAAAAGCCAGAAATGTCCAAAGGCTAGCATGTGCATGTGCAAGAGTCTCTCAACAGATGTCACACTCATCCATTATTGCTCCCTCCAGTTCATTTCTAACTTGCATCTGGAGTGAGTAATAAAGAAAAGAAATTGGGTTTATATTCCACCCTTGCCTTAAGACTTTTAGATTTAGGGTGAAGATCAGAATCCTTAAAGAGACAAATAATCCTATTCATCCATTAAAACAGCCCACATGTGACGGCCCTAATAAATGTTGAGAATATGGGCACTGAAAACAGATTATTAGGGTTTCCATCCTATTTCTGCCACTTTTTCCCCTCAATGCCATCAAAACTGATGTGATTGATTAGTTAAGTTTGGTTACCATTAAATCTCCCAAATGGATCAGTTAGGGTTAATACCATGTTAAGTGTTGCTTACCAGTGAATTCTGTGCTCGGGTAGAAAACCTCATAGGAGGTGAAATAAGAGTGAATAAACAAATGATAAAATATGAAGGGGGAGAAACTAAGAATTTAGGAGGGTCTTAGTATCCTCACATATAAATTTAGGCATACCAAAACTAGATTATTTCTCAGTTCCTTACCTGAGCACACCAAATACCAGTATTTTCAGTAGGTACAAAACAGCAAATACACGAAAGTAAAAACTGTCCATGGGGCTTAGAAGATAAAAGTGAATGGCCCTAAAGACAAGATTCTGCTTTCCTTTCAGAGTTATAGGGAACTTTCAAAATTGTTTTTTCACCTCAAATGCCCCTTTTAAATTTTTTTCCCACTATTGGGGATTGAACCCAGGGTCTGGGATTGAACCCAGAGCCAGACAAGTGCTGTACTACTAAGCTACATCCCCAGCTCTTCTTATTTTGAGACAGGGATCTCACTTAATTGCCAGGCTCACCTTGAGTTTATACTCCTCTTGCCTCAGCCTCCTCACTAGCTGGGATTGTAAGTGTGTGCAACCATGCCCAGCACCCAAATGGCCTTACTAATTGTAGCCAAGTAGAAAGAAACAGGTCAATGTAAAAATTCAGAAAAACAATATTAAAGAAAAGTAATGTCAGTTGTAAAGTCTAGAAAATTTAAAGAAAGTTCACTTATTAACATTTAAAAAAAAATAAAACAGCTGAGTACAGTGTCACCTGCCTATAATCCCAGTGATTTGGGATGCTAAGGCAGGAGAATCGCAAGCTCAAGGCCAGCTTAGGTATTTAGTGAGAACCTTGATAACTTTGCAAGACCCTTTCTCAAAAAAGTACTGGGGATATAGCTCAGTGGTAAAGAACATGCCTAGTCAGCATGAGACCTTGAATTTAAGCCCCAGTACTCAAAACAAAACAGCGTTCCATTTAATTAACATATTTTTTTGTTTTTAATATAAAACAAGAACTTGACTTATTTTGACTTGGTACTATCTTTCAACCAAAAGTATATCCTCAGATGCTAAAATTGTGAAAGCCTAATTAATACAACTCTGAAGAGTACACTTGTGAGAATTATTTGTTGCTGAATAATCTTCCTGTTAGATTATATATGCTTACTGCATTTCATAGTGAGCTTCTGCTCTTGCAGGAGACTAAAAAATTACTATTTACTTTTGCAGACATCATTTATATTTAAATTCCTGCCTAATTTTCAAGGAGAGAATTTATGGATTATAATTAGAGTGAAGTGTGTGTGTGTGTGTGTGTATGCCTCCAAAAACATAAAAAGAAAGTGAACAACTCATTGGATTTTTCCAAGTTGAAATTCAGTGAAAAGGATGAAGGGGAAGATCTGAATCACTTTTTTTTAGGGAAATTTAGAAGCTTCAGAGGAATTCAAGTCCCTCTCTCTTGGATAGGAGCACACTTCACACCTTGACTGACCGTTCACTGTTAGGAGTGGCTCTTCTTTTCCACATGCCGTATTTCTTTCTTCATCTTCACCTTATAACCTTCTCCCTGCTTTAAAAGGAATGTACATGTTAAGATTTTGTGGTGAAAGAGTTTTAGTTATAGTTTCCACTCCGGTCCCTGGAAGCTGGATTAGGATAAATGAAACTGTTTAAAGCACTTTGTTACTTCAAGTCCAAAAAGACATACAATCTCTTTGGCTTAACCACACAGCTTAGCATCATGGAAGCAAGCAAAAGCACCATAAAGATAAATATGAGAGAACTGTGCTTCACAATAATTCAGGTTAGTGATACATTTAAAAAAAATCTACAAGAAATTGTTATTAAAGCTCACAAGACAACCAAACCCCAATTAAAAAAAAATCACAATTTGTGATTTTTTAAGCCAGCTGAACTTCAGTTATCTGATATAATGAGAAATAAATTTCCTCAGTAAACCACTAATCAAGAACTGAATAACATGGAAATGCTATAGATATGAGGGTCTGTTCTTCTTCTGAGGTCTGTAGAATTACCAAGACAGTCCCCTTGTTCCTAGACCAAGGAGGCACTGATTTTCCATAAAACAAGATCTTTCTTCACTGAACCCCAGGAACACATTTCTCTTTAGAGTGAGGCTTTTGCACAAATACTACTTTTTATCCTATATGTAACAGAAAATATCCTTTGATTTTCTTCTCATGTAGTCCTGAGAAATTTTCACTTTTTTCTTATGTAAACATAATCTTCGAAATAAGAAAGGGTAGAGATGGAGTGGTAGTTCAGTAGTAGAGCGCTTGCCTAGCATATATGAGGCACTGGGTTTGAACCTCAGCACCATATAAAAAAATAAAGGTACCGTGTCAATCTACAATTAAAAATACAAAAATAAATAAGAAAGGGTAAAAATGTGGGAAACAAATGAAACATAACTAGATGTTTTCTTTGAGAGATGGGGCTTTACTGGGTGAACTGCACTGCTCAGTGTTGAGTCTGGTTTTGTGACTGGCACATTGGAAATAGGGAAACCTAAAGAGGGGAACCTCTTTATAGGCAAAAATGTAATTCAGATTTCCCCATAGAATATTTTGGAAAGAGAAAATGTGTGGATCTGATATCAGGATTGTGAACTGAGCTTTTACCACCCAGCTATTCAACTCCTGTCCTTTGGAGTGTACTCGATCCATTTCCCAGGCAGGCACTCAGTTGAAGGTCAGTCCTGGTTAGGGCTTGGCCACTCCCAAGGAGGGTTTGTAGGTGGCAAAAGGTTTTATTATCTTCCTCTTTCAAACTAGCATATTCTGTCACCAAAAAATGAACTCATCTTTGTGAAGGAAGATAGTAAAAAATATATAACATTAAGGAATGTTAGGAAGAAAAGCCTTTTAATTTGACCCTGGTCAAATGCATATATCAAAAGCAGCAAATGCTTCAAGCTGCCACACTGCAGATGCCAGTCCATTAGCAGCTTTTTTATGGAGTGCACAAAGCTTTTATCATCTACTTTTTCCTTGGCAGTCTCTCTGCATTACCACTTCATCCTGTTTTCTCTCTTGTGGGATAATTCGTCTTATTACTTTCCGAGTGATCTGCAGGAAGCAATAGTGAACAATAGAGATTTTTCTGTTTCAAGAGGTGACCTTATAGTATGAAAATCATGTGATTTTAATGCAGAAAATTTAAATTCCAAGAGAAGCATAAAACTCATTGATGATTAATTACTTTTCTGGTGATGAGGTTGCCTTCTTCATCAGTGAATTGTTCTTCTGTGACAGATTCACCAGGAATGTTTTTTGCTTCCTCTCCCTAAAGGATGTGGTATACAGGTTAGCAACATACTAGAAGGAGAGATCTCCACACCACTCCAAAAACCACACACATGCTCTGGAATTTGAGAAAAGGCAGTAGCGAATTCTACTTGCTACTCCAACATGACAGGGAAAGACTGGCTACACTGATGGTTATTTTGAAGCCAACAATCTTCAAGCATTAAACCTCAAACATCTATTCAAGCATGTATAGGACAGACAACAACAAAATGCCAAAAAGGAAGAATCTGGAAATATATAATTGTAGAATGCAATCGCGCACACAGAAACGCCAAAAGCCTTTATTGAAAAGTTTTAGTGGATTACAGCTCTGACTTGATCATCTCAGAGTGCAGTGTTTCTTCTTATATTTTATATATATATATATATATATATATATATATAATATGAGAGAGAGAGAGAGAGAGATTTTGTAGATTAAGTTTTGTCTAATTTGAGAGTGCCTTAGTTGGGGCATGATATTTATCATCCTTGATAGTTTGTGAAAGACTATGAAAAAAAATCAGGATACAGAGAAAGTCTTATTTTTATTTATTTTATTTTTGACAGTGCTGGGGATTGAACCCAGGGCTTTATGCTTGCTAGGCAAACACTCTACCACTGAGCTATGTCCCCAAAGTTCTAATTTAGAATGAGATTTTCATAGGTCTTAAGATAAGTGAGGAAATATGTCTCAGGAAGACATAGTTTAAAAGTATTACTATGAAGTGAAGGGGTCTTATGCAATGACTGACTGTCCAAAGTAGGGGGAAAATTATAATATTAAATTCCTTTGGTACTGATTTTGGTTAGTAACTGTTTGGATTTAGAAGAGGTAAACTCTTAAAGCTCTTTCTCTGGTAAGTTAAAATGGAATAAATTCTCAAATCCCAGGCTGGGCTCATGTTCTCCTGTTCATAAGCAGTTTGATGGATTCAGATAGTTCCTTAATATTGCTTCATGAGTGCTATGATTATAGAAAAAGACAAACTGCATGGAGAAGATCACTTGGACTGTATCTATAATAACATTACCTTCTCTTTTTTAAAAAACTTCTAAAACTAGTAAATGAATTGAGCAAAGTAGCAGATTATGAAATCAACACCCATAAATTAAAGGCATTTCTGTATATCAGTGACAAATCCTCTGAGAGGGAAATTAGGAAGACTATCCCATTTACAGTAGCCTCAAAAAAAAAAAAAACACTTGGGAATCAATGAAAGAGGTGAAAGATCTATACAATGAAAACTACAGAACCCTAAGGAAAGAAATCAAATAAGACCTTAGAAGATGGAAAGATCTACCTTGCTCTTGGGTAGGCAGAATTAATATTATCAAAATGACCATACTACCAAAAGTACTATACAGATTTAATGCAATTCCAATCAAAATCTCAATGGCATTCCTCATAGAAACAGAAAAAGCAATTATGAAATTCATCTGGAAAAATAAGAGAACCAGAATATCTAAAGCAATCCTTAGCAGGATGAGTGAAGTAGGTGGCATCACCATACCAGACCTTAAACTATATTATAGAGCAATAGTAACAAAAACAGCATGCTACTGAAACCAAAACAGAGTGGTAGACCAATGGTACAGAATAGAGGACACACAGACTAACCCACAAAATTACAGTTATCTTATATTAGACAAAGGTGCCAAAAACATGCATTGGAGAAAAAAATAGCCTCTTCAACAAATGGTGCTGGGAAAACTGGAAATACATATGCAACAAAATGAAATTAAATCCCTATCTCTCACCATACACAAAACTCAACTCAAAGTGGATCAAGGATCTAGGAATTAAACCAGAGACTCTGTGTCTAATAGAAGAAAAAGTAGGCCCTAATCTTCATCATGTGGGATTAGGCCCCAACTTCCTTAATAAGATTCCTACAGTGCAAGAATTAAAAGCAAGAATCAATAAATGGGATGGACTCAAACTAAAAAGTTTCTTCTCAGCAAAAGAAACAATTTGTGAGGTGAATAGAGAGCCTACATCTTGGGAGCAAATTTTTACCCCTCACACATCAGATAGAGCACTAATCTCTAGGGTATATAAAGAACTCAAAAATCTAAATACCAAAAACACAAGTAACCCAATCAATAAATGGGCCAAGGACATGAACAGACACTTCTCAAAAGAGGATATTCAATCAAAAAATATATGAAAAAATGTTCATCATCTCTAGCAATTAGAGAAATACAAATCAAAACTAAGATACCATCTCCAATCAGAATGGCAGCTATTATGAAAACAAACAAGTGTTGGTGAGGATGGGCGCGGGGGGGGGGTGGGGCAGAAGGCACACTCATACATTGCAGGTGGGACTGCAAATTAGTGCAGCCAATATGGAAAGAAGTATGGAGATTCCTTGGAAAACTTGGGATGGAACCACCATTTGACTCAGTTATTCCTCTCCTTGGTCTATACCCAAAGGACTTAAAAACAGCATACTATAGGGACACAGCCACATCAATATTTACAGCAGCACAATTCATAATAGCTAAACTGTGGAAGCAAACTAGATGCCCTTCAGAAGATGAAATAATTTTAAAAATGTGGCATATATACACAATGGAATTTTACTCAGCAATAAGACAATAAAGTCATGGCATTTGCAGGTAAATGGATGCAGCTGGAAAAGATAATGCTAAGTGAAGTTAGCCAATCCCCCCAAAACAAATGTTGAATGTTTTCTGATATAAGGTGGCTGGCTGACTCATAGTGGAGTAGGGAGTGGGAGTATGGTGGAATGTTATGAACATCATTATCTAAAGTACATTTATGAAGACATGAATTGGTGTGAACATACTTTATATACAGAGGTATGAAAAAATTGTGTTCTATATGTGTAATAAGAATTGTGACTCAATCCACTGTCATATTTAAAAAAATTACATTACCTTCTTTACTAGTGTTCAACTTCAGATTTGTGCCACTTATGGTTTTGGGGAACAAGGGTAAATATCTTAAGTGGGAACTTGTATTCCAGGGAACTACGGACCTGTTGTTTAAACTTCTTGTGAAAGGGATATTGCTACACTACAGTGTGCAGTTGTGGTTTTTCTGGGAAAAATAGCAGGTCACAAGGATTGCTGCATTCTAGCTCTTTCAGGGTTACTGGCATGAGAATGATAGTGGCCCTGATCATTTTATCAGTTCCAATGGTGAGGGAAATTCTGATTGTTTCAAGTCAGAACCAGTAGAAAGGTAACAGAATGAAGAGTAAAACACTCTTGTTTTGCTAACAATATTCTCATTTTTTATTATTAGAAAGTGATTTTATATTCTTATAGATCATGGATGCAACATGACTCATTTTGCCTCATGTGGTACAGGTTTGGCTCATCCTTAATCTTGCTTCAAGTAACACAAAAGAGAAGAAAATTGGAAAAATGTAGAAGTCTCATATCTAAATGCACTATGATCAGGATTAAGTATTTTATGGGAGTGTTACTGATATTTTCTATGGTTGGTTTCATATATTAGGGAAAAATATAATTTTATTTTAAAATAGATATGGGGGAATGACATTTTACAAAAAGCAGGTCACTAAGTATTATGTATGAATCCATTACCTTAGTTTGTATACCTATAATTGTGTATATATATATATATATATATATATATATATATATATATACACACACACACACTCTTAAGCTTCAGATTGTTTTTACATATCTAAGCCTTTGTACAGTAGCTACCTCTGAGAAATGGTATGGGTAGATAGAACTTTATATACTTTGAACTGCTTGATTTTGGGAAAGATATGTAAACTCTTATTTAGAAAGCCAATAAAAAATATTGAAAATTGAAATAAAAATTCAGATATTTGAATCTTGTCAAACTTTGCATTAGTTTGGTTGTAAGTTGGTTTAAAGTCTTGACAATCACTGATTCTGCTAAGCAAATTTAAAAAACAAGCTCACAAAATAGGCTAAAACTTAAATTGATTTTAAGCGTTTGAAATCACTATGGAATTATCAAATTCTATAGAAATAATATACTGATGAGATTTCAAGGTCCATAATAGAATTTGTTAACTCTTTCCTAGGGTTCTGAAAATAGGTGGACTGTTTAAAACATATTTGCTATGAAAGTAAAAATTGTACAATAAGTGGGATGACAGTACAAATTGAATACCAAGACTTGCCCAGATTGTGGCAATGGAATCCTTAGCACACATGCTGTTTCTTTGGGGGATACTTCCAAACAAGGCTAGCTCAAGGAGGCATGACATAACCCAAAAGACATTTCAGTGCCAAGATGCTAGTAGGATTACTGTGGCCATGAGTGTAACTGTGCTGGTTCAGTGAAGGGACAGATAGCATCCATGAAGTAGGTTAAGTTCTAGCCCCACCAAATAGTCTTCACCAATGACAGTCTAACACTGCCCTCTTATGTGCTACTGGAAATGTCTGAATAGCCAATCGCCTGATATAGTTTAGTAAAAGGTATTCCTTTTTTTTTTTTTTTTTTTTTGTTCTGGGAGAGAACTGTAGTGTTGTGGAAAAATCACTATAGGGTGAGGGATCTGGTCCCAGAGCTACTGCGGCCCAGCTATGTGATTTTGAGTAAATCAATTCATCTCCAGTATCCAGTATTGTGGTCAAGGAAAAAAGAATAATTTCAGTCTTGATGACACCTTTAGGTCCTAACATTTCATGTTTGTGACAGATGTGATTCTGATGTCGTATTTACCATATACTACTTGTAGTCCTTAAGCTCTCTTACTTTATTTAGAAAGATAACACCATATGGAGTAAAGAATCACATCTGTTGCTTTCCTCTTTTCAACTGCTCCAAAAATCAGAACAGAAAAATATTAACTGGAAAGGATTCTATAAATGTAACAAAGTCCTTTTTTTGTTAGGCCTATAATTTTGAATAATAATTGTAGTTATTCTAAGCCTTTGATTTCTTATCACATGTAAAAGGCATTTCTCAAAGCTTGTTTATGATTTGTTATATAATGCTCTCCCCAGTTATAAAACCTATTCTCTGATGATTTCACTCATTTAATCTAAAATTACACCAACATCAAGAAGCAGGTATTTGAGAAGAATTGAACACCTCTGCTCTATGAAGCCAATAGGATTTTACTAAGCAGGCTGAATCCTTATAAATATGCTAGACAGCAATAAGTAATATTTCCAAAGAAGCGATAGTTGGTTTATTAAGGGAACCCTACTGATCTCACAGTTGATATGGGGGACAGCTCAAACTTCTGTTTCCAAAGTCTTAAAACAGTTATACTGACTTCTTTCATCTGATCTTAGTGAAAAAGTACAAAGCAGCAGGATTAAGACATTTTGGGTATGCAAAATGTCTACTCTCTGTCTTCTCTACTCTCTTGAGTTTCCTGACACTTTTGGACTTGAATAAGTTTGATAAACTCTTTGCAACAGACATTTCTCTTTCTCTATAGAGCTACTAACAAAGAAGCCTCAAGTTATCTGGATGACATTCAGTGTTCTGTGCCTTGAAACTGACTTCTTGGTCCTCTGCACTCAATTATTCTAACCTCAAGAAAGGTCTATCTAAAGACAAAGGTAATGGACAAGTGACACACTGCAAGGAGCATCCTCATGGACTTGATCATGTGTAAGATTGGTGCATCAAATATTCATAATGTTTTTAATTGT
This sequence comes from Urocitellus parryii, assembly GCF_045843805.1. NCBI lineage: Eukaryota > Metazoa > Chordata > Mammalia > Rodentia > Sciuridae > Urocitellus > Urocitellus parryii. Next base: position 148,996,070 of record NC_135535.1, read on the forward strand.
GCTGTAGTAGAGTGGAATTATACTTTTCTAACAAAGTTGTTTTCTATACTTACAAGTGCAGCTTTTTGGTGCATGTTAGTACAGTTAAAAATACATTCAGGATGGGGGTATATAGCTCAGTGATAGTGTGCTTGCCTTGCATGCATGAGGACTTGGGTTCAATCTAAAATAATTAATTAAATTAGTTTAATTTAAAAAACCTATTTCAGAAATTTTTGCTTTACTTGTGTTATGCCACATATATTCATGCCAGACTATAACCTAAAATTCTCATAATGAAGACTAATTTGCACTTAAAAATTTTCATTATCTTTCTTCTTTATCTTGCCACCTTTGGCTGAGGCTTCAGTGAACATTTCATTTGATATGAACTACACCCTCACCAAGATAGAATCTTTGTTGACACATAACACTTCTCCAAGAAAAGGAGGATACAAAACCAAGAATTCTCAGATAAAATTGCAACTCTCACATGTCAAACAGGTCTATATAAAATATTCACTTCCATGCAACATGGATTTCCTTTTTAAATTTTTTGTAAACTTTCAAGTATGCAAAGAAACATACACAGAGTCATTTAGTTACCAAGCATGCTGAATTTTCAAAACCACATGAAAGAGACTTCTAGTAATATGGCAGTGGCCCATAATGATCTGGCTGCGGGATACCTTAATAATCAAACGCCGGCGAATAACTCGGGTAGTGACTCTCTGTTCCTCCTCTGAGCTTGAATCACTCTCACTGTCTCTTAAGTCCTGATAAATGCATTTTTAGTATAATTTTACCATCACATTTAAAATAAAAGACACTGCTGAGAAGGGAAATCAAGAAAGAATTATTTACTTGCTGTTCTTCCCCTACTAAGGAATATTATTATATATGTTTGTGAGAATACTAAGATAAATTTAAGTGGAAGAAAAATTTTGAGCAGGATTCCAAGTTTGTATATGTGTGTGTGTATATATATGGACATATACTATAGGTAAAGAGCAAGATAATTAAATTATAATTTATTAAAAATAATTATAGAGCCTTTTGGCTTCTGAAATTAAAAACTATCAGTTTGTAGAAACTTATATTCCTTTTTCAACTAGTTTTAAATATACATTTGCCTTGCATGTATTACCTTATATTCTGGGTCACATTTCACTCAGTCTACCAAGTCATTCTGACTCAAATGAAATTTTGGTCAAATTTGACATCTTTATCAACAACTATTTTGAAATTTACATCAGCATAATGTGACACACAAATTTGTATCAGCAGAATATTATCAATACAGCTAATACTAATTTTATGCAATTGAATGAAGGATTGACAGCTTAACGATCTGATATGAAATTAGAACTGAGAACACTCAAAGAATATGGGGTAGATAAGAATGTAGTAATTGCACAAAATTTTAGGCAATAAGGATAGGAATCAGGAAAAACTAAAGTGGCAAATAGTTCATAATTCAAAGGGGAAAATATTTTTTGATTTTTGAATAAGGGCCATGGTAAAGAGTATTTATTGAATTTCTAAATTGTAATGGTGGAATTCTGGTAATTACCTCAAATCTAGAGATAAGAGTTAATATCTATTTACATATTCTCACTTTTCCAAAACAGTGGGGAAAAAACACAAAATTGCAACAGCAAGTATAGGTGTTAGATAAAATAACTTATGAAATGTTAGTTGCATAGATAATAAAGTAAGCCCCTTTTTTCCCCACCAAAGATAAAGTTGACAAGTATGTTAAATTAATAGCAACATTGACTTTATAGGGCATTTCACCTGAATAATGTTTTCCAGAGGAAATAGCAGCTAGTATCCTTGTAAGAAATGAAGAATTTGAAAGCCAAGTTCCCTATTATATTTTTTAAATTTCAGCAAGAACAGTAAATTTGGGACACTTAGATCTAACTACTGTATTATGAATGCAGGTCTTCAGTGGCTTAAAAAGGCAGAAAAAAAAAGTTAAGAGGAATTCATACTCGTGAAAGGAGAGAACTGCTCACCAGTGTTCTAGAATTTGGATGAGGCAAAAGTAAAAAATGATTTTGAATTATTCACAGAAAAGAATCTTATTTTGGGAAAAAGGTTTCACTTGAGTAAATTAAAAGCAGAAGAACATATATTATTGGAAATACCAACAACACACCTAGTTGTCAGTTAGATAATAGTCCTTTCAAGAATCCTGAGACCAAGCAAACCCTTACATAAAGACAACCTAAAGAAAAAGTGGCCATTTGGTCAAGTTTCAGTTTCTACTTTTTTGCTGTAGTCTGGTAGGCTTAAGGTAAATAGAAGACAGTAGTAGGATTTTAAAGAATTCCTTTAAGAGAATTCCCTAGGAATTGGTAAAGGGGGATATTTTAGTAGTACAAATGGAATTTTCTCAGTATTCCTGAAAATGTGTTGCTGTATAAAAAGAGGGAGAAAATAGTAGACTTTTACCTTGTAACAGCAAGCAGTCATCCGTGTAAGAGCAGCACCCGGACTTTTGACCTGATTTTTTAGGGGATAAAAAGGGGACTGTTTTCTGAGATCATACATCAGATGACCTAGTTGGTTGCTACATACTGTGATAGATCTGTGAAAGACATATGATGAACACCTTTGGATTTCTTGTGAGGTCACTCATATCTTCCAAAAGCTTTAACTTCATTATGGATTATTTATGATTAGTGTTTAGAGTAAGACTGAACCAGTATCAAAGATACAGATTAATCTATAAGCAATCTTGAAAGCATTTTCTAATGAAAATTTGTTTCGATTACTAATGAACCCAGCTGAGTTTCCACTTTCAACTTCCTTTTATGCTAATGCTAGTACGGTTTTCTAATGGCCAAGAGAAGTGCACACGTATACACGTATCAGTGCTTATTTATATCATACAGTAACTTGCAGAATGTCTTTACAGGTAAAAACCAGTTATTGCTTCTCCCTATATTTTGTAAGCACATCTTAAAAGGGAATAGTCTATCCAAATTCATTCTGCTTAAATATACTGAGTTAATTCAAACAGAAAAATCAAGATTCTAAACTATACTTATCAAGAAAGAAGTAAAAAGCTGGAGAAACACTCAAACCATAAAGCTTGTAACAAGCAGAAAAATAACCAAAAGATAAGTTTACAGAAAGAAAAGGATATGATTTGTTGATAAATTCACAGAGAGTGACTGAGTATATGCTGAAGTTTTTCTAAAACTCAAATAAATCGTGAATTCACTGTTTGACAAAAAAAAGTCTTTTCTAAGTGCTTATATATCTGTTGCATAGGTGACCAAAATACACAAAAATCGAGAGCATGAAAAGTAGGAAAAATATCTCATTTGTATTTTCTTATGTCCATCTTGGAGTCGCAATTTCAGCTTAAATATTTTAATATCAAAAAATGGTCGGCCTCAAAGAATTTTTAAAAATCCATTAGGTGATACCACAAAAACATAAATATAAAGAGCAAGTTTATAATTCTATCACAGAAAGATGATTCTTCTTTTTTTCTAGTAATTAAAACATTTTTAAGTTGATAACTATAAATTTCTAACTGCTGCCAACCCACCTGGTAATTGTATCTCTTCAATTTTCAAAATGCTTTTAGACAAAAGAACTTATAGAACTCTTAGATGGTTATGATGCTGTATACTCTTTAAATTATGCCCCCAAATCAACAAGATCAGAATTATCCTTCCGTAAGAGAGAACACTGGGTTTGGAGTTGGAAAACCTAAACCTCATATAGTATTGGACATCAAGCTAGTTACTTAATGTCTCCTGAAAAGGGCTAGAGACGCTTATTTTTTTCCCTACCCAATGAATGAAGGTCTGATCAAATGGCATGTTTTACTCAGCATTTCCTTTACTTCCACCATTTTTGCTACAGCTTTTTATAATTTAGAAATAGAATCTTAAGTCCTGTGCTGTGGGAGTAATCAAAAGAAGCAAAACATCAATACTTTTAATTTTTATGATGACATTCTGGATGACCAGAGGACATACCTTTGGCTCAGACCCACTAGATCCCTCTTCTTCATGGAGGTTAAGCCTTGGCTTGCCATCAGCAGGAGAAGTCCTACTCATCTTTTTTATACTGACAGGCACACAGGGTTTAGGCTCTTCTATTACAAGCTTGCTGGTTTCTTCCAGAGATTTCTGATATGCTGCTAGTGGTGATGTTGGTTCCTCAGCACGACCAGATCCGTGTACTTTTGGTTTCAGAGTTTCCTTAGCACTCTGTTTTCCTAAATCATTTTGGGATTCTGGAAAGTAAGATTTTGTTTTTGCTTCAGATGTGACTTCTGCATGGGTTCCATTAGCTTCAAATTTTCCAGGTTCTCCTTTGAGATATGAGGTAATGGAATCTCTGCACTGATCAGGGCTGCAAAAGATAAAACGTGCAAATTTACAATGGCAACATACGACTTTAGAAGCTCCAAAGTTTTAACAGCCATTCTTCTTAAGTATTTCTGAAGACATGAAAAATCTGGTGACTGAATCTAAACTGAGGGACTTTCCTAGGTGGGTGTATGAGGAAGTATGCATAGGTTCTAGGCATCTCCTACATCACAACTGACTACTCATGCCAGTTTTTTTTTTTGTTTGTTTGTTTGTTAAACCTGGGATTAAACCTAGGGCGTTTAACCACATCTCTACTCTTTTAATTTTTTGTCTTGAGACAGGGTTTTGTTATTTGCTTAGGGCCTCATTAAATTGTGGAGTCTGGGCTTGAACTTGAAATCCTCCTGCCTCAGCTTCCTGAGTTGCTGGGTTGACAGGCATTTGCCACCATGACTGGCCCATGCCGGGTTTTAATTGTAATTCAAGAGCTACTTAAATTCTACATCTTAAATTGTTTGTGGATATACTTAAGAGTTCCAATACCAGTAATTAAAAGGGAAGGTTATTTCAAATTCCTATCATATCACAGTCAAAAAACAAAACACAAAACTTCCTGACAAAGGACAAATGATTCTTGAAATTCTAGCATCACAGAACCCCAAATTTTAGTTATTTGTTTTCAGTTATGAATCCAGCCATCACACTTATTCAATCGTAACAGCTTTCCCTGAAGCTCATCTTTCTCCACCCTTAACCTTATTGGTGATCAGTGTTGGTGCACTCCCTTTGTTTCTACTTCCTGTGAGAACTGGTTTCTTTTCCAAGACTTACCTCCCTTTAAATAGACTTCAAGTTTTTTTTACTTGTTTCAGTATATTAATGTACACTAGTTTTATGCTAGCTTTAGTATAAACTATATTCACTGTTTTGTAATTTGTATACTGTTTTTCATGTCTATAGAAGGCAATGACTAGTGCAGTATTTTATGTATAAGTAAAATATGTATAAAAATGTGTGCACCTACTTTAAATCAAAATCTGGTTAGCAGAAAATTTTTTTAAAGGACTTTAAAATAGCACACCCCATTTTAGTGTAACAACAATCTCAGCAGACTTTGAAGTAGTATAGGATATTTACTTTAATGACTTAGGCAATGTGGATAGGGGAATAGAAAATTATATTTATCAACTAAATTTCCCTACATATGATTATACCAGAAGTCACTATCATTTTCTTACTTTTATGGAGCAAGATGACTCAGTAATTTTTCAATATAATTCACTGGCAGAGCCTATATTAAATAAAGGATGTTAGCCAGTTAATAATAATGAACACCTTTTCCTATATCTAAATCCGTTTTCTAATATGCAATTACAAATTATTATATAACTATATCTGAACACAGACATCAAAGTTACCAGTATTTGTCTTCTTTGTAGTAGATTCTTTGGTAGCCTATATAGAGAATTTATTGATGACTTCATTTTGCAAAAGGAGTTCATAAACTTCTCTTTACAAATTTTATGAAGTCCCTCTTTCGGAATTTTTACTGAGCAAGAGATTTATCAGCAATATGGAAATATTTCACATGGTTATAAAATAATATCAGTTTCTTGAATCCAACCTAAGGCTTTTACTAGCTGCCACTGAAGTAAAAATATTTTAGTCTGACATGTGGGTCAATAAAAATAATGCCACCATTACTAAAAGATTACTATTTGCTCTAGTCATGTTGTAGGTATGATACATGCTTTCTTTTTGAGGGAAGTAGTAGTTTAAAGATGAGCAAAGTAACATTGTTAGAGATTAGAAATTCATCCAGTCACAAAATATGTACCTAGTAGTGGTGGGATTTGACCAAATGTCTGAGGATCTCTTCTTATCATTCTAGATCAGGGTCAGTATAAAAATAAGCCAGATTCATGTTTAGGGAGTTATTTTGGTTATAAATAACAAATGAGAGATATGGCAATATTTTTGAAGTAGAGAGTTATGTATAGAAAACTGGAAGGACATAAAATGTTAAGTTTTTATTACTATGGCAGGAAAGATACCATTTCTTCTCTGCACTTTCTAAAATGTACATAGAAGATAGGGAATCCATTTTTTTTTTTCTTTTTTGGTGTCTGTGATTGGTGTTGGCCCTTGTGTATATTAAGCATGTGATCTACATGCTTCTAGCTATGCCTCTAGCATTTTCACCAAAATTTTAATGATGGTTATTGCTGGATAATGGGAATGTATTGATTATTACTATGATTTGTACTGGGGAATAAACTACAAGGCACTGTACCACTCAATTACATACTCAGCCCTTTTCCTTTTGAGATACCTTCTCACTAAGTTACCCAGGATGGCCTCAAACTTGCAGTCCTCCTGTCTCAGCCTCCTACATTGATGGGACTACAGGCATATGTCACTGTGCCTGGCTGTATTTCAATATTTTGTATTTTGAGCATTATATTTGTAGCTCAGAAACAAGAAATATTTATATTCTTAAAAGATTTGGACTTTCATTTATTAAAGTGTCTTAAACATTAATTACTGGCTATATGAAAAGAATAATACAAGTAAATACTAGAAATGTATAGTTCCCTGCCTCTCTTTATGGTACTGGGGCCTCACATGTGGTACACCACTGAGTTACATCCCCAGCCCCAAAAGTACAGTCTTCTAGAGTAAAGACAACATATAAACCTTTGGGATGTATGTAACATTTTTACTTATTACTTCAGACCATCAATTATTCTGAGAATTACATTTGAATTTAAACTCACTTTTCCTATCTAGATTAGAATCATGCACCAACTTTTAAAGTAATATTCCAGAACTTGACTGGTAATTTAGAATCATTGCTAAAAAAGCATCTATTTAAAACAAAGCATTCAGAGGTCCCCTGCATTTCAGCTTGCTTTTCCTGAAATAGAGCCATACCTGTCATCCAGTCGATCTAGTAACCCACCAGTTATTCTTCGAGCTTGAGCAGGGGACTCTAGGTTTCCACTTGATGTCTCATTCTGCCAACCTGTAATTGAAGACATTTCCAGTTCTGCTTGCTGAACACGTTTAAGAATAGACTGTACTTTTTCTTCTGTCATCTCCTCAGACTCTACTCCTTCTTCAAGTTGAATGTCCTCAAATAGAGATTTGAGTTTTTCTTCTGTCATCTCCTCATCAGGACCAGATTTTCCTTTCTCCTGCTGCTCAGAGCATATGCCTACTTTTCTAGTCTGTTTCAATGGCTCTGCTGGTTTAACATCTTTTGGGACCCCAGCCAAATTTCCGAGGTATTGAGGATACTCACTCAGACACACATCCTCCAACTGGCTCTCATCTACATCCACTGCTTCAGGCATTCCTGTTAAAGGCACTGAGTCTTCCATTTTGCTGTCTTCTAAGGAAGTGTCTTCTGCAGTTACAACTGGAGGTCCATCTGCTGAATGTTCTACGCTTCCCTGAGAAGGCACTAGCCCATCACTCAGTCTACTGGGGGTTCTAAAGGGAGACTCTATGCTAGAGATATCACTAAAATAATCGTCTTGCTGGAAAGGGGTGGGTGGTGTGTAGTGCAACCCTGTGGGGGTTTCCAGTTCCACTTGAAGGGAAGGATAACCTATGGAAGACAGTACATTTGGACTGACTGGAATGAATTAGAAAATACATCAAACAAAACACATGGAATGATTAAAATTATATCAGGTATGAAAATGCACGATGAATCACAGAATAATGTTGATAATTTATTGGTTTAGTCCAGTTAAGTGTAATACAATGAAATAAGACTAGTGTAAACTATAGTAAAATAAAATACTATCAATTATTGCTATCAATTTTGGTAATTTAAATACAGTAACTTAAATATCCAGGCTAATTGAATAAGAAGTTACTTGTCATTATATAAAACACATTTCATGGCCAAATTTATTATCTTTCTAGTTTTAGCATGCAAAATTCATAATGTGGTGGACTGAATACAGCAAGCCACAAGAAACCAAGTAAGTTAATTAAATTTAATCAATTAAATCAAATTATAACTTATTTAAAAAACTGTACATATGAGCAACACAACCCAATTCTTAATTATTGTTTTGTATGAAATTTATAGGAAAGAAATGAATTTAATCTTTGGAAAGAAATAATTATTAGATTTTGGAGCAGTAGCACTGAGTAAAAACCTAAAGTTGTTAGGAAAAGGATGTAAAAAGAAGACAAAGTAGAAAAGACTTCATGTAAAGTTTTCAGGTGTCATAATGTAACAGAAATGAAAGGACTGTGGAATATATGAAGGTCTTGGTGAAGTTGGTGATGGAGTCTACTTAGAACCACGAATTAAAAGGAAAAAAAATGACACAAAACAGGAGGAAAATCATTTGCCAAGAGCACTCAGAAAATTCACAACAATGCTACGATATGTGTAGTTTATTAATTAACCTGCTTGTAAAAGGGAAGGAAGGAGCTAATCTCATTTTAAACACTGCTGTATGGACTACAGAAGTCTTTTTCTGCCTTAGCAGAGAGAAAAGTCAACAATGGTCTGGTCATGGTGAGGAAAGGAAGTTTCACAAAAATTCACTAAGAGGAGAGACAGGAATAATTTTCTGAATTATTTGTCTACAAAAATTTCCCCAAATCCATATTGTCGTGGGCAAAATACAGCAAACCACAAGAAACCAAATTTTGTAATTCATTACCTATCACATTTAAAAAAGTGTTACATATGAGCAGCTTCCCTATTTGTCCAAGGTAAGTATAGACTTAGCTATTATAAATTGAAATTGCTACAAGTGGACCTTTTTCATTTATGGTCACCTATAAACCAGAGTCTTATTAGCTATAGTTTATAATTTGCACAAGTGAAATTTATTTCATTTTGGAATTTCCTTAAGGAATACAAAATATTAAGTCATAATAACAAAAAGCCCTTGTGAGTTTATTTTAATGATAACCTGATATTAAAATGTTGAGTTAAATGAAGCTGCTAAGAACACAACACTTACATTGTATTTTGGTGATCTTTTTTATTATAGATACTTTCATTAGTTCCCCCCCCAAAAGAATATTAGAATGGTTTATAAGCTAAAACTTGTCAATAAATCAGTTTGCTATAACAATAATTTATATTTGTACAGTGCAAAAATAGTTTGATTAGCAATATATAATGTCTCACATACAAGACAAAGCTTTGGAGAGAACCTGCCCCCAAGATTTTATGGAACTTATAAGCTCAAAAAAAACCCCAAAAAACCAACACTTTTGATTTTATTATTCACTGTGTTTATATCATGTACTACAGATATGCTTTAAATATTCTCTTGATTTTAACTTTAGTAAGCAAAAATTTCTAAGAACTTGAGCTTTTTCTTCCATATAATATATGCAGAATTAGAAGTTAATGATCTTTGTTATTCTAACTTTGCCAATTTGAAAAATGAAAATAACCATGTTTTTCAGAACTTGGAACAGTATAAAAATATTACTGGATTCTTTTCTTATCTCCACACCATCAACATTTTCTACTCAAAATTCACTGTAGGAAAAAATTTCCATTTGTGAAGGTAATACGTGACTATCTTGGAAAACACAAATTATGATTTTCTTAATACTTTTCTGAAAAAGTCTCAATTTATATAATGACAAATTACATAAGCTAATGTGAAAAATTACTTATTAGTGATAGCTATGCTCATTGTATTAGAAATTATCCTCTTTTTTTATACAATATATCAAGTAGGGTTTTTTCCCCAAAGTATTAATGGCAGCATTGAAGTTAAAATAATGCTAAGTAAATAACACTTTGGTACATTAGACTTTTCCCGTACATGCTTAAATATTTGTTCCCAGAACAGTAATTCACATTTTATCTTAACAGTTTGTTCTGTATGCTTAAACTAGACTCAATACTTCGCTTTTTTGGTAAAAGCTGGAGCATAATGTATTTTACCTATATATGAATAAAAGATCACTAGTTTTTTAGATTAATATAAAAATTAAAATTAAAAACAATGTATTTTTGAGGTATTTCTTGTTTTTCACATACATTTTTAAAATAACGCTCTTTCAGTTAACTTACACTTTCAAACCTCATTATTTGTTCTGTATATAACATTTACCTAGTTTGCTCTTTTGTCATAATGCTTATTTGCAGCCTCTGACAGAGAAAATGGTATAAAAATCAGAAATTAAATCAAGCAAATCACAATTTAATTGGTTTTAAGTGAATGCCTTGTCTGACTATACTTTCAATTTTATCAAATGATTAAATAAATATGAACACTAAATTCAATTACCATCAACAGGATCATGGAAAACATTGTTTTCATCTGCAAAACTTCTGGTGCCTGAAATATTTCCATAATCAAATATTGGTCCTTCTAGTAGAGTCACTATATCTATTCGATTAATTTTTGTCAAGACCGAAGTTAAGGCATCAGCTGAAAAGGAGGGGAAAAAAAAAAAAACAACAATGAAATTATTTGCTTTGAGTCAGCACAGTATCCACACAAATGCATGGCTTTCGCAGACCTCCTGGCATTTCAGCTTCTTACTCAAGCTCTGCAATATCATCCAGAGGGCTTAGAGGGCTTGCTGCTACAGGAAAGTCGAGATCTTAAGAATCACTTTGTAAAGCTGTGTGTGAAGGCAACAGCATTCATTCCACTGTAACAGAATGGATGGGCCTTAAAATAGCTGGACTTCTTTTAGGTATAAAGGGATCTAACTTCAAACAAGTCCCTTTTCCTTTCAGAATGTCAAAATAGGTCACCCTCATGTTTAATGCTTAGCATTTTAATGAGTTCTGAAAATCAAGTCGACATAGGGAAACCCACAATAACATATTCTATATTGTTGTGGGTTAGCACATGCCAAACTACGGCACCCTGTGCATCCCTTGAGATCCAACAGTATTAGGGAATTCTCTGTTGCCGCACAGAATACAAGAACTTGATCACCTAAGATTCTATCCTCCTCTCTGCACTTCCCTGCACATCTGCCTCTGGCCACAGCAATAACTTCAGAGTGTTTCAGATGATATTCCCATGATATAGAACCCATAATTTTTTTTTGGATGGTCATGGACAGAATAGATAAAATGCAAACAGTTTCCTACTACTTGCTTTCCAAAGTGCTTTACAGTATCAGCACTAAATTAAGCAAGTATAACTTCAAAAGTCTTAGGTTTTTTTAATCATTCATTTTTCTATATTGCAGAAAACAGCATTTGCATGAACTAACAGCAGGCTTATCTAAAATATTGAATATATGCATTTTTGAAAGTTAAAATTATATTATTTTAACGTACTTGTTGCATTTTTTCCATCTCTGGTGACCCATTTTTTTAATAACATGAAGCTTTGAGAAATTAAAGAATTTGGATTTTCCACACGTATTTGATTGATTTCATCCACCGAAAAATTCAGTTCCCTTGCCAGTTCTGTAAAAAGAGAGTTATTAAGACTGCATATTCTACTTTTATTATATACATTTTATCAAAGTAATATTCAATTGCTAGCAAGAAAAAGGAAATTCACAGAAAAGCCCACGTATAGCCTTGGGCATTAATCTTCAGATACTTGATTTCACAGGAAACTAGTGATTATAGTCAGGCTGTAACTTAGCTTTCTTTAGGTAATTATTTATAATCAAATACACTGTAGAGATCATTTTAGAAAGAGTCTCAGTTTTTTACAAAGAGGATATTGCTTGATTCTTTTAATTCATCCAATTATCTGCCATTTGAACAAATTGCATACAAGATAGGTTGTGTATACAGTTTATACATATGGCACAAGAGCTAGCAGTAAGGTTGCCTCAAGCAATCTTCTTGAAGTGCACCTTTGACCCACATAATATTCCACTCTATAATGCCCTCAAGTTCCAAGAACTTTGCTTCTGCTAAGGAGGTTAAATGATGACTCCAGAAAATTTTATCTTACAGGCAGATACTGGTTTGAAAAATAAAAGGGAGAGAGCTTTCTGTGAATATATATATATATATATATATTCATACCCTCAATCCTGGAAATGCAGAGTGTATCTTTTGAGAAGACATATATATTTTCATACCCTCAATCCTGGAAATGCAGAGTGTATCTTTTGAGAAGACATATACATTCTGAGTAGTAGTGGCTGCTTTGGAGAATGTGAACTTAGAAAATTTACTTTTCATGGTATACTTGTGTGTATCTTAAAAAATACTTACCAAGTATGCATTACCTGAAATAATTATTAAAAAGAAATAGAAAAAAATTCTCACATGGAAAGAGATTGATCAATATTCTATTCTTGATAAGAAATATATCTAGCAACTTGTTAAAATGAATTCACAAACTCAAAAGAGCCCTTATCCTTTGATCAAGTGATTCACTTCTAGAAATTTATCCTGACAATATATTAGGGTTTGTGTAAAATGACTTTTATACCTGACTATTCTTTGCAGAGTTGAACTCTTGAAAAATTTAAAACAATCCACACGAAAACAAAAGGACAAAAGTTAATGTAAGGTAGGCTTGCAAACTGCTGTGACCATAGCCTACAGTTAGAAATAAACCTGTTTGTATAAATCTCCATGGAGGAAACTTTAGCTGTAATAATATACAGATAATTTTTTATATTCCATTTTAAAACAAAAAAAGAATAAATTGATTCCTGATTCATTAGTATATTGTGACCAACAGAAAAAGATACTCATAAGGTGTATCTTTTGAATATACTAGTTATACATTAAAGCCAAGATCAGAGAATATATTTATTTAGTAGAAAACTATAAAATTTAACTATTTTAAATAAAGTGGATTATTAATGGTGGATTCAAAGTACAGATTTAAATTTGTTCTCTTAATAAGTCTTAATTTTTCTAATCTTTATTAAGCTTGTAGTAATTCCAATTAGGGAAGCTAATTATAATTTTTTAAGTTTTTTAAGTGATAATACTCCTACTGCCCAACAAGCCCTCAGTACCAAACTGTAGCTGTTTTTGGAGACATTATGAAGAGCAAAGACATCCTGACACTGAGAATTTTAGTTTTATTGCTTTTTATCTATCTTTTCTGATACTGCCATATCTTCTCCACAAATTTACTTTGAAAAACTAAGGACTATACTGGTTTAAAGGAAATCTAATAGTTATGGACATGTGCTACCATAAAATCAACATTTGCTCCAATATCTTTTCAGGTTAATGTTCAATGTTAAAACACAAATATTATTTTCATAATATTTGTTAGCAAATAGTTAAACATAATAGATTACTATTCTCAACCATCTGTAAAAGATCACAAAGACTGGACTGGGGTGGTGGCTCAGTGGTAAAGTATTTGCCTACCACATGTGAGGCCCTGGGTTCTATCCTCAGCACCACATAAAAATAAAATAAATATATTGTGTCCATCTACAACTAAAAATAAATAAAATATATAAAAAAAGATCACACAGACCACCTCCCTTTTCAGAGCTCTACTAGGATCCTGGTCATCAGCAACATATCTTAGAATAGGATCGAGGTGGCTGAAGAGAGGAGAGTAGATAGTTTGTGGGAGAGTGAGAGTGGGGAAATGGGATAGGGGGGCCTTTAAAGTGTGTGTGTAAAATAACTTGTTCAAATTATCTAGTTTCACATTCTCCCTTTTAATAAATAGTTGTATGGGGCATATGACACTGATAATATGCAAGATTACTTTATGTCAATAACATTTTAACTATTACGTCTTTTGGCTGTGCATTAAAAAAAATAACCTATAAAACTTAAAATTTCTCAGATTCAGGTGAGGCAGGATTTTAGGGACCTTATAAAGATAGAAACTACAAAGCAGAATGGCCCACCTGACAAACAACCTCATCTTGTCTTTATTGAAGCAAAATGAAGTCAAATATTCCTTTTGGACATGCTAATTGTTAATGGTTTTACAGAACTCAACTCTTGTGAACTGAGTCTACTTACTTAAATCCTTTAAATTTTTATCTTTTTAATTTTAAAGTGGTCTAGGGATGTATCTCAGTGGTAGATCCTATGCTTTGCAGGCCCAAGGCCCGAGGTTCAATCCCCATCATGGCCAAAAAAAAAAAAATCTAAATTTAAACTTTGTCACTCCTGTTTCCTTGTTTATACAGATGTTACATGCAAATAATCCCATTCCCTACTATGGAAGTAATATAAAGTTTTCATTTTAAATAAATCTTTCAGCATAAAAGTGAATCCACTTAGGGGCTGAGTTTGGCTCAGTGGTAGAGCACTTGCCTAGCATGGGTGAGGCACTGGGTTCGATTCTCAGCACCACATATAAATAAGTGAAATAAAGGCCCATTGACTAACTAAAGAATATTTTTTAAAAAAGACTCAGTTTCTTAATCTATTGAGAGTGTATAATAATATTACTTAGCTCTAAGGATTATTGCATGCATCAACTAATAATTAGAAATTAGTAGTTACATTTCCCCCTTAGAATAACTATGGGATCATTGTGCATAATATTAATTTTTTTAAAAAAGTGAATCCACTTAGATGCATCAGGTAAATAAACCTGTAAATTTTATATATACATCATAAAAATTGTGAAGTTTATCGGGTGTGGTGGTGCAAGCTTAGAGTACTAGCTACTCAGGAAGCTGAGTTAGGAGAATCCAAGTCTGAGGCCAGACTGGGAAACTTAGCAAGATCCTTTCTCAATCTCTTTAAAAACAGGCTGGAGATATACAGATCAGTGGCAGAACATTTGCCTAGTACATGTGAGGTCCTTGGTTCAATGCCTAGTACCTTTTGTAAAGATGACTCATGAATGACTAAAATTAGTGAAATATAGGCATGGGTTAATTTAACTGTTAACCTAAGAAAGCTGTTCCCAAAATGCTATGTTAAAGATTTTGTGTTACTTAAGTCATAGGTATTAACAAATTTATCAGAAGGCATAAAGGAAAGTAGCTATCGGATAAAATACCAGAAATGGCACTGTGAAGAAAAACATTTAAATGTAAGGTAAAATAAGATTTATGTTTCTGTTCCTTGGAAAAATAGTGTACAAAGTACTATCAATAATTATCCCTGGACAGACAGAATTATGGATAAATTTTTTTTTTTACTGAGGTGTTTGTTTCTTTTTAACAAATACATAATAAACTGCATGTGAATAAAACAAGGAAATTAAGAAACTGTACTTTGTTTCATTCAGGTGTATACACACTTACCAGTCCAACTAAGTCCCAGGTGATCGGCTACTATTGCCATCCTGATATCTGTCCGTTCGCATGGACTCTGTGGACCTACGATTTACAATTTCTTAATTAAAATAATCATCAAGAAAGATACGATACTGGAACATTGCTTTTAGCAGCAGTCAGATTTTACAGAGAGACTAACGCTAACACTGTACACTTAGATGTGTCCTAATCACCTACATGAACACTTCTTTTTACATGGCTCACTTGTTTTTCACCTGTATCAGGCCAAATGTCAAACTACATGGATGCTCAATGTAATGGGGTCGAACATGCTGACAAGCTAGCTACTTTACAACAGTTATAGAATTGTCGTGTTGGTGAAAACACAATGGTATTTCAGTATCTGTGCTTTTACTTTGACAGAATCATATCCATTAGCACATTAAAAAAAAAAAAAAAGTTGTTCATCTTGAATGACACCAGTATCTTCAGCATGCTTCCCTAGCTGTCTACAGTGTAGTTTGATTAAAAGGAAGAAAGAAGAGTATATAAGACAGCACATACAGATGACAATGACAGAATGAGAAACTACGGTCAAGTCACTCCACAGGCAATCACGACAGTTCATGCACTAGGGTCTACGAGTTGGAAAGTGTTTACAAACTATGCTGGTTCTCCAGGCTGTGAGCAAAGAGTGCTCGAAAAACCTGACTGCCTTCATTCTCACCAGTCCTCCTACTGCTCCTTTTCTCACTGCCGGCCTTTTCACTCTTTGATTTTAAAGGTGCTGCCTCTGTTTTCTTATCTCTAGCAGACTTCGTTGTAACTGAAGGCTGGCCACCCCGGGAAGTCTCGGACAACGACGTGTTTCTTGAGGTACTGTCTTCCTCATCGGACAACTCCGACTGCATCTTTTTGTCTTCTTCAGAGAGGCGGTCCACAAGCTTTAAGGTCTCGCCACTAATGCCCTTAAAATATTCAATGGAATGTTTACATACTTCCTGAAGCTGACTTTTCCTAACTTTAACTGTGGTGGTGGTGGTGGAGGTGGTGTTGGTGGTGGTGGCGGTGGTGACACAGGTGGATCTTACCTTTACTGGCAACTTGGATGGAAGCTGTTTGGCCTTGCCTTTCTCTGGCTGCCCTTGCTTTTGTGTGGTACATGCTTTTCTGACTGAAACTAGATTTTCCCTGTGTGTGTTTTTTACTGGAATTCTGGATTTCACCTCTACACATGAAGTAGCAGTAAGGGTTTTGGTTTTCTCGAATGGACTAACCTGCTTCATTTTACTTGTTTTACTGTTTGGCATATGGTTTGGTGGGAAGATATCTTTTGGTGAAGTGGCCTTTATGGGAAGTTTGGATTTTCGCCTAATCCCTATCGATTCTTTTGTCTTTTGCTGCTCTCCAAGAACTTTCTGCTTATCTCTGGCACAATGTCCTTGTAGTACCCCTGTCTTTTTTCCTGATGAGCCTTTCACTGGATTAGCTTTCTCTGTGGTACAAGTGGGTGCAAAATGTTCTGTCAGAACTACATGACTTGTAATGTTATCTGTCTGCATAGTGGAAGAATCCAAATTGTTGTTGTTATTAAAGTTATCTTTTTGAAAATCATGTTTTTCTTGAGGCCTAATGCCCATCTGGCTACTGGCTGTATTTGAAATCACTGTAATTTCATTTTCTAATCCCTGAAAACTGGTCATCACAGCTTCTAGCTTATCTGTCACTTCTCCAGAGCCTTCTTTCTTCATGGTCATGGTAGATGCAGAAATTCCCATTTTTATAGGCGTACGTGACTTGGGGTCAACTTTAGAGGTGTTACTGTCTGCTGCTGATCTCTCCAGGGAGCCACCACTGGATGTGCCTTCCTCACACTCGCCGCTGGTCGGGCTGCTGGGGTTAGGTTCAACTGGAGGTGCCTCTACATTTCTCTCTAGATTGGTTTCTACAGTGGTGTCCCCTGACTGTGGCTGTGGGGTGGCAGTGACCATACTTTTATCCCCTTCCCCCTGGTCCCCTGGCTTCCCTTCAGAAGTATGCTCACCAATCTGGAAAAATTGGAGCCTCTCTTCAACAAAATCCCTCTTGCTCATGTCAATTGCACCACTGCGAGTCATCTCAAACATTTTTCCTTCATGGAATGGGAAAGGGTTAGGCTCACTAGTTGGGGTACTTTCATCAGTTGGCGTTCTGGCTGGCGTAGTGTCAGGGGTTGTTGCTGGAGAGCGGTCTTCCACCGCTAGACCAAATGGCTTAGTTTCATCTTCCCGTGATTTACCATCAAAAACTTCATCATCCCCTCGGTTATTAGACCAAGGGTCAAAATCTAGACCTTTGGTAGCTACTGTTTTGAAAGGAGTGGCAAATTCTTCATCTACTTTGTAACTGAAATAAGTATCAGGAAACACTGATCTGTCAGGATGTCGGCCTTCCAGTGTGAAAAACTGGGCCCCCGACTTCTGATCAGTCTTATCAGGAGTCCTTTCAGATGAAGAACTTTTGGAGGATGGCTTATCTTCATCTGGTCCCACCTTTCCCTCCTCCTCAATAACTTCAAGTTTGCTTTGGCTAAAAGAGCGATCTGCTGGCTTCAGAATGCCCTCTGTATTCCAGACATCTTTTTTGATTTCCATAGTTTGACTTGGGAGTTTCGAATCACTCTCTGTCAGACCGTCATCTTCATCTTGCAGATCATAGCCATCCAGAGAGTCAATCTCTGTGGCATCTGTGTCATGAGAAAACTCTGCTGTGGTGGCGATAGAGCACTCAGTGATGGACTGGTCATTGTTCCCATTCTGGGCAGTTTCATTCTGAGGGGAGTCAAGGCCAAGGCCAAATTCATTATCTTTTCCAGATCCATTACTTTCCAGTTCTTTCTGGGTGGAAGCCTTTTCAGCAGAAGCTTTGGATTTTGTCACTTCCTTTTGTTCATCATCTACTTCCTTTAATTTGAAAGTATATTTTTTAACAGGGACAGGCTGATAAATAGATTCATCATCGCTCGAGTCAGTGGCATCTGCCCCAGGAGGAACCGGTGAGGGTGGCTGCACTCTGATGACTGGTTCAGCCAGCTGGTATTTGTCATGCTCATCTTGCAGATTGACTTCAATCATGTCAACCTCCCTTTCGGGAAGATAATGAAGCTTCTTATCTGACTCCATCTGGTCCGCATCCAGCGGTGGAGGAGGGGGGAATTCAATATAGGCAACTCTGTTATTTTTGGGTCTTGGGCTAGAGTCTCTGCTCACATCTTTAAGTATTTCACGCTCGACCACTGTTTCTTCCACCGTAGTGGGCTTCAGGGAGGTTGATTTGGCCTGCTCCTCCTCCTCTGATTCCTCAGAAACCTCCGGAATTGGGCTGGGTTTGCCTGGTATATAAGCTATTAAAGAGTCTGGGGTCTTAGACGTAAACTCATAACTTACTTCCTCTGAACTGGGTGTTTCTGGGGTTAAAGGGCTTTTCCCAGAGCTATCTAGAAAGGACACTTGCTCTAGAGTATCATCTTCTGGACTACCTTGGGGAGAAGGAGGCTGCTTTTGCTGTCTGGTTGTATAAAAGGTCCCTCTGGTTTCTTGGACTGTCTTACATTCCTGACTTATGATTTTTTTTACACCCCCCTGTTGTATCTCCTTTTCATATTGCTTCCCCACTTGTACAAAACTGACATAGACAGGTAAAGTTTTTATCTCTTTCCCTCCCTCTGTCTGGGCTAGTGGTGCAAGTTTTTCCAATACATCAATGGGACTGTGGTCAAATACATCACTAGATGGAGATTCCTTTCCTGGGCTAAACTCTAAAGAATCAGGAGATTTGGTGGGGGAAGTCTCAGTTTCATCAAGAGGCGGGCATAAGCCTACGTAACTCTGATGTTTGGAAACCTTGCTGATTTCTGAATAGGTAACTTTTTCATCTTCTATAGAATTAAAGTGCTGTGTCTCAACTGTCTCTTTACTCATAGTTGACTGGGACATTTTTTGTGATAGTTCATGTTTTGGAAATGTCGACTGCTCACAAAACCCATCAGGAATATTAGGAGACAGCACTCTCCTCTCATCAGCCACTCTGACTGGAATGTGTGACATTGGTGAGCTCTCGCTTCTCCTGGGAGGTTGATCGAAAGCTCCACCTGGACGTTCCCCTTCTTTAACAACATACTCCCTGTATAAAACTTTCTTGGAGGGAGATTTTACAGTCATTTCTTTAATTTCTGAGAGAGAGCCATTTGTTAACAATTTGTGTTCTCTCTCAGTCACAGACAGACATTCATTCTTTTGATCAACACTTTTACTCTCGGGGTGACCAATGTGATTCTCTCTTACATCATGAACAAGTACATGTGAAAGTTTTTCTTTCTGTGACTTATTGTTAGTGGCTCCAGAACTTTCCCATGTTCTAAAGACCTTTTTGTCCCATGGTCCCTTAGTTGCTAAATCTGAGGTTACATGACATGCCAAGTCTTTAGCCTGTTCCTCAGAAAAATAGTCAGGCATTGCTTTACTTGACATTTCAGTTCTCTGTTTTTTCACGTCATCAGAGCCAGAATCATTTACAATAATCTCGTTGCTTTGGACATGTTCATCTTTAGCTTTTAGGACCATCAAATCTTTTTGGACAGACACGCTTTCCTCTGAGAGGTCTACGGCCTTCTGCTGTTTTTCTCTAGCAAACACTTGGTAGACAGGTAGCTTGCTCTCCTGTACTTTTTTAACTGGGATTCTGGATTGGCCATCTGGCTTTTTGTCTTCTTGAGATATGTCCTTACTTTCTGCATGTGTACCTTGTTCAAATTTTAATCTAATGGAACTGAGTTTAGATTGTTTGAGTTGAAATCCAGACTGGGGCCCTTCTGGTGCTTTGCTCTGTGGGACACTTCCTTTGGCCTCCACGGTGGACTTGCCATCCTCACTCTGTTCAGACACAACTCTCTTCTCCGGGCTGCTGGGCAAACTGGATGCTGTCCTCTCATCGGCCTTGGGGGAGCCTTGTCCGTCAGGGCCATGCTGCCTTGCCTTAACCCACTCATCATTGGATGCTAACAGTTCTGTTAGTGCTTTCTCAGGGCTGCTACTGGTAGAGCTTTGAGAAGAGCATTCTTTGCCATTTTTGGGGCGTGGCTTTTTCTCTGGGGACTGCAGTTCATCATTTAGTTTCTCAGTTTTGTCACGAAAAAACTGTGATACTTCTGTCAGCTTTTCTTCAGCCTCCTTTACAGTCCTGTCCACCCTATCTTCATATATCAACTTTTCTCTACCTCTGTCTAATCTGTCCTCAGTAAAGCGCATCCACATGGCATGTTTTGGACTACTAACATCGCCAGAATAGTGCAATACTGTCACTTTATCAAAATGCTCATCTTTAGACACTTTACCTACACCATTTTCAGACACATCTTTATAGATTTTGGAGAGAATTTCTTTTTTGGGGGCAGTGGCTACTTTTTCTCTGGACCGCTTATCAGACCCCTGTAACTCTGAGCTAGGGGTTCCTGCATGGTCTGTAACCGATTCCTCAGTATCAGAATGAGACACATCTAGCTTTTCTGACAGAAGCATTTTCTCAGCAAACCTGTAAGACTCCCCTCTTAGCTCTGACAACTCATCGTCATGGTATTCTATGGAGTGTTGACTCAAAAGCTTCAATGTTTTATAAGAGTCATCGGATAAGAGTTGAGCAGAACTAGGGCGGCTATCTTCTTCTTGGGACACAGGAGTATTTACTCTGGAAGACTCCAGATAAGA
Source organism: Urocitellus parryii (assembly GCF_045843805.1). Lineage (NCBI taxonomy): Eukaryota > Metazoa > Chordata > Mammalia > Rodentia > Sciuridae > Urocitellus > Urocitellus parryii. Next base: position 149,017,284 of record NC_135535.1, read on the forward strand.
AGGCAATGACTCTTCCGCAGTAAGTTCTTCTTCTTCTTGCTGACCCTGTTCCTCTGGACAAGGAAAAGCATCGTGTTTTTCTGGTAGAAAATCTTTTAGGTTAATATCTCCCCGGGATAAGTCTTTCTGATATACATACATTTCCTTTTCTGGATGCTTTTTGGTTTCTCTAATAATGACTTCAGTGGGCTCAGCTTGGTTACCTTTTTCGATGTGGACTTCTATTATACGCTCCAGTTTGGGTTTCATTTGGTTGTCCTTCTCTGCATGCTGGGCTGATGTTTCAGCAGCAGACTTGTGAACATCTGGAGACACTGACGACTTATGTTCAAACAGCCCTGCCAGTTCTTTGGAAGGATCCCGCCCGGACTGAAAGGCCTTCATGATGTCGTGGACTGACATGGTTTCTTCAATTCTTTCAGAGGCACCTTCACTGCCTGGTGGGGAATGATAAACCATTCTGGTGGTTGTGGTTATGTGAGTCTCCTCTTTCACACGCATGCCTTTGCTCAAAACCCGACTGTGGTCATCTTCTTCACTGCTGGCTTTCATTTGAAATGCCTTCACTTTTTCTTTAATACTAGAGGTGGTAGGCTTTGGTTCTAATTCCATAAATGTAGGAGAAGGTTTAGGTGACACTGGTTCCTCTGGTTGGGACTGGGGAACATCCCCAGAGGAGGGCTCGTAGCTCCTGATGACATGAACTACTTCAGTTCTTGTTTCTGTAATGACAGGAGGGATGGGGACTTCATGAAAAAGTGGCTTGGGACCAGTGCTTTCGGCGCTTTGTGGGGCTGAAGGTGTTTTTTCACTTCTTGTTTCAAAGCCACTGTCCGACAAGGGACTTTTATCTTGGTCATGTTGAGAAAAGTCATCTGGAGACTCTAAAATAGTATCTGTTCCAAAAAAGGAGTCAGCCATTTTACATAATTCCTTCTCAGAGGTGGAAGGCCTCATGGTGGCTGGCGGCATTTTGAGTTTGTGTTCCTGCAAAGCAATTCCTGGTTTTAAAATTCTTTTCTGTCTCTCCTCACCATCCTTCTTTGCATCCTCAAACTTGTACTTTAAATTTGTCAGTGAACTACTCCCAATATCATTTGTTAGGTAATCAATAACTTTGGTCAAGTTATAATCCTTCTCAGAGGCAGCCTTTGCTTTCACTTGCACTCTTTCTGGCAGAGATGGAGAATGGCTCGCAGCAGCCTGTTGTCTTGCTTCTCTTATTTCTTCAGAACTAAATTCTATCCAGTCATCTTCGGGAGAGTGTCCCTTGTCACTCTTTGGTGATTTGGGTGATCCTTTGTTATCTACACATACATCTTTTTTAAGGATTTCACTAACTTTCACTAAGTCTTCTTTGACTTTTTCAACAATTTTGAAGGGTTCTTCATCATCAATTCTCCCTTCCTTGGGAAGTTCAGGTTGGAATGGCTTCTCCTCAGGCACATCTGTCTGTAGTATTGCGGTCATCCGCATTAGGTCCTCCTTCATTTCAGCCACGTCTTTTAGTATCTCCTGACTGGAAGATAAAGAAGATGGTGTAGACAGCTTAAGGGCAGAAGGTGCAAGGAACAAAGATGTCTTAACTGGAGATGCAGTCCGATTGAAATGGGGCTGGGGGCGTGTCTCCGTAGTCAATGTTTTAATGGGTGACAGCAAGGCTGCTGCTGATTTTGTAAGTGAATTAGAGTCTGGAAGTTTCTTTAATGCTGGTTCTGGCAAAACATTGACTACAGAGTATACTGGCACTGTTATTATTGATGAAGTTACAGATGAGGTAGTTGCAGATATTGATGACCCAAGAGATGTGTAGAGTGCACTTGCGGAAGGAGTTCTTAGAGACTGAAAAGCTGATGGTGCTGCAGAAACATATGACCTGAGTGGGGAAAAGGGCATTGCTGTTGTGGTAGAAAACACTTTCTCTACTGTGTCAGTGGCTGCATTCACCACAGAGCTTACAGAGTTTGTAGCTGTAGAAATTTTGTCCTGTAACGTGGCAGTGGCTTTGCATCCATTAATTAAAGTTGAAGATGATGGATATTTCAAAGGAGAAATAGATCCATTGACTAACGCTACCTCTGCATGTCCAGACATCTGCTTCAAGGGTGATGAGAGAGATGATGCCATCGTAACTTTAGCTGACGAAATGACATCAACTGCTGATTTAGCTGGAGACACCACTGACTTTAAAGGTGAAGATATTAGTGGTGCCGCTGATGTAATAATTGACTTAAATGGTAAACTTGAGGAGTACATATTAATGTTTGATTTGGGGGAGGCAGGGGGTGTCATAGTAATTGATGACCTCTCCAAAAGAGACCCTGCTGTAGTCACGGGAGAGCTTCGAGAGGAAAACGTAGAACTGGATGCCAACCCCTTTAAGGGCATAGCCTCTGTGACTGCGGGAGCTCTAACCAGGGTACCAGAGGCAACTTGCATATTATATGGAGACTGTGACACCACCGTTTTTATTGGCGAAGACATTGTCCGAAATGATCTAATTGGAGACGCCACGTCACTAATAGATTTAACTGAAGATGTCGTTGATGCGCCTAACGTGGATTTGATTGGAGAAGGAGTTGAAACGGACCATATTGATTTTAATGGAGAAGCGGATGGCGTATTAGAGGAAGAACTTGATAAGGAAGTGAAGCCTGACTTGGTTGGCCCGGGCACTGTATTCGGAGTTGTTGTCCAGGACTGGTAAGGTCTTGTAGAAAAGAATGGCTTGTATGAGTAAGTGGTGGGGAGGGATCTTGTTGCTCCTGCACTCCGTTCAACTGTTTCTTAAATTTTAAAATGAAATCAAACACAAAAATCAACAAAAATGGTTGAGAAACAGAGAGACCAGAGAAAAAAATTGGTCAGTAAACTTTGAAATATTACAAAAGCAAGTACAATTGTTTGCATGATTTAGAAGGGATGAGGCAAAAGGAACAATTAACTAAAAGAGGAAAAATAAATTTCTACAGACATAACTAATGCAAAGTTAAAAAAAAAAAACAACTAAAGAAATAAAAAACAGCAATGTGAAATGAAAGACAGGAAAAGCACATTGCAACCAAATAGGCCAACAATGAAAAAACAGAAAACATGAGGAAAGAATTAATGATGAGAAAAATAACCACAATGGAACACTGTTCCCTTACTTCCTATTGACTTTCTTATGTGCTGGTTTTGAAATAGCAGTAGCCGTTCCGTTTTGCCTGTATAGGTATGTTTGTTTTGTGCAACCATATGACTCTTGTTTTAATAATTTCTAATATTCCCTCTCCTAGAGCCTTTCCATGTTACAGATTGCACCTATTTAGAAGCATTTCAATGTGTCAATCTATGCATTAAATTTCTGAAACTCTTTTTTTAGAAAACCACTCAAGCCTATTTCATGCAGAATCCAAAATAACTATTAAAGAGACAGGCATCTGATGTGCAAACTGTGAAGCCACTGGATTTTAAATCTGTATCTTCCATGCACAATTCGGTTACGCTTTACACCCATAAAAAGCCAATAAGAGCAAGAAATTTTCTGAGTCAGAATTTTAAAAAAACAAAAACAAAGAAAAGGAATGTTTGCATTTATCTTTTCATGCAGTATATTCCTTTTGATGAGAGGAAAAAAGAAAATGTAATATGAAATGATTTAAAAATGCATGTATACACATACAAAGGGGAAAAAAAACTAGAAAATATGCTTCATGGTTACCATAAGCAAGCAAAGCAACTGAAAACATTTTATCATGCGCAATATATCATGGCAAACAAGCCAATGAAGTAATACAATTTGTATGCCATATTATGCACAAAATATAACCTTTATAAATACTTTCATGAGAGTATTAAGAAAGAAGAGTACACTTTTTCCATGAGATGTGAAGCCTTGGTACCTTTTGAGATTTTAGGAAAATAAAATCCTCACTCACATTATAAAATACATCGGTAACTAAATGTATCCATGTCTGTAGCAGTCTAAATTATGAATAAAAGCATATACATTATCTCAGTTTTTTTCACAATCTATTCTACTTTTAATTCTCAAAAGGTATCATGGGAAAATCTAAAGCAGTCATATTTTTAATACCCCACATTTAAGTACCTGCAGTGAAATATGGTACATAGGTATATACATATATGCTTATCAATTACAAAGGTATGGATTCTGGTGCCTTTCCAGAATATTCATGGGTAGCCCCAAACATGGGAGCGGCCATGAATCAGACCTACCACTAGGAAAGATGGAGGCAATACTAGCGTTCTTATCTCAGTGGGGCAAGAAGCACACAGATGAGGTAAGCACACTCACTAGGGACAGCAAGCACAATCTCAGTCCTCTCTACTTCTACAGTTCTAACAAACAAACCGATCTGATCACAGAGATTTGGAATGCCTGCCAAGGGCTACTGTTCAACGTCAAAGTTGTATACAGTCTTGCTCCAAGAAAGCAATGGTTCAGAACAACAGTGAACTTGAAGAGTAAATGAGAATCTGCTTCATCTTTTATGCTCCTCTTCGTGCTGTGCCCGTGCCACTGCTACAATCCAGTCCTTGGATTAGCAGCTACTCCCACAAGGGTGAAGATTTTCATTCCTAGTGTACATTTAAAGTCAAATATTCAGAAAATGTTCTCTTCTAGGCTGACATTATTCCAAAGAAAGTGGAACTATGGAAAACTCACCTATTTATTATCCTTCCTAGCCACAATTCCCAAATTATATTGCGTAACTCTTTTGGGAAATGCCACATTGCAAATGAATGATTTGAAGGTTCTCTTCAATTGAAAGATTTGGGCTCATGTCTATGTCTTAAGAATTTACTTTTGTAACTACAAGAAACTGGTGAAGTGCCTTGCTTACTGCTGAATGCTGGCTCCATCAGACTAGTATTTTGAATCATGTCTGTGGTTTTATATACTTTGCCAAGAATAACCAGCTTGCCAGTCAGTTAGTTACACTTTTTATATGTTTTAATGACATATACTTTGTGATACCCTTTATGACCAAGGGAAATTCTGGATGTTAGGCAGTGAACTACATTAGAATCTTCTTGGGACACAGAGAATGGGCTTGGAAGGGCCAGGGTAAATGAGGGAAAAGAGGCCTTCACTTGGAGTTCTCACACCAACTCAGGGGGCTTGGTATTTCCTTAGTTTCCTTTTAGTCCCTTCTTATTCCTTTCCATTTCACCACCTTTGTGTGTCTGATCATAAGAGAAAACTATTTCCTTTTATCAAAAGTCAAGGATAGCAGACTGTACATATCTAAATGAAATTTTAACAAAAAAAGTAGCAACACTTTCATAAGTGAGAAAAATTAAAAATTGAGCATATTCATGATCTTAAAATTCAAATATACCTCAAAAAAACCCTAAATACCTTAAGGACCAGAATAAGATGGAAACTCACCTTCCCTGAGGTGCCATGGACCTTAAGCAGCTGGTCCATCAAACCTGTCCAAAGCTTAAGAATACTGCCTGGGTGGGGGAAAGGGGTAGTGGTGTCCAAAACCACCACCCAATGGGGGTCCTCCAGGGCAAAATGCTATTCCAAAGAAAACTCATATCCAGTATATTTTCACCATATTGAAAAACCAGCTAACTACATCTACACCCTTTCCCTGCTCTCTAACACAACAGAAGTTAATTTCAGCCCCGATACTTTGGAAGCATTTGGATCTTTCTGCTAGAGGAAAAAACTCAGAACTGAGGGAATGTTCCTGATCATGGGAGGGTTTCATTTCTTTCAAACTACCCATTTTGTATCTGAATATTAGCTTTCCTAGTAGTCTGGACCTCAACCATCTAAACTGAATAGAGGAGTAGTTTCCTGCTGCCTATGTTATGTTGGTCCACAACAACATGAATTCAGGAAAGGTGGGCAAAAAACAAACTTGTGGCTCTAACTGGCAAATTTCTAAACCTCCATGAACTCAAGTTAACTGTGAATCAATGCGGGGAAAGCTAGGGATGGTTGAACAACGAGAAAATGTTTTTGTATAAATTCTCTTCAAAATGAAGCTCTCTGAGGTTAAAGTGGCAACACTCTACCATTAATCAAATACATACTTAACCCCTTCTTCCCAGGGAACTGAGAGCACAGGGAGTATCTAGAAGGCTATGGTGACTACCATATATAATAATTACAAGGAAGAAGGAAGAGGAGGCAGAGAGAATGAATATGACTGCATCTATACCTTGCTTGCAAGCCATTTAACAAGGAACTGGAACCATCACTGAGACAAGAGGGTTTAACTGGTCTGAAGACCAGCCTTAGAACTGATATTTAATAGAGGACAGAGGGAGGGAGACAAGAGGAGGGAAGAGATAAGAAATCAGTGAAAAAGTCCTACCTCAAGGAAGTAAGAAAATATAATTCTCGCAAAATGGGAAGGAAAGAATTGGGACAAGTATACAACAATCTATCTATATTTAAAAAAATGAGATAACAACCAAAGTAACTTTGCCATTCTTTCTGTCATCCCCAAAATATAGGATTAAACATTTTCTCTTTTGAGCATAGATATAAAGTAACAATGCTATTAATCTCCTACCACAGTTAATAGTCATCAAAGTAAAATAAAAAATAGATGTCTCTAATTTTAAAAATAGTAAATGGTTTAAAAAAAAAAAACCTCTTTTGAAGCTATGAACTAGGGGTGTTGGTACCTTGTATCTTCAATTATGTACAGAGTATTAGATTTCATGATAAGGTTTTCCTGCAGGCAATTTTTCTTAGTTATTGGTTTTCAAATGACACCAAAATTTAGTTTGTATAGAAAAAATGTCTCTTCTTATAAAAATTCACATAGATTAGTAAATATGTTAGAAAACTCACTCATTCCAGGCTCAGTCAAGTAGCTGTAGCGCTTACGTAAAGCTAAAGATGCAAAACTCTGTCGTCGATCTGCTTTCTCCGTCTGGAAAAGAAAAGAAAAAAGAGGGACTCTGTTTCCAACTTCCCTGTGACATTTTCTCAATTTTGAAACATTTTGTAGCATGGCATGTTGATATGTTTATCCCTAATTTTCTTCTTATGCATTTTCCTCTTGAACAATGTTAATTTCGTACTGGGATTTTAACACCCCATCCCGGTAGCCATGATTTAGCAAATATAAGAGCACCAACACAGCAGACTACAGGGAACTACAAATAAAAGACGAGCATTACAGAGGCTGAGCAGTAAGTGTTCCCCAATTCATTCATATTGAAAGCACATACATCACAAAGTACACTCACTATGTGAGTACATTCAAGGAAAAAAGGCACACAAAGTTGATTATTCCAATTACTACTGTGGTTTCTGTATGTTAATAGGCATAAAGTATAGATGAGGAGATTAAAAACAGGTGAATGGTTTTTATTAGCAATAATGTTACCGAGTCCTGAGGCTGCTGACTCTGATTGATGTGTAGGTTTTAAAAATCCAATTATCATTTAATTTATAGAAACATTAGGTGGTAACTTATGAAAATTTCTCTTACAATTTAATTGAACAACTCTACTCTTTGAAAAGGACCAAGATAAATTTCTTTAGCTAGAACAGCAAATGTCTATCAAAAACCAGTGACGAAATATTTCATATTACAAAAAAATAAGCTGATTTGGTATAGTAAAACTTCATCTATTAATCATGATCTTGATTTAAAACTTGTAATAGTGTGCAGTAGGACTATAGATGGTAAAATATACATATGAGAGTTTTAAAAAATTTATACATGGCAATCTGTCCCAATCTGTCACATTTTAAAATGTTTAAATAGCTTTAGTTTTTATTTTATAATCATAAATTGGATTATAATGCTGTGGAATATATTGAAATAGTCTTTGCATACCTGGAGGAAGAGTGAACTCCTTTTTAAGAAAAATACACTCTTTACCTCACTTAAGACCTATACAAAAATAATTCATACATTGCCCACACTTCAGCCCTCTGCAACTTCCTTTATACATACTTAACATCTATTCTACCTCTGATAGAATAAAAGCAGAAGTATTCATATTACCTCATCATCTTGATCTGACTCTGTCTCCTTTTGGTCCCAAGATGCATTGCAGAGACAAGGAATATTATAATGGACAGCAGGGAAAAGAATATCAGGATATGAAAAGGACTGAGTAGGGAGCACAAAATGCAAGCTGGTTTAGAAAGCAAAGCAAATCAAAAGAAGCCAACAAAAAATATCAAGAACTGTACATCCATGGCAAATTAATGTGTGACAGTATTTGAAAGCATAAAAAAAAAATCTATGAACTACCAGCAGAAGCGATCAACAGAGGACTCCATCATACACACTATAAAAATTTGACACCACAGTAACAAGACTCAATCTACACAAGGAGACTAATAAAACTTGAGTTTCAAGAGCTTTAACTGTGTTACAAAGCATTCCTTAAGTGCATACCAAGGGCCCAATTCTTCAAGACCAGGGAAAGTAAAAATGAACCAGTATTAAAAGATACCTTTTTATGTGCTGGCAGAGTAATATTTAAGTTGCAAACAGCTGTTTGAGGCAGTCCTTTTGTTGTCTTTGGTTCTTTCAGAAAAGACAGACGACCACAGGGCTCTTGGCTGGTGTCTCTAATCTAGAAGAATTTCGGTAGGTGACAGTTACAGACTTTTCTGAAGATTCCTGTCTATATAAGATGAAACATGTTTGTTTCATGAAGCCCTTTTAGAGGCAGGAAAGGTAAAGGGAAAAGATGGTAACAATTACATGTCAACCAGACTGGTCCCATTTGAACTTGGCATGACTTAGGGGCCTAGTTCCTAGCCTAAGCATTAGGATTGTCTGCTTGTCTTATCTTAATAGTTCATGAATTTTCTTCCTAACATTTTTTCAGTTCTTTAGTTTTTGCAACACATAACAATAATAGCAATAAAACAACTGTCCTATCTTGTTGTCTGAAGAATATCTCTGGGCTTCCATTTCTCCTTAGAAATGGAAACGAAACTTGAATACTGAATCTAGATTTCATTCTTTATTTGATCACTGAACTTTAGCTAGACATTTAAAAATTTTAAATCTATAATAAAATCATCTACAATTTATTGTAGATTGTTTTTACTAATTATAAAACTTCACTGGCTGGAAAGTATATTCTGGTAAAAATAGAACAAAATCTGATCTGTTCTTATGAGTTTACATTGGTGGGATATGTCACACTAAATAAATCATTAAGCTTTTTTTTCTCCCTTTTATTTATTTGTTTTGGTCTCAGGGGTTGAACCCAAAGGTGCTTAACCACTGAGTGACATCCCCAGCCCTTTTTGTTTTGAGATGGGGCCTCACTAAATTGTTGAGATTGGCTTTGAACTTGCAATCCTCCTGCCTCAGCCTTCTGAGCCACTGAGTTATAGGCCTGTGCCACCATGCTTGGCTGCCTTTTCTTTTTATTAGCTTTTTATTTTTTTTTTAATGGAGTCTGTTAAAGATGATTTACCTTGATGGAAAATGGCAGTCTATTTTCTTTGAAAGCATAAAAGTTAAATACAAGTTGCTGTCCTCCTTTGGTCAGTGGAGCCAGATTTCCATAACAATCAACATAAATAGGTTTTCCTTCCAGAACCTTTTGAAAAAGTAAAATAAATATAAAATATAACAGTAATTTGAGTTAGGAAAATTTTGATATTTAAAGTCATGTAACATTAATTAAAAGTCTTACATGTGGGCCGGGGATGTTGCTCATTGGTAGACCACTTGACTACCTTGTGTGAAGCCCTGAATTTAATCCCCAGCACCATACAAATACACACAAAAGACATGTTTGTCACATTTGTCTCTTTATCAGGAAATACTTCTATGTTGTTATTTGCCATAAAAATAATTCTGTGGGCTTACAATTCAACAATTGCTATCATTAACATGTACAAAACACAGTTATGTGTTTAACTTCTGGCAATTTTAAACATGCTTGAGAAAGTTACCTTAGATCACTTACTGATCTAGTTTAATTTTTTTTGACTCATGAATACTTATGTGTTTGAAAAAGGAAAATCATGGTAATGTGTATAGACAGTGACCATGAAAAAAATAAAATTCAAGTAGCCACAGGAAAATAGAGACCATAACTTAGATTCATTAGTACTATAGTCTAATTAATTGATAACTCCATAGACTCTTAAAATAATTTGAGAGTGAATCTTTGGCAAAATTTTAAAATACAAAGAATGTACTTGAGATTTATAGTGCTATTATGACCTCAAAATAAAAGCCTGTATCTGGAAAATGTAATTAAATGAATTTTTATTGTAAATAAGGTACCTCAATGTCTTTGCTTCTTGCAACTTCCTCAAAATTCTCTTGCTGCTCTAAAGTTTTGTCCACTTTGTCATCTGTCATGCAGAAGCATCGCAGGGAGGATTCTACAGGATCATTCATTTTGGCAAAAACAACAAACTTGGCCATATATGGAACACATATTAATTCTCTGTATAACTGTGTGGCTAACCCAACAGTTTCTAAAACTTGATGGCAGTCTGCAAGCCAAAATCTAAGAAAAACAAAAACAGAATTATGAAAATGAAGTGATTTAAAAGCTACATCTTAAAAAAAAAAAAAAAACAACGCAAAACCCACACAATTTGAAAACTCAGGTGCTAGGAATTCAATTCAGTGGCAGAGCACATACTTAGCATGTGCAAGTCTTTGGGTTTGCTCTATAGCACCAAAATAAATAAAAACAAAGTAGGTATATAAAGGAAATAAACCAAACTATTAACAACTTGTTTATTTAAATAGCAAAGGTTTTTACTGTCCTTTTCAAATGCAAAAGCTTTGTTTATTACTCATAATAACTGTGCTAAGTAAACATTAAGGATTTTCTCCCCCATTAAAACAAAACAGAACAAAGCACATAGTTTTGAAAGCAGCATATTTGTTTCCCAAAAGGATATAGAACCAATTTTTTAATGCTTATTAGAATCTTTCCATACCTGGCTGAAACATTGGTTGTAAAAGAGACACAGTCCTTTATAAATGTCAAAGGAGTGGTTCCTGTGATGTCTTCCCACTGAGCAGGCGAGGTGCCCCCTGAGAAGAGCAGCAGAGATGGTGACTTTACTATCGGAGATGCAGCTTGTAAACTTCTCAGCATCCTCCTGTTCTTCCTGTTACAGCAACTGGCATGATTTTGACACTTTCAATTCAGTGGTGTGTACTAAAGATAGATTTCCTTCTCTTCTCCTTTTACATTTTACCAGCTCATTATTATCTCCTTAAATGTTGACATATTTTGTAATGAGGGTCTTTCTATGTTGCCCAGGCTGGTCTTGAACTCCTGCGCTCAAGTGATCTTCCCACCTCAGTCTCCTCCCAAGTAGCTGTGATTCCAGGGATGTGCCACAGTGACCAGCTCCCATATTGTAATTTTTTTTTAAATTACTTTGTGTTTGTCTGGATAGCAATGGATGGTTTAAACTTGGGAAATCCACAATTTATAGTGTATTTTATAAGTGCAATGATGTGTAGTTTCAGATAGATAATATATGCTTAAAAACAAAACTGTTTAGAACTATCAAAGAAGGTAAGAACCAGCTCATTTTGTACCCGGCTGAACCATTTACTTTTCCAGGGTAAAAGGAAAAAATCTGTCATTAAAGTTACTCCTCAAAAACCAAAACCAAACATATTGTTAATGATCTTAGACTTGCACTTGAAGTTAAAAATCAGACTGAGATAATCAAAGGATAATTGAGGACTGGGATTCTAGGTACTTATCACAAGATGTGTTCTCCTAAGCCTTGTATTTATTTTATTGGATAGCACTGGTGAATGGAGTAGGTGAGAATAATTATGTACTCAACACTTCCCTACTGATAGTGCTCTGTGGAATATATATTTCCCAAAAGTCTATCCAATTTCCTGGTAGCCTAAAGGGTGTTGCTAGTTCTACTCCCTCTGTTTGGGTTACTGAGAAATTACCTAGATGCTCCAATAGAATCAGGAATACCTCAGTAATCCAGCAAGGGCTCTATTTCTAATGTTAACTTAATAGCAGAGATAAGAATATCCCTAAATTTTAAATGATTCATGAGACCAGCATCTTAAATTTTTCCAGTGATTTCTTCCACTTGTATTATCTTGTCTTACCCCTCCTTTCCTCTTATATGTAATTAAGTGGAAGAAATGATTTACAGTAGAAGGGGTAGAGAGAGAAAAGGGGAGGGGAGGGGAGGGGAGGGGGGATAGTTGAGAATAGGATAGACAGCAGAATACATCAGACACTAGAAAGGCAATATGTCAATCAATGGAAGGGTAACTGATGTGATACAGCAATCTGTATACGGGGTAAAATTGGGAGTTCATAACCCACTTGAATCAAACTGTGAAATATGATGTATTAAGAACTATGTAATGTTTTGAACGACCAACAATAAAAAAAAAAAAAAAAAAAAGAAAATACGCTTGATATTGTACTGGGGATGGATGTGGCTAAGGAATCGACTGAAGTACTTAACTATGTATGAAGAATAATTATTCTGCTTGTTATTTTTAATGTTCAGAAAATCAATATAAAAAAATAAAATCTTTCACTCATTTCACAAAAAAAAAAAAAAAATTTCCAGTGATAACAGAGATGAGGTGATAGACAAGGGAAAAAAATACTGGCGTGGATATTTCAAAGGTTTTATGTCTTTGTACAGACTTATTGCAAATCAGTAGGAAGTATAGCAGCGACTAAGCCAAACCTGTAATGCTACAGAGAAGGCGCAGATTGGGTGTTGTGTCCCCCTTGTATCCATTAGATACACCTTCTCCTGAGGGCGGGGGCACTGGAATGGTCATTGTGATTGGTTTATGGAATTTCCTTCTTCTTGGTTCCACAGTGACAATTGGGCTAAATGTTGCTTTGTTTCCAAGGATCTTTTTCACAATTTCCTCTGGAACGGGCTGGGCCTAGACATAAAGGACCTTAAATGAAAATTCACTTTTTTTTTTCCATCAAGGTTACTTTTGAAGTGAGAAAGAAAAAACCAATCTGACAACAACAAAAACAATATCTTTTTTTTTTAATCCTATCTTGCTATTTCAAGGCATGAAATGACAAAAGAACCAAACACAGTGGCAGGAACCAGCCAGCCTGTTTCCTCAGTAGAATGCAGACAGCACTGGCTTACATAAAAAGGAGAGACTCAAATCAGAGCAGAGAAGTTTGTTAGTCTACTTCAAATTCCAGGACAACAAATATTTAGCTCCATATACTTTAAACCTATGCAGGACATTCCATAAAAATCTCACAAAGTCAACTTGTACTCACTTAAAAACCAAGGCTTTCAGAGGTCAGAAACAAAACAGCATTCAAAGTTTCAAAGATCTGAATGCTAGTCTACTAAGCCTATCTCATTTCTTTTGGATTCTTTGCTAATTTGGCAAAATAATTCAATACAGGAAACAGGTGAAAGAAACTTCATATGACTGAAATATAAGGTGGTCCCGGATTCCAAGTATTTACTAAAGGCATTCCCAGGACTTAAGAATACAACAAACTCCCTTGGGCAGGAGAGTCAGTCTCACAAGAAGAGCATGAACTTTCAGTTAAACTATTAATTACTATTTTATCAACACAAATTAAGTTCTTTTCAGTTCATTTTCCTTATTTAATGAGGAAAAAGGGGACTAGTTAAGGTCTAACCTAACTGAAATGAATACATATAAGAAAGATCATTCTTGCCAAGATTTCCAGTCAGCTTTCCAAACCAAAACAAGTTCCAACTGGGTTGGAGGAAACCCAACATTTATGATTTACTTAAACCCCAAACTAAAGCTTGCAAGTTTCACTGTAACTGATTTTTATGATGTGGCATATTATAAGCCAAGTTTTTGTATGTTATTTCACATTCTCAGACCCAAGAAAAAATTATTTTTCATCAGAAACTGAGACTTTTGAACAGAAAAACTCTAAAAATATATAACCTTATTTAACCAGTTACTAAGCTAACTTTACACTCAATGATTTTCATCTGAAATAGGTTAATTATTCCCAAAATGGCCTAATTGGCAGTATCGTTAAGGATGAGTTATGATGACCATTTTCAGAGCAAAACACTCTCACATGTTCTCTACATGAGCTGGGGAAAACAGTGCTTGTAAAGAAACAGTACTTTGTAAACAGTACCTGGAGGCCCACACGAATTCTTTTTGTTAAAGCACCCTCTGGGAAAGATGCTTGGACAAGGGGTACCGTAGTGCTACTCAGAATTCCACCTTCAGGACCAATCTGGTTGCTTTCCTGCTTAATCCGTGAAACAACTGCAAAATACTGGGGAAAATCCTTAGTGATGATCCTGCAGATGCGCTTTTTCCCTAACTCTTCTGGGCTGTCAAGTTCTGAGAAGAGAATAAATGAAAAAAAACTATAAGAATAAATATAACTACAGAATACCTTGAGAGAAACTTTCAGATAATTTTTATTTTATTTTTTAAACATTAAAAATCGTACATGCCAGTGGGTTACCATATGATATTTCAATTCATATGTACATTGTGATATGTCTAAGTCAGGTTAAATATATCTATCTCCTCCAACATTTATCATTTCCTTATGGTAAAAGCTTTCAAAATGTTTCTTCTAGCTTTTCAAAATGTATAGTACACTTCTGTTATTCATAGTCACCCTACTGTATAACAGCAAACCAGAAATTTTGTTTTTTAATGAATTTATTTATTTTGGTACTGGGGATTGAACCCATGGGTGCTGTACCACTGAGATACATCCCTAGCCTTTTTAAAAATCTTTTATTTTTTGAGATAGAGTCTTGTTAAGTTGCTGAGACTGGCCTCAAACTTGTGATCCTCCTGCCTTGGCCTCCTGAGTTGCTGACAAAGGAACTTCTTATTCCTCTCTGTTAACACAGTGTCCATTGATCAAACTTTTCTCAACCCTCTCCTAATCTTCCCCACCTGTAGTCACTACCATGCTATTTTCAACTTGTATGAAATCAACCTTTTAAGATGCCACCTTACAGTGAGATCATGTAGTACTAGCTTATTTCACAACTTTGATGGCTTTCTATTCAGTAGTAGAAACATTTTTTTTATGATAGAAAACTATAGTGACCATAATACCAAGCTTTACAAAAATATTATAAAGGTATTGATATATGGTATTCGCAGAAAAATATTTTTCTATTGAGGAGAAACAAACATCTTCGAAAACTGATAATAACCACATGCAGGTAAATTTCTACTCTTGAAGAGATGGCTCATTTTGTGATTATTTACAACAGCTGATAGAAGTAGGAATGAGTCACAAAAACAGTAAGGCCTTACATGAAAGTGAATAAGAACTATGTGTGGGAATAGGAGGAGGAAGAATAGTCCCGGGCAGATCGCAGCTCGCTGCCTTCTCTGAAGAGATGCGGGGGGAGTGGGGTGCAGCAAGGGGCTCCTCCCTCTCCCCACCGCTGAGCTCTGGCCCCAGTGTAATGAGGATCACCCCTCCTCCCCAGCTGGCCCGGCAAGGGGCATGGGGCACGGTTGATGCTGGCCCAGGATGGATCAGACCTGTGAACTATCTATAAGAAATTGTCTGCTGCCCTTTTCCAATCCAGTGAATTTAGATGCCCCTGCAGACAAGGACAGCTCTTTAGGATGATCAGACTCCAGTACCAGTACATTAGGAAACATGCTAGAATTACCTGGAACGTCATCATCATCTACTTCACAGGAATTGCCATTTGTAAGCAGTTTTTGGTACAAATTAAATATATACATGAATGTATATACACAGGCCACTTAAAGAGAAGCTTAAAACTAATTTGTTTTTTGGTTATCAGTTCACAGCTGAAAGCTAATGATAAACTTTAATGGGGGAAATTTTACTTTTATTTTAAAATTTATGTTTTATGAGTGGTTCCTTTTAGCTTTTCCCAATAAATCTTCACTGAGGATTGGCAAAAAAAAAAAAAAAAAACTATGTATGTCTGAAAAACTCTAGAACTTCATTTGAAACTCTCTTTCAAATGTTTTTAAATTATCCAAATGATTAGTATCATCAACATCAATTTCTGTCTGCCACTGATAGGCATCAAGATCCATCCATCCACAAGTGGACACCTTTCTTTCTGTTTATTTCCAAACCTGCCTCTTCCCCTGTAGGTCCAACTAAAGGGACAAATAGTTTGCCCAGTCCTTCCATCTAAAACTTTTACTCACTTTTCTTCACACTTTGCATCTAATGGTCAAAGTCCAATTGTTAATATTTTGGAAATGCCTCATTCTCCTGCCCCACACGTTTGATTGTTCAGGCCCTTATTTCAGCTTGCGTACACTACTCAAGCCACCTCCT
The DNA here is from genome assembly GCF_045843805.1 of Urocitellus parryii. Taxonomy (NCBI): domain Eukaryota; kingdom Metazoa; phylum Chordata; class Mammalia; order Rodentia; family Sciuridae; genus Urocitellus; species Urocitellus parryii. The sequence continues at coordinate 149,033,562 of NC_135535.1, forward strand.
AACCATCTCTTTTCTACTCTTTCCCCAGACTCTAGCCCATCTCCCAAAGTACAGCCAAATTTTATACAGAATTCTGGTAGGTTTAGCTATAATGAATGATACTTAAACTTGAAATCAGAAAGCAAAAAATGGCTTATTTAAAAAATGTTGTTCTGAGTCCTAGTCTTTTCCACTGGGAACTGTTTGGGTTAGCAGACAGCTAGAATCCTAGGGAAAAGAGACCCTCACCAGCATCAGTGGAAGGTTGCAGGGTTGAAAGGCAGAGTAGTGTGCTTGGATAGGAGTTCATCATTAACAGCTATCATTGGCTTCTCTAAAGTCTCTTAAGGTTTACATAGCTGAAGTTGTTACTTTTTAACAAAATAAAGGGAAAAATTCCCAAACCTCAGGTGATGAGGGGATTGATTTTGGTTTTTGTGTTTACTACTTCATATAATATTCTCTTCATATCTCTGATACATGCAGCACACATTCTATTGTCCCTTAACTGTTATATTTCTGCCTCCTTTATCAAATACCTTTGGCTGAGATCATGGCTAATTTCAAACTAAATTTTCTAGAAAGGCAAAAGACATGATTGGATCAATGATGTCTTCTCATTTTACAGATCAAACTCTGAACTTCAAGATAGAAAGATAAAATTAATTGTCAACTAGGAAAAAATATAGTTTAACCCAGATAAAAAATGGAACTGAAAGTTTGCTTTTTGTTTCCTATAGTATCTCCTTTTCCTCTGCAAACCTAAACACTGGAGAGATCTTAGTGAAGGAAAATAGAAGAGTTAGACCAAATTACGTGCTATGCATGCATGAATATATTACAATGAATCCTATTAGGTATATTATGCCAATTTTTAAAATTACCAAAAAAACCGTACAAAAAGTTTAGTATAGAAAAACAAGAAGGAATCAGAGTTTGCTCAGGAGAATATTCTAGGTGAGTTTTCACCTATGCAATAATTGATAGGAAAGAGTTTTCCACATAAAGCAAATATCTTTCCCACTCCATTATTTGGCTTATGCAAGAGAGTGTATTCCGAGAATTCATACTTTCTGCTGCATCTGAGAAAGTTTTGATAATCTGTTTAAATTGCTGGGCAGCATATCATCAGCTTAAGCAAGTATTTTTTTCCTTAAGTCACCAAAATGTCATTATGCTTCTTTCTAAATGACTCTGGAATCCTTATAGTGCAAGCAGTTTAAGTAGACTGCGTGAAATTGCATCTTTCAAACAGGACGGAATTCCTAACTCTGCATGTAATAAGCTGTGCATCCTGAGAATGTGAAACTTGCTCAGGACCAGTCTGGAACCACTGGGGAAGTGAAGCATCCTTTGGGTGGACTGGCAGTATTGTGCACTTCTTGGCTGTGTGTGTGTCGTGGATATGGGTGCATATATTTGTGAGGAGTTAAGACAGAAATAGCTATATTGCTCCTAGAAACTATAATAGCAATGCACTAGGAAGGGCTACCAGTTTGGATAATGAAAGCAGCCTGGCCACACCTCACACTGTGTCACCACTGACATTAAGATATTAAAGACCCCCAAGTCTAAAGTGAGCACATACATTTCAGATGCTGCGGGTGAGTGGTCAATGGAGCAGGTGATTTCTAACCATATAAAACAGAGAAGTCCCAGGAAAATCTCCACACTTCACTTCTGATATCTTTTAGGATTTGCAGGGGATCACCTTCATTGTGCCCGCTCTATTTTAAAGCTTTTAAAAATCTTCTGTAACCATTAAAACACACATGGTAGTGGACCTCCAATGTGTACATTAACAAGTATTTTCAAGATAAGCCTTGATTTAAAAGTACACCCAATGTGGCAGTTTATGGCAGTAAAGTAGGCAAGTGGGAACAATAAGGGCCCCCATACACTTTTCCTGAAATAGGATCATACATATGGCCTTTTTTAATATTCAGATTTCCTGGCCTCAGACTGATGAAATGAAGAACAATATCTTCTCTGGTTCCTTTAAACCAGGTTATATTCTGTTTGTGTGCTTAAAATATTGTAACTTTTCCCCTGAGAATAAAAGTCTAAGTCTAGAAGTGTAAAGAATATTAAAAAAGAATTACTTCAGTATTGGTTTATAAAAAGAGGCATAATTCCTTTAAGAGTTACAGTTAAAGACTAGGCTATTAGATTCTAGGAAAGTGCATAATTTAGAAAATTAAATGATGTAGAGAGTAAATAAGTATGAGGACGAAAGAGGTGAAGGTGAAAACCAGTTAATAAAGTCACTAGAATTTTCACCTGAAAGTCTGTGACATGATGTTACTGATCAGCAACAGGACAGAAATTAATTATGATATATTCATACCGTGGAATACTGTGCAGTATTAAACAGAATGAGGTAAGAGGGTCTAATTAAAGTTTTAATATGCAAATCTCCAAACACATTAAAAATTGCCAAAAATGTGATCTCATAAAATTGACTAATTACATCTTTACATGGTTCATGTAAAAAGGTAGGGGAAATGGAGATGGAAGAGAAAAATTGTGAATTATAAAGAATATATACTCATGAATTATTATGTTTAACACAAATATTAAAGATGTATAAACATAATAAATAACTAAATACAGTATAAACATTTTACTTTTTCTGTTTTTTCTTTTTTGCTTTAACAAAAAGGAAACTGGCCAGGCATGGTGGCAACACATACCTATAAATCCCAGCAACTCAGGAGCTGAGGCGGGAGGAGTGTAAGTTCAAAGCCAGCCTTGGCAACTTAATAAGGTCCCATCTCAAAAAAAGTGGGGAAGGGGGTGAACTGATTATGTAGTTCAGTGATAGAACTTCCTGGGTTCAGTCCTGGGGATGGGGGAGGGAAAGGAAACTGAAATAGAGTGACCTAAATGACCTTAGCTGAAAGTTTGAAAACAGATAACTAAAGACACAGCTGGCTGGAGAAGGCTTCAGTTGGGAATGAAGGACAGGTTCTCAACACTCGGCTAGTGTGACACTCTGACTTGTGGTCATGATACCCAGCATCATGGGCACATTCTCTTAAGGCTTTTGATTCTAAGGAAGTTATCAGTATGTATTATAAATTAGGGCTTATATTCATAAAATGCAAAGAAAACACACTACATTACATGCTGTTTGATGCTGAGGATTCTGTCTCTGGTAGGTGCTCAGCTGGTATCCAGTGAAGAAAGAAATCAACTGGGAATTAGTAAGATTCAGTGTAATTCCTTAAGTTGTACTCTGCAATATATGTTGTAGCAGAAACTGGTTGGTGTTTCATAGTTTTTAGAAAAGACTGTGCATGAAAAAGTGGATCTAATCTTTCTACTTTTCAGTCTACAGTGAAGTTTATTATGTTTATGTGTTTATAATTCAAATTAATGAATGTTTCAATGAATTAAAAATTAATGAGAATATAAATTCCTCTGAAAATTTTGTGTTGCAAACATAAAAACTATTTCAGAGAAGTCAGATTTTCAGACAAATAGCAATGAAGTCTGATAATCTAAAAGTGAACAATGCCTGTATTCTTTCTAGGATTGGATTTTTTTGTATTGAGATATTCAAGTAGACTGTTACTTAGGTCAGAGAAGCAGAAATATATTACCAAGAATCTTTGTTTTGCTCTCATCCTTTACACACAGAGAAAAGCTTAACAAAATAATCTGTAGCTTAATGTGACACTTGTATCATATTCACACAGAGTCCCTAACACCTTGCACAGTATGTCCTAACCTGACTAGATAGTAGAAATGCAAGTACTAACTGTCAAATCATAGATCCCTACACTTCCCAAGTGGAGATTCTGACTTGGGGGAAGAACATGGAAATCTATTTTTCACACTCACTTAAGGAAACTTTAATGACTTGACACAATGGGAAGTGAGGTTTTCATGGACTCTCATCTTGTACCTGGCCTTAAAAGTTCAGATCCCAAATTATTATTTTGGTACTGGAGATTCAAGCCAGGGATGCTTTACCACTGAGCTACATCTTCAATCATTTATCTATCTATCTATTTTTGAGACAAGTTCTCTATAAGTTGCAGAGGCTGGCCTTGAATTTGCAATCCTCCTGCCTCAGACTCCTAAGCCAGCAGGCTCAGCCAGAAACAAATTATTAAAAATAGAAGAGAATTCTATGAAAAATAGCTCAAGGATGGTTCAATATGAGAAGGGTATCTTAAGTGGCAATGAAATATCCATTACTTTTAAATGGTTTTGTTTTTTAAAAGAAAATACTAAACTACTCCATAGCTGGGATATTAAAGAAGAAAATGACCTAAATTGCTGTAAGATAAACAATGAAACATAAGCCTAAGTTTAAACATAAGTGCTTCTTCGGCATCTGATAGAAGAAAAAGTTGGTTATGATCTACATACTGTGGGAGCAGGCTCCAAATTCCTCAATAGGACACCCATAGCGCAAGAGTTAACAACTAGAATCAACAAATGGGACTTACTCAAACTAAAAAGTTTTTTCTCAGCAAAAGAAACAATAAGAGAGATAAACAGGGAGCCTACATCCTGGGAACAAATCTTTACTCCACACACTTCAGATAGAGCCCTAATAACCAGAATATATAAAGAACTCAAAAAATTAGACAATAAGACAACAAGTAACCCAATCAATAAATGGGCAAAGGACCTGAACAGACACTTCTCAGAAGAGGACATACAATCAATCAATAAGTACATGAAAAAATGCTCACCATCGCTAGCAGTCAGAGAAATGCAAATCAAAACTACCCTAAGATACCATCTCACTCCAGTAAGATTGGCAGCCATTAGGAAGTCAAACAACAATAAGTGCTGGAGAGGATGTGGGGAAAAGGGCACTCTTGTTCATTGCTGGTGGGACTGCAAATTGGTGCAGCCAATTTGGAAAGCAGTATGGAGATTTCTTGGAAAGCTGGGAATGGAACCACCATTTGACCCAGCTATTCCCCTTCTCGGTCTATTCCCTAAAGACCTAATAAGAGCATGCTACAGGGACACTGCTACATCGATGTTCATAGCAGCACAATTCACGATAGCAAGATTGTGGAATCAGCCTAGATGCCCTTCAATAGATGAATGGATTAAAAAAATGTGGCATTTATACACAATGGAGTATTACTCTGCATTTAAAAATGACAAAATCATAGAATTTGGAGGGAAATGGATGGCATTAGAGCAGATTATGCTAAGTGAAGCTAGTCAATCTTTAAAAAACAAATACCAAATGACTCCTCTGATATAAGGGGAGGAAACAAGGACAGGGTAGGGACGAAGAGCTTGAGACGAAGATTTTCATTAACAGGGTTGAGAGGTGGGAGGGAAAGGAAACGAGAAGGGGAATCGCATGGAAATGGAAGGCGATCCTCAGGGTTATACAAAATGACATATAAGAGGAAAGGAGGGGTAAGACAAGATAATTCAAATGGAAGAAGTGATTTACAGTAGAAGGGGTAGAGAGAGAAAAGGGGAGGGGAGGGGAGGGGAGGGGGGATAGTAGAGAATAATACAGACAGCAGAATACATCAGACACTAGAAAGGCAATATGTCAATCAATGGAAGGGTAACTGATGTGATACAGCAATCTGTATACGGGATAAAATTGGGAGTTCATAACTCATTTGAATCAAACTGTGAAATATGATGTATGAGGAACTATGTAATGTTTTGAACGACCAACAATAAAAAAAAAAAAAAAAAAAAAAACATAAGTGCTTCTTATCTTTAAGGTAACTCGTAATCCCTCTCCCTGTCTCTTGTTTTAATCTGTTACTAGGAAAGTTTTCACACACACGTGGAAAAACAAAAAGGTTTCAAGGGAAAAGAGAGGGGAGTACTAAAACAGGTAGTTTAGATTACTGAATATCTACTTTGGGCATGGCCAATTATTATCTTGTTCACAACAGCATTTTGGCAACATAGGTATCTGAAGTTTAAGAAGGTTTACTTCCTGGTTAAGTGGCATAACCAAACTGATTTGGTTAGTTTTAGAGCTCAGATTAACAATGCGGTCTTTAAAAAGGAGGTATAGACATGAAGTCAGAAAGATGGACTTTAAACATTACTTAACATAGTGTCTTTAGAGACTACTGGGCACATGGGTGGTAACTGATCAATGAATGAGTAATGAAGAGATTAGCAAATACCTTGAGTAAAAAGATGACATGACTTCTAACTGGCTCAAAGCCCTGATTACAGCAGCACTAGTGTTATAAAGCCTTCTTGCCTCATTAGTGATCAACAGAAATTCATTTAGTTTATTTGAAAAAGGTGGGACAGCATCTTCTGTAATTGAGGATCATAAAATGCTTTGTGAATATAAATGGTTATGGAGACCATAATACAAACATGAGTAATAGATTGAAATCGTATGCAAACTAAAAGTTACTCTTAAAGCTTTCAAATGATCATGCTGAGTAGTTCCGCTTCTTATGTGAGTGTAATTAAATGTTATCAAATGGGGAGAAACTCTCTTTCCTGTTTCAAATTAGGTTTTGAATGGTTATATGTGGCTCGGTCAGAGTGTGAATGATTTATAGAGAGAATACAAATGACGTCAGAAGTTTCACTAAAGATGATATCTATATCTAGGGATAATTTCTGGTCAGGTAAATGCACTCTTTAGCTTATTCTTCTAAGAATGGAGTATTTGATATTGTGAGGTAGGAAAAAAAAAGGCTCATAACGTTAGAATTAAAAAGGGAATCTATGGAAAGCCATTATAAACGGGTACCCTAGTTTAAATCCAGCTCTGTGAGGAGTACACATGAACTTTGGCCAATTTACTTAATTTCTCTGAGTCCTTCTTACCTATAAGATAAGGATAAGACATGTCCTTTGGGATAGATATACTTAAGTAAATGTCAGAAAGCCTCCTTTGCACAATTGTGTTCACATAATGAATTAGAAGGGTTATATATTCTAAGGTCACACGGTTTTGGAGGGCCAGAGAGCCAGTCTCTAGTAGATCTAAGGTCATATGCCAGTTGGATTTTTAAAAAAATTATCACATTATCTCAGTTTTATATCTTTATAGAATATAAATCTGAATTGCTATAATTTCAGTTTCATTTAATTTTTAAAATAAATTTTACCAATTGCAGAAAATATCAGATAAACTGGAAGAAATGAAGAATAAAAGATAAATTTTTAAAAAAGATAAATTTACAATATTCAACTCTAGTTGTAGAATGTGTTGAACATTATGTGCCTGTAATATATTCACTGATATATTTTAGAAAATTACATTCATCCTGTTGAGATGAAAGTCCAGTCCTTCTAAACATGCAAATTCTGTAACACATTCACCCAAGATGGTACAGGGAAAAAGCTTCAAATGATATAACCTGATCCTTCTTCCTCAGAGTAAACATAAAGAGGTACCAAAACTCCATTATGTCACTCTTCAGTCCTTTGTTTAGAACAGGGCTACATCATCCATGGGGAAACAATATAATTCTATCTTCAAAATCCAGGATACATAGTCAATGCATATATAAAACAGTACATCATACATAATGTCCTTTTTCGGAAGTGTATTGGGAATTGAACCTAGGGGTGCTCTACCACTAGGCTATTATTCCCAACCCTTTTCATTTTTTGAGATAGGGTCTTGCTAAATTGTAGACGTTGGCCTTGAAATTGAGACCCTCTTGCCTCAGCCTCCTGAGGTGCTGGGATTATAGTTAATGTGCCACCATGCTGGCCATATATAATGTCTTAAAGATAAACACCAGAAAAATATATGTATGAAGACACGAATGGTGTGACTCTACTTTGTGTGCAACCAGAGAAATGAAAAATTGTGTTCTACATGTGTACTATAAATTGAAATGCATTCTGCTGTCATGTATAACAAATTAGAATAAGTAAGTTTAAATAAATAAATCAATTATTCGGCATGTGTAGCATATGGGGATTCAATTATTTGGCATGTGTAGCATATGGGGATAACTATACATGCTGAATAACTGATTTATTCCAAGGGCTCAGATCTCTGCATCTGGCACACTGGCCTCTATTCACATCAACACACAAGGTAGAGAAGGTGGGTTCCCAGCCTCTCAAAAGGCTAACAGTACTGCTGTGCCTGACATATGAACAGGGTGTCTAATTCCCTGTTCTGACCCATTAATGTTTGGCATCTAACTGACATCCATATATAAAGACACATATAAAACTTGGCATAATTGCTCAATGCTCATTTGCTTTGGTCCAATTTTCATTTCCTACATAGGTAACTGGTTTGGGAGACTATTCTGGTACAGTTTCATTTTATAATGTGATACTGACTTAAAATGCCAGTTTTATGGCCATAGACTGCAAATAGGCCAATATTTTGCTATGACTTGTTTTCAGTACTTCATGTTAAAATTCTATTTTAGTTTTTGTACCCAATCCTGATTTGGTTAACAATTTATTTTGTGTGTGTGTGATTTTTACAAAACTGTTTCTATAAGATTTCTCCACCAGATGGTGCTGTGTACAATTAAAGCCACATTTTCACTATTCTGTTTTTAACTACAATGACTTGACATTTTTAAGATTACTGTTTGTCTAATGGTTGATAAATGAAAAACATAATGAACCAATAAAAACGTGAAAAAATCAGAGACAATTTAAAATAACATGAATCAAAGTGGAAATTTTAAATTGAGAAATCTAAGTTTGCTGATAAAGAGAGAAATTTGGAAATTTTTCTGTTACATAATAGGTACCAATTTCCCTTTCCACTTCAATTTAAAGGAAAACAACAGTATTATTATTTACTATAAAATATATGATCTTAGGAACTTCATTTGCTCTCATCTGAAAATTAAGAACAAGTGAGAAATTATTATTCTTGCTTTATAAAATTGTTTGAGGAACTTCACCATTTTATTCCACTACAATGATTGGGATTTTATTTTTCTTTCCTTCTTTGGTACCGGGGACTGAACCCAAGGGCACTTAATCACTAAGCCACATCCCCAGCCCATTTTTAAAATTTTATTTGGAGACAGGGTCTTACTAAGTTGCAGAATCTTTGAACTTGTGATCCTCCTGCTTCAGCCTCGTGAGCTTCAGGGATTACAAGTGTATGCCATCTGGACTGGGATTTTAAATTGATGGCACAGATACTTAGGAAGAAATAATTGTTTTTAAAACCTAATAGTTATATAAAACAAAGTGTATATAACATCTAGAGCAGCACTATGTAATAGAAATATAATGCAAGCCAAGTATGTAATGTTAAGGTTATTATAGCCACACCTTTAGAATAAAAAGGATTTGGCCATGGTGGCAGGAAGGTTGCAAATTCAAGACCAGTCTCAGCAACTTAATGAGACTCCATCTCAAAATAAAAAATAAAAAGGGCTGAGGACATAGCTCAGTGGTAAAGCACTATCCCCAGTACCAAAAATAAATAAATAAATAAATAGATAGATAAATAGGAGGTTGGGGGTTAGCTCAGTGGTAGAGCACTTGCCTAGCATGTGTGAGGTCCTGTGTTTGATTCCCAGCACTGCAAAAGTAAATAGATAATTAAATGGATCTGATAAAATAATAATAATTAATATTCTAATTATTATAATTTTGCTAAGGATTAAACCCCAGGTTCTTGCACATGCTAGGCAAGTGCTCTACCACTAAGCTGTATCTCTAGCCCCAGTGAAATTAATTTTAATGACATTTTATTTAGGCCAATACATCTAAAATATTATCATTTCAATGTACAAACCCTGTCAAATTATTAATGAGATATATATTGAAGAGGGTAGGGATCATGTATCTGGTATATTTTATATTTGCAGCCCATTTCAATCACTACTGGGCCATTCTAATGGCTCTGCAGCCACAGGCATATACTGGCTACTATACTGGACAGTGCCAGATCAGAACATTTCTCAAGGTCTTAATTCATATGTTAAGGACCTCTAAAGAGGAAGGATCCACCTACTAATAAATGTTCCCAGGTCCAACATAACCACAGACTAAAATACTCTTTGAAATCTGACTTTGGAAGCACAATTTTAACATGTTTAATTCAGTTCTGAGAGTTTAATTAAAATAAGGTTTTCACTAAACTCAAAAAGTAGATTAAATCTGGTGTACTATTTGGGGTGGTAAATGTTTGTTTTCTGTCTTGCAGTCTTTTTCTGTGCCAAGAATATACTAATTGATAAGAGCATAAACAGATCTCTCTATCTGCTGCCAAAAAGAAAAGTTGCTCTTGAAACATGATACCTTAGTGGTAAGGGCAGGTTCTTTGCACCCAGACCAAATGCCCTCTATGTTAATCTAGCCTTCTTACTTCAAGAGAACGTTGCTACACACCTGCTTCATTAACATAACCAGATGACTTTGTCCCTGGGCTTGCTTAAGAGTGCTAGAAGTAGGTCTTATTTCTCTACTATTTTGCAGCTAAAGTTTTTCCTGAACATATGCTATATCTTTTTAAGTCAGACAAGAACTGAGAGGGTATCATTATTAATAATGAAAAGCTTAAATACCAGTTGACATTTTTGTGACAGTTTTGTTCTACACAAAGCACTTCCCTAGGCATCCTTCATTTGAGAGCATACAGGAGGGCAAAGGAGTGCAGTAGAAAGACAAGTGGGTGTGGAAACAGAAACCCAAATTTTGGAAGTTTAGGTCCACCTGTTTACTATTTCCTGACTGGATGGTGGGGGTGGGGTGTTATGTCTAGCCCATGGTGTCCTCGTGCAATATGGGAAAGGGTGCCCACATGAGGCAAGTAGACAGCTTGGCAAGCAAATAGCAGCACTGAACAAATTTGAAAAGAGTGCCCATTTGTTCTTGGGCCAGTGCCAAAGCAATGGAGTGGTAAGTCAGAGAGGCAGGATGTCAGACTCCACTTGCTCTCCTTACACACCTTAACATGGTCTCTTAGACTGTGACTGAACACTGGGCAAGCAATGTGCAAGCATCAGGGAAGGTGGTATGAATTTAACATAGAGTAGCTCCTCTGCTGCCCATTAATTCACTCTGAGGCATCCTCCCTGCACACACTTAAACTAAGTTGTAGAGAGAGTGAGCACTTGGTTAGGGTCACTTAACTAATAAGTGGTAGAGACAGAATGGGAATTCTGATCTATGTAACTTCCACAGATCATGGTCCCAATCACATTACTAAGATGAGCAAATTCTCTTCTTCCTGGCTTTTCCTGAAGTTGTTTTATAATTAAATTTAAGTACATGGAAAGGCTTTGTACATTTTAAAACACCATAGAACATATCCAAACTTTACAATTTTGTTGTTTAGTAAAAATCAGTGATCAAAATAATGGCTAAGATGATTTTTATTTTTTATTATTTTGGTAATGGGCATCGAACCCAGGACTACTTCACCAGAGCTACACCCAGTCCTTTTTGTTTTTTATTTTGAGACAGAGTCTTCATAAGTTTCTGAGGGTCTTGCTAAATTGCTGAAGTGCATTGATCTTGTGATTCTCCTGCCTCACCCTCCTGAGTCACTGGGATTACAGGTGTGCTCTACTGTGCTCAGCCTAAGATAATTTTTAAAGACTTGGGTATTAAAATTTTCAGACCAGAGAGTACAATGGGACTGGTAATTAGCATGTAGACTGGTTATTAAGTAGCATACAGAATTCATGTATGCAAACGGAAGTTTAAAAAGGAAACATAAGATACATATTATCACAGATCATATATATATATATGGCAGATGAAGCCTAATTGTTATGAACTATGGAAATTAATAAGTTAAATAAAATAATCATAGGCCAATTTACTTCTCTTTTCCTTAAGGAAATCTTGAGGGATCTGGTCACTGGTTTATTTCATGCACAGCTTTTCTCTTGTTAACAGTAATCCAGGAGCAAAAAGGAGAGAGGCCCAGAGCGGAGAGATAAGAACACAAAACACACAACCTTCTCTGTGGCACTTATGCTTCTGGCCCACTAGAGGTTTGACTAGCTGGACGATCCAGGAAAATAACAGGTTAACTTCTTTTAAACAGATAGATTGATTTCTATTTTTGCTTGGTTTTGGCGGGGGGGGGGGGATGTTCTGATAAGAATGACATATTTGTGGGGATAGGAGTATGGAACTTAAGACTTGAATTTGGTACAAAATTGAACAAAGCTTCAGTTATAAAATGTGTTATTATTCCTTATTATTATTTTAAAATTTAATACACATAAAAACCACTGTGCCTTGAAAATTTAGTTCTCATTTTTGCTCTCATAGTCTGTAGGGCTTGATTCTTTAAACCTGGAAGTATTTATAATTCCTTTTAATTATCTAAAATAGAATCAAATTATATCTGGTCTTTAAAAATGTAGCAAAGAAACTCAATCTGCCATTTCCAGGATAACACACAAAATCCAGGGCAGAGAATTATATCACTATTTCTTTAACCATTGGCATAGCTGTGTTTGGGACACCATTTGTCTAAGCAAAGACAGAACTTATTCCTATTTGAAAACTGACTTATTAAAAACAAAACACATTATGTGATGTGTGAAATAATAAAAGCAACCCCCCCAAAAAAGAAACCTGAAAATTTGAAAAAAAAAATTGACTTTTTCCTGATAGGTCATACTATATATAACATATGCTCAAAAATGAAGAATGTATTATTAGAGTATTCAGTATTCTTGCTAAAAATGCAGTCCAATGAGGTTGCCACTGGCCATGTGGCTAACTTAAATGAATCAAAAACAAAAAATTACCGGAGTTGCATGATTTACATTTTAAGTGCTCAAGAACCATGTATGACTAGAGAGTACTTATTTGGACAGCACAGGTGTAGTACATTTCCATCATCATTAAGCTCTATTGGGTAGCACTGTCTTAGAATAGTCAGTGTTATTTGAGAATAGTATCAGCTTTTCATTTTTTTTCAAATTCAAGTATTCTGCTATTTTTTTTTCTCCAGGAGATTAATATTAATGAAGACTGGGGTAGAGGAAACAGACTAGAGAGACCTTTCCTCCAGATGGCTTATACTGTATATCTTTCTGTCTACTACCTCTGTGCTTGACTCTGGTGACAAGAGGAGGAAGGTGTGTATCTTGCCTTCAAGGAACTTACAGTATCAAGTAGCTATCCATTAAAAGAAAAGTTTTTTTTTTTTGTAGTAGACAACACATTTTCAAAACCACTTTAGTATTTAAGAAATACTGGATCCTTAAAAACATTTTTCATACTTTGTTTTCTTTAAAAGGATGACTATCATCTATAGAAAATCCATACTCTTAATCTCTCCATTTTTTAACCTGAATCATCAGGTTAAAAATTCTTTCAGCACTTCCACAAATGCTAATTCATTCTAAGCATTTATTCTTTTAAAAACTTTTGACTGTGTTTCTCTTCATGTCATGTAAGAGAATGACTATCTGTCATGCTTTAGAACAAGTTCAGGTAATACTAATTAGAAATTTTAATCCCCACTGAATGTTCCCATTCTTAAGAAATTACTTGAATTTGTAGATAGCATGTAATATAAATATTAGTATATGTATATTCCTTAAATAGCATATATGCATTAAATGTACCTGATCCTAATCTAGACCCAATCTAATCTGCACCAAACTTGGAAGTCTGTAGCAATTTTTCACTGTGGGTTTGTTTTCTTCTTCACAGGGTGACACATTTCTAAAATAAGTGGGATACAGTTAAAACTCTTGAAAATATAGAACTAGATTTCATCCCCAGTGCTTCTATTTAGTAAGTTAATCTTAGATAATTACTTGACTTCTCTGAATTTTAGTTCCTTTCCCTGTAAAGTAGGAGTAAAACGACCGAGTTTATAATGCTATATTTTCTTTTTAAACTTTTCATATATAAAGGCCTCATGAATGCTGGATTTCTCCAATTATTAGTTTCTATCTACCTGGCTATAAAGCATCTTTAACATTCATGGTTGGTAGTGACCATATCTTATGCAAAACTTTTGGCATGACATTTTTTTTCCCTTGTAGAATGAATATAACGGTGACAGTAACTGAAATTTATCAAGGGCTCACTGTGTGAAAAGGACTATTTCTGAAATAAGAGCACTTCACATAAATATTTATTATTCTTAATAGTAATTCTATAAAGCAAGGAGGGTTTCCTCTGTTTTACCCAAGAAAAAGGCACACAGGGATTAAGTGACTTGTCCAAGCCATCCTTCAAATACTAAGTTTGTCTAGCTCCTTTGTCTACATTCTGAACCTGCAAGAAACCCTGTTAGATACATTCTAAAACTCAATGAATTAATAAATATGAATTTTATAGGATGTGAATTACATCTCCACTAAAGCTATAATTTAAAACAATGGCTGAATTTGCAGTGATTAGGAAGTAAATACAAGGTAAAAAGATTAGCTCTGACATTTTTGTCTATAGCATCAGATTTCACGAGCTTGGTTTCCCCTCCCTCACATTATTTAAGGAAATCTCTGTCAAATAACTACTCTCAAAACCAGTCTACTATCAATGTCTACTAAGAAAAACTGCTATGATTCTAAGCATCAGACATCCTAAAATAAGATTTGTTTTGCCGTTCTTACTAGGTCAAAGAATAAGACACCAAAACACCACAGACTCCAATAATTATCTTGAAACTTAATTTTTAAACTTGTTATGGCCTAAGCAATATTAAAAATTCAGGAAGAATATTGAAATACACTGGGAGAAAACTGAATGAACTGAAAGAGTCTGGAAATAATAATTCCAAAAATAAAATGTGAACTTATTTTCTTGAAAATACTCTACATGCTTCACATGCCTTTCATTATTATTTCATCTCACCTTATCCCTTTTGACTTAGAAAACTTTCTTGGGATTTGGAAAGTTTGATACATTTGATTAAAAACTAAAAGAATCACCAGAATATTGCACATCTGTAGTGTGTGTCGAGGGGGGGAGGAGGACAGTTGTTAAATGGAACTTTATGCCATAGATACTGAAAATCGCAAATGCTGAGGAACTTGGATCCCAGCTTAAAATACAACAAAGAGAAGCTCGGGTACTGTTTCATTCAATCCAATAATTCCCTGTTTCTGCCTGCAAATACTGACAGAAAAACAGCGTCATCATTATTACCTTCATCCATGCCATTAAGTAATTCGGTTAAATCTTCATTTTTACTGTCAAATTGATGTTCCTTCCATGTTTCACCATTTTCACTTCGAAGAACAATGAGTTCTCTCTCTTTTCCCCTCATGGACCCAAAGTGAGGAATTTCCACTATGACAGGGCTGGAAAAAAAATCCACATTATTTTGGTATCAAATTAAATATATTTATAGTATCATACTCAAAAATGTTTCATCAACAATGTTTGATTGAAAATCAGAGGTGCCACTCAGGTTGGGAATGAGTTCAAAGCTGCAGAATCATTTGCTTGTTCAATAATAATATATTAGAAGCCTGATAACATGCCATCATTCATTCACTCACAAACAATTCTTGAAGGCCTACCATATGTTAGGCATTAAACTTAATAGGGGAAAATATTCAGCACCATATACATAGGAAATTTGAATCAAGGAATTTAAAGATTAAAATAGGCCATAAGAAAGAAAGTTGTTCCATTTTTTTTTAAAACACAAGAAGGTATATTATACAAAATGCTAGCGATTTAAAAGGACACAGTCATTTCTTTAAAAAAGAAGTTCTGTCAATTTCCTAATTTGAGAGATCACCACTACATTTTTCCCTTAGCAATAAAACAATCCATAGAGCAATCTACTTGCTCCAGCAGTCAGTTTCCAAGACCCTCATGGCCTGTGTAGTTTCTCATATTTTGAATTTGTGAATAAGGAGTGGGCAGCTTCATTTCCTGGCTCTAACATAAACTGTATAGGAATACTGCAAACTTCCTGGAAAAGCACTTGTTAGTTTGAAATTATCACATAAAGACTTAATAATTTTTGACAGTGTCCTTTTGCAAAGGGATGTAAAAAGAATGGCTGCAAATTGAAGATAGCCAATCAAGCCATGGGAAATAATTTTGTTAAATTTTAAAATGGGATAAATACTAAAAAAGATGGATGGAAATAAGCAGACCACAATCACACACAGTTTATGTAGTTGGATTGTGCAGCTTTATTTTATGACATTTAAGTAGACAGTATCATTATTCTCCTACAGAGGTTGTATGTAACCTCATCTCTTAACCTATGTGTTCATGTCCATGTACTAATAGGAGATATGGGTTTAAATAAGGAGAGAATAAAAAGGGATAGTAGTTGAAAAGATCAAATAATGAAAATATGAATATTTGATTTGTTTTTATAGAAATATTCATTTAAAATGGGGATAATTATAATTTTACTTTTAGCAAAACAGTCATAATTCAATTAAGATTTTAAATATAATTTATTAATATTAGCCTCTATTCTTTAATAGGCAGAAATGAAAACAACTATTCCTAACAGTGCTAATAATTTCAAGAACTATTAAGATATTTACCACAATTTTTAATATCTTACTATTGCACATTAAATTTTATTTGTTTATTCTTTTGAGAACAAGATACAATCTTTGCAGGTTAATGTGTCAGATACTGTCTCTGTCAATATTGAAGGAATGTGGCTTTGCGTTTGACATTCAACAGTACTGGAGAGAAGGTATGAACAGGGCCTTTGACCAAGGTGAAAGCCAAGCATAACTTTTCATAACAGGTCTCTTCATGCAGACTGCCAAGGCAAATACAACAACCAGACAAGCGAAACAAACAACAAACATCAACACATTTCAGCTTAAACAAGACAAAACAAAACAATTCAACAACAGAATATTGTTTGCTACCTAATTCAATGTCTTTAAATATCATGTATTCCCAATACTTCTCAAAACCATTTTACTTATTGATGAGTTTTTCTTTTCTAAGCCCATAAAGATTACAGAGTACTCGTAAGTACTTTAAAAAAAAAGAAATAAAGATCTAATTATACACATAGAGACAAATATACACACATACATATATATCATTGATAGCAAATGTTGATTCAAAGCCTGCAAATACCTTCTCTTACACTGGGCTAAACTTGAAGACTGTGAGTCTAGCTTAAAAAGCATATTCAGAAGAAACATTTCAAATTAAAGAAAGGTTTATAGAAGCACAAGGTTATGAAAGCAGAATGCTTGCAGTGAATTCCACATGCTTGAAAAGCACAAGATAGGTAGCGGTGCTACATTAAGTCAAGCCACATGATTTTTTTTTTTCTTTCAGTGACACACATCAACTGAAAGCATTTAAAAACTTAAAAAATAAAAATAAACTTAAGACAAGAATAAGACCATGAGTGTGACAGAAAAAAATTGAAAATGGAAAAAAAAAATTGTAGACATTCTGTATCTTGTCTATAAAGATCCTACCCAATAAATTTTGTTCCTTGAGGCCCAAGCTGCAGGATTCGGCTAACCAAGCTCTCACCCTCATTTACAGGGGGAGGATTGGTAGGAAGATGCAGTTTACTGAATAACATCCATGCAGCAGGAAGAGAAACGAGAAGGGGAAATTATGAACAAACTGTCAGTCACGACAGAGCCTGCCTGATTTGCACCCAAGTGCCACCTCAGAGAACGAATTCAATTTATTTTTCCTTTTCATAAAGTACCATATCACAATGGACTGTGTCCCTAAAAATTATCTTTAAAAGGACATCCCCAGAGTAGACACTTATTTAAGGAAGTGATAGAATTCCAGCATCTGTAGGTTTTTCTAGGAATCGTGCCTTGACTTGCACAGGGGCCGATGGGGTTCCGTGCACTCGCTGAGCAGAGAACATGCTTCTCGGTTAGTAAAAGCCTTGACCAGCAAACTGAGTTAAGAAAGTACCAGCCTAATAGCCTCTCACAGAATCACACAGCTTTGTGACCTTTGACACTACACAAAAAGTATCCTCAATCAGGTCCAACTAAGTCATTTTAATAGTTAACTCCTTAAGTTAACAAGGGTAAAGAAAACAAAAAATGTGGTAAGAGGGCTAAGATTAAAATCAGCAAAACTTACCCTAAAAATTGTGCCCCTGCAGGACCCATTTCTACCAGCCTACTGGCTAATCCCTCTCCTTCCACCATGGGGGGTGGGTTGGCCAGTTTATGTCTCTTTACCAATCGGCAGGTGATTCGGGTGGGGGCTGTACACTTGCGTGGAGGAATGATGATTCTCATCCCGTGGTGCCGACTTCCTCGCATGGAACCACCTCTTGCATCCACCATAAAGCTAACCAGAAACCTGTAGGGAGAAGACCAGAGGACAGACTTGAATCATCTCCAGAGTGGGTTTTCAAATTAAAGGTTACAGTTCAAAGTGACAGACAATGTAGCTATTGATTTCTCTCAAGATAAATTGGAAGCAAATACAGTGGAGTCACATCAAACATGCATTAAACTTGTGCACTGGGCAAAAAGCTGAAATACAACTTACATTTGGTGGAACATGGCCTCCCAGAAACTGACCACTTTCTGAGATGCTCTCATTGAGGGAATAGAGAATCTCTCTCAAAGTTGGGATAAAAACTAGCTATTAAAAATGCAGCCATGATTAAAAAAAAAAAAAAAAAAAACACTGTCTGTGGTCTTTGTGGGTAGTTTAACGTACATTCAAGGTTATTTTAACTATAAGTGGTTTCTGCCATATGTTAACTATTTAATCTCTCTCCCCACTACAAGTAAGATGAAACTCCACAGTATATCTAACATGTACAACTCATAAAGTACAGGAATATTTAACCATACCAACACTCTAGTTTTTACTAAGATGAAACAGAATATAAAAATAAAAGCAGATGACTAGATTTGCTAAGGCAATTTTGATGGAAAGGGATTAAATAATTCCAGTATAAAAATGGAATTATAAAATAATTATGTAAAATAATCTATATTTAGACATTGTATGCAGTAATACAAAAAGTAGAATATAGTCTTTTAAGAAAGTGCCTCTAAATTATATAATTCTGTCATTTGGTCTTTAAAGTTAGTAAGGAAAATATTTATTAACATGTAAGTATGGCAATATAAAGAAACTGTGTCAAATATGAATAAGAGTATATTGGAATCCCTGCTTCCTATCATGTATGAGCCCATCTATTGTTGTTCCAGAGTTCTACTCTGATGAACATAATTCAGTAAGTCCATCATATGGAACAGTGCATATCAGACAGGGGAACACAAACATATACTTCTTGCGTTCTAACTTTCATATGGGAAATATACTTATTACTAGAACAGCACCAAATATTGATAATGAGAAAGCTGTCTGAATTCTTACAGCATTTTTGGAGAAAAAAATAATCCCACCATCAAAATTCTTTATGACATTTTCATCTAAACACAGTGCTAACATCCTGCAAATAGAGCTTAACCCCTTATGGGCTCTTTTCTGAAGAATGCTGGCTCTTGACCTTGGAAAGGATGACCTACCTCTTCAACAAAACAAATTAGCCTATAATCCCCATAGGGAAAAGAGCAACAGGATGGGGATAATTTTTCAACCAAGCAGATTTCCAGAACCAACTCTGCTCATCTTTAGGTGGATGTACCTTCACACCCTTTTTGCTTATTTATGGATTTAATTATTTCACTCTGAATTAATTGTATGTTTGATAATAGTCTATCTGTTTTCAGAGACTGGGACCACTGATATTCAAGGGAAGAGGGGAAAAGACTCCTCTCCATTCAAAAGAAAAGATATTTGTTCACTTGTTCAAGTGCCTACAAGAATTATTTCCAATGCTAAATGATATGAGGCTCACTGGAAATTGCTCCGGGGTGCTTTCTTTTTCCTAGACACACACAATAATATGTATGTATATGTATAATACATATATGAAACTATTTTTTATTCAATAATTAATGTAATATGACAACAGTATAAAGAAGCCTATGACAAAAGTCTGATTTTTCTCTACTTAGTAGTAAAATATTTTCATTGGAACCAATAGAAACAAAATGGATTAAAAATGGTTCAAGACAAAAAAGTACAAAATAAAAAGATGCAAGACAAACTTTGAGTTTGAAAATTCAGTTGTATTAGTACAAATCCCCATAGAATTTCCACTGAGAGGAGAATGTTTGTTGCTCTGGTAACAGCTGAGTCTCAACAATATAGACAAGTGATTCAGATCAGGGCTATCTTGTTCCCTGCTTGACTTGTAGAGCTGTGCATAGTTCTAGCACACAGTAAACACATATGTTTATAGAATATTTATTTTGCAAGTGCAAAACTATTTTGTTATGTGTGCCTACAAACTGCCTAGTTGTGACTTGGTTATTAACATTAATGGAAGGATAGATGTGGATCTGTAGTGATTGCAGCTGAGCACTCTGAAGGTAGAGTAAGGGTATCAAGTTTAGTTTAAAAACATCAACTAGCTACAAAGAATATCGGAATCAAATGGACAAAATATGGCTAAAATGATTTTAATGAGAAACTATAAGAATCTCTTTCTCTGTGTTCTCCAAAGCACACAGTGCTTGGTTGCTACTCTTAACAATCATTTCCTGTTCTAAGGTTTTTAACTTCATAGGCCAACAGACTGAAGAAAGGTAAGAATATGTGTTAGGCAGAATATAGATCACTAACATTGTGATTTGTTTTCCAAACTCATTCCTTAAATAATGTGCTGAAAAAGTCATGCAACATAATTTATACCAACAAAGAAAAACAAATTAATGTGATGTTTAATAATATTTGTATCTTAACATTTAAACTATAGCATGAATTCTACACATGATCCTAAAATTAACATATGAATGTTTCTAGTTCTGAGAACAGCAGGATGACAGATGCTGACACACTACAGAGACTGACACAATCTAACTGTGAGAAAAATTCACATATATTAAAAATACAGAAAGGATGGTTCACATAAAGGACACAATTATCACCTTGAATCATACTGAGGAAGTGGAGAAGAATAGCTGCAAAATAATTTAGAAAGCAAATGGGGAAATTAATTTGAGATAATTAGAAGCAAGCAACAGAAAATGTCAATGACAAGCAAAGAAAAACAAAAATCATCAGGAAAATGAAACCATGGCATTCGGCATTTGTGGGACAACCTGGAAAAGTATTTTGCCTTAAATGGCTGAATAAATTACTCTACAGACCTGGCAATAGTGAAATATTTTCAAGTGTACAACATCTCTCTTTCCACCTATTCAAATAAGTCCACACTGTTATTTTGCTTTATTGTACAAGTCTTCTGTCCTCAATGAAATTTCAAGGGAAAGAGGAAATAATCTGTATATTCAAATTCTTCATCATCTCCAATGTATGGGAAAAGTTCACTTCTGATTTTTTCGTATTTCCTCAACTTCTCAGTTTACTAAATTAAACTCTAGAATATTTCTTTTGTATGTGGAGATTGCAAAGTGATGATAGCTCTATGGTGGAAATTCATCAACCCCGATTAAAAAAAAATGGACATGTCTACTGCAGGTATGGCAAGAGCTTCATATTTTATTTCTCAAATCTGATTTTTCTTGTGGGGGTTTTTACAATTTTGGGCCCACCTACCATACATCTAATATAAATCATATGAATATTTTAGGAAGTTTAAAATTAATATTACCATAATAATTCAAAATTTTTCTGAATTATAATAATTCAAAATACAATGTTAATGATTCAAATATCACATGGAATTTGTAGTTTTAAAAACAATTTCACATAAATCACTTTTATTCAAATGACATTGCATGGATTCCTTTCTCAGAATTACAAAAGACAAAATTCTAAATTGATATTTTAACCTATCACATATTTCTTTCCCTCTGACTTATCATCTACAAAATGGAGACAATGAATAAATCTTTAGTGTCATCTAAAGGTTCAAGTAAGAATTAAATTAGATAATACATGTAAAAGACTTAGTTTAAGGCCAGGTACATAAAAAGAGCTAGGTAAATTTTAGCTGCTAAAAGTTATTTTAACTAGAAGCAGCAGAAAATACTTTGCTTCCAGTAACTTATTTAATTCTAAATCATCTCTTGTCTTTGATCACAACAAAAAGTCTCACTGCCAGTCTTAAAGACAAAAATACTATGAAATAGTCACGATTTTAACAAATTATTTTTACTCTATTTATATCAATGGCAATCATTTCATTTGAATTACCTACTGGTAAAGAACCCAATATCTAAAAATGCTCTTATTTATTGATTCACTTATCAAAGCATGTCACCTTTAGCCTCCTGCCTTAAATTCCACTTGCCAGAGAGACAGCAATGAGGGATTTCTTTGATGTGGTTTTTATTCAGCATTTCTGGTACACAGATATTTCTTTGTTCATTTTCTAAAAGTGAATTTCTTTACTATCTTTTAAAATTAATTTTCAATTAATAATTTTATATATTTCAATTACATTTTTGCTTCAAGAATGTAAAAGGAAAATTTTACAATTGGAAACTTTCAAGCTTACACTTTTTAAAGGAAAATCACTTGTCAATCAATGTCAAAATCATTCGTCAAGTAAAAGGTCTGTATTACACATACACACACACACAAAGATGAGACTACCAGAGCGCAAAACAATTAATGTTTGATTGAAATTCCTTTTTTTTTTTTTTTTCAGCACTGGGGATTGAACTCTTGAGTCTCACATATGCAGGCACTCTATCACTGAGCTACATCCCCAGCTCCTTTTATTTTTATATTTTGAAACAGGATCTGGCTAAGTTGCCCAGGCTAGCCTCCAACTTGCGATTCTCTTGACTCAGTCTCCTGAGTACTTGGGATTACAGGCATGTGCCAAAGTGCCTATCTGAAATTCTTCTATCATTAGATGCAAAGCACAAACACAATCAGATAAATTAACATAAATACTCAGACATTTAATTTTTATTTAAAAGAATACCTAGGGAAAAATTCATTTGGCTAGTAAAATAAAATGAAGAAAAATGATTGCTAAAATTATGTTTATTGAAAAGGAAAATTAAAGATGTAAAAGAACTTTTGCTGCACCAATCATCTAATTAATTTAATGTAATATTTTTCTAACACTGTACTTTAAACAATAAAAATAGATATACAGATTTGCTAAAAAATATTAAATGATTTATAATTGCATGTCACATATACTGAGTATATATTTTATATATGAATATATTCATGTATATGAAAGTTGTCAGGGTTAATTTATAATTTTAAATAATAAATGCAATGTTAATTTGATAGGAGAAAGAAAAATGACATTTAGGTTCCTTACCCAGAATGAACAGGACTTGAGACAAGATTTACATTGTCCAAGGTGTCAGCAGCCCAGCTGTAATGTCTAAGAGAATCTGAATCAAATTCCCTTGTGAATGTTAGATGCTGAAAAATAAAACAATATAGTCTATCAGTGTCACACATAACATCCCATAAAGACAGAAAAGACATTGGTGTTTTGTACACAAAGTATATCTGTATTTCTTTATAAATGTGGATAGACTAATATTCAAAATAAAGAATTTGTGAATTTTCTAATATAGGTAGATATATAGTCTGAGTGCAAAAACATTAAAAAGTAAAGTCTACTGATACACTATATTATTTCAATATTTCAAGAGAGTACCTGAGTAATGTGCATGGTAAAAGGAGTGTCATGGAACTAATAGCAATGATTTTACGTACTTTAACGTAGGTTCAGATTAATCCTATATCAACTGTAAAATCTTTTCCCCATTCTCAAAATAAAAATAAAAAATTTCAATCTTGATGACTTCTAATTCCAAGTGGGACAGAGCTGCTAGCAGTCATTCAGTGCTTCCCCCAAGTAAACCAGGTTAATATAGAAGTCTGAAGGCAGTCAAGGGCAGCCGAGGCACTGAGAACTAAAGGAACTATACTCTGAAAAGGTAAAACTTCTCAGAGGAACTATACTCATGAAGAGTTGAGCTGAGATTTTGTTATTTTTAAGTTGACACTTGTCAGTTACTAGCACAGGAAGAACTTGGGCTTTGTTTCACAGGGAACACTGCTGAGGAGTGGAAAAACCAGAGAGGAGTTGGTAAAGATATGGGTTGCTTCAAGCACACTACAGTTTTTCCATTAGATATTTGTGGAATTCTGGGGCCACACAGAACAGAATGCTGAAAATCTAACCAGAAAAATCCCTATAAAGTATAATGGAACTTTTCAGCAATTTCATAAGAAAATGATTAAAGAGTTTAGAACTTGCTAATGGGAAGTGGACTTGAAGATCATACCAGAATTTCAAGCAAGTACTCTGCAGGGACAGGACAAACCAGAAGCAGTAGGAACTTTTCCAGGATTGCAAACCAGCCTCATTTCACCAAAATCTTGATTGGATTAAATGGTCATCTGCTTCTCTGTTGTCCTAGCTGGGGGAGGGTGAACCATCTCTGGAGGAATATATC
This sequence comes from Urocitellus parryii, assembly GCF_045843805.1. NCBI lineage: Eukaryota > Metazoa > Chordata > Mammalia > Rodentia > Sciuridae > Urocitellus > Urocitellus parryii. Next base: position 149,057,861 of record NC_135535.1, read on the forward strand.
ACCATTGGGTGTGTCCACAATTTTTCAAACACAAATCCAGCATAAAATGAAAATTTTCCAAGTATGGCCAGAGCACATGAACAAAAACAAAAACAAAACAAGCCCAGATAGGCACTATGAAGACTCAAAGGTCATCTAGATTTTGAGGTAAGCTAACAAGAACTTTATCTCGGACTCCCATATTGAACAAAATGGGAGGAATGCGTAGAAGAATGAAACTAGATTCCTGTCTCAGCCTGCACAAACATCAATTCAAAATAGATCAAAGAGCTAGGAAGAAGAAAACAGGGTCAACACTCCAACATACAGGTAGCAACCTCCTTAATTTGGTCAATTTGGTCAATTTCACTAATAAACTCCTAAATAAAACTCCTAAAGCACAAGAAACAATTAAGTGGGATGGCATCAAATTAAATAGCAAAGGGAATATGAGCATAAAGACAGAACTTACAAAATGGGAGAAAACCTTGGCTAGCTACTTTTCTGATAGAGGATTAATATCCTAAATATGTAAAGAGCTCAAAAAAACAAAAACCCAATCAGTAAATGGGCAAATAAACTAAAAAGACACCTCTCAAAAGAAGAAATACAAATGACTAACAAATATAGGAAAAAAATTCAACATCTTTAGCAACTGGGGGAATACAAACCAAAAAAACTACACTGAGATTTAGAATGGCATCCCTCAAAAATACAAACAACCAGTTAATGCTGGGGAAAATGGAACACTTTTATACTGTTGATGGGATTGTAAATTAGTACAATGGAAATCAGGAAGGCCCTCAAAAGGTAGGAATGGAGCCACACTATGACCCAACAATACCACTGATCCATATTTATCCCCAAGAATTAAAGTCAGTGTGGTATAGTGATACGTGCATACCCATGTTTACAGAGGCACAGTTCACACTAGACAAACTATGGAACTAGCCTGTCAGCAGATGAATGGATACAGAAAACGTAGTACACACAATGGAGTTTTCTTCAGCCATAAAGAAGAAATCATGACATTTTCAGGAAAATGGATGAAACTTGAGCATATTAAGTGAAAAAACCTGGACTCAACAAGTAAACAGTGGTATGTTGTTTTTTGTTTCTCATGTGAAGGCTAGAGAGAAAAACAGAAAAGAAGCAAAAAAGGGTGGTAGTAGTGGGAATCTCATGAAAATAGAAGGAAAACTAGTAGAATAGAAGGAGGGAACCAGGGGAAAGCAATGAGGGGAGTAAAAGACAGAGTATGAAAGGACAGAGAATGAAATTGAAAAAATTACACTGTTATATTATGTGCATATGCAAATATGTACCAATGCATTCCACTATCATATATAATTATAATGCATCAATAAAAAGAAAAAACAAGGGGAAAGAGAAAATATATGAAAGACAGAAGATTCAACAGAACACCCAACAGAACACCAAAATACACATAAAAATGAACTGCACATGCATCTGTTCAGTTTCATGTAAAATGTCAGTTCTTGACTTAGACACAACAAAAAACAGGGCTAGTACATTGAAACCATAAATGGAAAAAGTACACAAAAAGAATAAAAATACAGAAAATAGTGTGAGACATTGAAACAGTGAAAAGTTTAAAAACAAGTGTGACCGTACTCTCAGAAGCATCTAAGAAGAAAATAAGGCAGAAGCTATACTTGAAAAAAATGAATGCTCCAAATCTGATGAAAGATAATATTCCACAGACCAAAAATAAAGAAGTCTCAGTTTTTATCCTGCTGAAGATTTGCTTCCTTGTTAACACTCTAGTAAAATGACAGTCAAGTATTTTAAAATAAACATTGGGGTGGCCAGGGGAGGGCGGGGGAAGATAAGGAAAATGAGAGAAAAGACATCAGCAGAAAGATGGATTCAAATTCTTTTTAAAAAGTGATTTGTCCTGCATGAGCCCCACCATTGACTGATTAACCCCACCCACCACCAGCAACAACCCTTGCAGAAGACTCATGGCATAGAGACCAGAGACAGAAGACTAGAAGTTTACATGCATTTTACTGACAATGAGGATTAATCGATAGTTTATATATGGAATATTCAGATCTCTCATCCTTCTTTCTTTCCTGGCCTCCCAAACAGACAAGAACAGAGAGGTTCTAGGAAGAAAAGGGAAATCTTGGAGGATTCTGATCTGCCTACTGGAATCTCTCAGTCAGTGAAAGTTCACAGGCTTTTGACTTCAGTAGACATCATGACTGAAGAGTTGTACACCACACACAGAGCTTTCCGTGAGCCTGTTAGAGAGTAGCCAGCCAAGAACCACTAGACAGCTGGGAAAAGCTAATATGAAAAACAAAATAAGCCAACAAACAAGATAAACAAACTGGAAGAAACGGATGCTTTTCAAGAACACTCAAAATTTTTAAGAAAACTTGAATTTTTTCGTAATTATCAAGTGAGAGATGAGATCTTTTTTATACCTATGAAATAAGAGAATGCTTTAAAAAAAACTAGAGGGGGAAAAAAGAGCTCTCAGAAAGTAAAATGACAGCATTGAAATTGAAATAAAAACTAGGGGAAATTTTTTTAAAAACAAAAAAAGGAGAGAAAATACAAGTGAAAAATCAAAAGGTCAACAGCCCCTCCACCCACCCCCCCAAAAAAAGTTCTAGAAATATAAAGTAGTGAAATAGAAGAGAATTCATCAAGGAAAAAATTCAAGAAACTCTCCCAAAACTAAAGACCTGAGTTCCCAGAGTGAAAGGAGCCACTGAGTAACCAGTGCTACAGATGAATATAGACCTCAGGATGGCACAGGATTAGCATGATGTCTCAGAACCTGGAGACAAAAATGATCACAGATGGTAGATTTCCATCAATCTTTTAAGAGAAAAAACTGACAGTAAAGACAATGGAATTCCACGTTACAGTTCTTTGTAAGAGGAATTCTCCCAAGTAGTCAAACCAAGTATGCAAATAGTAAAATACTTTTAGATGTATAAATTCTTCTAAATTTCTCTCTCTCTAATCGAAATATTGGAAGATGTACTCCAAAATGAAGGACAACATCAGCAACACGGAACCCAGCTTCAGAAGAAATAAAGGGAATTTTCATAGTGATGAAGACCCAAAAAAGATGTGCAATGGGCTTTCAAGGGCCTCGTCAAATGAGACAGCTCTAAGATGAGTTAAGTAGAGATTAATAGACTACCTAGTGGATATGAATATATTGAGAAAAGATTTGCACTGGGGGAAGGCTTACAGATTGCGCTCCAATTCTAGGGAAAATAAAACAGCATTGGAAATAAAAGCAGTCATGATATATGTCACATATGTGAAGAACATTTACATATGCACAACAACATAAGCACTAAGTACAGATAGAACCAAAATAAAAATGCAACTATTTGGGGAAATGGGAAGATGGAAAGTGTGCACAGTGGTGGAGAGATTGGAAAAAAAAAAAAAAGAGCTTCATCTTCTATTTGGAAAGTCAATTAACTCCTCAAAAGTTCAACAGGAAGTACTATAACATGATAATTCAGAGACATGGAGGCCCAAAAGATGACTGTCTCTGGAGAAGAAAAACTGGGGACTATAGTTGTATATTGGAATAGTTTTTTCATAACAAGTTATGTCCCACAGAATGATGAGATCTTATTTACCTGCATAACTTTGATAATATTAAACCTAAATTTAAGAACCTACTGTGAATTACACAGATTTTTTTAAAAAAAGCCTTGAAATCAAATTGGAAAAATAACTTGTAGAGCACTCATATGCAAGTCACTATCTAGGTCCTAGGAAAATGCAAAAGTCAACAAGGAACATCTTTCTCCGTTCAACAAGAGAAGATACTTCCAGGGTGTGTGGGTATGCAATTGAGTTATGAGTCCATAGACCTGATACCCTAACCCCAAAAGATCAATAAACCATGGCCAATAGTTCCATATTCTATAAGTTAAAGGTAAGCTGTTAGTTCTATCCTGGCCTTATTTACCAATTCTTTATAATGATTTTTGGAGACCCCTATCTTTCAGAACCAACTATCCTTCAGAAGGAGACAACACACTGAATACAAAGTTTTAATTTTTTTGGTGGTAGCCGTGGTGGGGACAAACTACGGTTCTTACATTTAAGGCCCTGAAGTTATTTTCCACAACGGACCATTTTAAGTCTGATAAATAAAAAATATCACCCCTCTTTGGTACTTACAGTAAATTATTTATCTTTGGCACTCTTAGAAACATGCACTGGTGACATTAATTATTTAAAAAATGAATTATATCACAAAAAGTTATCGCCACCATCATGTAATATTTATTAAGGCTGGAGTATGCCAGCACACTGGGATTCTCTCTCACTTAGACTTTCCTTAACTCCTTTACTCTTGGAACTCTTTGCAGCTCACTGAAGCTTTGTCACACACAAGTGAACAGATGCCATACTTGAGACAAAACAAGGAGCTAAATGTCTCACTTATGTATCCTAACAGTAACATTTAAATACATTTTTAGGTGCCACAGTAAATTTCTCTTCTGAGTTTTGCTTCCTTTTTTTTTTTTCTTCTTCCTTTCTTCTTTATAAGCTTTCTCAGGCCTATGGGTAGCCCTAATTAAACCTGAATAAGTTACACACAAGTAACTAAAACATATTCCTACTACTGTGCATCCATCTAAAATAAAATGTGGCAATACAACTGAACCTATGGTTTTATAAATAGATGTTGAATTGGTAGGTCTTTTCCAACTATATGTTGAGTACTTACTTCTACAGACTAGAGTTCACTTAAAGGTGAAATTTCAAGTGTCATTTTGACAATTTGAAGATGTCCTGACATGTTACTGTGCATGACACAGTAAACCAAAGAAAAGCTTTATCTCTATTTCATTATTGAACAAATAGACATTTAAAATGATAAAGAAGACACTGCCTATGATGATGGTTACAAATGAACTAGACCTGGCTCTTAAGTTTCCTTCAGCAAAGAGGAGTGTTCCTAACATTTAATGGAAGAGCTTGGCTTTAAGATGAGCCAAAGGCTTGGATTTTGGAGTTGCCTTTGCCACCTATTGATGGAGAAAGACTCCTGAGTTTTCCACTGTGGAAAGGCAACACACAGATATAACTGTGGGTCTCTCCCTTACCCCTTCATATGCACTATAGACCTGGAAATGTGTTGTAATTTATCTGAGTGATAGACTGGGAAGGGTAGCTAGGAAAGCTCACTCTCCTCTTGCTTCCATTCTCATGGGCCTCGGTATGGTCCCAGGGAATAGGCAGCCTATTCCACTCCCCAAAGCCCACCTCTGTGAGAAGGATACCTGCTCTGGACTGGCTCTGCTGGTCATTGGGTAGGGAGTCCACGTAGCTGAGGAGTTAGCAGGTCCACTTGGTTCAGACATTGTATGACTTTCAAGCTTGCTTTCATCATGAATAAAGGAGACACGTTACCCTTGATCTATATTTATCTTTACTTATTGACGGTGCCTTCAGAGACGCCCCAAACATTACTTGCTGATTTTGTGATCCTTAGGATATTGCTCTACCTTTCCTAGTCTCAGTTTCCTCTTTCTCAATTGGGGATTGGTTGATATGCACATTTCATGAATATGTATATCAAAAGTCTGATACTACTGCCAGTGTTGGTATGAAATTCTAATAAGATTGCTTTATATATGTAATGCCTTTTATACTTTTCAAGGGACTTACCTTTACACTAGCTTCTTTGTTATGATAATTTGTGGGGGGAAACAGCAAAGCAAAACCGCTTCCAACCCAACACTGGGCCTTTACAGTTATGTACACAGGATGATGACAGCAAACTTACAGGGTGCATTCAGTTATAGGAAGGCATCTTATAAAAACCAAGGTCTTACTTATTGATTCAAAAAATGTTTAAATTCCTTCTTGAAGAGTACTACCACAACTTACTGGCATCAACTCAGTGACAAGGACTGGGCTAGGTCTTTACCATTCATTTGTTCTTTAAGTCCTATTAGACCTGGGTGAAATATTATGCTCATTTTACAAAAGAGGAAATTTGAGATTCAGAGAGACTTCAAAACTTGGCAACACAGAGTCAATACCTAGCATACTATCTTGAAGAAAAGGTCACATTGATTTACTAACATGTCCATGTCAAAAGTAATATGAATATGCACATCATTTTCCATCTTGGAAGTGATGTTAAGGATACTATTAAAACCAAAATACATATTATTCAATAGAGTCCAAAGCCTGACTAATGATGATATCACTGTCTCCAAGAGCTTAATACTTTCCAAAAATAGTTTCTCACTAGCCCTATTCATCAGAGGAAAGAGGAGAGCAAGTACACGCTGGCCTTAGAAACAAGGGCACACCCAAATGCCCAGGTCTGGAAATAAATGTCTAGGCTCAGAAGAATGAGGCAGGAGCAGGAAAGTGTTTTTAAAGGAAAAAAAAAAAAGAAAAAGAAAATCTAATTAGCTCCAATATTAGGAAGCTCTCCAGGCTGCTATCAACCCTCAGTGTGGGATGACACCAGTTATAGTTCAGGACTGAATCTGCAACCTCCTTGTCTTCAACTCTGCCACCTATGGGAGCCAGCCAAAGGTGGTCCTGCAAATCAACCAGTGGCCTTGACAGGCTGATGCTAACAGAATCCAAAAACCTCACAACAACAGGTCACATGCAAGCCTTGGTGCATCTAATCTGGAAAACCATAAACCCAACTGAGCTGAGTGACAGCTAGATGACATAACCAGTCTGGAAGCCCAAGAAAGCAAAGGCTTGTCAAGGATAACTCCACCCTGTGGGTGTCAGTTTCCCTACATAAAGAAAAAGAGATGGTAGATTTGACTCAGGCTGTGGGACCTCTTAGCCCAGCGAATAGCAAGTTAAAAACTTCCAGTTTTGCACTACGGTAATGAGTAGATAATATTAACTGTGATAATGGAGTAATTCAAGTAATGTGAACATTATTTGAAATTCTACATTACTAGGCAAACACAAACAGATAATAATAATCTAATACTCCTACATTTTAATAATTGCCTTTTGGGGGGGATATGGTGCCAGGGATCAAACCCAGGGCCTTGTGCACACTAGACAAGCACTGTCCCACTAAGCTAAATAGTCCAGGAAGATGATTTATTTCTTACATTAATAAGCACGGTATCCCTTTATGTACATGTTTAGGATGGTATACCTTTTCAGACCAGAGGGACAGTCAAAGCAACTCTCTGGAATTAAAAATAGTAACGGCAGTGCTGTTGGTGTGTGAAACAGTTGTCTGAAGAAGGACTCTTCCTTCAGCTGGTATGCTTTACTAAGATCTGTCACACTCTGCATAATAGAGTGACTCTCTTGCCTAATAATCAGCAGGAGATCTGGCTGAAGCATCTGGGAGACTAAAGTTCTATTCTCAGCTCTCCCTGCTAATAGCTGTGTGACACTGAACAATTAGATACTTCTCTTGGTTCCATTCTTCCTGTTTGTAAAGGGGCAATCCTAACATGGTGGCAGGAAGCATGAAAGGAGATGGCCCATTTAGTAAGATGCTGTCGAAGGCACTGCACTAATACTACGAATATTGTGATCTATCATGGATATTGACTGAAATGGCAAGCTGCTACCCAAAAATATAGCAGGCAGGTTTAGACATCCAGCGCAACTCCTTTGAAACATTCTTGTAAGGAATGGATTCTATAAAATAAAACTCGGTTCAAGCAACAAAATAAAAATTAAAGGCTTCCTCTAATGAGGAAAACTGGTCTTCCTCCCCCTCAAAGTATTTATTTCCCTAAAATCAATCACTGCCTTTAAGACTTATTTTGAGATGACCACATAAACTATAGTGAACAGCAAAGTGATGTTTGGTTCTTTGGGATTTCTAAATCTAATTCATTTCTGTATAATTGAGCTATGAACTTCAACAAAAGAAGGTGAATCAAGGTCAGTACAGAAGCTGAGTATGTCAACCTCCAGCTCAAAGCATCTTCATATATTACACTACCTTAAGTAATTCAAAACACTAACCTATCTTAAAAAAAAAAAATCTTGTAATCTTGCTGACCAATCTTCCGAGGTGTTGAATGGATCACCTGAGTAATGCTGGCAAAGCACTTGGAAGAGAGAAAGCAGCATATTAAATGTCACTAGTCAAAGGTGCTTATCTTCCTGGGGACTATCTCTAGCAAATCTTTAATCTGAGGATGGCTACCTAATGCCACCATGCACATTTCTCAGCTCCCCTTGAATTAGCCTAAGTAAAGAAATAGGAAAATGAATGCTCTACTGGGGGTAGAGGAGTGCAATAGGGTGAGAAGCAGAAGAAAACCTGACTAGGAGCATAGCCAGACTTTTGGATTAGGTATTCTCCTCTGTTTTCTATTACTGAAATAGCTGAAAATGCCTAGGTTCTCGAAAAAGCAATTATGTAGTTTCCGCAAACTGAAGAAGCCGCCAATTTGCAAACTACTTGGTCAAGTAGTGCCTAGCACATTATGTGACTTATTTATATGAAATCATCCTTAGCTTCAAAAAAGACCAAGTCTCATTTAAAGGAACCAGAATCCCAGGCTGTGAGATAAATGAAAAGAGTTACATGGTGAAAGACACGGCAGCTGCCCGCATGTGTATGGTGGCTATTGTGAGATCTCCTAGACCACTAACAGAGTCATCCCCACAGTCAACATTAAAAAAGAAAACACAACTGTGCACGAGTTAAACTTTCTAAATCGGTCACTATTTGAAGGTCTGCCACTTGTCGCTTCGGTAGAAACCATGTGGGAAAAGTCTGTGAAAGGAAAGCAGTCTCTTCAGAGGGAGGCAGCAGAGCCAAGCAGAAGCCATATTTATCTTTATAGATGTGCTGCCGGTAAAGCAACAGAACTGTAGGAAAATAGAAGGCCTTTAATTTATAATGATTAATGGGCAAGAGAATCCTTCCTAAAATTTTTTTGGGGGGGGGCTTGGAAATATCAAAGTTTATAGCTATTCTCTTAAATTATAGCTTTTTATTTTGTTAATTAGATTTATTTCTAGAGAGAAAATATCCAATAGAACCTTAAGGTTGTATGCCACTTTAAGATGCTAGAAGAATTTCTATTTTGCCATTGATGAGGGGTTGTTTATGCCAGATTTGACCACCACCAACGGCTAGCGTATCAGGGAGGACAAAAACTGGACTTAAACTGGTGGGTGGGAGAAGACTGAAATTGCTGGCAAGAAAGTCTGGGTGGTGCTAACTTAAGGCATGGCTGAACCCAGCCATAGCTCTCCCAGCAGCTTTGAGCTTATGTCATCGTTATAGCTTCCGCTTCCCTAAGGCTTCTTTCTCACAAGTCTCAAATTTGAGTTTCTCACTAGATTGGCCAAACTTTCCTTTATACTCAAAAGTAATCACTGTACTCCAGAGAAAGGGGTACCCTGAATGGCCAAGTTTAGGCCGCATCCATGGAGGAGAGGAAGAATTTCTACCCCTTTTAAATTACACTGGCTGAGCACCAGCTGGGGATGATTAGTGATTAGACCATCAGATCCTAACTGCTACTGCCAAAAAAAAAAGAAGTGTATGCAGAAAGCCAGTCAGGAGTATGTAGGAAAGGGAACCCACACTCAGAAGTATCTTCTGCTTTTCTCCTAGCTGTGAGTAACTGTATCAGAAATCCTACTGAATTGAATGTTTATGTCTACAGTATACATCCTCTGGTCTTACAACTACTTCCAGGTCATTCAAACAAAGTAAAATTAATTGATTGACCTGGTAAATATTTGTAAACTATTATCATGCTTTCTCCATCAAGGTCAAATATTTCTACTCTTCTCACTATGCCTTACATGCCACGATTCTAAGCTCTTCGTACTTTTCATAATCTGTTGTTGATTACATTATAGTCTGCCAGTTCTTTGAGAAGCACATTAAATAATAATTGATTAGAATTAGAAATAAGCATAGTGAAGAACTCATGTGTCTAAATAGAATCCTTCATGCTAAAAAATGGACCAAGATAGTGGTACTGCATCCATATTAAGAAAACTAGCAAATGTAAGACCTTGGAGGACAGACAGTAAATCCTTGGACTCTTGACTGGCTTTTTCTCACCCTGAGTAATAAAGACCATACAATGTTCAAAAAGGAGGCAACCTGGAACCACATGGTCAAGGACTCTGCTACTTGCAAGCTGTGTTCCCTGATGTGAATTATATATGTTCTCTGACTTCTATTTCTTCCTCTCTTTAATGGAACAAAGAATCATCTCATAGGGTTGTTGTGAAATATAAACAAGTTAATACTAGTAAAACAGGATAGCTCCTGGTCCATAGGAAGAGCTCAAAATGTGCTGTTTTCACCACTGTCCAAGCATCCTTGCCATTACATCTCCTGACACTTAAGGCATCTCATCAACACACTCCATTTCTGTAATGAGGCCTGGGTAATCTGGACTATACACAGTGATTACATAAGCCACCCAGACAGTTGCTTTCAATAACTATGTCAGAAGAAATGAAAGCACCAATATACCACAGTCATCCTAGACAACAAGGCTTCAGTTTAGACTTATCCCTTTTCTTTATTAATTCCTATTTGGAAAGAAATGTTTCCAAGCACATAGATTGCCCTAAAACAACCTGACACACAAATAGCTGAGCTCATAAAACAAATACATTAGGTGCTGAATAACCAATACGGTCATCCCTTGGTATTGCTGGGAAGGAGCTCTAAGACCCACCCCTCAACAAATACCCAATTCTGTAGACATGGAAGTCTTGTATATAAATTGGTAGAGGATTTGACATGACCTGTGCATCTCCTCCAGCATATTATATGAATATATATATGAATATATTATATGAATATGTGAATATTATATGAATATACACATACAGTACAAACGCATTTTTCTCTGAATATTTTTGAATTACTGTTGGTTGGGGTACAGAGGATACAGAGGGAGCACTGTACATAAAGCTTCCAGTCAGAGTTGCTGCAGCTAGTGGTTCCAACAAAGGCACATCTCGGAACCTATCTCCAGGTGACTCTGGATTAACAGGCAAAGGAAAGGTAAAATGGTAGAGTTCATGGATAACCCAATATCACAATTAAAAAAAAAAAGACTCTACTCTCACATATCCAGTGATGAATGAAGTGTTTTACAGACTAGTTATGAAAGGCCCCACAGGAATGAAAATATATTTACCTTCTCCCTTTACCCAACACAGGATCCTAGGAACAGTGTGATAGTCCTATACTAATTATCCTGGGTTTCAACTGTACTGTAACTATAGTTAATGTGTAAAATGGTTAAGTCAACAAAATAATGAAGAGGCAAGTATCTTCTTGTTGAAAAAAAGAAAAGCACATAGAGAGTTAATTTTTAATTCATTTTCCACCTTTACTTGTCAAAGCAACTAGGCAATGACTGGGTAGTTTTCAATCTGACAGTCATGTATCATTGCTTTAAGAATCCCAAATATTTAAGACTTTTTTTCTTGCTTTTCAACAAAATTACTACTCTGAAGAAACAACATTTTGAAATGTATAAATTCAGTTAGAGGCATGAAAGATGTAGATTAATAATTTTTTTGTCATTTAGTTCTAACTGAAAGTGTTTCAAGGCACTTCTAAAGTAAATGCTTTTTATTGGTTCTGCACAGTATAACAAAATTCTCCTTTCTTACAGCCTTTCTAAAAATTAGCCTTTCCCCCATCCTCCACATAAGCAAGACACCAGCAACTAAAGTTAACACATATCTTTCAGAATTTGTTTTTCCTTGAGTTTTTATTTTTAAGGTGTTTGTACAAAAACTTGGAAAAAAAAAAACTGTAAAGAATTGCTGGGCACAGAAGCACATGCCTGTAATCGGGCGACTGAGGCAGGAGGATCTCAAACCCAGGTAACTTAGCCAGATCCTGTCACAAAAATTAAAAATAGGTACTAATGTAGCTCAGTGATAGAATGCCCCTGGATTCAATCCCCACTACCACAAACAGAGAAGGGGAAAAAAATAAGGGAAGAAAACAGTATCCATCATCCCTACACCTAGATTCAACTACTCAACAATTAACATCTCGCCATATTTGTAATGTGTGTATGCGCTTTCTTTTTCTCTCAATGAGCCATTTAAAATAAATAGGTGACTTAATAATTTCATCATTCCTGAAAACTTCAGTATATAAATTGATATAGAATTATATAAGTTGGTAAAGGTAAGTTAACAATTTCCCAGTGGTGTGTATAGATTGATGTGTGTGTATCCATTACACTTTCAAACATTCCCAGGTGGCCCTAAAATGTGTTTAGGACTGTTATCTTCTTTTTTTCCCCCCAAATCTCTTATCAATTTGTCATGAATTTTCGTTGTCCTGAAAAAATGTCATATGCTCACTAAACATGCAGGGTCTACAAAGGAGGCCGATCAATCCATGGAGAGGCATGCTGTGGCCAAGAAAACAACTTCCTGTTTCTATAGCTATGAACTTGAATTTTTCTTTTAAAAGTAAACAAAGTCCTGTGCTTTCCTCTACTGTCTGGTCTACAGAAGCATTTATGATGTCCACTCAGATGTTTCTATAATTGAAGCCGCAAAAAACTGAGTCAAAGAACATCAGTATTGCCTCAGAAGTTCTCCTTGTCTTGTATTTTCCACAAATCTTTAGTTCTGAGTAAATGCTGCCCCTCCATTCTACCTGAGTAAGCGCATCTTAGTAAAAGCTCATGGGCAATGGTGTGAGAATCCTCATTTCTAGCCTTGTGACAGATATTTATATTTTATCCTAATGTTGATGTTCAGAAGTTGGAGGAGGATAACTATGGTGAAAGCAGTGGTGGTGCTGGTGGTGGTAGAGATGATAACGGTGAGGTCATGGTAATGGTGATGTGGTGGTCCCAACTTCAGGCCCTACATGCAGGAATATCAACCATAATCACATTTGATCAGGATCCTCCAGTACAGATTTTAGATAAGAGCAAACTGTCACTGATACCCAAGGAGTTTTCTTCCACCTGTAATTTTATAAGCATTGAAAGCTTTTCTTTCTTAGACTAAGCATGGAGAATAATAAGTATTTTAACAATTGTGTCATCACATATCTACTAACATCTCATTTCAGTTGGGATTATGAACAGAGCAGGTTATCAGAATAGAATAACCAACCAAGATGGAAGTTTTTCAGAGAATCTCTGCTAGTAACTGGCAATGCCTTGTATCCAAGAGTTTAGTTTCATTGTTTGAGACACCCACTTAAACCCATGATATATTATTGCACCTATAATCATTTTACAAAAGTTTCTGTTTTTTGTCTGACCAATTACTGAATAGCCTCTGTATTCACCTCTTTAAGGTCTGCTTGATAAGATGTTCTAGAGAGTACAAAGTAATATTCATTGGTCCCTGTGAAATACAATGCACACCTGTATGTCTGGCATCAGCATCTCCAGACATGTAGGAGTTCTAAAAGTCAAAGCTACTCATTGCTTAACTTCTACCTTGGGCATAAATGACTATCACTTGTTCATCAGCTTCTATTAACCTTGGTTGTGCAGTGAATAAATAAGTCTCACATGATTTCACCAATTATTTACATTGCTGAAATATTATAAACCATCTTAAAATTAGTTTCATGATCCAAATAGTTTTACTCATCATCAGATGAGTGTGCACATTTAAAACCAGGTATTGTGGATATCTAGAAATTATTTTAGAATCATCCTGAGTTCAAATCCAATAAAACTATGTTGCTGGAACTTCTTATATCAACCTAGTATGTATTTAACAATAATTATGGAAAGAAGAAATTGCATAAACACCCAATGAATCTCAGCAGAGATTCTGGGAGAAAGCAAAACATCTATCTTGAGAAGGTCCATCACAGGCAAGTTTGAAACTAAGGGTTCAAAAACATGACAAATCTAATCTTTAAGTATTTATTAAAAACAGTCCTAACATATATACATAGTTTGTACAACAAAATAAAACCTTCATGTGAATAATTTTAGCAACTCTGGCTAACAATTATTATCAACTGTCTCTCAAAAAATTTAAAATAGATTTGCCTTAAAGATGAGAAAGGTATCTATACGTTTTGGTCTTTGAGTTCCCCTCAGTGGAATCTGAGGGACTCACCTGCAGAAAAGAGGTATGTTATTTCTGACTGTACAACTGATTCTCTTCTTCAACTGGCTAATACCAGAAGGTTTACAAATACAAAGTCAAACATACAGAAAAATATGGTTTTGGTTAGAGAAATTGTCTTGATTCAGTCATACAAATGTAAGTTTAAAAAACAAAGAATATTTTAAGAAGACCGCATACCTGCTCTTTGGATGGCACAAGAAGTTCTTCAATCATCATGCTGTCCCGTGCATAGGAACTTCTGTTCAAGGTGTAAGACCTATCCGAACTGAAGGAGCGGAGGCTGTTGTATTTACAGTTAACCATTCAACAGTGGTAGATGATGATGAGATGAATAAAAGAAAATTAATGCATGCAACTTTAGGAACAAGCAAGATGGCTAAAAATATCGACAAATGCTTTCCTTGAAGGGACGTCATCAAAAACAAAACTATGTTTGAGTCAATGTCTTTACCATACACAAACTCATGATCAGGTTTTGTTTAAAATTAGGCCAATTGGTATTAACTCTGTGAGAAGATGAAATGCATGAAAACTTTGGATGTTTCACCATGCAGCTGAACCAACAGAACACTTAGAAGAACCTCTGGGTAATTGACAGTTGTTTTTTTTTAGGATTAGACTGCATTTTAGAGTTTCCTGTCTTTCTGGTTCATGTCTGCTTACCTTGCGCTATTGACTGGAATTATGTCTGCTGTGAATTCATCTATTTATAAGTCTTTGGGAACCATATATGGGAGAGCTCTGGTTTGTAGTTGCTACTCATGGAAAACATCAAGAAGGAAGAGTGTTATTAATATACCTGTCTGACATCTTTATCATCTTTCTGGCCTGGAGGAAACAATTTCCTTGCATGATTAGTCTATCTTTCCTGCAAATACTTTATTTTCCGCCTTGGCTTGACTCTTTTTTTCCTCATTCCATTTATTGCTCTCCTTCCAAATCTTTCTCAAGCCTTCCACATAATCTCTGAACTTCCCAGAGTGCAGCTCCCTCTAATGCCCTGAAGAACCACTCACCACACTGATCTGTAAAGTAAGGCACTGGAGGAGCACAGCTGTCTTGCCATGTTGGTGACTTTGCATATATCCACATAAACCATGCCAAGATTGGGATTACAATTAATCTGGGTCTTGGATTAATGCCTTGTGATCCTTCAGGAACAGGGAGGACGGGGGGTTAAGAGGAACTGAGGTCATCTCCCACTTACCTCCCTGTCTTACCTGGCAGGCTGTAATAAGACAGTTTTTCATTACCTCATCTTTCTAATGAGGCCTGAGGATTCCTGTCTTGTCCTTCTTAGAATAGCATTGCAGAACACGAAACTGCTTAGCTGAAGTCTAGAACTGTCTCTTTAGCAATGGCGTATCCCCAAACTAGACATCTAGCCCCCTTGGTTTTGGTGTCCTTATCCATGTAGAGACAAAACTATGGGAAAATTTCTTCTTTTCGCTACCTGTATAATTAATAAACTGTCGGTCTAAATATTGTTTATTGTATCTTTACCAGCTGAATCAGCCAAACATTGGCTCTGTCCTTGCCTTGTGTATGACAGGGGAAAGAGCAAATAAGAGGTAAATAAAGGAATGATTTCTCGCTTTGCATGAAATGATTTCTTTTCCTCACTGCCTACTATTCTAAAGATTACCTGAAACAGAGGCCTCTGAGATATTGTAGACATTGTTCTACGTGCTTACACAAATGGCTAGGTACATTCTAGGATTAGAGCCTTAGTGGTGATGAGAATCTCAGACTGATCCCCTATTCAAAAATATCATTGTTCCACAGTCATTCTTTAGTGTTTTCAGCAAATACGCACTGAATAAGCATTATCCCTCAGAGGAGCAGTTGTCCAGTAAACCCCATGACTCTAACCACTTGGACGGCCAGGCCCTCTGTGCCCAGTCACGTCATGTCACCCATAGCTCTTCCTTTCCTTTGTTTCAGTTGCAACTCTTTCTTTCTGTTACTCCTGTCTCCAGTCTCTTAACTTCTTTCAAATACAAAAGAAGCTTCATAAAAGTAGGAATTATTCCCAACTCAACAATGTCCAATTGAATTTTGTGTGATGCTGGAGATGTGCTAAATCTGTGTGGTCTAGTACCATTGGTCATTGGTCACATGTGGCTATTGAGCACATAAGAGTGGCTAGTATGGCTGAACATGGATTTTTAACTAATCTGAATTTAAACGGCCACATGAGGCTAGTGGCTGCATTATTGGTGCACTTTCTATGTACTCATGGTAATGTTCCATCTTACTCACTGATATGATTTAGAAGCACTAGAATTTGTGCTCTCTGCATTGGACACTCTTTCTTCAAATTATAATTTCCACTGCATGATATATTAACAATGGTGGCACCTGAAACAGTTTTATCATATAATGTGTACAAATACTAAAAGTTTTAAAAGAGATCACAAATTCATTTTAATTCCAGTTTTTAAATATATCTTTTAAATATATCAGTTTTAAATATATTGTTGATAGTTTTTCAACATTCTTTCCTCCATTTAGTTTATTGTATGAGTGGCAACTGCAGAACAGAGCACAGAACTGGGAACAGGAAGTCCTAAAAGTAGTCTCCATTCAACAGGACATCTAAAGTTCCAATTCCTGATCATTCCCGACCAACTTACATTAGACAGATGGAACCCATTAAATCCATGAAGCTTCACTCTGAATCCTTAATAAAATGAAGTAATTTGGGGTATTAAAATTATTGATTATTTCTTAGGGGTCTGGAAAGCATTAGTTTTAAACTAAGGTCGACAATATTATTTGTAGCCATCAGTATTCCCTAAGTGTTAAATATGGGAAGTGTTAGAAAAACATGCCTTGGAATTCTAAAATTATACTAGTATATCTAGCACAACTCAAATAAAACAGCAACCAGCAAACAAATAGCTTTTCAAATCAAGACTTTTTCTTTAAATTTAACGAAACTTTTCCAGTTACTTCATGCACTACACAAAATTTGTTAAGGGAGAAAAATTCCTTAAGTATTCGGTCGGTCACTTATTTCTTTGTAGGCGCTTACTTTCTTGCTAATTTTCTCAGAGTCACAAAACTGATTGTCTAAAGCTGAGCAGAAAAAAAAAAAGGCACATCGCAGCACATCACAGCACAACACAGCACAACACTGAAGAAAATAAAAATGAGAAAATGAGCCGGGGAGGGCAGAGAAACACCATAAAAGCGCCATGTCATCTTACCTTATCTTGGGACTATTTTAAAAGTATTTTTAGAAAAAAAAAAAAAAAAAAAAAAACAGGAGAAATAGAATGCAAAAAATCAGACAGGGGGAAAAAGAAAAAAATGTTATGGTTGAATGAGTTACACATTTAATGTATTCCTTTTAAAATGTTACACTCAGAATACTTTGCTTAATTATGCTTAACGTTCTTTAAAAAAATATTTGCCTCTGAGCATAACATGAGTTGCCAATGTCAAAAATAAAAATGACTTACATATAATAGCAACAAATAATGGTGCAATCAAAATTAGAAGTGGAAAGGCCTGGAATTACCTTCAGAAAAAAAATTATAGGAGACAATATTCTGGTTTCATATTTCACTGGATGTCAGTTGCTATAACTTTCTACATACTAGTGATTGATTCACAAAATGTGAGGAAGAGAAGGCTCCTAATTATTGCATTATAAAAGCTACAGAACAAGATACAAAGAATCCTGAGATCCTTTATGATTCTGCATATTTTTCAACTGTATCTTGTTGCTCTCTGTGATTATCTAAAATAGTATATATTTTTAAAGCTGCTTTTCTTCTTGTTAATGACACCTGTTACAATTGAGTTTAAGGCCTTTTAAATATATATTTACAGAGACAAAGTTCTACTGAGTTATGTGTGTTCAAAATTCTATTTTAAAAAGACTAGCTCGAGGAAAATCAATTCAATATCTGCACTGGCCACACCAACCACACTGAGAATAAACTCCAAGGTTTACTTTGTGGGAAGTGCCATTTACTATTAGACAATGAAACTTTTTACAACAGATTCTTAAACTATAGGAAAATGTCCTTAGGGCTCTGGCTTAGAAGGTTTAATTATTAGCTTTAAAATAACTTGACTGTCAGCAAACAGGCTGTTAATCCACACCAAGGGAAAAGAAGTCTCCAAATTCGGGACAAGGTCCTGTTTCTTTCAAACAGTGTAAGAAAAGTTTGAGTCAAGGTTTTCCACATACAAAAGTTTTATGCTTCAGTTGTAAGAACTGAATTTACCACTATTCCTGTCTGTGACTTCTGGTAAGTCATTGCTATACTAACAAGTCCCTTTACAAACAAACTAATGAAATAGTTTGGAAGAGATTGTCTATACTTGATAATTTCGATAAATATACTTTTTTTCAAGGATGCTGTCTTTGAAGTCTCAATCATAAATTGATTCTTGTAGTCACAAAGAAGTATAAACAACCTATATACATATTTCTTGCTTATTGGCAATTAAGATTTTATTTCAATATGGAATAAAATTTAATTTTGAAACATTTGACCCGGATTGGTTCTCTCGTATCAGTGAGCTCATTTGTTACTGTGCTTGAAGCATGACTACAAAACGTGGGAACGGATGAACAAACAATTAACATGTCCAATCACATGAAATTAAGGACTGAGAAACCACAAAGGAAAACAGCAGAGCATGTGTATTTGAGAAAATTTCACCAAGTTCACACCCTCATCCAAAGAGTACATTCTGGGATCATGTGGAAAATGAAAATGATGTGGGTTTATGGCAAATCATGGTTGTTTTAACTTAACTATGAAAAACAGCAACAATCAAGTACCTGGCAGAACGGGCTCCAAGACTAAAGCCCATGTAACCCTCTGCAGGCAGGGAATCATCACCCAATTCCTTAAGGTCCTGGGGCCCAAGATATTTGTCTGTGTCCCCTGTCATCGCATCTTCACCTGCAGAAGTACAGAGCAAAACAAAATCAGAAGGCTCCCTTTTGAGTATATATCAGCTGTAGGGGGGAAAAAAAAAAAAAAAAAAAACAACCCACATCTTATCTCATTTCCATCTTCCCCTAGCCCCTGGATAATTTTTCTAACTGCCATTTAGGAAGAAGAAAAGCATAGGTAGAGGTTAGTATACAATTTCAAGAGTAAATTTAAGTAATGTATCCATCTCCAAGTGTTAAGTACCAATTTACAAACATTACCCCTAACTCCATCCTCCACCTTTTTGAGCCCCAGCTGCCCATTAAGGTGGATCTTTTGCGTCAGAATTTTCCTCAGCTCACCCTTGATGAGGGCAGCTTGTTTGAACGGACATGAATTGGAAAATGAGAGCTATCTCATTACTGCTTTTAAAATTTTTGTGGGAAGGGAACAGACTTTTAAAAAAAAAAAAAAAAAAGGTTCTCTCACACACAGGATTTCAGTTTGGGGCTTATGTAACTAGCAAGTTATTTATGTGTGCTATAACTGCTCATTTGGGGGACTTTGGAACACATTAATTTTGAACTGTTTCTAAACCTATCAAATTAACAAACAAGCTGTCCCAGGGCTTGAAATCCACTTGGAAAGCCACTCTGCCTTCTACGGAGATAAAATGGGGAGGGGGGAGTCCCGTAGTTTGAAAGGAGGACCATATAAATTGTTCTTAAAAGAGTTAATCACATAAAATAGTTTTACTAGCTACACATGGCTAACGTGACCTCACACAGAAAACCACATTCCAAGAGTGACAGGGCAGGTTTTTCAATTGTCTTTGCCCTCTGGGATGTTTCCCATCCTTCTCAAAATGTAGCTAAGGCTGTGAAAAAGTTCCTTCTATTTACAGGCAAACTCTCTTTCTTTAAGACCCTTTTTCCCTTTCTGGAGACACAAGCTTGGCTAGCCCAAGGAGATTCCCCAAGTGTGCATGTTGTGTTTTCTCAAAGGTAAGTGATTCATCCGCCACAGCCCTATTTTCCCACTCCATTCAGCACCCTTTACAATTTCCATTCATTTAAATTCAGGAAACCACCAGAGCTCAGCTTTTAAACTACCTATCAGGTCTAAAAATACACTGTCAACTACTGTTTTTGCAAATGTAAAAACCTAAACAGATCAACTTTGTACTGCTATCCAGTACCAAGAGATTATTTTAAGTAACAATTTACAGCTGAGCGAGTTGCATATTCATTGCATCTGAAACAAAACCAGCACATCCCAAGTACGACTTAAAGAAAAAGTTCTTACTCTGTGGTAAAGCCATTTCTCCACCAAGCTGGGCTGACCAAACGTTTTCCTGATGTTTCCAGGAATTTCTTAGGCAGTGATTTAGAATCAACCTCCAAACCAGCCCAAGCAAACCAATCCCTGGGTTGGATCCACTCTCTTCACCACAGCTGCCGAGTTCCCCTCAGCATCTCGGTCTCCTTGTAGGCAACTGAGGAATCACACATCTTTTTCCCGCTCCTCAGAGTGCAAAGATTTTCAAAATTTCAGACAGAAAAAAAAAAAAAATCTGGCGACACTTAATTGAGATTAAGATCCTTTTGATCCCTCCGCAGACATCCTTTTAAAGCGCCTTCTGATTGGATTAAGAACTCTTCTGGCAAGCCTCTAGCAGGACCGAATGGTGACATAAATGCAAGCCCATGAGTTATTTGTATGTAAATATGAGGACTGCTCCGGTGTAGATTTTCCGTAATTTGATACCAGCGCTCAGTGGCTAACTGGGTAACTGAGACCGCTGGAATCGCTGGGAGAAAGCGCGAGGTGCTGCATTTAATTAGGAGGTGACTCTTCTCAGATATGAATGAAGCAACAGCCAAACTCAGGTAGAGAGCAAAAACATTAGAAGAAAACAAAGAAGTTGCCCTGGTGGGGAGTGGCCAGGAGCTCCAGGCAAACTTTCAACTTTGTTCCTAGCTGGGAACACCAGGAGCCTCAGTTATTTATGGTCCCTGTCAGGTGGAAGGAGGGGAGAAAAGGAGAGAGGGAGGGCCTGCCCTTGAGTTGAGATTGTGAAACTGTGGCGCGGAAGCAGCTTTTGCAGAGCTCTCAAAGACGCGCCGATGAACACACTTTTGCTCACCGTATTTTGTTTTAAATCAGGAGTTTGAAGGAGAGAGCAGAAGCCAGACGTGCTGGGGAAAGCAGATGGGTGTTCTGCTCTATTTCTGATGCAAATTCAACTCTTCAATACTAGAGGATCTTACTGGTTCTCCCTCCTTGAGAGGTCCTGCGAGAGGGAGCCAATCCCTTGGGAGGGTCCTGTTGGCTGGAGAGGTCACTGTCACCCCTTGGTAGGAGGCAGTGCCCAAGAGGTGTGGCTGCCGCTTTGCTGTTACTTTGTCTCTTTGCTGGAACTTAAGGCCTCCCTTCTAGGCGGCTCCACCCTGTTTATGCTGACAATGAGGAAAAAATTAGCAGGGTTTCTGCATTCTTCATTTGGGTACACTGGAGAGGCCATTTCAGCCCCTACCCACCTAGCTGGAGAATTAGACTGGAAAGTAAGGGTTTTGAAACTGTCTTGAAGTAAGCTGCCTATGGCAATGGTTTATAATAATGCATGTACTCCCCTAGGAATGTTACCTAAACATACACCAATTTGAATCTGTAGAGCTGATGCGGTGGCAAACAAATTTGTTTTTCCTGGGTAAATGCGTAAATGAACAAATGAATGACTCACAGTATTAAAATATGACAGCTGCTGCTTTTATCTGATCAGCCTGATTGTAACCAAATGTAAATATAAAGAAATAGAAGGGAAGCCCTTTATAATGCCTGGTACATATTGAAAACCATTCCCAAGCAGAAGAATGATTCCCAATCTCTGTAAAGAGGGAGGGAAGCCACAGTTTAAGAGGAGTCATGTCTGATCATTAATCTGGTTTTTCACATCTAAAAAATAAACCAAACTACTTAGCAAAGCCTTTTTCAATGACTATCATTCATTTAAACCTCCGGAGCCCGTGGCCAGCCTTGACTCTGGTCACCCTGACACACCCACCCTGCATGCCTGTTATAGCATTATTTCAGTCCCTAGAATTCCTTAAACTCAGACTTTGAACCTTTACACAGGGTGTACTTTCTGGATGAAATCTCTTGCCCTCTTCTCCAGCTAATTTCTCCAGTCTCTGCCTCTTCCTAGCATTCCTCCCATCTCCTCTCATCATTTTAAGTGTGGGTGGGCCTTGTTAGAGTGCATTGCCAGGGAAAACACCTGTTGACTCCTCCTGTTGCCTGGTGAGATCCTGGAGACTAGGAATCATCTTTTTCCAGGTCCAGGCATATTTGAAGAACCCTCATAGTTTTGGAATTCGTGATGGCTAATAAGAGGTTCGTTTGTTTTATTTTTATTTTGTAAATCTTCAAGCCATACTAATTTAGCATTCTTTGCAAATTAAAGGTAATGACTCACATACAGTAAAGTTTCAATGAAAGTTGTTTCCATTATTCTTTACCCATCTTTCTTAGATTTCAGAATGGTCAGTATGAAACCAAAAGCAGCCCTGGATGGGGTGACAGTGAGAACCATCAATATATTTGGCCAAACATTAATACAAACAGCCTGATTATAATAAATAATAAATATATGTAAATTATAATTTATAATAATAATAATAATAATAATAAATATAATAAATATAATTATAATTTATTATAATTTATAATAAATAATCAGGCACTTTCCATTTTAGAACAGTGAAAATATTTCTTTTAATAGTATGGAATGTCGGGCTGGGGATGTGGCTCAAGCGGTAGCGCGCTCGCCTGGCATGCGTGCGGCCCGGGTTCGATCCTCAGCACCACATACCAATAAAGATGTTGTGTCTGCCAAGAACTAAAAAATAAATATTAAAAATTTTAAAAAAAAGTATGGAATGGGGCTGGGGTTGTGGCACAGTGGTAAAGTGCTTGCCTAGCATATGTGAGATATGGGTTCGATCCTCAGCACCACATAAAAATAAATAAAGTACTAAAAATGTGGAATGTAAAGATTAATGCAAAAGTATTATTTTAATGCAGTTTTTTACAGTCAGTGCTCCGGATTCAAATCCAAGTTCCACCACTTATTGACTGGGTGACCTTTGAAATGTCATGTAACTACTCTGAGTCAGAGTTTCCAACTCTACAAAACTGGAATAAGATGGCTGCCCCCTACTGTGATTTTCTGGGGAATTAAATAATGCACAAAGGTCAGGCCTAATCAATACTGTGACTATTGTTCTATAACACAGCTTTCTCCAGTGCCCAAATATCTGAACACATGAATTCATATAATTAGCATTTAAGCTGCTTCTATTTCTATGGGTAAAGGAAAAATCTGACCACAGCAGCAAACTGTCCCTTCACTCAATCAACTAATACAGGGCCTGTCTCATGTCTCATCATAAGTATTCAAAAATACTTGCTGATAGAATGAATGAATGATTGAACACTGACAATAAAATTGCCAGGCATGGTGGTACACACCTGTAAGCACAGCAACTCGGCAGGCTTGAGGCAGGAGGATTGCAAGTTCAAAGCCAGTCGTGGCAACTTAGCAAGACCCTGTCTTAAAAAATTAAAAGGGCTAGGGATATGGCTCAGTGGTAAAGCACCCCAGCTTCAATTCCCAGTACCACAAATATTAATAATAAATAATAATAATTTACTCCTCTCAATAAGCAAAACATTCTATAATTATTGTATACTATGACACTACTATTCCATAGATTAGAAAGGATTGAGATGAATTGTACTGAGTGACTTGTTAACTGCCTCTAATCAATACATAACCCCAAAATATTTTGGTTAGTGCTATCTTCTAACAGGTACACGTGTGTATAAGCCAGACAATGTAATTCCATAAATGACACTCATTCAATGTAAGAAATGTTTAGTTAAAATTATGTATGTTATCAAGAGCCACATGTTCATCATCCAAGAAGTATCTAGGTAGTTTCTGTTTCCTAGATGTGTTTGGGGCAGTGGAATATCAGTTGTGTTACAGGTTAAGTCTGACTACCTTTTGACAAATAGGGTATTGGTAGCCTTTAAAGATGTCCTTCTACACCTACCTGCAGTGACCCATGTTTGCTTCTTCCCATGCCCTTGCATATAGACCTTACTTGAATCTGGGGTGGCTAGAGTTTTGAAAAATAAAATTCAGGGAAAATGATTTCTTATGACCTTACAGGTCCTCTCTGAATCTTAGAACACTTGTCCAGTGGAAGCCAGCTCAATGCAAGAAATCTGATTACCATGATATTACTATGTTATAAAAAAGCTTGAGACAGGAACATGGAGAAATTTCTTGGACAGAGAACCAACCAGCCCTCAGCTTTTCTAGCCATCCTAGCAGAGGTGCCAGAGTTCTGAATAAAGTCAGCATCTTGGATACTTAGTTACTCCTGCCTCTGTTGCAATCTGACTGCAATCTCCTGAAAGATCTCAAGAGTCCAGCTGAGCCCAGTTAACAACAGAACCATCCGACAATATTAAATTTGACGCTTAGTTTAGAAATGGGTTATTACTTTGTAATAGGTAACCAAAACAGAGAAATGAGAAATGACAAGGTCCAAAGGTAAGTCAAAGAGGTCACACACTAGTTGCCTAATGCATCCCTAATAAATCAGAGTTAGGTTTCCAGCACATTATATGATTAGTATAGACAAAGACCAGGAGAAGTACAGTGGCCAATGCCTTAGAGAAGGTCTCATCTATTTAGTATTGACTTCATGCCTTTCAAAACTTTCATTGAGCCTGATGTCCTTATTGTTAATCCATTTATGTCAATAATATACCAGAACATAGAAAATGCTTTAAAGAGAACTCGGAACTCCTCAAACCTACCTTGAGCCCATCATTAAGCAATAGTAAAAATCCCAATGGAGGCTTTTACTTCAATTTCTCAGCTCTCCCCCTTTTCCTACTCCTCTGTTATTTCGTGCTTAGGCTAGGAGAAAAGATTTCCTGTACTGTCACAAACCATTTATAGACCTGTAAACTTTGTCTATAGGAAAACAATACAAAATAAAATCAAGAACAAAGGAGAGAAAGAAAAAATAAACCAAATGATTATCAAGGGCTGTGAACCAAATAGGTCTACCCTCATTTCTTTTTAGATTTCATGTAAATGGTCCAGTAAGTGACATAAAACACTTTATCTAACTTCCTGGCAATCTTCACTATACCCTCTAATGATCCTTTTTTATGACAAATAAAGAAATAGTTCTTAGCCTAATATTTATAAGTGTTTTTTTTTTTTTCTAGGAGTTGTTCTTTTTCTTTCTCCCCTCCTACCTTCTTTCTGCATGTAATTTGCTTCTAATCTTTTTCTACCTTAAGACCATCCCCCCTGGGGAGGGGGGAAGAAAGCAAAGAGCCAAAAAAAAAAAAAATTGGTTGCTTTGCTTTTCTAGGAATGAAAGGTGTTTTCCCAGCTGGTTGGAGACTTCATTCATAAAGTTCCTTAATATAACACACTACATAATTAGAAATTTTGCTCAGAAGTGCTTAATTCTTGTCCTGTGAAATGCAGAATCTTCCCCAAATATGTATTTTGTGATGTTAAAAAGGTGAAATTATAGTACAAAACCTCCACATTACATGAGGTTTTTAAAAGGTAGATTGGAAAGAATAATAAAACAACCTCTATATTCTAGTGATTTATTAGTTGGTTTCTTAATAGGACTCAGTAAATAGTCCTATAGAGAAGTAGTTAATAATCAAACTCACAACACTTAATTTTACTGTTATTCTTTAAAAAATTGATTTTTGATTATATAGCAAAGAAAGGAAATGAAGATTACTGAGAAAATAAATCATTTAACCATTTCTAGTCTATACCATAGGAAAGGAGAAAGAGATCAATCACATCATTATAATTAACACCAATATTTGTTGAGCATTTACTATGTTCTGGGCACCGTTCTTGGTGCTTCATATAAATGTGGGGGAGCATATAAACACACATAAACGTATGTGTTATCTAATACTCATAACCTTATAAAATAGAACTGTTATCTTCACTTCAAGATCAAGAAAACCTAGTTTGCAATGACGGGATAAATAATCCAAGATCAGCTACTCAGGAGGCTGAGGTAGGAGGATCACAAGATCAAGGACAGCCTAGGCAACTTAATGAGTCCCTGTCACAAAATTATTAAAATACCAGTTTTCACAGACATAGGGTACAGTGGTAGAGCGCCTTGGATTAAATCCCTAGTACTGGTGGTGGGGGGAAAGTGGAGAAGATAGGATTCAAAATCAGTTGACTCGACTCTAGATCCCTATGTTTAACTACTGAAGTATGCTGGCTATCGAACAATACTAGGGTTTTGGGGAGCAAGGGATTTTGCAAGTTTTGAATATATATCCAGTGCCCAGAATAGCGCCTGGTGTATAGTAGGTGCTCAACAAATGTGTGGGATGATTGAAAGACCAGCGATTGCCTCTGAAGAACTATATTACTGGAGGGAGGGGGAGGGAGACTTACTTTTCACTGTACACTCTTGTACCTTGGGAATTTTGTACCATGTGCATCTATCACCTATTCAAAAAATGAATAAAATTAACAAAACAAAATACAGGGACTGCAGATAAATCATATAGGCTGTGTGTTCTGGCCACCAGAAACAGTATTATGTCATACATAAGCCTGTCAGAAAGAGCTTAAAATATGCAAGAGCATCAGTGGATGTCTAGTAAACATGGAGAGGAAATGCAAGACTTTATGATATTCCACCTTACTTGCTTCTGTAAGAGATGCAATAGAAAAAATGAAGTAACAAGACAAGGAGAAGGAGATGCATGTTGTTTATGTGCAATTTCTGGTAGCTTCCCTGTGTACTAAAGCAGTAGTTCTCAAACTGTGGTGTGCACCAGAATCACCTGAAAATTTGCATTTCTAACAAATTCCCAAGTCATTCTGAGGCTGCAGGACTAGGGACCACACTTTGATAATCACTAGTTTAAAGGAATTTTACAAGTACATGAGAGTTACCTAATGGTAGTATTGACTGTCAGGATTATCTGTTTTGCAGGTGGGAATTAACAGAATAATTAAAATACCAGCTTCAGCCACGGAATTCAGTAACTAAATTCCAATACATACACATTATTTATATCAGCTAGGATACTTGTTAAACCGCAGATGACAACTCCACAGGCCTAGGGAAGGCCCTTAGTTTTGGCACATGTAATCAACTCTGAGGGGACTGCAGTGTTGCTGGTCTGCAAACCAATTTAAATATTCAGACAGTACAGCCAACTATTGCCTTTGAGGCACTTAGTCTCCAGTAAAGAATAGGCCACACATGATAACAAACATTGTACTAGTAGTATTTGTTTAGTGCTGAGTGACAGACCAAGCATGTTTTAATGTACTCATTTGATTCCCAACCCTATGTTACTCTCAGTACCCCTTTTATAGACAAAGAGGAAACATATTCAAAGAGATTAACTGATTCTTTAAAACCTCGTATGTTGGCAGGATATGGTGGTTGTACACCTGTAAGCCCAGCAACTCAGGAGGCCAAAGCAAGAGGATTGAAAGTCCAACACCAGCCTCAAACTCGGTGAGACCCTCAGCATCTTAGCAAGACCTTGTCTCCAAACAAAAATAAAAGGGACTGGGGATGAAGCTCAGTGGTAAAGCTCCCCTGGGTTCATTCCCTAGTATCAAATAAATAAATAAATCCTCTTAAAAAAAAACAACAAAAAAAAACTCATGTTAAGTCAGGGGCAGAGTCTAGGTTGGAACCCACCCAGTCAGGTTGCAGAAACCAATCCTTAACCACCACACCACCATGGCAGAAGAGCAGCAGGAGAAACCACAGACTATTACAGGAGCTCCATGGACTGTTTGATCAAGTAGATTGGGTGGAGGCTGATGGAGGGTGTGGAGCTAAGCGAGGTGGAGAGAGTGAAAATGGGAAGTTGGCCATTCCCAGAAAAAGGACGCAGCAAAAAAGGGAAGGAATGGGATGTTCTGAGAATAGCAAGCCAGTGGCTCCATTGAAGTGAGAGGCAAGTAAATGAGCTGTAGGAAATGAGCTGCTTGGACCATTTCTTTAGGACCCTTGGAACTGGATTATAGAGGGACAACTGCCATCCCAGTGACCACAGCATATGGCCATCAGGGGATGGAAATGCAATTATTTTGTTGACTTACTCTTTTTTAAAACTGAAGTTTCACACTCTCGAAGCTCTTCCCCATCCTCTCATGCTATCCTGCCCTAATTCTAATCCTCAAACAGGAAGCAGGACAGTTGCATCCATCCCACACAAAAAGAGGAAGGGCATTTACTGGGTTCTACTCCAGTCGTTGGTGTAAACGCCTCATATGAGCTATTTCTTTCCATCTTTATAGCAGCCCTGTGTGGTATTAGCCCCTTAAAAGGAGTTAATAATGAGAAATAAGATCTAACATGTTTTTACTTGCTGAAAGTTCAAATAAGGGACACAAAAATATAGATAACTTCTAAGAGGAACTTTTTTCCATTAAATCAAAAGCTCAGTAGAAAGATTTATCTCTTTCATCCTACATTTAGACAATAAATTTTCAACTCAGAGCATCCAAATGACTATCTTTGCTCACAGGACTTTTCCCTTGATCTTCTGGTATTTTCAGTCTCAAAAAAAAGCAAGGAAATAGAAGTAGGAAGGAAGAGGAATACAGTAGGATTAGTGCCCTGATCCATTCAAATTTAATTCTAAAAGTCGAATTCTACCCTAAAGTCAAAGAGAAAGTTCCTTAGATTCCAGATCTGTATTTCTCCTTTTGTTTTGCAGTTTGGAGCAGGAGCCTAGGTAACTAAGGTTACTGTGAAGATTTTGAGACGTGATAAAAGGTAGGAGGTGATGTGTGGAGGGTGGAGGATGGAGCTGTGCTATCAGTTTCAAGAGGTCCCTTGTGTTCCAGGGACTTCTGCATCAGGCTGGAAGACCGTGGTGCAGCCCAGCTCACTACTTAGGGACCTTCTGGCGTGATTGCAGGCTCAGAGAAAAGCTGACAGCCTCAGGCTCAAGCTAAAGAATATGGCAGTTGCCCTCCTGCTGGGTGCTTGACTGGCCTTTCCCCTCCTCAGGAATGAGAAGAGGAGGGGGGGACTTCACTTTAACCCTTCATTTCCCATCATCTCCTTGCAGCAATCCTTGTTCTTTCAAAATAAAATTAAGACTGATATATAATACTATTCTGCTTTTCTTCTCAAAATAGGTGATAACTATGGGGTAAGTTTAGAAAAAGATTAAATGAGCCGTGAGTGCGACAGGTGACTTGTAGGAGACTGAAGAATCGTGTTATCTTTTAAGAATCATGGACCCCTGTGGGACCACGCTTCAGTTTTCTTTCCTTCCCGCAGCTTTCAATGCTCATTAGACCCTGGATTTGTAGGTGGCCAAAAAAGAATGGGATTTGAATGGCAAAATTTGCACACCTCTCAAAGGACATACCGCTGTCATCCCACGGAACTAATGATTCTAGTCAGATTAATTTTTTTTTTAAGTGCAAACTCAATTTCATTCCTTAAACATTATTCTGCTCACTGTGGCTGGATATACCTCTTTTTAAAGAACTGTATGGCAGTTTACTGCTCCTTAATCCTGGCTAGTTTCTAAAGTAAGCATGCGTGACTCAGTGCTGGCACTTTTCCAGATGTAGCAATGAAAAATGTCCCCTGTGATCTTGGTTGGGTTAATAAACAAACCCATCCCAGAAAAGAAAAAGGATTCAGGAAAGATAAATGCTCAGACAGACATTACAATTTGTTTTCATATTTTTATCACTACTTAACCCTGATGTAGAAATTCACTCTATAGTCAGCTAAGTGGGATTAGACATTCCCCTGACTTGGTCATTTAAGCACCTAAGGACAGAGTACAGGTTGAAAGAAGGACAAGATTATCCACCCTGCTCCCATTACTGAAAATCCAGGCCATTTGTAAAGAAGACTAGATAATGAATAACGACTGGCCACAAACTAGTCCTGTGAAATTAGGCACTAAAATGTTGGTTCTAACAAGCAGATAAATGAGGAAGCCAAATTCAAGGCAGCAGTGTCATGGCAATGGGCTTCTTCTGTTTATTCCTTCTTTAGTTCATCATCTAGCTTCAACCCAAACCAAGACCTCATTGTCTCAGCTGTTCACTAGCTAGGTATATAAAACTGTGTACAGTACAGGAACTTGTTCACTCTTCCCTTGTACTTTCAAAGAAGTATCAGAAGCTAGGTGTGGTCGTATATTCCTGTAATTCCAGCTAAGGCAGGAGGATTGCAAATTTGAGGCTGGCCTCAGAAACTTAGCAAGACCCTGTCTTAAAATTAAAAAACGAAACTGGGAATGTAGCTCAGTAGTTAAGTCTACCTGAATTCAATACCCAGTATCCCTCCTACCTCCCCACCCCCCAAAAAGGTACCAGGGGCGCTTTGCCCAAAGAGGGAGGGAAGGAGGAAGGGAGGGAGGAGTTGGGGGAGAAGAGAGACAGATTGATTTGTTTTTCTTTCCGTGCTAGGGATCAAACCAGGGTACTTTATCTCTGAGCTACATCTCCAGCCCCTTTTAAAAAATTTGAGATAAGTTCTCGCCAAGTTGCTGAGGGCCTTAAACTTGTGATCCTCCTGCCTCAGCCTGCCTTGCTGGGATCATAGGCATACACCACCGCGCCCTGCCAAAGTGTATATTTTGTAGGCAAGGACTTGACCTCTTTTCTTATACCCAAATGTCCATGACTAAAGCCAGGCAATAAACACCCATTTATTGGTGGGTTTTGTTTCTAACCAATACCCCAAGGACGTACACATCCAAGGCAGACATGTGGGGTCTCTTCCCAGTTCTCGTCCTCATTGGGGTTCTGGCCCAGGTGATCAGGACCCCCTCCACTGCTCCCAGCTGTCTGCCCACTGCCCCACCCTCTTGCCCATTCATTCTCAGTTCTGACATTCCCTGGGTTTACCTTTTGTCTCTCTGTAGTAAGGATACTAATATGAACAGGAGGGATGAAAAGTGGATGAGGATCTACTTTCACATGAGGCAGGTCAGACTTTTCAGGTGGATAGAGAGAAGCAGAAATTATTTCAAAGGGAAATGGCACATTCAGAATTATACCTTATAATATGGGGGGGGGGGAACCAGCCTGTTGACTAAAGGAAATTAGGACACTTAACTCCCTGCCATCTCTTAAACATTCCACAGGTTGTTTAGCTCTTTGTTGTTTCAGCTAGAACAACAACAACAAAAAAAATGTATTTCTGGTCTGACCTTCCTTGCCCATACAAGGTCTATGTGCTCTGCCTGTGTCTCTATCCATGTTGTCCTATTGTCATGGGTGAGTGTGGCCACTGATAAGGCTATCAAAGGTTCCTATACTGCATGTGCTCATTTGATTAGCACATTCCACGGAAGCTTCTCTCATGGAAGCATCTTCCCTGGCCTCCACTGGAACCTACTCTTCTAATTTCCTGACTCACCATCCCTCCCCCCTGCCTCTCCATATCCTTCCATGTTCCTCTTCTTAAATGTCAGTGTGCCCAGAGTATTCCAGAACAGCTGCTTTTCTTCCTGTGTCCTGCCCTAGGGGACTTTACCTAGGCCAGTGCTTGGTGTCACCATTCCCACTGCTGAGCTCCTGTGGAGGCCTGTGGTTTCCTGTTTCTGCTACAGACCCAAAAGATTTCTGAATTTTGTAACATCCCCACCCTTCTCCACCCTTCCCTGCAATTTCTGCTTGTCCAAATTTATCTATTCTTTAAAATGCTTTTCAAGCTCCTTCTGGAGGGCTTTAGTCATCTCCCTTTCTTTTGAATTTCCTTATCACATGATCTGTTCTTTGCTTACGCATCTCATGAAGCAGGTCTAAGCAAAAAGCCTAAATTCAAATTCCAGTTTCCTTGACTATGGGAACTCAAACAAATACGTAAACTCTTTCAGCCTGATTCCTTAATGTAAATCAGAACTAATAACACCTTAAATTAGGGCTTTCAATTAGGACTAAATGTAGATTAGGAGTAATAGGATTAATAATAGTACTAATAATGTTCTCAAGTACTTTGAGAAAATTAACCAAGATAAGGTACCAAGTAACTAATATTTACTGAGTGTTACCATATGCCAAATTCTAGGCTAAACACTTTATGAATGATCTCATTTAAAACTGAAATAACTCAACAGCTGTAGGGCATTCATCCAAGTTACCAAACAACATCCATGTTAGAGCAGAAGTGAAGTGCAAAGGCTGTCAATATCAGCCCCAGCACTGATCATCTGCGTGACCTTGATCAAAGTTCCACTTTGTGGAAACTCATTTTCCACATCTATAAAATGAAAATAGCAATGGCCCTAATTCAGACTCACTGTGAGGGTGAATGACGCAATGCATGAAATGTTTATAGCTTAATGCCTAGCACATTACAAGCTCAATAAATGAGCAAGCACCTTGTTTACGATGCTGAAAGTGTTCATTTATGTGAAATCCTGGACAGGGGCAGAGCCTCAAGTAAGTATATAGACGGAGGCCGGTGGATGCATTCATTCATGAATGAGGGCATATGTGTGCATGTCCTAAGAGATGTAACAGTGACCAGCAGAGCTCTACTCCTAGGGAGTTCTCAGACTAGTTTGAAAGAAAATGAACAAAATTAATGAAAAAGTTGGAAAACTAAAGTTTCTGAGCCAAATGCAGTCCTTTGCCTACTTTGGGAAATAATTTTATTGTCACACAGCCATGCCCATGTGTCCAGGTAGACTGTCCGGCTGCTTTTTGTGTCATAATGGCAGAGCTGAGTGAATGTGGGAGAGAACATATGCCTGAAAATTTGAAAATATTTACCACTTGCCCTTTACAGAACAAGTCTGCTCCTCCCCCCGAAATTAATGATTAATAAAAGATGAATACTAAGAAGGAATCAAAAAGTGTGACTGAGGAAAATGGAGATAGCCAGGGTCCATATCACAGGGATTTGTTGATCATGGAAAGAGACTGAGATTATTCTGAGTACAATGTGAAACATTTGGGAGGGCTTTTCGTTTTTCTTTTCTTCTTTTTTTTTTCCCCCTTGGTATATGTTTATATTATTTTAGGGTGTATTTGTATTATTTGAGAATAGGCTACTTTTATCATGAGATATGCCAACACAAATATGTAAAATGTAAATGTACATTTAAACAAAATAAACACCATCCAGATCAAGAAATAGAAAACCATCAGCACCTCAGAAGCATCACCATCCCCATCACAGGCTTCTCCTGTCTCCTTATGGCAATCACTTTCTTTATAATATTATTTTCCTTTTCTGTTTTTTTTAAACTGATTTTATTTTTTAAATACATGGCAGTGGAATGCATTACAATTTTTCATACCTCTGTTTGTATATAAAGTATGTTGACACCAATTTGTGTCTTCATATATGTACTTTGGATGATGATGTCCATCCCATTCCACCTTCATTTTCTAACCCCCTGCCCCCTCTTTTCCCCTCCCATCCCTCTGCCCTATCTAGAGTTTGTCTTATTCCTCCCCTGCTCCCCCTCCCTACCCCACTATGAGTCAGTCACCTTATATCAGAGAAAACATTCCGCATTTGTCTTTTTTGGTATTGCTGAATTCACTTAGTATTATCTTCTCTAACTCCATCCATTTACCCCTCACACAGCAGATAGAGCACTAATCTCTAGGGTATATAAAGAACTCAAAAAGCTAAGCACCAAAAAAACAACCCAATCAATAAATGGGCTAAGGACCTGAACAGACACTTCTCAGAAGAGTATATACAAATCAATCAACAAATATATGAAAAAATGTTCATCATCTCTAGCAATTAAAGAAATGCAAATCAAAACCACTCTAAGATTTCATCTCACTCCAGTCAGAATGGCAGCTATTATGAAGGCAAACAACAATAAGTGTTGGTGAGGATGTGGGGAAAAAGGCACACTCATACATTGCTGGTGGGACTGCAAATTGGTACAGCCAATATGGAAAGCAGTATGGAGATTCCTTGGAAAACTTGGAATGGAACCACCATTTGACCCAGCTATCCCTCTACTCTGTCTATACCTAAAGGACTTAAAAACAGCATACTACAGGGACACAGCCACATCA
Source organism: Urocitellus parryii (assembly GCF_045843805.1). Classification (NCBI taxonomy): domain Eukaryota; kingdom Metazoa; phylum Chordata; class Mammalia; order Rodentia; family Sciuridae; genus Urocitellus; species Urocitellus parryii. The sequence continues at coordinate 149,091,983 of NC_135535.1, forward strand.
ATCTTTATAGGAGCAGACTTCACAATAGCTAAACTGTGGAACCAATCTAGATGACCTTCAGTAGAGGAATGGATTTAAAAAATGTGGCATATACACAATGGAATATTACTCAGCAATAAAAGAGAATAAAGTTCTTTTCTGTTTTTAAATCTCCATATCTAATCTTATAATCCTAGTCTATTGATCCCTGGTTGTGATGAATTCTCTTGTCTTGCGTAACCTATACCCTGCAATTATACTCATAGATTTAAACCCTACAAAAGTGTATGTTCATGTGCACCAGGAGATGTTTAAGAAGGGTTGTATCAGGTTTGTTTCCAGCAGTCTCAAACTGGAGTCAACCCACAACAGTAGAGTGAGTAAATTTATTACAGCACAATAGGCTGTAATGGAAATGAATGAACTAAAATTATATGCAAGAGCATGAGGGAATCTTAAAAGTATAACTATAAGCTTTGGAGGGTTTTAAGCTGGGGAATGGAATAATAGGATCCAACTGATACTTTTAAAGGACTGCTGTGGATACTATGCAGAAAGCTGAGTCTCTGAGACAAGTAGAGACTATAAAGGAAGCCTCTGCCTATCCCCGAGACAAATTTTGGTGTATTGGATTAGGGTGGTAACAATGGAGATGGACAGGGAAAGAGGGATTTGAGATGTATTCTGGAAGTAGAAAAGATGTGACTTGCTGGACTGGATATGAGTGGTAAGAAGAGGGAGAGGTCATATAACTCATGGGCTCTGTCTGGGGTGGGGAAACCATTACCAGATGGGGAAGGGTAGAAAGAAACACTTTCTTGGAAGGGTATGTTTAGGGCTTGATGAATTATCTGAGACTCTAACTGGAAATGTGCATAATTAGAGAAGTGGAGAGTGTGGGTGAAAATCTCTAAACAACTCCAATGGCAAAGAGAGGATATCAAAGACACAACAGACTTTGTTTTAGAGTAAAGCCCTGTCACAGTAAACAGATCGTTTTCTTTAGCTGGAAATTCTTGTATGTCCATTAACCATTCTTTAAAATACAAATGTGCCTGGGGAGAATCATTATAAAACTCTCAGTGACAAAAGGGTTTAATGGAAAGAAGGAATATGGCAGGTACATCCTCTACCCTAGTCTTAGAAACAAGTACCACTATCTTTCCTTTGGGTCTCCCTTTCCTTCTAAACACCCAACCACACATGTATGAAGCTCTGTCATGTGCCAAGCACCATACTCAATTCTTGTATTTACTAGAGAATGAAATTTGGTCTTTCCTTCTGGCATTTCAAAAAGTTACCATTATGACTTCATCATTGCCAGATGCATGCAACTATGTGGGACCAATTGTAAACAGAGAAATATCAGACAAAAAGCAAAGTGACATGATTTAAAAGTTAGTCCTAAAATGATAAAATTTAAGGTGAAGAACACTATTTTTTTTTTTGGTACTAGGGATTGAACCCAGGGGCACTTAATCACTGAGCCATATCCCCAGCCCTTTTTAAAATATTTTATTCGGAGACAAGGTCTTGCTAAGTTGCTGGCTTTGAACTTATGATCCTCCTGCCTCAGCCTCCTGAGTCATTGGGATTATAGGCATGTGCCACCGGACAATTTCCTTTGCTGCTAAAAATAGCAATGACAATATCACCACCACTCCTGGTACTCGGGGTGAAGTTCAATGGTGGAATGCTTGCCTAGCATGTGCAAAAGCCCTGGGCTCAATCTCCAGCACTGCAAAAACAAAACACCCCACAGTGTCGAGGCACAGTGGCACATACCTGTAAACCCAGTGACTTGGGAGGCTAAGGTAGGAGATAGCAAATTTGAGGCCAGCCAGGGCAACCTAGCAAGAGCCTGTCTCAAAATAAAAATAAAAAGTGCTGGGATAGGTCAGTGGTAAACAATTTCCTGGATTCAGTTCCCAGGACCACAAAAAACAAAACCACCGCACACAGACACAGACACATACACACCTTAATTTTTGGTACACCTGAGGGAAGCTAATCTTTATGGCCTCTTTCCAGATCTGTTCAGCTAATAATATAATAGTCCTATTTACTTATTAGGATGATTAGCAGATTTGGGTAGCAGGATAGTCTAGGTTTTTGGCAAAAGGTTCTAAGGAGTATTTTTTTTTTCTGCTGGTTTTCTTTCTTCTTTTTTTTTTCCTGGTGGTTTTCTTAAGATTCCACTTCACACTTCCCAAAGCAATTCCTGTTTCTGTTTTGAGTATTGGATCATACCAAATCCTATTTATTCTCTCCTAATTGAGAATATGCTGATGCATTTACCAAAATCATTTGAGTTCCTAAAATCTATCCAAAATTATGTTTATATTTATTGAACTTGAATTTCTACTTTGAATTGCATACTTCTTTTACCCAGTCAGAGGAAAGTCCATTTTGGTAGTTTCATTAAATTCTTATTATTATCTTGTGACAGTGTTGCATTTCCAAGAATATGATGTGTCCCTTATTTAGGTGCATATTTATCCTCCACCCCCCTTTTTTTTTTGTAGCAAGAGGTACTTGGGATTGAATCCAGGGTCTATTTATCACTGAGCTATATCCCCAGTCATTTTTGTTTTGAGAGAAAGTCTTGCTAAGTCAGGCTGACCTTAAACTTGTGATCCTCCTGCCTTAGCCTCCCAAGTTGCTAGGAATACAGGCTTGTACCACTGCACCCAGCACATGTTCCATTTATTAAACTCACCGTGCTAACTACAGTATTTGTCTTTTGCCAGAATCAATGCAGTAGATATCTGTTTTACAAATGAGAACAGTAAGACACTCAGATTCTAAATGGTGGAGCTGATAGATACATAATCAAAAAGTGGCAAATTTTTGCAATCTCCTTATGCTAGCATTTATTTTAGGACATTCTACAGCCATTAACTGTTCATTTGGACAAATGGTATAGACTAAAAAGTAGATTTACTTGAATAACTTAGGTTCTTTCTACTTGACCAGAATAGAGCAATTCCCAAAGTGTTTTCAAAGGAACACTAGTTCCTCCACAAGCCTGGGGACAGAGCTGTTCCATGGCAAATGTTTGTCATATATTACATACTACTGTGATTCTCTCAAAGATTCAAAGAGAAGCCTTTTAAGAAAGCAACTTGTTTAACTTTCTTCAACCACAGAGCCAGTTTCATGAAGCTGTAAAAAAGGTTAAAGATGTTTTTTTCTTTTTACTCTTTAGCACTCTGGGACATTTATCCAGAGATAATATGAGGTTTAAAAACATGTTTGAGTTTAAGTACACACACCTTATAATTGGATGGCACTTTGTATTTACCAAAAAGGAAAAAAACCAAAAACCTCCTCCAGCCCTAAGATGTCATTTGAATGTGCTGTTTATTTTTATTCCACATTTGCAAAGAAAGGTCTAGATTTGTTAGGAATATTTTCAAAGCCTTGCAGCCACAGAAAGTCAAACTGAAACTCAAATTCAGATTTTTCTCAAACCACCTTAAATATACTGCCTTTCTGTAGCTAAAAACCAAGGAGCTCTTGGGTTCCGTATATAAGAACACAGAACAAGTTAGACCAACCGTGAAAGAAATGATCTAAAACCACAGTGTCAGATCTGTCCTCGTGACCAGCTTTGCCACTAACCTTGTGGCTCTGCTTCCTCACCAGTGTAATGGCAGGACTGGGCTCACAGGAGCCCAACCTGCCCCTTCAGTTCTTGGAAATAGGCAGATCTTCATTATTATGACTTCCCCTGGGCACAAAGCTGAGCTGAGCATGCCCTTCCTCACCCTCACTCCACTATCCACTGAAATTCACAGCTTATCATTTATATCAAACTTATTCCTACCACACTTACACTTGGCCTTTTAACTTTCTTCTTTTACTATTCAGTGTGTGAATTTGATCCTGAAAGAGATTTTGCAACCCTATCAATTTTTTTCAGTAGCTAAGAATTAGATGATTCTTCCCAGCCAAGGGTTGGTCTCCCTTGGCTGATGTCTCATAAACCTGCCTGGTAGAGTTACATTTCATAGAGCTGCCTGTTTGGTTTTTACTTGCCTGGCTTAATTGCACTTATAGTTATGTCCCATCTACTATAGTTCTTTAAATCTGTAATTATACCCCATCCCACTAGAATTCTGCAAGCTAAAATTATACACACACACACACACACACACACACACACACACACACACACACACTTACTCCAATTTACAAAAGACACTTTACAGGGATTTGCAATTTAAGATCAAAGTTGAGCCAAAGCCACTTTGAAATCCCCTAGGAGGGCAACCCAAACTAGAAGAACTTGGCCCTTAATCTCAATTTTCTTTCTCTTTCTGTCTCTCCCTACCCTCTTGTTCTTACATGTATTCTCTCCTTTCTCCCTTCTTCTTCCTTTCATATTTCTTTTCTTTTTAGATTGCAAATTGCATTGCAAAACATAAGAATCTAACTGGCACTGGAATCAAGATATTGCTTCTGTATGTATATTAAGGTAATGTGTATGTAATAAATACTGAGACAAAAGACAGTAGAACATTGAGGACCTAGAAACCTGCCTGTCCCTCAGAGGACTCCATGTGCCCCCATCTGCATACCTGTGAGCTAACAATACACCTAGATAAAGCTCTTTTGTGTCTTTGCTCCACCTGCTTGGCTTCAGCTCTGACCCTGCAACCTTTGTTCTACTCTATCTCTGCCTCATTGTTCAATGTTAAATGATAACATTGTGGAGACTTGTTTTCCTTAGATTTCTTCTGGTATTTTGTTTTTTTTTTTTTTTGAGAAATTAATTTGAACATTAGTAGAACAAAGGAAGAAAGAAAAACAAGGAGAAAGCCAAGAAGAAAAAGGAAAAGAAACCAGTCTTGGCATTAATCTCTTGATAATTACTCTATTTTTATAGGTTAAGATTAAAATTTTATTTTTCCATATTACAAACTCATTCTTCTTTCTCAATATAAGCTAGTACTCTATGTTGCTTATTATTTTTACTTGCTTCCAAAAGCTTCTGTTAAACCTCAGCATCCTGGGATACCAATGTGGTGATCTCTCACTAGTTCTTATAGATAGATTTATTCACAGCATGCCTGTGGTTTCATGGAGATAACATTTGCCACAGATGCATAAGGGCTTACTCTACCTGGCAGCAATAAATCCAACTAAAATGATAATCAAAGCTCTGGCGAGACCATCAGGCAAATGAATCAGAAGTCAAAACTGTCATTAAAGTTGTAGGAGTCTTTTTAGAATCAAAAATTTCAAAATGATTGGTTTGGGGATTTGTAATAATATAGAAGTGCTAATTTATGCATCAGAGAACAACATAAACACATGACTAGGCAAATGTGACTTGGCAGAGTTCATGTAAGGAATCTTAGCTAACAGTGAGTTGAATTAAATGTCTATTTTAAACCCCCCCCAAAAATTCTTAGTCTTCAATAATTGGTTTTTTATATCTTCCATAGAGAAAGTAGTAGCCCCACTACTCTGAATTGATTAGGCTACATTTAGAATACTGTGCTCAATACCACCTAGATTGTAGATTGATATATACAAGTTGAAATGCACACAGGGGACCAGGTTGGTGAGGGGAGGGGAACAGCAGGAGGAAATGGAGATGATGTGCCCAGAGGAAGAACAAAAAAGCCTGAGGGGAAAAAAAAAAAAAAAGAAACCTATTTTAAATAACTGTTACATGGGAAATGTGATTTTTTTTTTTCTAAATAGCATTTAGAGTCCAGTTCCTTCATGAACTTAGTCAAATATATCAAAGCCCGAATCAATTATTAGAAGCCATAGGAAGGTCAATAAAATGGAGAATTTTTGAAGACAGCGGGTTGTTCAAAGTTGACTAGGCAGTTTTGAGAATCAGGGAAATTCCATCCTATGAGGCATTTAGGCAGAAGAGCTTCTAAGCAAATAAAAAGGTTCTAGCATTAGATGTTTGTTCAGGTTGAGTGACCTTTAAGAAATTCTTTCAACATCAAAATCTATGACATGGTGAAATCAACTTGACTTCAATAGTCCATGGAAACACCCATGAAACATGAAATAAAGAATTTTTAAATTCAATCTTTAATTTAATTTAAAATTTATCTGTGAAACAAATATAATTAAAATTTCTGAATTCAAATTTGCAAGTTGAGAGAAAGGAAATGGTGGTGATTTCTAGTTAAATAGCTGGATCTATTTTCTTCAAATTTAGAGATTCAAAATGAATCTCATTTTGAAGTTATTCTATCAGCTGTCTACATATATAAGACTGTTATAGAGTCCATTCAAACTTGGCCTCTCATCAGTGTGGCTAACTTTGGATATTTTGTTAAAAGACCAATACATTTTTTATGTCTGTTTGTCATATTTCACAATTATTTCATTTGAAAGCAAACTTTTGACATGTTGTATATTTGTGTGTGTGTATATATATATATATATATATACACACACACACACATATATATACACATATATATCTCCTTGTAAGAATATAATCTGTTTTATCTTCTGCACCCAAAATATTTATTACTCAGAAATGTTGCTTGACAGTACACTGTATGACAGCTAGACCGACATATTACTCTAAAAGTCCTAATGCAGATACAAAGATGATCTACTTGGAGATAGAAGGGAGATAAACATTTATCTAATGCTTTAGAGAAAAAGAAAGGAAATGAATTTTAAAAACCTATAAATTTATCAAAACATTTATGAACAACAAGGCAGGTCCTCTTGGGTCCCTGACGATCACAGAGCATGAGCTCTCCTGGGTGCACAGTCCCCAGCCATAATGCACTTGTTATAAGCAATCCTTGAATACTGAAAAAGTTAAAATGACCTGGGATCAGGCAGGTTTTTCCACTATTTAGGTTTACAGTGAAATTTGTGTAAATCAAAGGAACCGAAAAATTAAAGTAGGTAGGGAAAAAAAAAAAAGACCGGCAACACTAAGATGGATTCTACAGAAAAGTGCTGTGAGAAGTGGCTAATTAAGGGTACAATAGAGAGTTAAATGATTCAGGAAAGAAACTTAAATATAATATAGATTCTACAACAGTAAACATTTCATTATTTTTGTGAAACTCCAAATTTGCCATCCCTACAATGTTTATTCACTTATAAAAATGCTAGTTTTCCAACGGATCTTGTAGACATGCCATGTATTCATGTATTTATATATATCTCTGACCTGATCAAAAGCATGGTGTTTTAATTAAGGCACAAATGGATTCTTTAAACACATAAAGTATAGCTACAATCATATTTTGATCTCTTAATCAAATCATTACTAAACATTTATATCTTCGAAATACTTTTGTTCAGGTTGAGTTTTCACTATTAGCTCAATATCAAAAGGAATTTTTTACAGCAAAACTTAGAATAAATCTTAGAATGGCATTTGATAACTTACCTGTAAGGACACCTCTTCTTATTTTATAAAATATTTTAACTATAAATATTAATCAATTTTCCCTTTTTAGATTTCAGATGAAAACAATACAAACATCAGTTTTCTGCTTGACAGAAATAGAAAATAATCCAGATAATTAGTGACATTTTTCTGTTTTAAAGTTGGAAAATGGGTTCAAAGAGTGAGACTTAAGACAAGAGTACTAGATATGCATTCTTTAAATATACAAATTAATAATCTCAAGAGGATTTGAAAAGTTAGTAACTCAAGGAAGTGTTACATTTCAAAGATAAGAAATGAAAGATAAAGCTGGTAGTTAGGTTTCATCACAGTAAAAATTTGCAAATACCTTCTTCAACATCTGAGATATATTCGCCATCACTGAGCATTTCAGGGGCGTTGGCTTTACGAACTGCATGATTTAAGCGAACAATATAAGTGTATGAAAAATACATATTCCTGATACTACAACAAAACATTTCAAAATTTCCCCACTTTTGCAATGAACTTTTTCAAGAACCAACAAAAACACAGTTACTCATAATTAATATGAACTCAAAGGACATTTTCATACCTTCATCATCAGACATATCAAGAACTTCATTCATCGTTTCTGGAACATTCATTTTGTGCTTCTCTGTAATGGTCTAGTAACAAAAAAAATCAGTCACTTTAGTGTGAGCATTTTAAGGTATCCACTTTGATGCTCTTTTGCATGGTCTGAGGAATGTGCCATTGTAACTTATGGTTTGGATCTTTTTTATCCTTTTTTACCTCGTGGTACCAGAAATTGAACTCTGGGATATTCTACGTTTGCACTTCATCTCTAGCCCTTTTTTATTTTTTTTTCTTTTTAATATTGAGACAGAGTCTCACTCAGGTGCCCAGGTTGGTCTCAAACTTGTGATCCTCCTGCTCCTTAGGTTCCTGAGTAGTTGGGATTACAGACATGTTCCATCATACCTAGGCTGGTTTGGATACTTAATGTCCCCACAAAGTTCAAGCACTCAAGGCATGGTCCCCAATGCAGCAGTATTTAAATTGGAGGACTTGGGGAACTAATTCATTCATTAGGATTTTGACCTCACTGATGGATGAATACATCAATGATAGGGCCAACTAGGTAGAGCCTTGTTGGAGAAAGTAGACCACTGAAGGCAGGACCTTGAAGGGTATAATTTGTCCCAGGCCTCTTCCCTTCTGGGTCTCTCCCTCTGCTTTCTGGCCACCACCAGGTGAGCAGCTTTGCTTTACCATGTGCTCCCTGCCATGTTTTCTGTTGCCACAGCCCAAGGCAATGGGGCCAAGCCACCGTGTCTGAAACCTTGCAAACACTGAGTCAAAATGAAAATTTCCTCCTTTCAAGTTGATTTTCTCACAACCATGAAAAGTTGACTAACAACCACTAAAGGTCTTGGCTGAAGATAAGCCAAAATAATAGCAGGAAATGTCTTTATTAATGGTGCCAAGGAAGCCAGATTTAAAATTAGGCAGTGTCCTTAGGTAAATCGGGTCTAATATCGAGTGAAATCTAAAATGGAGGCCATGTTGAGAATGAATTTCTGGAAAAGTTGAGCAACTCTTGAAACTCTTGAAATATTAATGAAGTCCCAAGAAAAGCCCTAGGCCCAAAGTCCATCCCAAAGAAATGTTAATGAGCAGCCCCAGCAGATTTGGAGATAGCCCATCCCAAAGAAGTGTTAATGAAGTCCTTCCTGCCCAGATTACTTCTTTGGCCCACCTGTGTCCCACCCCTAGGGCCTTCCAACCTACATTCCATCACCCAAAACTATAAAAAGGGGAAACAACTGCACTTCCAGGGATTCCACCTCTTGGGTCCCCTTCTTCCTCCGGGAGAAGTCTTTTCTGCTGTCCTTTAATAAACTTCTAATTTCTACTCTGACCTCTGTTATTCTTCAACAATGGGAAAGCAAGGACTTGTCACCTGTCAACAGTGGTAACACCAAGATTCCCACTTACTTTGTCTTCTCCTCTTATGTGTACTTTTAATTCCTGAGATACATCAAATAATTCAAATTGCATAAATTACATAATTTTTACAAGTATGTGCCTGAAAAAGGGGAGCTAATGTACTTTCAGGATCATTTTAACTTCAAAAAATTTTAAAGAACAGATTGGTGTTTTTGAAGGTGCCTTAGTAGACACTGCTGCTGAGCAGATGGCTGGAAATGTGGGTCAGTTAAGAGAGCCCTGGCAGCCTGGGATCAGGCTAGAGGGTGGTGGAAGCCTCAAATAAGCCAGATCCCAGGCCTCTGGGGAGGCTTTTCTACTATGGCCATGCATCTTGATGTGCAGGTTTGGCACTGGGTCTTGGATAGGCAGTGGGGGCCTTCCATCAGGGTTGGGGGTGGTGGTATTTATTTTAAAGAACAAACAGCACATTACAGAACAGGGGCCTTAATGACTCTTCTATTCGTTCTCTGACAACTTCGTATTTATAGATCATTTCCACCCCCAAAACACCATGAGCATTACTTGTTGAAAATTTTCAAATAACTTTTATTTAAAAATAAGTTGCTTTTTAATTCCGAGAATATGAAAAGCTAATGGGTAAGAGTTACAAAGATATGCATTTAAATTTTTTAAAAGTCACATTAAAAATAAGAAAGGGAATATATTATTTCTTAGGGATAATTGATAAATGTAATTTATACTGCCAGCCCAGTTATTATGCTGAAACAAGACATTATTTGGTGCCTCTTCCAGTGGGTAACACTAAAATAAAGGGTTAAAAAAGTTCTAATTTAAAATAGTTGTAGATTTACAGAAAAATTATGTAGATAGTAAAGAGAGTTCTCATCTACCCCACACCAAGTTTCCCTGATCATTAAAATCTTGTATTTGGATGATATATTTGTCACAAATAATGAAACAGTATTAATACATTTGGTGTATTTGTCACAAATAATGAAACAGTATTAATACATTAAAGTTTGTATTTTATTCATATTTCCTTTATTTTTTTACCTACTGTCCTTTTTCTATCCCAGGATCTCATCCAGGATAGCACACATTATATTTAGTTGTTGTGTCTCCTTGGGCTTCTTTTGGCTGTAACAGTTTCTCAGACTTTCTGTGGTTTTGATGACCATGATAGCCTGGAGTTATATTGGTCAGGTATTTTATGTAATTATCACCCAGCTGGGGTTTGTCTTGCATTTTCTTTTATGATTTGACTGGGGCTAGAAGTTTTGGGGAGGAAAATTGCAGAGGTGAAGCGCCAGTTTTTAATCACACAAAGGTACGTACCATTGACAGGATTTATGACTTGATGTTGACCTTGATCATCTCGCTGAGGCAGCGTTAGTCGGGTTTCTCTACTGTAAAGTGACTTTGTTTTCCTGCCTCTGTGTGAGTGTGTGTGTGTGTGTGTGTGTGTGTGTGTGTGGTGTGTTAAATCACAATGCTCAGCCCATATGTAAGCAGTGGGGAATTATGTTCTACACTTCCTTGAGAGTTAAGTACTCTGATAAATTACTTGGAATTCTTTTGCCTAAGAAATTTGTGTCTTCTTTCCATTTGTTTCAGACATTTATTTATATGAGTATGGACTTAAGGATATTTGTTTTATACTTTGCCCTAAACCCCAATACTATTTGATTTACTTATTTTTGCTCAAATTATTCTACCTTTGACTACTGGGAACTTGCAGTTGATTCATGTGTCCCTGTGATATATCCCAAACACAGTGTGTGTGTATTTGCTGTTCATTTATTTGGGGGTGGTAGTGGGAGAGTATTTCCTACTTGAGGGCACTATAAGATGTTCTAGGCCCATTCTGTATATTTCCTTTTCTAGTTCTAGACTCATCCAGGTCTTCAAGGAGCTCTGATTCCTTTTATAAAAGAATCATATTAGCAACTGATATTCATATGCAAAAGGTATTCAGCTTTAGCTTCTGGAAAAAACATTTTAAGTAATGCAATTAAAAACAGATAGGAAGCTGGGTGTGATGGCACACACCTGTAATCCAGCAGCTCAGAAGGCTGAGGCAGGAGGATCATGAGTTCAAAGGCAGCCTCAGCAAAAGTGAGGCACTAGGTAACTCAGTGAGGCCCTGCCTCCAAATAAAATACAAAATAGGACTGGGGACATGGCTCAGTGGTCAAGTACCCCTGAGTTCAATCCCTGTAACTGGCCCCTCCAAAAAAAAAAAAAAGATAGGAATCACACTTTTTTTTTAATATTTATTTTTCAGTTCTCGGCGGACACAACATCTTTGTTTGTATGTGGTGCTGAGGATCGAACCCGGGCCGCACACATGCCAGGCGAGCGCGCTACCGCTTGAGCCACATTCCCAGCCCCAGGAATCACATTTTCTAAAGTTCAGTTTCTCTCCATTCAGTCTGTTATGCTGTCATGATTGTGACCTCATTTACTAAAGCATCTTTCTCAGAACTGCCACATCATATGTTATTCTCCTGGATGAGGCATTGTTGTTTTCAAGGCTTGGAAAGACTAAAGTATTCTTATAAGAGGCAATGACCCCAAGGAGCCAGTATGTAGCTGCAGGAAGATGACGCCTGTGGTGGAGGTCAGTCTATGTTTACTAGTTTGAGATTAAAGACACTAACCTAGACTGCATCAGCTATAAGTTAGTTGACATGTAAGTGCTAAAGCTGGTCTGATAAGGTGGTGTCTTAGTTTATAAGATAAAGTCTCAAATACCGCAGTGCTGGGCTAAGCCTTAAAGACTGTGATGGCCTTTCTAATCAATGTGAGCAGTTCCTCTGGTGGAAGCCTTGTTTTCTTCCTTAGGCAAATTGGACCTTTCCTGTTAGCATGCACAGTGTCTTTCTCTCACAGAAATTTACCAACCAAGTCTCCTGATGACACAAAGTGGAATGGCACTCCTCTCTACATGTTACAGCTTCTGAGGGCAACCTGAGTCTTGAGACCTTTCTCTACCTTTCAGAAGATTTTCTAAAGCTATAGCTTTATTTCATCTATAACTCTACATTCTCTTAATGCTTTTGTTCTTTATTATTTTAAAGAAACATTTTGTATTTTGTTAGTGGGTAAGTAATTTAATAGAATAAGATTTGCAGTTTGAACAATTTTTACTACTTTCAATTCTCTCATACTGAACTAGCAGTCATATTTATTGCAATGACTTTAAATCTTATATAGCAGAGTGATACTTGGTCATTGTTAAATAGCTTGTCTTCCTCCTCCCTCCTTCCCCATCCTACAGAGAGCTACATGGAATATCTATAAAATTAAGGCTAATAAACATTGTTTGTTTAAACTCTTTTACTTGAGAGTTTAATAACATGTTAGAAGAAGATGAAATACTCAAGAAGTGTATGAATCAACATATGGGAATTTATTACTTAGATAAACTACATCTTGAAGTTGGAAATGTATCCTGGTTGATAACCCCTGCTGTAAGTCCTTTAAAATAACTGTTTTCCTTCTTGCAAACTGTACAATTTCTCTCTTATGAGCAACAGGCTTATTTTTTAATTTCTAAAGCCTGTGCATTGCCAAATCACTCAATCTACAATAGCTACAGACACTCCTAGGCTATGGCTTTTTAATATAAAGCACCATGTACACAAAATGATTTGGATGAACCAACTATACTTCCCTTCAAGTTGGGAGGTGATAGAAAGGAAAAGGAGACTGAACTGATAACCAGAAATGTTCCAGAATCCTCAAATTACATTGTACAGCCTTCATCTCAAGGCTACGTGTTAAGTCATAGAGTCAGGAATAACTCAAATAGGCTTCGGACATGGAGTAATATCTGCCCTTGGTTCCAAAGTTATCAAATCCTAATGCAATTCAGAGGTTCCAGGTGGGGTTAAAGTGAAAAGATTTATCCTAGAGGCTGCAGCTTATTAAAGTGTATCTGATGCAATAGAATCTCCTGCTGAAGAGTTACTTTAAAATTTAACAAAACATTGTATTATTGTTTCCTATAAAAGCTGAAGTGGACAAAGAATAGAGAGAATGGTGATCAAAACCAATTTTGATCCTAACTGTAATTGTTTAAAAAATATACAATTTTTAAAAACAATATGTAACCATGTATTATGTGCATATTAAGCGACATCTCAGCCCTTTAGGAAACTTCTATTTTGGTATTAGGGACTGAACCCAATAGTGCTTTACCACTGAGCTACATCCCCAGACTTCTTTATTTTGAGACAGGATCTTACTATGTTGCTTCTGGCCTCACCAAGTTGCTGAGGCCGGCTTCAAACCTCTGATCCTCCTGCCTCAACCTCCCATGTGGCGAGGCTTACAGGCATGTGCCATCAAGCCTGGTGTTGTGCAACTTTTAAAAAGGTATTTTTAACATTTCAAAGTTTTGTTCATATCAGGAATGAGAGTTTCAGTATCCTGACTACCAACAATGATAACAATTTGAAACATGGCACTTAGTCTGAATGGTACAATGAAAGTTCATCTTAGAAAAGCCCAGTAAAACTCTAGCCTGAGATCTGGCTTCCAGGGGAACAAGGCTCTGTATCCATTACTTACAGTCGTGGTCATGGTCTCTTCTGTCACTACCTTCAGGGTGTCAACCACAGAGATGTACCCAAGGCGCCGGGCAATGGCAAGGGCGGTATTCCCATTCTGGCAATGGGAGAACACAGACAAGGAATTAACAAGACTCCTTCCACACGTTTTGCCTACACAAAATGTGAAGGTGAGTGTCTTATCAGACCTATCCATTGTTTGCTTTTGTTAGAGACATACCTTACACAAAACCCACCTAACCTGTTTCTACTCATTGGCCAAGTCTGGGCAGCTACACATGGAATCCAAGAGCAACGTCCTCAGTAAGCAATCAATGAAACAGACCCATTTTTTTTTTCCTTACATATGTACTTCCTATATTTGATGGCAACACAATAGTTTTAAAGTGTGAAACACTAATTAGATCTCTCTCTGAATAGTTCGAAGCAATATGAGTATTGCCCTTTTTCCGTTATTCTTCTGAATGCTGTTTATGCCTATCAATAGAAAAGGCAACATGTGTATTCAATGAAAAATACAGAAGAGTCCAGGTCACACTACCTCCTCCTCCTTCCCTTACACGGGCGTGAAGCTTACCACAGTGAGTTCATTGGGGGAGGCATTGTTCTGAAGCAAGACATTTATTATATGTGTATGTCCCTGTTGAGCTGCTTGATGTAATGGTGTGTACCCATTCTGTGGAAGAAAGATGGAATAAATGAGTCTTACTTTCTCAGATACAAAATAAACAACTTTGGTGGAAAGGAGGGAGAAGGGAGCTTACCTTTGTTTTGGCATTGACTTTTGCAGAATGCTGGAGAAGGAAATTAACAATCTTGATGTTTCCGTAGTGGCAGCCCACATGTAGCGGTGTGTATCCCATCTGTAATTATATTTTTTTTTCCAAAAAGAAACAGCCTAAGTACACTTTTAGCAACAGCTATCCTAAATAGAAGCAAAATTATTATTTAGCCTTTTTTTTTAGCGGAAAAAAAAATGTTTTCTCATCTCTCTATAAAAAAAATTACACTTGATCATTCTCAGAGCTAGTTGTAATTATAAATAACAATACCACTTCACATAAAAATAGTTACTTAGTTTTCCCCAGAGTTCTCACTTGTATTAGTTCATTTTAGTCTCGTAATAACTGTTCAAGACAGGCTAATCCACTGACTGCCTGGCTAGAGTCAGAGAGTGTTTTATGGGCACCCTAGACGACCCTCTAAATGTTTAAAGTCTAGGGGAAAAAAAGTCTAAATGATAAGGCAAGGTTGAGGATGTTCAGAAGGCATGATGGAGATAGAGTCACAGAAACACTACTGAGGAAGAGACTGCTCTGAGTGCTGGTAGCTGGAGAAGTTTGAACTTGATCTAGGTGAATCTGCTCTAGTTCAAGTTTCCCAGTGTCCTCACTTGAGTTTCACAGTGTGAAAATCACCGATTTAGACAAAGCAACCGTCTTTTCTCAGATGAGTAAGCCAGGATGGGGTGGAGGGGGAGAAGGGTTATAAGTTCATTCTTTCATTCTCTCCCTCCCTGTGTGTGTGTGCAAAGAAAATCTATATAATTATTTGAAAAAAAAATGATATTCTGGATCCTTTTCTAGATGGTGAAAATCATTGTAAGAGAGACCACTACCCAATTTCAGGGACCCTGTTCAATCTCTGTTCATGACACAGGAAGCACCAGCTCACGGAAAGACAGAACATGAACCTTTTATTGCCACATTTCTAAGCAGTGATCGAAGGAGAAAGGTTCATATTTTCATGAGTCTGAATCTCACATATGATGGCATGTGCCTTTTATGGTGGCCCCACAAATGGGTCACTTTAAATTTGAAAAGGGGATGCCCAGACCACAGCCATAGCCAAAGCCAAAGGTGAGGGTAACCCACCAGGGATGTGCTGCCCTGTAGACCTGCCTCTGATCAAACCCCCTCCCCAAACCAACCTGTGAGTGCACTCATGCTGCCCAGACTCTCCCCAGCAAGTGCACCAGAACCACATAGTATGAGACAGGCTTATCACCCCAAAGCCACTTCATGCATGACTGAGGATATCCCTTTTTTGGTGATCAGAATTGCTTGCCTACTTTGCAGGGTTCTTCTTTCTTGGAACTGAGGAATCAGATGGTGCACCTATGATCAGAACGCTGCTTGGTCAGGGAGACTCGAATGTAGTTTGTGCGATCATTTCTTAGTACAATTAGTTTAACTGAAGTAACTTTATTCTCAAGTTCAGTGTTAGGTAAAGAGGTCAAAACAATATTGATAAATATTTGAAAAATCTAAATATTTAAGAGCTCTTCAAGTTTTTAGACGACTTGCTTGAGTAACATGTTACCATTTTCAAAGGCTGGTGTGTTAAATGCATTAGATTTGTGGATAATTGAATCACTTTAAATATTCCAACAAATAGCTTGTATTTATTCTTAAAGCTTCCTATCTCACTCTTGGTAAAACCCTGCCATTATACTATTAGGACTTACCTGATTTAGGTCTCCCCTGCCTCCCCTGTCCCCTTCTATATAATCTTTGATCTCATTTTCTATTCTTTCCCTTGTTCACTGTGCTCTGGTAGACTAATCTTTTTACTATTCCATAAACACTAAAGGAGCATTTTATTAAAGATGTGTGTGCCTGGTCAAGAAGATTCAACTTGCTCTTGGATTCACTGTGGGTAGGGGTTGCCATTCCCATATAAGATGGTACCTTGTATGGATACACCAGGAGAGATGTGATTTGAGAAATCCTTTCCACCTAGCAGTAATAAATGTTGGAAAAGACCAACTGTTCTTTCTTGAGAATTTTTTTTTTTTTTATACCAGGGATTGAACTCAGGGGCACTTAACTACTGAGCCACATCCCCAGCCCTATCGTTGTATTTTATTTAGAGACAGGGTCTTGTTGAGTTACTTAGCGCCTTGCCGTTGCTGAGGCTGGCTTTGAACTTGCGATCCTCCTACCTCAGCCTCCCAAGTCACTAGGATTACAGGCATGGGCCACTGCGCCCAGCCTTTCTTGAGCAATTTTGCTTCTTTGTCCAGTGCTACCTCACTTATGATATCATTATACTCTGAAATAAAACCTTTTCTTTTTTGGGCAAACCTGAGTAGGGATATGTAAAATCCTGCAAAATGCACCTCAGAGTCTTTAATAATTTTCTTTCACTTTCCCCTCTATTGATTACCAAGTGGTGGATGTTGACATCTATTACTGATCAGGCTGCAGCTTCAACCAGTGAAATGAAGGAGTGGAGCAGCGCTACGGCTGAGAGTGTGGACTATGGAGGCAGAGCACATGCTTGGAATCCAGCTTTGCCACTTATTGACTATGTGACTTTGGGCGAGTCATTGCACCTCTCTGTGTTGGCTCATGCACTGTCAAATGGAATCTGATAACATCAGCAATCTTATAGTATTGTCTTAATATGCTGACAGACACAATATTTGTCACATGGCATTAGCTATGATCATCTCCTGCCTCAACTAGCAGGTGGCATATAATAAATGATCAAAAGAAAGGAAACAGGAAAAGATCCAGAGGAAAGACTGTCTTCTTATTGAATGGGATGGTTGTATTGTGTAGCAACAGAAAACAGGTTCAGATGGAACATTCTGGCTGATATTTCCCATCTGTATTATCTTGTTACAATATCTTATTTAGTAATAATTAGGAACTCCCTCTGCCCCAACTCGAGACTTGAGAGAGGGAGTGGGCAACCTCTTTCTCCTTCCTCTCCTAAAACCTGTGGGTCAGTCTCTAGGAGTCGGTGCTTTGCCTGACTTCCTTGCACTTAGCGTCGTCTTCCTGGGTAACCACGCACCCCACAATTACAAATACTATCCAGTTTTTAAAAATGTGGTATTTTAATATAATTTTAAGTACTGATGCTGTGTAAAGGGATATTTTTCTATTATCACGTTACATTAAATATTACTTGAGGGTACTGGGGTGTGACTCAATGGCAGGGCACTTGCCTAGTGTGCACAGAGCCTTAAATGTGATATATAGTATGGAAAAAAATTTGCACACACACATGCTTATACACATACATACATGGATAATGTGACAGATACAGATCCACAGAAGACTAAAATTTTTTATAAAGTTCATAATTTTAGTTCAGTGTAACTGAGATTAGATAAGAGCATTTAGTAATGAAGAGGAGTTTTTTTCTTTAGAAAACAAACCCTCTCTAAATCAACTCTCAATACTTCATTTCCTAAAGGAAGTATAACTGAAATTCTCAAACAGCCTAATAAATTTTCTCCTATGATTTTTTCCTTTATTATTCACCTCAAAACTGAGTGTGAAATAAACTGGGGTGGGGGAACTATGAGATCTTAGAATTATTAAATACTGTGAAATAATATTTTCATAATGATAAGAAAAAAATAAGCAAACTGTCATGTCTAACCTGCCCATCCCACTTCTGAGACCCATATAATTCTGTTAACTTTTTTTTTTTTTTTCCTCTTGGCACTTTCCTTTTAGCTTATGGACCTATATACACATTCTCAGTATTTGGAACAAAAAGCACTCCTTTCAAATGCTTCTCTTTTCTACATTTCTATCCTCCTATAATTAAGCTTCTTGGTGAGGGAGGGGGCTCTTTTTTCATTCACCATTCCCTCTCATCCTTCCTCATCTCACCAACTCAACCACTGCAGTCAAACTGCTTCCTAGCTGGGTGCAGGGGCGCATGTCTATAATCCCTGCGACTCAGGAGGCTGAGGCAGGAGAATCACAAGTTCATAGCTAGCCTCAGCAACTTAGTGAGGCCCTCAGCAACTTAGAAAGATCTAATCTCAAAACAAAAAAAAAGGGGGGGGGTGGCGCTGGGGATGTAGTTCAGTGGTTGAACACCCACAGATTCAATCCCAGGAACAAAATCAACTAACCAATTAACCAACCAACCAAAAACTCTTCATTCTTGATACTCTTTTTTTTTAAAAAATATTTATTATTTTTTTTTAGTTCTCGGTGGACACAACATCTTTGTTGGTATGTGGAGCTGAGGATCGAACCCGGGCCGCACACATGCCAGGCAAGCGCACTACTGCTTGAGCCACATCCCCAGCCCTCTTGATACTCTTGATGCCAATACCATGCACAGGATTCATCCTTCTCCTACCCCAAACACTCACCTTGATGTCTCATATAACTGGGCATTGATATCCTGTCTTTCCTGGTTTACCCCATGATAGCCTCTCCTCCACCTCTTCTACCCAATGCCGCTGACCCAGGGCTTTGTCTTTGGTTTGCTCAGTGGTCACATCTACACCTACAACTTCAGCTGTCTCATTTTGGCTGATGGTCCCTGAGACTGGGTCTTCAGTCTGGCCATCATTCCTGTGATTGATATTTTAGTCACTTGTCGGGTTTTTCTACCCAGATGACCCTACGTAGTCTACAGTTCAACCTAATCCAATTCTGAGCTCATTCCTCTTTCCCCAGCTGGCTTCTCTTGCTGTATTCCCTGTCTGGTGAAGCAGTACTAGGGATCACCCAGTATCACTAGTCAGTTCATGAGATTTGCCCTGAGTGTCTCACTATTGCTCAATCCCCAAGTTTTACTATTTGTCTGTCTTAGGGTTTCCAAAATACTGTTCGTGTTGGTCAACTTTCTATTTGCCTCTTAACTGAGGCTTTCTTCACTTGACCTCAGCTCCAGCAGGACTAGCCCTGTTCTCAGCTCTTTCATCAGCTTATTCCTAGCATTGTTGCCCAGGATCTTTGTAAACCAGACTGCTGATCTCATCACCATTCTGTTTGAAACCTTTAGCGGCTTCCTAGCACAACAGAATAAAAGCTAAACTGCTTATCCTGGTGCATTAACTGCCTCCATCCCTTGCCTTCATCCCTTGCCTAGGACTTAACCCCCAATTTTTTTCTCATGTTCCTGTGATACTGAACCAGCTATGTAGTTATCCTGTGTTCTCCAATCTACCTGATTTCAAAAACTCAGTTTACTATCTATTTTCTAAAATTTTACATATCTCCCCCAAATCAGGCTTTGTACCAATTAGCTTGTATAAATAATTCATGATTTTGTGCCTCCGTTTCCTCATCTATAAGACAGGGACTCAAACTTTAGCAATCCCATAGTGTAATTATAAGGATTAAACAAAGTGATACATATAAAGGACTAGGACTAATGGCTCGCACAGAGCAAATAGGTAGTAATTTTCATCATTATATTATTTTTATTATTACTATGTGTCTCCCTTTCTAGACTATGAATTCTGCAAGGGCTGGGGGTTAACAAACACTGAGGTAAGAATTTGGCAATTCACAGGAGCTCTAAAAATGAATGCAAAACGTACTCAAATAAGCTCTCAAAACTTTTCATGTTTTTAAACAGAGAAATCAACATCTTTCAGGGGTGGTGTAAATAAAAAATTTTAGGATATTATAGCTTTAAAAGGCAAGAGAAATAAAGCTGAGCACAGAGGCACAGGCCTGTAGTTCCAGCAACTCAGGAGGCTGAGGCAGGAGGATCCCAAGTTTGAGGTCAGCCTCAGCAATTTAGTGAGGCCCTAAGCAACGTAGTGACAAAGTGCCCCTGGATTCAATCACCAGTACAAAAAGACAAGGAAAGCCATGGTCTCATCTCAGCCAAACAACACTGACTCTGTGGGTGGTCAGTCTGAACTGACCTGCTGAACTTTAAAAGCAAAGGGGGGGGGGATGAGTATAAAAGGTCAGCAAACCAGTGGGAGTGCTGCAAGGGCTGTGACCAGGACTTTCTCATCTTTTTCTCACAAGAGAAAACCCTGATATCTTCACTGTTATTATTATTATTATTTCATGAACTGAATGCTCTCTATCCTGCCTGCAGGCTGGTGGGAGATGTCTTCTTTACCAGTGAAATTTGAAAGCTTATAAAATATCATCAATTTTATCTACAAAGTCAAACAGCAAGTGCAAGAACCCCAGCTCCATGCACTTCTGCTCTACTCTAAGTACTGGACTCGCTTCCTTTTCATGTCTGTGATCTTTCCCGAGAGAAAAAAGAAAAAAGGAAAGGAAAAGGTTTTTGTAAGAAACAGATGCTTTCTCGAGTAAGGCAGTTTGTAAAAGGCAGTGAAAGATACATGCTTCAAAATATCATACCAAGAACAAAAATGATGACCAACGGTGACCCAGATTGGGTGGCTTAGAAGGAAACCCTGGCAGCCACCTGATGTCTACCAACTCAGAACAGAAAGGGTGCAGGGCTGTCCCCACCCCACCTCACAGGCTTTCTGACCGACTTTGGCTACACCCCTTGGATAGGCCGGGGCACAAAAACATTAACAACTTGACCTTGACTCTGATAATTTCACATCTGTAAAGGGAGAGGTAACAATAAAATATTTAAGTCTCTGTGTGTGTGTGTTCTGTGTGTGAATAAAACAATACAGAATTAATACATAAATACATTTACCATAAAGCTGCAAATTTCTAGTGTAGAGAATTCTTTCTTGATGAAAGTATTCAAGAAAAATAAAGAAAACAAGCTAAATTAGCCCAATTTTGATGTCTGCAATACCTTTTTACTTGGTTCATTCTTTGTGGTACTTTTGTATTATTGACATCTTCAAAATGCCCACACAACCCAGAACCTCTCTATACAGAAAAATGATCTTATTTACAATATTTAATAAGCATTCTATTTATGTCAAACATGCAACATATTAAGAAATGTGTGTGTGTGTGTGTGTATATATATATATATATAAAATTTTGGTACTGGGGATTGAACTTAGGGGCACTTTACCACTGAGCTACATCCTTAGCCGTTTTTGTATTCTTTTTTTATTTTGAGACAATGTCTCACTAAGTTGCTAAGGGGTGGGGCGGCTCAAACCTGTGATCCTCCTCCCTCAGCCTCCCAAATTGCTGGGATTACAGGAACATGCCACCATGCCCGAAAAGAAAGAAAGAATTACATTTTGAAGTAGATAAAACAAATCTGATATGAAGAGGTAACAAAACTAAGCATCTTAAGAAAATGTTCAGAGAAACGAGATTAATTTAAAGTCATGTCTTTAATGGTAACACAAAACATCCATTTTCTTATCTGTGTTTGAACTGTGACATTATATGAGATTACTCAGGATTTTTTTTTTTAAAAGAGTTATTTTGTCAGAGAGAAAACATGCAAATGTGCAAGAGAGCACACACATAACTACACAGACATAAGGAATTTGGCAAGTGAGTAATACAATGAGCCTTAATTTACTATTTTTCATAAATCATGATAAACAAATTAAATGACAAGATTTTCTATTTGTGTGTCACAAAACCTAAGAAAGATACAAACTTTGTTCACATTTAGCTGCCTTGGAAGGACAGCTGTGAAGTCACAAGGCTCACTAGTGTTAACACAGGGACACCAACATGCAGCTAACATAAAATACTCAGGCCATTAAAGAAAAAAGGGTCCGAGATACTATAACCAGAGACTTTGGTATTCCTTGCATAAATGTACATTTGAAATACTATGTATAAAAGATCTGATTGAGCTGGGTGGGGTGGCACAGGCCTATAATCCCAGCAGCTCGGGAGGCTGAGGCAGGATGATCACAAGTTCAAAGCCAGTCTTAGCAATTTAGCAAAGTCCTAAGCAACTGAGCGAGATGCTGTCTCAAAATAAAAAGTAAAAAGGGGCAGGGGATGTGGCTCAGTGGTTAAGTGCTCTGAGTTCAATTTCTGATACCAAAAAAAAAAAAAAAAGATTGAAAGTGCTTTTCTTCCTATTCAACTGTGGTGGCTTCCATACTGGAGTCACTGTCTTGTTGAATGGACATATTCTCTTGGCCTAGGAAAAGGAGAGAGGCTGTACCTTTGTCTGGGCATCCACATGTGCTCCTTGGTTTACAAGGACCTCGGCCACATTCACTCTGTCTTCTTGAGCAGCCAAATGGAGTGGGGTGAGACCGCTCTGCAAAAGAATCCAAGTGCACAGTCATCTCACAGGAAGGAAGGCAGTACACAGGGCCATGTTTGAGAATCAGCTTGTAAATTCTACAATAGGAAGCCTACAATTCCTATATTCAAAAACATGTATAGAGTAAACTCATACACCATGCCGCATGAGCCCCGCGGCAGCACTGTTGTCCGTAGGCTTCATGAAAGAGTCCAAGCACACCCACAAGCCCAGCGATGGAGTCAGATTTGCATACTCATCACAGACTCAGCATGTATCAATATTTCCCTACATTTTCTTCATTCATTCTCCTTTTCTTCTCATTTCTCTGTAGCAGTATTTAAAAGCAAATCCCAGACATTATGCCATTTTTCCCACACACACATTGTGTTCATCTCCAAATATTAGAAACTTTTCAAAAATAAAATTATGCAGGAGTTTTAATTCATTACCAATAGTACTTAGCTCGGCAAAAATTATTAAAATAACAAATGTTGACATGCGACGATGATATTTCTTCTCTATTATTAGCCAAGACCTGATGAATATTTTTGGTATGCTGCTTCTGGGTAGGAAAGATCATCTGGGAAATGTAATGGGAATGGTGGATAATAAGGATTCCCAGGTCATTTAGATGGCATATGGATTTAATGAGATTGAGTATTTGAAACTGACCCTACCAGGGAATCTGCAGATTACATGGTTGTTCTGATGACCAAGGAAAAAAATTGCTAAGACTATATTGTATTCTGTTTTTTTTTTAAAAAAACCTCTGTAATTGTAAAGGATTTTTTTCATGAACAATAGTTGAGAGAAATGAAGTTGATATAAGTGCTTTCAGATTGCTTTCTTTCGTATATTATAGGCACCAATGTTAACCTCTTGAGTCTGGGACCTTCTTTTCCCCCTTTTGCATCTAGGCAATGAAAACTTCAGCCTGTCCTACCTGTCAGGGGAAAGAAGTGAATCAAAAGCAGCTTCTGGAAGTAATACAGAGCCCTCTAGATGCACAACATTATTTATTCAGGAGTCACTATTCCATCAGAAAAATTATCGGACTCAGTCATTTGCTTGTGACTTTTTAATGATGTTTATGGAACTTTGGAGGATGCTCACACAACTGAATAGGGGGGAATATGAAAGGAGGACCCATGTATTCACTTGAAATCCAAGAAAAATACACTGAGGCCAAAATGAGCACCACCCAAACACTGACATCATCATAGAACAATGTTCCATGTTCTACTTTAGTGGCAATATTATTTTCAGCCATAACATTTTGTAAAAGTGGCATGGTCATCTATTCTAAGTTTCAGACCCTTTAAAACTTTGAATATACCTTCCTGAGTGCTTCTCAGCCAAGACGGGGCAATGTATTCTGGCCACATGCCCTGCGTTCTCCTGCCTGTATTCATGCTGCTCACATGGGGTGACCACTCTCTGCCTTGGCTACAGAGACAAGCCCAACTTTGTCTTTCTCCCATGTCACTAAATGACCAAATTCTTATATTTATAGGAACAACTCCTATATGCTCACTTCTATTAAGGACATTATAATTCTACATTTTTTTTTTTTTTTTGGTCTGTCTTCCTCAAGCCACTGTTAGCTTGTTGAGTCAAGAATGTACTTTTCATCTTTATGGAACCACGGTTTGGGATCCGGCATCCAATCCAGCATTAATTTATTAAATCGCAGGAACAATCAAACCTCTTTTGGCAAAACACTAGACATTTATTTTTATCTTAATGGTTTTGGTTAAAAAGATTAATAAAAATAGCATGAAGGTTATAATAGTCTGCTCCCATTCTGAAGTCACCTGTTCATCTTTTATGGAGTTTCTATCACTGCTCATTTTAAAAGTGGCATTTATTTATAAGAGAGAAAATGACAACTTAGAACAGCAACAACTTTAATATTCTTCTGGTTATCTAAAAATACAGGTATTTGTGGTTAGTAAAATCTGAATGGGAAAATAGGAAACAGCAAAACTGAGTCAGATTAAACATTAGCACTTCAGTGATAACTTGGCATTCAAGATCTCTTTTCCTTAAAACCACTGGGAGACTGCTTGTTACGAGTAAGGAAGGAAAGAAGTAAAATTAGTAAATGGTCTTGACAATAAATTTTCATAAAATCTAAATCTTTCTTTTAATGGTTATATTTTAGCAATGAAGTAAAGTCTAGTATTGGGTGGGAAGGGTAGGGGTGAGAGGAGTGGACGGTACAGTAATGAACTGATGCTTAAAAAACTGACAGCTCAGGGAAAACTAACAGAAAAACTGTCAGAGGGCTCCTTATCCAACGATAAACTCATGCTGCTTTTCTGTTTCACATCCGGGAAGACTGAATACAGGCTGAACATCCCTAATCCAAAAATCCTACATGCTCCCGAATCCAAAACTCTCATTAAGAGTACTGACAGACACAACATGACACGTGGAAAATTCCACTCAGACTTCACGGGACTGGTCAGTAAAAATGTAGATGTGCAACACAGTTGATTTGGTATTCCCAAGGGAATAGGCCCTGCAGCTTTCATACACCAACTCTGTTCCATTTACACAATTATTAAAAACATTCTATAAGATTGACTATGTGTATAAAGTACACATGAAACACAACTGAATTTTGTATTTAGACTTTGGTCCTATCCTCAAGATACCTCATTATAATTATATATGAGAAAATATTCCAACTCCGAAAAAATTTGAAATTTAAATCACCTTTGGTCCCAAGCATTTTGGCTAGGAATAGCCAACCTGTACTTTATATAGAAAATTACAACTGACAAAGGATGCAGATTTTCAAATGTCGTCTTTTGGTATGTACAATCTAGGAATCATGAAGCTTGTCCAACAAGCTAGTGAGAAGCCCATTGATTTTCTAAACTCTCCTTAGCACACCTCTGCTTATGCATCTTTTATTCAAGAAGGCAGACAGAATTCTCCAGGCTTATTCATTTCTCATGATTTACTATCCATGTCTTTTGATCTTCAGAATTCTGTTGCTACTTTCTAGTCTACTAAATGAAACATGAATAATTTCCCCCCTAAAATCTTTTCAGCCTAAAAACAACGTATGACTTTAGGGTAAATATAAGGCCAGTTGATTGAAGGATTTTAAAGCAAAAAGCCAGTTATACTAGTTTGATATGAAATCTACTAAAAATAGCCACTTTTAAAGTGATAAGATGCTAGATGATTCATTGTATCTGGTAGGATGAATAAAATGCAATATTTTGGGCTCACAGGAAAAAAATAAAATCTAGTAAATGACAGAATGTACTTCAATTTGAGAAAGGTAACACCTTGTCATCAAGACAAGTTGAATTGTGCAGCAAAATATTATAAGGCTGATCTATAAATTGGTACATAAAACTTACAAAATTCAAAAACACAAACTAATCCTAATGATCATGACTTTGAAATTGGTTTGTGATTCCCATTATATTGAGACATACATTCCTAAAAGGAACATTTCCAAAAGGAAAATGTTAGAAAATCAAATCCCTACACTAGAACAAAATTAAAGAATGTGATTGTTCAATAATCAGAAAATCAAAAAGGATTTTTCAAGTTGCTAAAACTAAAAAAGGTTTTCTCTGGTCACCTATGTATGAATTTTGGCTTATAGAATTTGTTAAATTTTTTTTTCAAATATTTATTCTTAAGTTTTAGGTGGACACAACATCTTTATTTTTACATATTTATGTGGTTCCAAGGATCGAACCCAGTGTCTCATGCATGCTAGGCAAGCACTCTACCACTGACCCACAACCCCAGCCCCGAGAATTTGTTAAATTATAGTGTTGGAAAAATTCAGGTTAGCACAGAGTGACCTTTTTCCCCAAGTGGAGATAATCCTCTTTCTTCTTAAAAGGTGTTGAACACAACAGCCAAACTATGGAACCAGCCAATTTTTAAACAAACACTAGACTTGTAAGATAAGGACTTCCTATGTGTTCACTAAAATAGCTACTTTGAATTTCTTTTATTAAAATGAACTTACTAAAGACAGCAATGTTTCCAATTTCTCTAACTTAAGACTTAAAACTGAGACAGTCAAGGAAAAAAAGCCCCTCAAATGTTTGCGAAATAAAGCAACAAGGAATAAGGAATTTCCAATTCCTTATTTGCAATGTTCTAATGAGGTAACAATGTTCCACTTTGAATTAACAGACTCAAAACTTCTCATATTATTACAAAAACTTTGTGGACCTTATTTTTATGGTTCTTCCTATTGTAGAGCCATGTACATATATACTAAAATTAAATGATTGTTTATTTGCCATTCTATTATTTAAATAGACTGTTTTCAAGTTTTTGCCAAGGTAAATAACACTTTAGTAAACATCTCTGTGCAATATCACACCTCACACATTTTGTTTGACCCAGATTTTTCACAAACATTTAACATCTTTTCTGAGGAGTGAAATTCTGTATTGCATGATTTGTAGGGCAAGAGAAAGGTTACCTTATTGCTCAGGTTCACATTTGCATTTCTACTGAGGAGCAGCGATACCATGTCCACGTGTCCTTCCTGAGCTGCGAGATGGACAGAAGCAATTCCTTGCCGGGTAACTGCGTTGGCATCAGCACCATATTCCAGCAGAGTCGTCGCTATGTCCATCTGGTTCTTTTTGGCAGCAATGTGCAGCGGCGTATAACCATTCTGTCAACAAGAACCACTTGGTCACATTCCCAGTAACAAGATAAAAATGCATTTTCAAATAGCATACTTCCCTTTTCTAGTGGTTTTGACTGCTTTAAAAATTTTCAATTAAGTAAGCAAATACTATCAAATCAAGTGGTGTCAGTAATGTAGCACTCTCCTGTCTCCTCTGTTCCTAAGAAGGGATAACATTATATGGACAGTTTATCAAAAGAGGGTACTGTGGATTTTCAAAAGGAATACAGATTTCCCTCTGATAGGTAGTTAGGTTAGAAGGTGCTCAATACTTACTTACTTTATTTATTTGGCACTAGGAATTGAACCCAGGGTACTCTATCACTGAGCCACATCACCAGCTATTTTTATTTTTTATTTGACTGTGTCTGAGGCTGGCCTCAAACTTGTGATCCTCCTGCTTCAGCCTCACAAGTTGCTGGGATAACTGGTGTGTACCACTGTTTCCAGCTTGCTTACTTTATTTCAATTAGAAATAGGATGCATCCCTACTGGGAAACAACAAGCAATATGATATCATTGAGGCATGCTGAGAGCCATTCAAAATTTCATTCCCCAAATCCTTTCCTTAAATGGCCACCTAGTATAATTTGAATACACCCTCCAAAATTCATGTATTAGAAATTAAATTCTTAATGCAACAATGTTGAAAAGTGGGACCAGTAAGTAGTGATTAGGTCACAAGGGCTCTGCTCCCATGAATGGCTTAATACTGTTTTCTCCAGAAGTGGGTGTTTGATAATAGAACGAGTTCAGTTTGTTTCTATCTTGCGCTTTTGCTTTCTGCCACAAGATGAAACAGCAAGAAGGCTCCTCACCAGGCATGGATCCCTCTACTTTTGCCTTTCCAGCCTCTAGAACTGTAAAACATAAATATTTTCTTTATAAAATTCCCAGTCTCAGTTATCCTTTTATAGTAGCACCAAAAGGACTAAGACACCGTGTATTGGTTATAAGTGGCAATTTGATATTTTCAAGGTAGTCAAGATGCTACAATCTACTTGTTTTCCTATCTGATTTCCTCTTTCACAAAACTCCAGACTCTATGCTCTGTTTTAGTCAGACTGGTCATCCTGCAGGTCTTTAACCAAATGCATTCTCATGTTTTCTGCCTTACCTTACTCTATCAAGAATACTTTTCCCCAACATGCCCATGAGGCCAGTATCTATCGGTTGAAAGTGAAGCACAAAGGCCATGCCCTCAATGAAGTCCTCTATATTTTTCCACTGTCCAAACCCCAATAATCAGGCCCTCAACTTGACTATAATTAGTCTTGGGGACATTCAATGGCATTCTTTTGTTTATGTATGAGCCTATATTTCCTAAAATATAAATCTGTGATGGGCACATATTGTTTTGGACCTGACTGTACCTCCAGCGGCCCACAATAACTGGTACATATTGATTAAATGAAGAAAGTAATCTTCAGAATTTGAATCAAGTGTATAATAGCTTTCTGAACATTATGGCTTCCTTCTCTTGGCTGAGCCCTGATACTCAGCTACAGTCAACCACAATTCTTTTGATAAATTGTTAATTAGCCACACCTCAGGAAACTCTAAAGGCTCCTGACCTGAGAAAGCTCTGGGTTCTTTGCCCTAGTTCACAGTCATTTAAGGGAAATGCAAGATTACATTGCGATATGAACTTGAATCTGACCATATAAAATGGAAATGGAAAGTGGCTAGACTCTTCTGAAACCAGCCTCTGCCAAACTGGATAAGCCAGTGTAGAAGAACACTTTATATCCCTATTTTTAGTCTGACCTCTTGCCATCTGTAAACCCCAGCTGCCCTGGGAAGCATTTGGCCCTCTGCTCAGACACACCCTTCAGAGACCAGTTTGCCTGCAGAGTCCAATGCAGAGATTTGGAGAGAAGCCAACAATACAGTGAGAAATAGGAGGGGTAAGCCATTTCACCATCCTCCACAACGTAGAAGATTCACAAAGCAAATTAGAGAGGTAAAGGCAAGGTCAAGACAGAAGTTAGCTTCTTATTCAGAATCTTATTTCTTTTTGCTTTTATGACAGACACAACCTTCAGGTTAGTCACTTTTCTATACCTAACTGAGGAAAGGCACATCCTCTCAGATATGACAGTCTTCTCCATTACTAAAAAGTCCTAGGACCAGGACCTACTATAAAGGGGTGCTCTGGTATTTCTGTAATGTATGACAGTTCCAGATAAGTTCCTTACTATTGCTTAGCATTTTATCCTGAGTTCCTTACCTGAGACACAAAGGAAAGTACAGAACAAGGGAAAAATGATTCATGGCATTATTTTAGAATGGGAAATTATCTTAGAATGACTAAAGAAATATTTTCAAATAATGAAGTTTCTCTGAGACCTATAAATTTTCTTCCTAAATTATCTAAATTCTTTCTGTTTTACGGAAAGTAAAATGGTTTTACTTGCCACACTAAATGAAGAAGATGCATTAACTGGATAAGTAAAATAGGAAGGGATTCAATTACAGAATAATCTTAGTCTCTATTTCTTTCCTCTGGATGTAGGAGACAAAAGACTTGTCATGTGCACCTTTGCATCTCACAATTAAAACAAATGTAATTTTAAATCATCAAAGTAATACATAGTATTTATATATTTTTCCAATATTTTTCATAAATATTCTTACCTATATCCATAGACATTTTGCATATTTTATCTAATAGAAATCTGACAAATAACAATAAAGCTCACTATATCTCTTCCATAATTAGTGTCCAGGTTATGCCTGAACTCAAGCCAATATTCTTTCCAGCACAGTTTCCTGTCTCATGAAACTGAGCTGGCTAAAATTGGCTGGATTACAGCAGCCCATCTACTTTATTTTACCTAAATCACATCATATTTATAGAATATATGGGAGTAAGAAAACACATTGGCAATTTTAAAGAAGGGAAGAAAAGTAAGAATGTATTGGATGCTCTAAAAGACAGAGGATGTGATCTAAGGAAGAGTAGACACCCACATGGTAATCATGCTCTCTTGAGGCTTTGTCCCTCACTTCTCATCACTGCCAAAAAGAGCTTCCCTGGAGTAGAGACTGCCTAGTCTCATTTCATTCTCCTCCCTTTAGCGAAGGAACATCTGGCAGGGAATCCAGCTAACAAACTACATTTCCCAGCTTCCCATGCAAATAGAAGTGACCAATGAGATGTAGGAAAGGGGTGGGTGGAGTTTCTGAGAAAGCCCTGCTGTGCTGACTTTCTTTCTGCCTGTTGCCTTGCTGCTGGCAGCCTGTGCTCCAGCCACCTCTAAAAGAAAGGACCCCAAACAAAACAAAACAAAAACTGGAGGAATTTGCCTGAACCAACAACTAAACCAGCATCAACAGCTGCCTTGCCTACCTCCTGACTCTTCATGACACAGAAATATGGAGCCTCATCAGGCTCCTCCTCATTATTAAAATAATGGAATCGGGAGGGTTTTTTTTGTGTGTGTGTGTGTCTTTTTTTTTTTTATTGGTTGTTCACAACATTACAAAGCTCTTGACATATCATATTTCATACATTAGATTCAAGTGGGTTATGAACTCCCAATTTTACCCCAAATGCAGATTGCAGAATCACATCCGTTACATATCCACAATTTTACATAATGCCCTATTAGTAATTGTTGTATTCTGCTACCTTTCCTATCCGTCCTAGCAGACAAAGCCAATCCCTGATATGACTGACTACCTTTGCTCAGGATCAAAGTCTAGAATAAGTCCCTGACCAGTACCACTGCCTTAGAAGATGGGGATGGTTGGATGTGTGCCAGAGATGGCATTACACAGGCTCTTGCAAGGCAACTGTGCAATAGGAAAGAGAATCAATGTCCCATTTAAAAGCCTGTGTTTAATTGACTGTAAAATATATGCCTGAGGCTAATGGAATGTTATAAGGAGTTATTTAAAGAACTGCTCTTTAACTCTTTGTCAAAAGATGTTTTGCAAATATGGAACCATGAATATCCTATTTTATCTGACAAATGTAAAGCTGCAATCAACTACAAATGATACCAACTATTAACCTGTGTAAGAGTTATTCGTGGACAGAAAGATGGATTGGATTCATTCTGTCACACATAACTTTTGTCAGCTATAAACTGCTTGGCACTAGTTGTACCAACATTACTTCCATGTGAGTAATAGTTACTTGTTACCTTTCAAAACTCTGAGGTTACTTACAAGGCAAGGAGCCTGCATGCATTGGGATATTGAAATTAAATGGACAACCATTACTTTCTTTAAAATTATGGTAAGGCTTTGGATGTGGCTCAGTGGTAGAGAGCCTCTTACATGTGCAAGGCCTTGTACTTGATCCCAAGCGTCTCAAAAAATGTTTTTAAAAATTATGGTAAAATATATATAACAAAATTTCACACTTGAAGCATTTTTATGTGTACTGATTGGTGCTGATAAGCACCTTCAAACTGTTTTCCAACTATCATCACTACCCATTTGCAGAACACTTCTCCATTTTTCTAAACTGAAACTTGTATTCATTTAATCTAACTTTCATTTCCTCCTTCCACCTATCTCTGACAACCACTATTCTACTTCTGTCTCTAAATGTGACTATTCTATGTACCACAAAAGTAAAATCATACAATATTTGTCCTAAGACTGAATAATATTCCATTGTGTGTATGTGCACATACTCAGATGTGTGGGTTTACATATACATGGCCCATATTTTTATTTATTCACACACTGATGGACACTAGGGCTCTTTCCATCTCTTGGCCCTGTGAAAATATATATATATATATATATATATATATATATATATATATATATATATATATATATATTTTTTACTTTTCAAGCTAAAGTTTTATTAAGGCTTAGCAGGGCTTGATAAACTTTTTTCATAACAGACCAAATATTTGCCAAGGTGAGAATATATGGTAGGGGTTACATATAGACAAAAATCAGGTTTCAGGAGGTTTGCTTTGAATTTATTTCAGTGGGTATGGTTCTGGAGGGGATGAGGCAGAAAATGATTTAAGAATGAAGGAAACCTGGTGTGGTGGCACATGCCTATAATCCCAGTGGGACAAGAGGCTGAGGCAGGAGGATTGAAAGTTCAGAGCCAACCTCAGCAACTTAGTGAGACACTGAGCAACTTAGACCCTGTCTCAATAAAAAAAAAAACAAGAGCTGGGGATGTGGCTTAATGTTTAAGTAGAAAAAAAAAAGCACGAAAAATGTTCTGAGGAGAAACACTCATATTTTCCATATGGAGAAAGTCACTAGAACTTTCTTAAAGTATCTAAAGTAACCTAGAACAGGTTAGTTATCTGTGTATACAATTGATTTGATCTAAACATTAAATTTAAAGGCGAGTACAGAAATTCCTCCAAAATGAAATGGTAAAACAAAGAGGCAAAAAGCACTAGGATCATTAAAGGGTTTTCAACCAACAGGATGTAGTAATAGGTAATATTTAAAATGTTGTTTGTGGAGGGGAAGAAAAGGGGGAGGTTCTGGGAATGAAATTAACCAAATTATGTTATATGCATGTATGAATATGTAACAATGAATACCACTATTATGTATAATTATAATGTACCATTAAAAAAGCTATAAAAATTAAAGATAAATTATGGTTTGCATTATTTAAGCATTCTCTGATCATAATCATCTGCTCAATAATGCGGAATATACTAATCCAGTAGCACTCTATTAATTCATCTTTAAATAAACTCTGCTTTATGATTAGCCTCTCAAATCAGAATACCAGAATAATAAAATGGCTACATACACTATATTCTTTTTTATCACAAATCTAAGATGTCTCCTCTTCAAAATGCCCTAACAATAATGAGGATTCCTTCTAGTGATAATAAAAACACATATGCAAAACCTTCCAACTCCTTTCATGAAACACAAGCAACCTGATAGCAATGTTTTATTGCTAGAAAAGCAGAGTATGTATTTTATAATTTTGACAAATTGGAACTTTCTTACTGTGTCACCTCAGGCTGTGCTTATGTTTTTAATCTGGCTAAAAACTCCGACTTCTTTTCTTCCCCAGGCTTCAGGATGTTCTGGATTTCCAAGGGAAATCAACTGACACGTAAATATTTATTGAGCATCTACCACATTAGTTGACTAGATAGCGGAAGGCCCCGATTCCGTAGGAGCTTCT
The DNA here is from genome assembly GCF_045843805.1 of Urocitellus parryii. NCBI lineage: Eukaryota > Metazoa > Chordata > Mammalia > Rodentia > Sciuridae > Urocitellus > Urocitellus parryii. Next base: position 149,125,591 of record NC_135535.1, read on the forward strand.
ATTTCTATGATTTTTAAGTGATTTCCAAATGAGGAGGGTGCTATGGTGAGAGTGAATGAAACTCAATGTGCACACAGATAGGTATCGTGTATCGTCCTCTTCATGGTGTGAGTTACAGGTACCTTTGCTGCTGCATGAGGTGAGGCTCCTTGGTCCAAAAGCAGAAGGGCCACCTTCTGATTATCATAATGTGCAGCTACATGCAGTGGAGTTAGTCCGCTCTGAAAACACGTGCAGAAACAACAACCAGGGTCAAAAGTGTATTAATAGGAGAGTCCAGGTCTACATTTAGGAAATAGGATTAGAACGGGTATAACATAGGTTGTAGTTTATATTCCAATTCCATAATACTTGGACCAAACATTCACCCATTTCCCAAGAATTCTTCATCCTACTGGGACTTAAATATAATTTAGTTGTCATCTAGTTGGCTATTGGGGAATATTAGCAAGTGCTTTTTTGTTATCAATGGATGTGTTCTGGTACAAGTTGATGTTGACCTCATACCTTCCCAGCAGCATCTGGAGATGCACTTTTTTGTAACAGGAGATTGGCTACTTCAAGCTTCCCATATTTTGCTGCCACATGAAGAGGAGTAAATCCTTTCTAAAAAAAGGAAAAAAAAAGAACAACAGAAATGACATAGGCCATTGTTTTTCTGTAACTGAAAAAGTATTCTAGTGATGACGACGTTAAATCTCTATGTAAGAATCAAGATTATTAGACAAGTACCTGGGAGAAGAGGAACACCCAACAAGAGAATCTTTCTTCCTCTACTGACTAAACCATAACATTCCACTAACTTTGGTACTAATCAGGTGTCTCATCAGGAAGAAGGTGGGGAGCTGAATCTGGAGTTATTCTATGGCCATTTTGGGGCTTTACATTGTGGGAAGAATAGGTTTATGGGGACCCGATTCCAAGTTGGAGGGTTTGGGAAAATCCACCCCAAGTCTGAGCCTCTTGTAATCTCACATCACCTGATTGGGAACTTGCTCTATGAATACACATAATGTCCTTATCATGCTCCACTCTTTAGGAGTAGGCAACGGAAATCTTTCACATTTGCTCTATAGATGAGCTGAGTAATGACACTGGATGCTCATAATTTGTGTTGCTCTTCTATTCTTTCATCTATCAATCAACCAGTCAGTTAGCATGCACCATTAGGGTGCGTCTGGAGCATGCATCAGGAATTGGAGGGTTATCAACATATATGACCCATGAGACTGCAGCAAACAAGAGCCAGTGGGCAGCTGGTATGGTGGAAGGTCAGGGGCACCCCAAATCCATCACCCATTATTCTGTTTCACATATGAAATGAGATCCAGGAACTTACATCTTAACTCTATTTAAGAGGCCAAAAGAATCATGGGAGATAAAGTTTGAGGTAGTTATCATTTATTCAGATGGTTTTCTAAGTATTTGTAATTATCTTCTACATTGATTTCACATTAATCCTTATCTGCATCCAAATCAAATACTGCAGCACCTATTGCAAGTTTTTTTTCCACACACACCATAGACCATTCATCTTGCTATTACACTTGCTAAGTTTATGTAGTATCACAAGAAAAATGAGCTCCAATTTTGTGCTCTGTACATGTACAACAACTGTGGCCCAGTTGATATCAAGAGGTTCTTTTTTTTTAAAATCAAACATAACAACAATGAAACAAAAAGAATAGAAACAACAAATTAAAAAAAATCTTGATTTGAAAGTTTTTTTTTTTTTAAAGCATCCATCAACTGATATGGGGTTTGATATGGGGTTTCAGTACTTTGGCTCAATACAAGAAATTGGTAACTATGTTTTCAAACTACAATTTAAGTTAATCATATAACTTGCAAGAAATCTCTGATTCTACATATCAGTAATATTTATTACAAGGTCACATACTGGGAAATTCAAGACCAAAATAAAAACCTTCCCCAAATACAAAGAACTATCCTCCTGCACACCAGGGTTTTACTGGCCATGTTAATGACTGCCCTGGGATCCAAGTATAGATGCTGTTGTGGAGTTCTGTACCTATTATATGCAGGGAACCTTGAGGAGGATGTACTTTGGGGGACCCAGCAGGATTCTGAGACTTATTTTCCTACCTTTGTTGTTATAGATAAAGATGCTCCATGATCCAAAAGGAATGCGGCTACATCTTCATGCCCCTCTCGGGCTGAAAGATGGAGGGGGGTGTACCCAGAAGTTGTGGCTGCGTTTGGAGATGCTCCTTGCTGCAGTAGCTGTTGCACTATGTCTGCTTTCCCCAGTCGGGCTGAAATGTGGAGTGGGGTTTGGTCATCCTAAACGGCAAGGTAGAAATATGAGACTGATGAACTCAGAAAACAATGGTGCCATATGAAAAATTCAGGGAACATTAGCTGCTTGATGGTGGAGGCACATTAAACTCTTTGATTCAATGTTAATAGGAATCTCATTTATCGTTTTCTACAAGGTTTAGAAATGTGGGGATGGTGGATCTATTAACATGAAAACTGAAAGGTGGGTCTATCTATAGATAATCACCATTACAACATGCTATAGAGTATCAATTTTCAACCTCTAGTGATTCCTTTTTTGGAAGATAAGAGAATGGATTCTAGTAAAACTCATATACCTGAGATTCTAGTAAAACTCACATATCTGTACTGGTTATTATGCATTCATGGAATGAATGATTTTATTGGTGCTTGCCTTCTCATTGATAAAAGCAAAGGGAAAGGGGAGTATCAGCCTGTGCAGGTGTCTAGGAGCCAAGGTTTTGCCAGGAGGGATGATGGAAGCTGATACTCTGGTACCAAGCCATGCTCCTGGTGTGCATATGCCCAGAATGGAGGGCCACATTGTTACAATCCATCCAAAGGTATAAAGTGCTTACCAAGTGCTTTGCCCTTAGGGCCTTATCCCCAAGTACCACTTCTTCCTAATTTGCCCAAAGATGCCCTGTGACAGTCCTCCAAAAAGAAATTCCCTACTGAAATGTGATACAAGTTTAGGTAAATATTTTAAGCCAGGAAGGTACAGAGTGTAGAATATAGGCCACTGTTTTGGATGAGTGACAAGGTCAAAGGGCTACATTACCCCTTTGACTAGAATGCATAAGAGAAGTTAGAGGAATGCCCCAAAGAAGAAGAGGAATATTGAAAATAGAAAAAGGCACCAAGGAAAAATTTTTCCTTCTATTACTCCCATTACAATCACCAAATACCTACTGAGCACCTACTGTTTTCCAGCTTTGTTTAAATTACTTTACCTACATTACTTCATTAATCTTCACAAAAATCCTATGAATTGGAACAAACATTGTTCCCACTTTCTATATGAGGACTTTAAATGAGAAAACGTGGCACATGGCTGTTAATTAACTTGCCCAATGTTACATAGTTACTAAATTGTGGACCAAGATTCAAGCCCAAGCATTCTGATTAAGAACAGGCCCTTGACAATTAAACATACTTCCTACTTAATGAAATAATATGTGTAAATTATGTGTAAAATATGTATAAATATGTCTATGAAATCATTCCCTAGACAAGATGTTTAATATGTAACAAACTCTTGAATATGAAGTTTCTTATAATCTATGGTAGATTACAGCTTCTCTTAGTCATTCCATTTAACTAATTTAGAGAAATAACTAAAACCCTCTATCAGAGGTCAGCAAATTAAAATGAAGGTACCAAATCTGGCTGCCACATATTTTTTGTAAATAGAGTTTTATTGGAACACAGTCATGTCCATTCACAGATGTCTGCCACTGCTTTTGCACTACAATGGCAGAGTTGTGAAGCTGTGACAGACCCTGCAAAGCCTAAAATATTTACTATCAGCCTCTTTACAGGAAGAGCCTGCTGACCTGTTTCCAGATCATGAATGGGATCCACCAACTGGCCCATGGTACACTAGACAATCAAGATTTTTTTTTTTTTTTTTTTTAACAACCTTTGCAATTAACTGTGGATTTCATGTTCACAAAGAGCTAGTGGCTTATTCCTACACCACTATACAGGTACTAATTATTTTACTAGATTGTCCTATACTTGTATTATATTTGTATACCTACTGAGCACCTACTTAATTATATATTTAAGCAATATGTAATAGGTAAAATATGAGTATGAAAGGAAAAGCTTTATTTTTCCCTAGGAATAAGCTGAAAGTTTCATGGCCTTGATATAAGTTCATTAAAAATTTCTGGCTAAATTAGCTATGAGTGAGATAGCTGAATACAGGGGGAAAATTATAAAAGTCTGAAAATGTTGTGTACTCAAATTACTAATTAACCTGAATCTATGCACTTGCACTTTATACAAGTGGCAATAAATGAACATTTATATATTATAATTAAAAATTTAATGGTAAGGTTTTTATGTACTTGTTAAGATTTTGACCTGAACTGCCATTATGATAATCAGACCAACTGTCTATCATAAAACTTACAAGTGGGCTTCTACTGGAGGCTAAACACCAGGGAGACTAGGAAGCATCCAAAATCAACCCTGACATTCTTCTTACATGTAAAGGTAGATCTCTGAAGTGGCTCTAATCTGGGTCTCAGGTATTACAGTGTCACGATTTACAGAGAAAAAAATAAAATCATCTGTTTTCCTTTTGTACCAGCTGACATATGAATCAACCAAAATAGCTTCACCATGCTTCAAGTTGTGCTTATTCTGGAATCTTTGCACATAAGCCCTTCTTCATGTAGTGTGAAAAACTCTGGACCAAGTCTGGATCTGTTAGGGACTAGAAAGTGTCACAAGGACAGTTTCTGGCATAATATTTTTACTTAACATAATTAAATTAAATAACTGAATGAACAAATATGGAGGGAAGGGATTTTTTTTTTTACAATATTACTTGGGCAGAAACTTTTGTTACTAGAGGTTGTTCATTATTTTAAAATGGTATTGAAAGATAACATGTATGTGTCTAAAAGTTTTGTTAAAATCCAAGATTTTTTTTTCCTCAATAGCAAATGGTTCCATGTATGGCACATACCTTAGCTTTAGCTTCCACTTGAGCTCCATCTTGTACCAGATACCGCACAACTTCAGCTTGGCCGGACCGAGCTGCCATATGCAATGCTGTTTCTCCTCTCTGGGAACATGAGCCAAAATAAATTAACTGAAGCTCTGAAGAGGAGTGGCTTGTTTTATTTGGCATAAAGTTTAGGATGACCCTTTTAAAAAATTACTATTTTAAACACTTTCTTATTGAAAAGCTAGGATACCAAATACATAAAAATTTCATAGGAAACTGATCCATGATGGTAGAGACTTTGGTGTAACCCTAGGAAATCTTGTCACTGACAGTATCAGAAATGTAATCTACAAAATGGCCTTAGTTGGGTTGAAAAGGTGAATGTTCAGTGGGGCCAAGTAGAATAGTAAGTCAAGGAAGCAAAACAGGTGGGGAGAACTTAACAAGAGAGTTCCACACATTCCCTAAAGGGGGCAGCCACCACCTTGCAGCTGCAGATTGCTGTTGTAACTCTTCAAGATGCCAACCTGAAGAGTTTTTTGACACCTTTGTGCTGTCAAAAAGTTGATTGGCAGTCTGGATATCTGGGTAAACTTCTCAATTCTTAATGTTGATTACAAAATCAGAATTAAAAACAAAACATTGCATGGTGTTATGGTTTAGATATTAGGTATCTCCCCAAATCTCATATGTGTGACAATGCAAGAAAGTTTAGAGGTGAGATGATTGAGTCATGAGCGCTGTCATCAAATCAGTGCCTTAATCCATTAATAGGGATTAACTGGGTGGTAACTGTAGGCAGGTAAGGTGTGACTGGAAGAAGTGGGCATTGGGGGCTTGCCTTTGGGGTATATATTTTGTCACTGACAAGTGGAACACTTTCTCTTCTTCCTTATTGTAATGTCCTGAGCTGCTTTCCTCTTCCACCATGATGGTCTGCCTTACTGAGACCTAGAGCAACAGAGGAAGTCCTCTATGGACTGATACCTCTGAAACTGTGAGCACCCAATAAAGTTTTGCTCATAAGATTGCTCATCAGATCTTTTTGGTCATAGCAACAAAAAAGCTGACTCCCAACATGGGCACCGAAAAACATGCCCCAACCCAGACAAGGCTTATCTCTGGTTCCATTGCATCCTCCGCTTTATGTGAACAGTAAACTTAGTCCTTGGTATTACCCTAAGGAGCCATTTTCTTTGTCAGTGGAACATCCCTTTCTCACATTTTTCACTAAACAGATTTCATTCAGATTATTTTTTATTTAATAAAAATGAAAATGAGATACAAAACATGTAAAATAAAAATCAAAATTTTATTTGATTTTTCACACAAGTGATGCCTATTAATATTTTTTTTATAAATTAAGCTTTGTATAATAGGTCATATATCTTTATGGAAGGACAGAGGAAGACATATTTCCCAGGAAATTTATTACTGTGATTATGGGAAAGATATTAAGGATGTTGTTTACTTTATTACCATGTGTTCTATTTAGGAAGGAAAATAAAACTCACTCGTAACCTCAGATTTAGTAGATTATATTTCAATTGAGAAACTGGTCTGTTTCTATCTGTGGAGGTGCTAGTTGGAAATTCTAGAATATAAATAGTCCTATAGGTAAGGCTGTTCTCAAGGTGAGTATGCAAGACTTCATGGCTTATCCCTTCTGATCCAGATATTATTTACTTTTACTTCTTTAGTGTTCATGAGTCCAATGAGTGTTCTAATAGTTGTGGTCCAGTGTGCTAACACTTTGATAATATCATGTTTGAAATTCTATAAAACAATACCAAATTCCACATGCACATCAAGGGTGGTAAGTTACTGCTCTGATATTTACTCTGAAGTAAGTCTCTTGGGTTTGGCAGCAAAGCTTACTGTGGGAAAACAATGCCACTGGAAAACCTGAAATCTCAGTTCCATAGGTTTGTCCTCCATAGATGGAGGACATTTAATAGAGATTACTTTGAAGTTACTTGCAATTACTTCTTAATATAAATGATAGTGTCTGAACCACCTTCACAACAGTTTATTGCTTTTTTTAACCTCACTTTTTATGGTTTCAGTTATAGAAGAATTTGCCTAATACTTTATTTTATTTTAATTTTTTTAAATATTTATTTTTAGGTGTAGTTGAACACAATACCTTTATTTATTTATTTATTTATTTATGTGGTGCTGAGGATCAAACCCAGGGCCTCACATGTGTTAGGCGAGTGCTCTACTGCTGAGCCACAACCCCAGCCCCAATACTTTATTTTTTAAAACATAACATACAGTAATAATGTACTTGTAACGTTAATGGACATAGTCCATAAATTATAACAATTTGTGGCCAACTAGCAACTGACTGCATCTTATCTTCAAAGTAAAAGAAAGCAAAGGTAATTCCCAAATTTTATCTTTTTAAGTGGTCAAATTAAATAGCAATTATTTTGAGCAAATAAAAGCAACCTATGTCAGTTTCTTAAATGTTCACAATTGAACCTTCTTTGTTAAAAGATACTTACCACATTGGTGGTGTTTGGTGAGGCTCCATGATGCATTAGTTGTGATACGATATTTACATGTCCCATGAAGGCAGCAACATGGATTGGGGTAAGGCCCGACTAAGTGAAAAGGAAAGAAATGTTGATTTGTTAGTTTATCATTAAAAGAGTTTGACTGTGAGCCTGTCTTCTATCCACCCTCTGATCCATCCCTTGGTCTTAACAAGTTTAGTGATCAGATTAGAAGATATCAGGACATTTACCATTATGTCAAAGATTCTCTAAGGCAAATAAGTCAACACATAGTACCACTTTGCTAGAGTGAATTCTGTGGTTATGTGATGTCCAGTAAGAAAGTTTTCACACATATGGCTCTAAGAAAAGAAAATGAGAGAGAAATACCTTAAAGGATTTTTTCTTTTGTTAGTAGCCCTTCTTTATCCACATGAGTATATATATGTTGAGGGGTGCAGAATGACTATGTACACGTTAGTAAGAAATTAACTTGTTCCAAATCCTATTCTGGGGTTTAAAGAGAATTCTCATGCACTCAGAATAAACTGAGTATTACGTGTCAAAGGGCAGGGTACCTAACACAAAGCCATTCCTCTAATAAATGGGCAAATCAACATTAACAGTTTGTTATTTACTTTGCTAACTCTATAGTATCATAAATTAAGGCAAAATAATTAAGGCAAATATCACAATGGTCACTAAACAAAGTGCTTTTTTTATTTGTTTGCTTCAAATCTCCCAGTTATGCATGGGCACCGCCCATCCCTCTAAAAGAAAAAAAAAAAAACCCTATTTGGCATAAAGCAGCATTTATTGATTCCAGAGTATTTTATATCAAATATGCCCACAGCTGCTTGAAATAGAGTGGATAAGCAAAAAAGAGGATTAAAATATCAAGTCAATAATCTTGTTAAACATTACAATTTACTTGTGCTTTTTATATGAAGTGGTTCCACTTTTATTTTTCAGAACTTAATTAAGCTTACATCATGAACATTATAATTTGATTTTAAAAAATTTAGATGACTAGGAAAAAAGCTTACGTGTTTTTAAAAGGAAGATAATGGGATAACTAATCAAGAGAAATTTGAGAATTGTCAAAAACATGGAAGGAATTCTATGCAGTCATAGTGAAGTAAAAGCAGAGGAGTAGATTTCAGAGAGTGAGAACTGAAGAAAAGGAGAATTCTGCTACAGTTTGCACCTTTTTCCATCAGCAGGGGGAGTCCTTAGAACTTGTACCAGGCCACGTCTGTGTCTGAATAGCCTTTAAATTCTTAGGGAGCACGGGGTGGCAACGGAACCTTCCCATCACTGGCCAGCCTCTCTGGACACTTATTCAAAACATCAATCTTTTATCTGAATCTATTTCGATCTTTAAAAAGGGTTCCCATGCACTGAGAATAAACTTGCTATTTTATACTTAAAATAATAGGTTGCCTAACTTAAAGTCAGAAATCTGATAAAAGATCAAATTGACCTTAGTATTTTAACCATTTAATATTTAAAAATTACTAATGTTACAAATGAAAGGCAAATATTCCATTCACAGGTAAGAACATGAAGCCAAGAAACAATTACTGGACTTTAATCTTCATGTCGAGCATCAAGCATTCAATCAAACTTTATGCGTGGGTCAGGCACTGTGGGTATGTAAAGACCAGAATGACTCTCCCTGCCTTCAGAGAGGCTGAAGTTTCTGGGGCCAAAGAGGGGCAGTTGGGTCAAGAGCAAGACAGCTGGATAAGTGCTTTGATAGAAACACATACAGGATGGGTGACTGTCCCTAGAAGGAGCACCTAGTTCAGACCAGAGGTGAAAGAGAAGTTTCCCAGGGAAGGTGGCCCTGATCTGTGGAGGGTAGGGTTAGGGGTGGGACAAGTCTGGAGGGAAAAAGGCTAGTCTGGGTTTGCCATATTGAAGGCTCAGTCCCGATTCTGATGGGTTGTTTCTGAGTTGGTTTGTATGAAAGAAATCTAGAGCTAGTCCTTCACTACCTTTGACAACTCTGTGTTTCATGAATTGTGAGCTTTTCAGCCAAGAAAGTAATCCTTGATGTACAAAAGCACACAGATCATGGTTGATCATGGTCAAACACGGTTTCTCAACTTTGGTGCATCTGACATTTTGAGCCAGATTACTGTTTATAGTAGGAGGAGGATATCTTGTAGCTTGCAACATGTTTAGCAGCATCCCTGGCCTCTGCTCAAGAGCAACAGGAGTACTATCCAGTTGTAACCACTCAGAATACCTCCAGTCATTGCCAAGTGGTTCTTAGGGGACAAAGTCACCTCCACTAGAGAAGCGCTACATTATAAGTTTTCATATGTTGAGCTTTCTGTGATGGTGTCACTCACTCGCAGCGTGCATTCTGGGTTGTGTGTTTAGTCATGGGATACATTTGTTTCTACCCACCCACACTCCTGTCTGCTTCTTCAAAGGCCTGACAGCCCTTTTCCTGAAGAGTTTTGAATGTGGTCTGTGGCAATGACACACAAACAGCACTAGCTGGTCCCTGCAGATGGTACTGGAACTCTGCCTATTCTCTCAGCACCTCAAGAAACCCAGAAATCCCACTCCTCTTACCTCGGTTACAGCTTGGATGGATGCACCATGTTTCAGAAGGAGTTCCATTACTTTAATTCGATTCTTTTTGCAGGCAATATGAAGAGGGGTAAAGCCATTCTGCAAGGGACAAATATGAATCTGTTTGATTACTTTCCATTGAAACTCATTTTAATCTTGTGCAGTGAAATATTACAATACAGTTAAAATGCTATATGGTAAAGATGTCAAAATAGGCCCAACACAGTGGCACAGGCCTGTAATTCCAGTGGCTCAGGAGGCTGAGGTAGGAGGATTGTGAGTTCAATTGTGCTAAGCAATTCAGTGAGACTCTCTCTAAATAAAATACAAAGTAGGGCTGAGGATGTGGCTCAGTCGTTGAGTGCCCCTGAGTTTAATCCCTGGTACTCCTTCTCCCCAGCACCCCCCGCCCAATGTCAAAATAAACAGAAAAACTATGAGGAATTAAACAGGATGTTGATCCTACTCTGGGAGCACAGGTAGTAGAGTGGCCTCTAGGAGCTTAAGATGTCCTGATAGTTGTGAAGAGGAAGTAAATGTTGGTCACCATCTCTTGGTAGCTAAGGCAAGATACTTATCACTTTCTTATTATTTTGGCATTCACTCCTCTAAATAATATCCCTTTTCAATCTCACTTCAAACACATCGTAAAAACAGCTTGACTCAAACGTGTATCCTTATAGTCAAACTTCTCCATTTTGCCTGTTTTGACTTCCTGCTGTGTTTTAGTATAACTACAAGACCAGTTCTAAAATGTTTCCGTTTATTCTCAAGCTTTAAGATTCAAGTAGGTGCTTACTCCAAGGAAGTATAAATTTGAAGAGTTCAACATTACTTGAACCATTTGCTTTAATATTGAATCTGATGAAATAATCTGCTTTTTAACAAACTACCCATCAAATTATCCATCCCAATAACCGAGACTGTCTACAAACTTCAGCCATTAATGGAGAACTATCAAAAAGCAGGTCCATGAGAAACACTTAGGTCAAAGTCATTGCAGGTGCCTTCAGGGAGGTTCCTGAGACCATTTCTCTGGTCATAGTCCATGCCAGGATGACTGGTTCCAACCTCCATATGTTGTGAAATCTTCAGAGTCATAGGAAAATGAGAATGACAGCCCACACCCTGTTTTAAGACCTTTTTTTTCTTGTATGGAAAAATGAGTCATGATTGCTAATTTCTTTTCCTCCCTTCTGAGAATTCAGACACATTTGACACACTGAGCAGGTCAATAGTTGTTAAGTGCTACCTGGATAAGCACTTTTAGAATTACAATGGCAATGTATCATCCAAGGTTTGGAGAGTTCCTGCTCTTCATTTTTTGCTGCCTCTCTGAATTTCAGAGCTCAGAGAACTCTGGAGACACTATGGATCCATTTAGACAATTGCACCATCTGGAAAGGAGCAGAGACGTTCCTGAAGGGTTGACTGGATGTCAGGTTTTACCACAAAATTGATAAATTTTGCATGTTTTCCCTAAAATCGGGTGATTTTTTCCTCCCTCTATGCATGGGTGCTTATTCTAAACTAAATTTAAATAGTTTACTAAGTTGGGACCGTTCATCTTTGCAAAGACCACACACACTATCATGTTGAGAAAATCAAAATACAGCCCATTTAAAGGTTAAAAGAGCAAATTATTTTCAGAGTGAAGACTGCAAATGAGACCAGCATTTTGATTGTCAAAAGAAAGATGAAAACAACAGGCAACATTTTGTTAAGGCCCACATAAAATTTTGGCTCATAAATTTCTATGTAGAGGTGCTTTTAATTTTTTTAAAATCATTTTGCCGCATGCTTTTAGATCTCAGAAAAAAAAAATCCCTTAACTCACACAACTATAATTTTACCTATCGTAAGTCGAGGCTGAGCACTTCAACCTTTTTGTAAGTTGTGCAGTCCTTGGGTTTCATTTATATCAAAGAATCACAATTATAACCCTGAAGGGTTAACAATTTAACTCCATCAGCTTTGTTCACGTCAGAAATAGAAGGCATTTGAAAACATTGGCAAGAAGCATACTTGACTTAAAGAACACCATCTATTTTTGCCTCTGTGAAAGCAATCTCTTCACATGTGAGCTAGCACGTCGCCAGCAAGACAGCTCAGGCTGGGATCACTGGTGGTTCACTTACCAGGGCTTTGGCATTGGGGTTAGCTTTCTTATCCAAGAGAACCTTGGCGACTTTGTAATGGCCACAGTGGGCAGCCACGTGTAGTGCAGTCAGGTAGTCGTTGGTGACATCATCCACAGGTACATTATGCTGGAGGAGAAGTTGGACGCAGTTTAAATGATCCCCTTGCGTGGCCATGTGCAGTGGAGACAACCCATTCTGGAACACACAAATAAATTTAGGTTTATGGTTTTATCTTTTAAACACAAATGTTCCTAACACAACTATGAACACAAGAAAACTCTAGTTTCTCACATGGAAATACCTTGTTTTTAAAAAGTTTTGATACCATTTTGAACTCCAGCTACTTTAAAAACTGGTCCTCCCACTTCTCCTATCAATCAAAAATGAATTGTCAAGGATAATTTCTTTTCCTGATTTAGTAGTAGTAAAATTTTTATTAGGGGCCAGAATTCACTGCACTTAAAAATACTTTTAGTTGTAGATGAACACAATATATTTATTATATTTTTTAATGCAGTGCTGAGAATCAAACTCAGTGCCTCACACATGCTAGCCACAACCCCAGTCCATACTGCATTCTTAATGAACAAGAATTCCTATTTAAGACTAAAAGGAAAAATTAAAGGCAAGAACAGACTGGCAATCACTGGACTGGTATTTGCTTTGCCTTGTAGTTTATTAATGCTTGATATTGAACATGGCATTGATTCATTTTTTTTTTTTTTAAATATCTGACTACAACAAAACACTTCACTTTGTATCAACACAGAGGAAAACGTTTCCCATTTCTATAAATCTGGTGCCCCCATGTGTCTCTACAGAGGAAAGGCAAGGCGCTGGCTCACTTAGTTTAAATCAAGTGAGTTTAATGACAGTTAATCACGTACAATATGAATGAGTTGAAAATTCATGTAAAGAGATCAAAGAAGACATGAATAGGGTCAAAAGTAAACCAAACCTTTTTATTTTAAAATTTATTTTACAGTAGAATACATTTTGACATATTGTATAGAAATGGAACATAACTTCTCATCTCTCTGGCAGCACATGCTGCAGAGTCACTCCAGTAGTGTAATCATCCGTGTATATAGGGTAATAATGTCTGTCTCATTCTATCATCCTTCCCTTCCCCACAACCCTAACCCTCCCTTCACTCCCCTCTACACAAACCAAAGTTCCTTCATTCTTCCCTATCCCCCTGCCACACTATGGATCACCATCTGTTTATTAGAGAAAACGTTTGGCTTTTGAAAAAAAACACTTTTAATAACCCCCCCCAACACTCCCCCCAACTTTTAGCATGGGGTGGAGGATGTAGCACAGTGTCAGAGTACATGCTTAGAATATTCTAGGCCTTCGGTTCAATCCCCAATACACACATACAAATATAAATACATAGGTATGGCAGTAAAGTTGGAGCCTGGGAAATTCCTAGAAAATCTAATTATCAAGAGAAGCTCTATTAATTACTAAACTCTAACAAATTTTTGGTAAAAATGTAACGACAGCAAATTCAGCTCCCAAAAACATTTGTCATCAATGAGTTTTGAAAGTAATGATATGTCGAACATGTACAATGAAGCAAGTGTTTCCGACTTCTCTGGGCCAACTTATTTCCTCCTAATTTATCAATGAATGACATAAAAAGGAGTTCAATATATGAAACAATATATAATCCCTTCTTTAGTTACCCTCATGGTATTATTTACTCATTACCACATATTTCAACCATTTCCATCTCTTGAAGGCAACAGGTTTATGACTATATTTTTCCATATTGCCCAGCAGAGAGCTCTGAATATACAAAAAATACTTAATAAATATTTATGTACTGTCAATCAGGATATTTCTGTTTGAAAAATTCCCCTGAAACATTTTGAACCAAAGTAGAAACTAAGGTGCAACAAAGGGTGGGAACGTTTCCCATTTGAGACACTGCCACCCACGAGCATATGTACTAGCTGATTCAGGCCAAACATTCCCCTGCTTTATGTTTTGATACAGTCCTGGAGGAAAACACGAAATAAACAAAATCTGAGAGAGCAAATGACTTTGTGGAGAAGAGGGAGGCAGAGTTGATGATAAAAAGAAACTCTCTAATGATACAAAATAATGATGAATGGGTGGGAAACTTATGGGTCCTTTGGGAAGGATCAAAGGAAAATAGGTATATCACATATAGCACCTGAAAATATGGATCTAGGATGATGGAATTAAGCATGACAAAAGTCTGAAAGGACAGGAAAGATTGCCTTAAAGTTCATAATGCATCAAGGACTTAGGAATAAAACCAGACACCCTGCGTCTGACAGAAGAAAAAGTAGGCCCTAATCTTCGTCATGTCGGATTGGGCCCCAACTTCCTTAATAAGACTTTTTTGGGTGAAAAAATTAAAATCAAGAAACAGTAAATGGGATGGACTCAAACTAAAAATTTCTTCTCATCAAAAGAAACAATCTGTGAAGTGAACAGAGAGCCTATATCTTGGGAGTAAATCTTTATCCCTCACACAGATGGAGCACTAATATCTAGGGTATGTAAAGAACTCAAAAAAGTTAAACACTAAAAAAACAAATAACCCAATCAATAAACGGGCCAAGGACCTAAACAGACATTTCTCAGAAAATGACATACAATCAATCAACAAATGTGTGAAAAATGTTCATCATTGCTAGCAATTAGAGAAATGCAAATCAAAACCACTCTAAGATTTCATCTCACTCCAGTCAGAATGGCAGCTATAAGAATGGCAATAAGTGTTGGCGAGGATGTGGGGGGAAAAGGTACACTCATACGCTGCTGGTGGAACTGCAAATTGGTGCAGCCAATATGGAAAGCAGTGTGGAGATTTCTTTTAAAATTGGGAATGGAACTATCATTTCACCCTCTTCTGGGTCTACACTCAAAGAACTTAAAAACAACATACTATAGGGACCCAGCCACATCAGTGTTTGAAGCAGCAGAATTCACAATAGCTAAACTGAGGAACCAACCTAGATGCCCTTCAATAGATGAATGGATAAAAAAAAATGTGGCATATATACACAATAGAATACTACTCAGCAATAAAAGAGAATAAAATCATGGCATTTGCAGGTAAATGGATAGGATTAGAGAAGATAATGCTAAGTGAAGTTAGCCAATCCCAAAAAAACAAATGCTGAATGTTTTCTCTGATATAAGGAGGCTGATTCATAGTGGGATAGGGAGAGGAAGCATGGAAGGAATAGATGAACTCTAGATAGGGCATAGGTGTTGAAGGGGATGGGAGGGGGCATGGGATTAGAAATGATGATGATGATCACTATTATCCAAAGTACATGTAAGAAGACACAGATTGGTGTGAATATACTTGGTATACAACCAGAGATATGAAAAATTGTGCTCTATATGTGTAATCAGAATTGTAATATATTCTGCTGTCATATATAAATTAAAAAAAATAAAAATAAAAAATAAATTTAAAAAATACCAAAAAAAAAAAAAAGAGCTCATAATGCATGCATTCACTGAATACTCTTCCAACAAATACTTACCAAAGGCCTAATACATGTTGGGTACTTAGGGGCATAGGACTGAACTTGGACAAGTCCCGACTTTCATAATACAGAAGAAAACTACACAGTGAGCAAGTAAACAAACTAAGAGATAATTTCATGACAGCCCAAAAGGATATAAAATCCAGTCAAATAATACTAACTTAGGTAAGTGGTGGGAATAGAAAGAGCAGAAAGTAAAAAAAAAGGCCTGAGAAGAAGATATCTCAGTTTGGAGAACATACTGAGATCAAAGAGATCTCTGACAAGTGGAGGGAACTGAAACTAAGCAGTTAATGAGAACAAACTTGGTATATCCTAGGAAGAAAAGAAGGCGGGGTGGTGAGCAAGAAGCAGGGTGAAGCAGGGAGCAGAGTAGAATGTGGTAAGGAATTTATCCTCAGTGTAGGAAGTAACTTTTGATTCAACATAGATATATGTTTCCTCTCCCCAAACTCCACCAAAGAATAGTAAAGTCATTTAGAGGGTATAATCCACAAAGGCAAGCACGTTTGCATGCTTTTACATTCACACATACACACCAGGAAAGGAAACTTAAACAAATTTTTGAATATGAAAGGAGGATTTAACCATTGTAATTCATCTAGCAGAAGAGAGAAGGCTGCTATCTGGGTGTTGTGGGGTGACACAATCAGTGGCATGCTGACCAGTATTCAACAACTTTTAGAAAAAGAAAAGCCCCAGTGTGTACCATTTTCCAATTTCCATGGTGTACAGACTCCCTGCTCTGACCAATTTCAAGATGCCAATGTGATTACCAGACGTGGAATCCAGAAGAGATATGCACAATTGGCCCTTATGGGCTAACACAATCTGGCTTCAGTACATTGCTGGGTATAATAAAGACCAGCTGATTTACCTCTCAGCTCCTCAAAAAAAAAAAAAAAAAAAAAAAAAAAAAAAAAAAAGGATATGGAACAGTATCACCTTAGAAGATGAGACTTAGGGCTGAAAGCAGGACTGGTTCAAAGTCTATGTATGGAGCTGTTAGGTTTCCAGACCCTTCCCAACCCAGCAAATCAGATTATAACCCCCTTCCACTTAATGGAAGGTGATCGAGAAAAATTCACACTCAGTCCTCAGGCAGAGCAGAGGGCAATGGTGAGGATTTGGGGTGAGACCAGATGATTCCAGAAAAGGAAGGACAATATAGGTGTTAGGGATATGGTTTCTGGAATCAGATGTTTTGGTTTCAAATTCCTGCTTTGCTACTAGCTGCTATTTCATCTCTTTGGGTTTCATGCTCCTCTTCTATGCAGAGCAACAATGCTCACAGAGTTACTGTGAGGATTCAGTGAGCACAGAGCCTGGTGGGTGCCGGTCATGTAAATATTAGTTATCATTATTATGTTTAAATTACACATAAAGAACAAGAAGACTGACAGTCTTTTCTTCTACCTCACTCAGAAGACATTCACACAGGTGCACAGGGCAAATGATTAGAGGATTTCTCTCTCAAAGACCGGAATTGCCCGAATGAAAGGACATCTAATCCTGACATTAGAGAACATCTCCATCCCACCACCACCTGATCATCAGCACTGTGTACAATCAAAGACCTTCTCAAATACTTGCAGTTGATACTTGTGTTTCAGATACAGACATTTATGGGAATCTTCCAACAGAAAAAAAAATAGAGTCAAAGGAAATGGGAAAAAAGGAAATTTGAGGAATTAGGGACTGGGTGTATTTGAAGCCCAGGTTCAATTCCAAATACTCGTGGCAGGGGTGGGTGGGGAGAGGGCAGGAAGCCTAGGTATCATCATATACAATGAAAAATTTGTGGCTGCTTCATTCTATTGAATAATATCCCCGATTATTTACCAATCTAAATCCTTCATTTAAATAAGTGATAGAATTCTTCAGACCACCTTGACCCGTTTAGTTTTCCTAGAATTGTTGAGGAAACATGACCAGAGAGCAAAGGGGAATCACATGTGATTGTGTTGCTTTGATACTGTTTCGAAATTAAGGATCTTGTCTCTTTCTAATTAATGATTTTGTCATGCTGGGACCAAACCCTGGATCTCGTGCATGCCAGGCAAGCACAATACCACTGAGCTATATCCCTGACCCAGAAATTAAGGAGTTTTATAAAGCTTAATATAGCTTCCCCAAACCACTGGTTTAATTATCTAAAATAGTAGTGACTATCAGGTAGTTTGTGTATCTCAATAATCATTTATATATATTCTTTCCCTACCCAATACTGTATAAAGTTTTACCATCAAGAAAACCTACAAGACATATAGTAAAACATTAATTTTTTTTCAGGCAATCTTGTTCCTTTTAGATACGTCAACTTTCCCAAAGGCCCACTCAATGTACGGTTTCTCAAATTTCCCATCTATATCTGCTAAATGATATTCTTATCTTTTTGTCAGCTGTGCACTCTAAAGAAATAAACTGAGAGGCTGGAGCCAACATCTAGATTTGGGAAAGTGTAGATCTTTGTAGTCTATCTTAAACCATCAAGCAATCATTTCAGAACTATGAAAATTTCATAGAGTGAAACCAAGTAGTAAGCATTTCTGAAAAAAACAAAAACAACACACACAAAACAACTTCATAGACTACTGCATTCCACATAAAGGCTTCATAAACCCACACTTATTTTAAACTTCTCCAAAGATTTGATGAACAGTGCTACTCTCATTGTTAAATTGAACCCATTTTTTTCCCTATGAGATTCAAAAGGCTTGATTAAATAATCAGCAAAGGAATTCAAAGCTAAATACAGTTTAATGTTCAGAAACCTGAAAAGATCTTACCTTGGTCTTGGAAAGAATGGGGGCAGCTCGATCAAGCAGCATTTCCACCACCTGCTCATGGCCGCTTCTTGCTCCACAGTGCAGTGGTGTCAGACCATCCTGTTGAACAGAGGCAACACCTTCATGAGATTTGGTAGTAAATTCTATAAATGCAGTATATTTCTTAAGACTCAGCATGGTGTCTAATATGCTGTGGACATTTACTCCACATATCTCATAAAATACTTTCACATTTTTAAGTGGAGAAATAGTTTTTTGTAAGTTCAAGTATTTGTAAAGCATATAATTTCTCACAATTTAGAAGACTGACATTTAAATATATAACTATTTCCCTACTCTTTAAAACATACAATAAAATCTAAATACTGTGAGTAACTTGATACCTCCATTTCAAAAACACATGAATAAACTTTTAAAATAGAAATTTGTAAAAGGAAACTCATGCTGGTCCTTTTTCTTCTTGCATTTCTATTTCTAATCATTTCCCCAATATAATTTTTCTTAATATTTTTTAGTTGTCAATGGATCTTTTACTTTTATTTATTTATTTATATGTGGTGTTGAGGATTGAACCCACAGCCTCACACATGCCAAGCAAGTGCTTTATCACTGAGCTACAACTCCAGCCCCATATAATTTTATCTTAATATAATTTTATCCTCGAGTGTTTATTGATTACCACATAATATTTCTCTACCATGAAAGTATACACATTTAAATTTAAAAATAATTTAAGGATTTCTTGAGATCATAAGTCTCTAAGTATCAAATCTAAATCTGATTAAAATTATCATACAATTATTCAAACATATTGATCAAAATATACAAAATACTTCATTGGTATCCCTTCTAATTTCATGAGATCCACCATTTTTCCCCTCTCTCTCAAGCTTCCTCAGATGAGAGAAAATATTCCACCCTTGACCCAGTCTGGCAGGGGGGATGTCATGGGGAAGCAGTGGGAAATGAAGTCTACCAAATGATTCTGTGTCTATGTAGAAATAAATCACAATAAATCCCCCTTAAATGTAATGTAGTTCTCCACACGACACCAATATTTTGATTTCTCCTTCTTGCTCCTTCCCTCTCAGAGGTTTTTGCACTGTTGGGCATGTGGCTGAGAGTTAGCATGGCCTCCTTGGGTTCTAGGGGAGGAATAAGTGCTAAGGAAAGGTGGGGAAGGATACTCAGCATAGAGTTGAAGAAGTGAAGAGTTATTCACTTTAAGTGGCTCCAAACCCTTTGGTGGGTTTCCAAACCCACCTGGCTTGTGTTCCCCAAACTGAAGATTACTTAAGACCTACTCTAAGGATAATCACATTTAAAAATACATCAAAATTTAGCTCGGTACATTCAAATTACTTTAAAGATTGGGTGAGTAGATATGGAAAAATAAGCCTAATTATTCCAATTTATAAGCAAGCAGGTACAACCCTATTTCTAAACTACTAACCAAATCTCCATATTATTAACATTCTCTAAAAGATGAAATTTGAATTGCAAATAGTGGATGTCCTGATTTTAACATTCTTTGAGCCCATTCAACGATTCTGCCTTTTATGTTCACTTAAAATAAACCAAAGTCAAGCAGCCTTTCATGTAGAAAAAGTGTTTTGCTAATAAAATAAAACATGGGAACATATTAAAAAATCATGAAGTCCAACGTCTTCCTAGTAATATAAAACCTGAAAACATCTGAGGGAGAAAATACAATTATCGCCTCTTCCTTCCACCTCACAGAAACATTTCCCAGAGACTGAGGTACAAGGATTGTCTTTTATGAACTAAAAGATCAGATTGTTTCTTTCATTTTCTCTTAAGTAGACTCTAAAAAATAAGAGATGACAGAATATGTGTAGACATTTTGTAAGTGTGACCACACAAAAATAGTTAGTTATTTGAGCTCACTTCCTTCATCCTTGAAAATTAGCTTCCTCAAAGCAAAATGCGACACAATAAATAAAATGTTTGGCCATCTATGAGCAAAATCTATCTCAACGATCGACTCCTTAATCCTTTGGAAGTATACTATCCCTCCTTATAGACATATACTTTTTTTGCTGATGTCATCTTTAAAAAAAAGTTCTCTGGAACCAATCTAGATGCCCTTCAATAGATAAATGGAATAAAAAAAACCCTGTGGTATATATACACAATGGAATATTATTCAACATTAAAAGAGAATAAAATTATGGCATTTGCAGGTAAATGGATGGAGTTGGAGAATATCATGCTAAGTGAAGTAAGCCAATCCCCAAAACCAAAGACCAAATGTTCTCTCTGATAAATGGATGCCGATCCATAATGGTGGGGGAGAAAATGGAAGAACTGTGATTGGGGAAAGGGGAGAGAGAAGTGAAGAGGGGGAATGGGGGCAGGAAATATGGTGGAATGAGATGGACATTTATGACTAGGTACAGATATGCACATATGTACAACTAGAGAAATGAAAAGTTGTGCTGCAATTATTTGCAATGAATCAAAATGCATTCTGCTGTCATATATATCTAATTAGAATAAATGAATTAAAAAAAGTTCTGATCTTGAAAATTTCAAACATATTTTAGACTAAAGTAAATCAACTGTCACCTCATGGTCAACATGATTCATCCTGATCTTTTTTCCTTTCTTATATTATTTCAAAGCAAATTCAAGACATCATATCATTTTTTCCCTCCCAATTATCCCTATAAGAAAGGTATAATCTTCATTTAAAAATGATGACTCTAAGGTTCAAAGAGATAAAATTACTCATCCAAGGCTAACTGCAGAACTAGACTAGAGCTACTACTAACTAGGCAAGCCAAGCAAGGGAGGTCTTAAGAGGGTGATGAAGACAAAAACCCTAAACTCAAGGGGTTCAGCTACCCTTAGCCTTTCTTTAGCGTATTCTGCAGCTGCAGCCTCTAATCTCCAGTTCATTATAAACAGGGAAAATCTAAAGACTCACTGGGGAAAAGTGACATTTTTCATCAGTAGAAGAGCTGAGAAGCGCTATTGTTCTAGCCACTGTTCCCTTTAATCACCTTGCTTCAGTGAGAAGTCAGTTAGCTCCCCAAGGTCAAAGTCATCAGCTCTAGCTGAACTGCAAAGAACTATCTTGAGCACGGGTCTTTCAATGATAATCTTCCTGCAATATTTTTAACACTTTCTCCTTTGGATCATCTACAGATTTAGTTTGGCACATTTTGAAAGTGTATGACACTTCAAACAGCCAAAATCTCAGCAGCAGAGATGCCTCATTAGAAAACTATAAAAGATGTCACATCTGCCCAGCTGCACAGGTAAGGGTGGCCTAGCTGCTGGGACATTCAAAAGTCAGGGGGAAACCAGTGCCTGGAGTTAAAGTTTAATGAGCATTACGGTTTTTATAATCATGAAGACAGAGACAAGAACCAGCCAACACCCAGTGAGACTGAACATTATCTGTCATTGGATGAATTGAAATTGCAGTTTAAAAAAAAAAAAAAAGACAAAGAAGTATAGTAGGATTGACTTCATATCTCTATTTTGGTTAAAAAAAAAAAAAAAAGCAAAACTTGAACCAATCTCATTGGCTTTGAAATTGGCCTAGCTCATCCTTTGCTTTCCTACAGCATGGTTCTGATATGGCACCCTCAGTTGAAAAAGATCTTCAGCAACTGTCATTCACCCCTCAGGCAAGTCTAAATTCTTGAGCTTAGCATTCCAGGACTTCTAAAATCCTTCCCTGCTTCACTTGGTTCAACTTGCCCTTTCCCCATCTGAAATCACTTCTCCATCAAATGCTTTGCAGCTTCTGCAAGAATCTCACTTTCTTGTTCCTCAGCCTTCCCACAACGTTTTATGTACCTCAGGGTCCTCCCCACTTTCTTTAAAATCCAAGGCCTTTCTGTCATACATGATAGCATTTCTTTGAAGCCTGTCCCCAAGACAAATGCAACTTTTCTACCTTCAAGATTTCTGTTATTTTCTGTATCTATGTTGGACAACTCACAACTTTTTAAACTGGTGTTTTAGTGACTTGTGGCCCCTTGAACTAACTGTAGTCAGGCTCCTCTGATATTTCCTGTTAACTAGGCCCTGACTTTAGAGCGCCTGTTAGTCTCTGCTTAGTCCAGTTTTAGCAAGAATGTTGCTGGGTTAATTTAAAGAAAATCCCCCATGCTTGACATCTGATGGAATTTCTTTTTCCCACACTCAATACCTTATCACCTTGGCCTGCTTCTGCAATAATCCTGTCAAGTAGGTTTGGCCAGAATCTCTCTGACCCTTGATGTTTCCTCCTAGTAATTTCCCTCACCCTAACTCTTACCTTGCTCCTTAGCTCTAAATTCCCACCTTTCCCTGCTGCATTCAGAATTGAGCCAGATGTCTCTTTCCACTCCAGAGCCCTGTTATAGAAACCACCCTTGAATAAAGTCTGCCTTACCATTCTTTGACAAGTGTCATGGATATATATATATATATATATTTTTTTTTTTTAAACAGTGGTCTATCCCTGAGGACCAGGTTAACAATTTTAAGGATAATTGAATATTGCAGAGGAGGTAACTCTGTAACACATCTATGAAAATTGCTTAATAAAAATTACTAAGTGAATGAAGAGAGTGAATGAATCATTTTCTGGCTCCTCTTTAAAAAATGTTTCCTAGTTAGTTGGTTGAAAATTTGTTTCTTTGTTATCCTTTCTAAGATTAGACTTATTTTGTCTACTTCAGAAGTGCTATTAAAGTATCTTTCCAAAAAATAAAAATTTTAACATCAGTGACTTGCAAATTGAAACGAGATGTAAGAATGTGACTCAGTCTCTTAGCTCTCAGATTTGCTTGAAATAAGCTTTTCCGTTTTCCTAAATCAGAATACTATAAGCTTAATAAAAGAGATATTGTGGATATTATGTTTGGCAACACAGCAGTGAACTGGTATACCCTTTCTCTAAAATTAGAAGAATGTTTTCTTCAAAACAAAACAAGGACCTTTTGTTGTTGTTGTTTGATACTGGAGACTGAACTCAGGGACACAATGCACTGAGCTACATCCTTGGCCCCCCCCCCCCTTTTTTTTTTTTTTTATCTTGAGACAGCATTTCACTAAGTTGCTGAGGTTGGCCTCAAACTTGCAATCCTGCCTCTGCCTCCTGAGTTGCTGGGTTTACAGAGTGTGCCACTGTGCCTGGCTAAAATAAGGATTCTTAATTGCTTCCAACCCACAGAAATTTAGAATTAATGCACAATGTCATTTAGAATGGGTTCTGGACCAAAAAGCAGGTCTTTAACTGCATACAACAGCATCAACTTCCAGTTGAAAGATGCTTGTCAAGGCAATTCATGGGGGACTGAGGGAGGCTGCTTCAAGAACACAACATATGCAGCAGTTGGACCGGAGAGAAGGAGAGAGGGATGCCGAGTTGCCATAGTAACATTACAGGAGGGAATTGAAATTGCATGGGGTTAGTAATTTTTTTTTTCAATTCTCTTGATTTTTTAAGGCACTAATATAATGAACGAATTTCCCTTGGGCAGAATTCTGAGGCAGGCAAACTAGCTGGTCCAGATCTCATATTTCATTTCAGTGACAGTAATTTTATTAGTAAGGTGGGAACTGCACTTTACTGGCTGAACAGAATACTCTCTGGTGTCAGCCTAAGAACAAAACCTTGCCCGTATGAAGGCCAAGAAGACTTTCTTTCAAGTTTAATTTCTCTGAAAAGCAGGAAGCAGGACATTGAGGCATCACAGCTGAGAATATGAAGCCAGTGTATCGTATTTTGATTTGTGTCTTATAGATCCCTCCCATGTCATCGTCTTAGGCAAAAAACTTACTTTAGAGAAGGGAAATGAATTTAAGCAAGGAAAATTCTGTGAATATATTGTGGATGTAAAAAGTTAATATAATCTTTAACTGAAAACAGTGAAAGAAAATATAGACAGTACTCAGGAGAAAAGAGGTATAATGACTTCCAAATATTAACTAAAGGGCCCTACACACAGTCTTTTAGCAAAGCTATTCATGTTGTATTTTTACCAAGAGTTCTGACTATATCCTTACTTTGTTAGGCAGTTATAGAGTTAACCTAAGAGGAGGTGCAATAACATTTTTGAATGTTCTCTGTTACAGGCACTTTGTATTTGGAATCTTATTTAATACTGACAACAACTCCATGAGAAAAGCATCAGTAGTTCCATTTATAGATGACAAAGCTGCTCCAGGGGATTCATGTACCTATCCAAGGTCACATGGCAAGTAAGTGGTTGGAATTAGAATTTACGCTCAGGCTCACCTCTGTCTGAAGGATTGGATTTCTTCTACTATGCCAAGCAACCTCTAAAAATACAAGCATTCAATATTCTTTTAAGATCAATAATTCATTTCTGCCATTTGTACATAGGGGAGAGAAACACCTCTTTCTAATTCTCTTCCTTAGTCTATTGCTGCACATTCTGTACCTTTAGAATTAAACTAAAAGGAAGAAAAATTCTCCTGTCTTCTCTCTGCTTAGAAAATGACAACTTTCTTTCTGAACTAGAAGATGCCCTTATGCTATTTGTTTTGTATTTTTTCACCCTCTTTTTTTGGTGGTTTTTGTCTCTCTTGTCTTCCTTTGGGCTGAATATTTAATATTGTGATCATTGAATCATTATATATAACATCCGTTAACTTCTCCTTTGACTTTAGCTTTATTTTCTTGGTGGTGATTGCCCTAGGAGTTACAGTGCATATTCTTAATTTATCATCATCTGAATATTATATAGTAACATCATATTATGCTAATATTATATTACACTTAATATATATATATATAACTGATATTATATCACTTCATGTATGAAAATTCTGCAATATAATTCCATTTATACTATTTTCATTTTTTTGCTCTAAGTAGCAAATATTTCTACATATATTGTAAAACTCAAAATACATTGATATTTTTGTTAAAGCAATTGACTTTTAAAAAACTCAGGAAAAGGAAAAAATTGTGTAATATGATCTTAAATATCATAAAATTTGATTTTAAATCAAGGTGTTTTTGCAGAGCCCTTATAAGATGATATATGCTTGGAAAAGTTAAATTAAGGTTTAAAATTAAAACAATTATATCTTATTTATTTATTGCATCCTTTTGAGAAGGAAGATTGACAACTACACAGTATTTGTATGCCAAATTAGTGTCGAGGTATTTAAAAGAAATTGGATGTGAGCACTACTAACATATATCAAGGGAAAACAGGGGTGGTGAGGGGAGAAGATTACCTTCTGAAGACAGCACTTGTGACCACAAAGCAATTAGCCAAAGTAATAACTGTCCTGAGCCTGCTTTGTAGATTCTTCAAGAACCAGGCATGTGACATTTACCCACTACTTTTAGTTCCCTAATTTGGAAAGGGAATGAGTTTTCTAACATAGTGTAAAATCATTGGGAGAGAAGAAAAAAGAAAGCCCCTTTCTCCATGTTCTGAGAACTCTTTGCAACTGTCAAATACATTTTTTCTTTCAAAGAGACCCTCTCAAGTTTACAAAGCTAAGGGCATTTATGATTACTTGTCCTTCCTTTAATCTAAAGAAATATTTTCAATTAATTTCTAATATTTGTGCATAAAATTGAGAAATATCAATATACTTTTGTATGGCATAAATGATTATTAAGTTAGCCTTGATTCACAGAAACCAGTCTGTTGCCCTGCCAAATGCTATGTCAACATTCTATCTTAGAACTCTATAAGGGGAAGTAAAGCCTAAATTTTTTCTCTGAGAGAGACTATTTCATTACTTTAAAAAATTTAATATTTTCTTCAAACAAATAAAGCAAACACAGATAGAAATATTCCTTTTTCCTTTGTATTAAATGTGAGAAGTACAACGAGTTGCATTTCAGTATAAGTTAAAATTATAGGATATTCAAATTTACTCTGACATTTTTCCAGAATAGTAAGAATTTAACAATTGTCAGGTTGGAGGTGTTCTGAGACCGCTCAATCTACCTGTGCACAAAGATCTATTCTTCTAAGTGAACTGGTTGTCATTAACTTCAGGGAAAAATATTACATTACCACAGTATCGGTATAAAGTCAAATAACTTAAGACCCTTTGTTAAATTTGTAATTAAAGACTGTATCTGATTTCAACATATTCAGCAAATGCTGAGCATCTAATATGTGCCAGGAAGTACTTTAAGTATGCTAAGTGCTACGGATACTATGATAAATATATACATCTTAGTATCAAAGCACAGCTTTTCATGCACTGTGGTAGTAACAGGATGATTGAGGTGGAGGGCAGCAGCAAATTGCTAGGAAGATTGGAAGTCAGGAGGGGCATACCTGGAGCAGTGTTCTGGGAACCAGAGCATAGTTCTTACTGACTCTACCTTGAACTCTGTAACTTCTCAGAATCAGTAAACACAAGCACAGCTGCCTTTATGATTAGATGTGGAGAAGTTGGTGAAAAGAGAGAATTTAAGTTCTTAAAATGGCTCTGGTATAGGGACCATATTGAGTCTCTGCCTGGGCTGGGAATTGATGCAAAAGAAATGAAAATGACAAAGAGACCATGTGTTGCAAAGCATCTTCCTTCAACATGTACCAAGCACTCATGCTAACTTTGAAGATAGTAAGAGTTTGAAGAGAAATAGCAGGCCATCCTTAGAAAACATTGTAGTCTATTAAGAAACAAAGCCATTAAGATCTTGTTGAAAAAACAAACGTTATAATCATTTTAAAATTAGAATGCTGCATACTGAACCAACTAAAGACTGCCTTGACATGTATTTCTATCTCTGCATGCTTCTCACCATTGTTATAGATGTACTGTACATACTCGAGTTGGCTATCAACATGAGTGTTAACATGCCAGTTGATACTAGTCAGCACTATGGGACTTGGAAAATCAGAAAAGCTTTCTTGAATTGAGCTAAATAGAGACATGAAATCACTGATGTATCAGATCCTAACTAAGCTCTAAGGGAAGATTCATGTTTAATCATCTTGAATTTCATGAGAAACAATTACTTTTGTAGTGTTGGGGATTTAACCTAGGGCCTCTTGCATTCTAAACAGGTGCTGAGCAACTGAGCTGCAGCCCTAGAACTAATTATTCTTTGAGTTACAATATCCAGCACTGAAATGCGTGTGAGATCATTGGAACAACTAGCATGGGAAGGAAAGGAATTTTCCTTAGGCCACAATTGTACCGCTTGCAGTCAGACTTAAGACTTAGGAGATTAGGGGCTGGGATGTAGCTCAGTGGTAGGGCACTGTGGCATGAGGCCCTGGGTTTAATCCCTGGCAACACACATGAAGACTGCAGAGATTAGGCACTAGGGTAATATAAAATTCATGCTCATTCTGCGTTTCCAGCTGGTAAGATCTTGCTGAGGTCCTACCTCAATTACCCTGATCACAATTCAAGTTTACTTCCTGGAATAAAAATGCTTTCAGAGCTGTCTTTTAAACTGAATCCTTTATTAGGTGATCAGCCCATGCCAGCACTAGACTCCAAGGTCAAGTCAAGAGATATCTGTGTCTAAACATGGGGAGTGGTGTATACCAGGTCAGATTTTTGAATGCAACAAGATAGCCACAACAATAGGAAGTACTTGGTAGGCACTATATGAGTGGAGAATACTACTTTCTCCAAAGCTACTACTAGATTGAGCAATTAAAACTTGTATTTATGAAAATTCAACTTCTTGGTTTTTGGCCTGTCCCCATGGCTTTCTGACATTTTAGCTCCCTCCCTCCCAATCAGTACTTTGTCATTTCAGCAAGAGAGAAGCGAAGCTCTGATGAGGAGAACACAGAATAGCTCACATATTTTGGGCAGACACTACGCTATCTTCCACTGAGTCTGCCAGGAATTCAGTCTGCACACAACTGACACCCTTCCCTCAGCCCACCCCACACAGGACAATACCAAAAGAATGACAGGCTTTTCTGTTCCCTGGTTCCCTAAGACTTTCCTTCGCATCCCCATGTCACTGTTTAACACTGAAGACAAGTAAACCCAAGTCAAAACTAGATGGGAGGTAAAAGGGGTCTATGTCATTGTTGAAAATAACATAGCAGTAAAATAACTTCAGGGAGGCAGCACCACTTAGAAACCAAATGGCAAAGAAAATTGTGCCTCTACACATTATTTCCTATAGCTGATATTTTTATCCCTAATTTTTATGCTTATCCCCAGGTCCTCCCCTGTGACACTGAATGCCCCCTATACGTACTTTGTACATACCTTTCCCCTCCCAGTTTATTAAATACAGCATGTACATGTTTGATCAATGATGCAAAATGACAAATAATTTTGCTATTCTGATGACTGATGACTACATCTAGAGGGGGAAAATAAGGTAATTTCCAATCCACAAACCAGCTAAAATCCCAGCTGGATATACAGGCAATCTCTTCAAGTTTCTCTTTTCTGCTTGTCTCTTTCTTCCCTCATTTCCCTTCAGAATGATCCCCCCTCCCATTTATAAATGCACCTCCATGCAGTAATCAAATGGTAAAAGCAATGCAACTCTACCTTTTAATCCTTACAAGCTCTTTAAATAGCCTGCGCTTAGACTTCTGCCATTTATAGCGATGGTTCTAGCATTCTTTATATACTGATGAGTCCTTCTTATTGAAATATGTAAAAGGCAGTTCAATGAGATCTCTATTCAATTTACCTTCTACTGAGGTAATACTTTAGGAGTCAACCCTTACCTTTCTTCACTCTTCCTCTCTAGAAAGCTTGTAGCTCCCCTCCACTTCCTATTTACTCATCAGTACCTACACAAAGCAGGAAGCACTGTTGTTTGTGTGTGTGTGTGTGTGTGTGTGTGTGTGTGTATTTATTTATGGTACTAGGGACTGAACCCAGGGCTTCTTGCATGACAGGCAGACACTGTACCACTGAACCACATCCCCAGCCCAGAGAGCTTGTATCTTGTAAGGTGCATGCATGGTTTTCCGGTTCAATAGTCATCAGGAAAAAGAAGTTTGGATCTCCTGCTTTCTACCTATGGCTGGGCTGGACTAGGGACAGAGTACAGAAGAGAAACTAGCCCATTAGCTTCATGAAGACAGGAAAAGTGTTGCCTTCCTCTTTCACCTGCTACATCTGGTCTACAGTAGACACTGTAGTCATTTATTGGTTGGGTGAATAAATGCAACGAATGATAAATGAAGTAGTAAATCCAAGCACTGCAGGAATCAAATTGAGGTTGCCAGGCTAGTTTTAGAAACACGGAGATCAGGATTCTTGGAAGGGGGAAGCACAGGATTAGAGCAGCTACAATTACAAGGTAGGGAAACCATCCAAAAACCTTAAATAAGTGGATGCTTATGGTGAGGCCACCTTTTTATTAGACTGGCTCTTGCTCAGATCTTGTAAGAACCACTTGAAGTGTGGAAAAAGAAAACCCCTTTGCTAGAGTTTCAGTACTAATTGGAGCTCCGAGACAACCTAGGAGTAATGACTGGGATTTATTTCTGGCCTGCTTTATAATAGAACAGTTTACAAACTTGACCTTGATTGCTGGAGCAATCTTTCAAAATGCTATTAATTTTATTCGTCTTCAGATAGAGAAATTAAAAGTAGAAAGTTTAAATAGCCTACCTAGTTCAACCGGCCAAGCTCATAATCTGATTTAAAACCAGATTTTCAGTTCTTTACCATAACCCTGGTGCCTCAGACAAAATAAACAACATACTTCACATACATAACATACATGAGGCCTTGGGTTCAATCCCTAGCAATTCAAAACAAACAACAACAATCCGCCCCCCCCAACCCAAGAAAAACCCTGAAACCAAGCAAATCACAACAAAACCTACACAATATACCATAAACATCAAGTTATACATATTTATGGGTTTTTAAATTTAAAAAATTTAATTGTGTTAAAACATACTTGATATTAAATTTAGCACAACTTTTTTTTGGGGGGGGGGACTGAGTACTAAACCTATAGGTGCTCTGCCACTGCAGGACATCCCCGGCTCCACTATTTTTTTTTTTTTCACCAAGTTGCAGAAGCTGACCTCAAACTTGCAATCCCCCTGCCTTACCACCCCAAATCTCTGGCATTACAAGTGTGCACCACCATGCCTAGCACGCTTAGCCATTTTTAACTATTTATTTCAGTAGTGTTAATTATATTTATTTTGTTGTCTGATAGGTCACTAGAACACTTTTTTTAATCTTGCTTTTTAATCTGAAATTCCATAATTTAAACAACTCCTTATTTCCCCTTTCCCCAGCCTCTGGAAAGCACTCTCCTATTTTCTATTTCCATGAGTTTTTTCTTCCTCTGGTGCTAGGGATGGAACCTAGAGCTTTGTGCATGCTAAGCATATACTCTAACACTGTGCTGTATTCCTGGACCATTTCCATGATTTTGACAGTTTCGATATCTCAATTAAGTGACATCATACAGTATTTTGCCTTTTATGACCAATTTATATAACTTAGCATAATGTCCTCAAGATTAATCCACGTTGTAGCATGTAACAAGATTTCCATTTTTAAGGCTGAATAATATTTCATTATATATAAATAGTGCATTTAAAAATTCATTCATCTATTAATGGACATTTGGGCTACTGGCATCTCTGAACCACTGTGGACAATGATGTAATGAACACAACTAGAAAAATTTCTTGGAGACCCTGCTTTCAATTATTTTGGGTATCTATCCAGAGGTGGGACTGCGGGTCATATGATAGTTCTATTTTTAATTTTCTGAAGAATAGCCATACAATTCCTATTGTGGCCACATCATTTTATATTCCCTCAAACAACAGAGAAGATGGATTTTTCAATAGAAAAACTATCAGTTTTAACTTCAAACTAATCAAATAGTTCAGCTTGCCATGTCATATAATTCTTGAAAATTTAACTCAGTGAAAACTCTAGACCTTAGAGCCTATTCCTGTAATTAAAGACAAACACTAGTTAAACATAATTAATGATTTATAAAGATGAACATCCACCCTATTTTAAGAAGAATAGATGTGGTTGGCATTTTCGAAGAGACTACAAGGAATTAAAAATAAAGCCAATGTTTAACCAACACAAATGCAGTAGGAAAAATATTCCTACCTCTTGGAAATAAGTATGAGCATGCATATAAGTAGCACTCTTACCCTGGTTTTGGCATCGATTTTAGCTCCTCGATCAAGCAACAGTTTCACCATATTTGCATTTCCTCTTTTTGATGCAACATGTAAGGGAGTGATGTCATTCTGTGGAAGAACAGAAAAAGAGACAGTTTTGATATCCTTAGTTTAGATAAAATACTGCTGTCTAAACTTCCCTCAACATTATTCTTGTTCCTATTTAAACATTATAAAACTATACTTCCCAACGTTTCTGACAGCAATTTTTTCAGAAGGGATAGTCTGTGGTTGGTGCCCATATTTATTTATTTCGATTACTGGTGTTCATTGATGGATGAGATGATAACTTTTTTCTCCAAAAGTCTGCCCTTTTTTTTTCTCCTCTAAGTGCAAACTGTTACTTATACAGCTTCTACCTTCTACACCAAATATACTAAATTTTAGGGCAGAAAAAGCCACAAAGCATGTATTTATGCCTCTTTTAATACAACATTCACTAGCTTCCAAAAGTGAACAGATAACATAAAGGCTACAAAATCCCGTGCCTTTATGTCAATGTATTTTCCCACAAATTTGTGTGATACTAAGCATATTGGATAGCGAGCAGGTGACTGACAAGTGACTAATTAAGTTGGTCTAGACTGAGTTAAAGGAGTGTCATGTGACTCATAATCTTTCCCAGGCTCAGTAGGAGCCTCAGGTTGTCACAGAGGGACAATAGCCCCTGAAACTGGAATATCTGTTCTTTCCTGACATCCCTTGCACATAGTGTCCGAGGGTGTTTGCAAGGTTTTATTAGCAATCTCACAGAGAGCTAAAAAGTTTTCTTTGTAGAGTACCCTCAAGGAAGAGCCAAGTTATTACAACAAATTTCAATTAGGTTCTCCTTGATTTTTTTTTTTTTTGTGTGTGTGATACAAGGGTTCCCTACCATTCAGCTATACCCTCAGCCCTTTTTATTTATTAGAAAAATATGTATATATATGTATTTTAGTTGTTGATGAATATTTATTTACATTTGGTGCTGAGAATTGAACACAGTGCCTTACACATGCTAGGCAAGTGCTCTACCACTGCACTATGACCCCAGTGCCAGGCCTTTTTATTTTGATATGGAGTCTCACCGAGTTGCCCAGGTTGGCCTTGAACTTGCAAACCTCCTGCCTCAGCCTCTGTAGTCCCAGGAATAATAGGTATGTGCCACTGGGACCAGTTTAATGTTCTCCTTGATTTCAATGGTTGGCTATCACACTTCTGTCCTTAGTGTATCTTACAGCTACTATGACCATTTCCAAACTACCAAGGAAATGTATGTATATACTGAAAAAAAATTCCCTATTTTTGTTCCTTATTTTTGTGTAGCAGTAACACACATTTAAAATCTGTTGTTTGCAAAGGTCAGAAATATCATAAATAAATTAGGCTCACGGGGAAATAGAGCTTGATACACATACAAGCTCCATTTATTGATTGGGTTATTAATAGTTACCAAGTATTGGTCACTTCCTGCTTGTCAAGTATTGTACTAGATTTGACTTTATTTGTGAAGTGCTGGAGATCCACCCAGGGCCTCACAAATGCTAGACAAGTACTCTGCCACTGAGCTACCTAAGGTCTTTTACTATCTCATTTAATTCTCATAGTCCTCAACATACCCTATACAACCTGAATTGTAATCCCTGTTTTTTCTACTATGATTTCTTATTTGTTTTAGTTATACAAGACAGAATACATTTGGTATAGCATACATAAATGGGGTATAATTTCTCATTTTTCTGATTGTACATGTTTTAGAATCACATTAGTCATGCACTCATGTGTACATAAAGTAATAATGTCTGTTTCATTCCACTATCCTTCCTATCCTCTCCTCCCCTCCCTTGCTGCCCCTAACACTGCTGCCCCTCTTAATTCCTGTTTTACAGATACAGAAATAGCTATCAGAAGCAGGGTTCAATTTTTAAAAGTTTAAACTCAAACACAATATTTTTTAAGTATGTTTCTTTTTTATTTAAATTAGGGCTTTGTAGTTATGCATAGTAGCTGCATTCATACCAACAAACTCATACATGCATGGAATTCAATTCAGCTCCTGATTCCCTGCTTTCCCCTCCCATCCTCCTTCCTCTCTCCCATTTTCCTTCCTCTCTTTTACCTAGGCTTCCCTTTGCTAGTCTATTTATTTATATTTGATTGGCTCTACCTATGCATAAGGGTGAAGTTTCCTGTGGTATATTTATATATGCACATGATTTTTAAAGAATTCATTCTGCATTGCCTGTCCTTCTTGAGAGAAAACATTCAACCTTTGAGTTTCTGAGTTTGGCTTATTTCACTTAGCATGATATTCCCTATTTCCATTCATTTACTGGCAAATGCCATAATCTCATTCTTTATGGAAGATTGGAACTCCATTGTATTTATACACTACAATTTCTTAATCTATTCATCTATTGATGGGCACCTGGGTTGATTTTAAAATTTAGCTATTATGAATTGTGCTGCTATAAATACTGAGGTGGCTATATTGCTGTAGCATGCCTACTTTAGATCTTTTGGTTAAAAAAAAAAAAAGGAGTGGGATACCTGGGGCATATGGTGGAACCATCCCTGGTTTTTTAAGGAGTCTTCATACTGCATTCCAGAGTGATTGTACTAATCTGCAAGCTCATGAACAACATACAAGTGTGCCTTTCCCTACACAACCTTACCAGTGTTTAGTATTGTTTGTATTCTTGATCATCATCATTTTGACTAGAGTGAGATGAAATCTAATTGTAGTTTTGATTTGCAATTCCCTGATTTCTAGAGATGCTAAACATTTTTTTCATATACTGGTTGGTCATTTGTATTTCTTTTTTTAAGGAGTTTTTGTTTAGTTCTTTTGTCCATTTATTGATTGGGTTATTATTATTTTTTGGTGTTAAGTTTTTTGAGTTCTTTGTATATTCTGGATTCAAATCTTCTACTGGAGGAACAACTGGCTAAGATTTTCTCCTGTTCTGTAGGGTCTCTCTTCATGCTCTTAATCATTTTCTTTGCTGTGCAGAAGCTTTTTTATTTTGATTGCATCCAACTTATCGATTCCTGGTTTTATTTATTGTGCTTTGGAGATCTTGTTAAGAAAGTCAGTGCCAGCACTTCATATCAGGGAGTGATGACCCTTTGTTTTCTTATAGCAAGTGTAAACTTCCTGATCTGATTAAGTCTTTGATCCATTTTAATTTGAGTTTTATGCCAGGTGATAGGGTCTAGTTTTGTGTTTCTATATATAGCTATCAGTTTTCCCAGCACCATTTTTTAAAAAGGCTATCTTTTCTCTAAGGTATATTTTTGGTACCTTTATCAAATATCAGATGGCAGTAGGTACCTGGATTTGTCTTGTGTCTCCTGTTCTGTTCCATTGGTCTTTATGTCTATTTTGATGCCAATAACATGCTGGTTTTATTATTATAGCTCTGTAGTATAATTTCAGATCAGGTATTGTGATGCCTCCCACTTTGGTTTTGCTTTTAGTATTGCTTTGGCTATTCTGGGTCGCTTATTCTTCCAAATGAATTTAAGAATTGTTTTTCTAATTCTGTGTTAAACACATTATTTAAAAAACAATTTATAATGAGAAATTGCAAAGTTTGAGAGAAAAGCATGATGAACTTGAGGTGCTCCTCAGCCAAGCTCAATAAATTATCAACCTTGAGGCAGGAGCATTGTTGTGGCAGAGTACCTGCTTAGCATGGGTAAGATCCTGGTTCTGTTCCCAGCACCATTCCCTCTGACCAATTAACCTTTTGCTCATATTTCTTTTATACTCACTACTTTTTTCTTCCCTTATGAACTTAAAAGAGAAGAAAAGGCTGGGTAAGGTGGCACAGGCCTGTAATCCCAAAAACTTGAGAGGCTGAGGCAGGAGGCCACCCTCAGCAATTTGGCAAGGCCCTAAGCAACTGAGACCGTGTCTCAAAAGAAAAAAATAAAAATGGCTGGGGTTGTAGGTTCAATCTCCAGTACTATTTATTATTTATATTTGGGACAGGGGACCCTCTTCCTTGTCCAGGGGTTGCTCTCTTACTCTCCTATTCTCAACCACTCCACAGTAGCTGAGACTACAGGGATATACTGCTGCATCTGGCTAGGGGAGGATGCTTTAAAATAAAATCACAATAAATTATTGTGACCAAGAAAGTAAAAATAATAAAATAGCACCCAAGCCCCCATTTATTTTCAAATCCTCCCATTGTCTCCAACTGACTAAACACCACCCCCCATAAGAAGGTCCTTGAACTGAAAGGTCCTTGAAGTTTCTTTTAATCTCCAGAGCTCCCATGCCCCACCTCTTTCCCATGTCCATTTGTTACTGAAGTAACTTGATGACTTATTGTGTAAAGTTTTCCACCACCTGCATTTGACTGATGACATCCCCATGGGTGGTGGTGTTTAACATGACCTTTCCCCTCCCTATCTTCAGCAAACATTTCTATTTCAATATTTTTAACCATTCATTCCCTTATGAGTAGAGAGAGACTGTACATTCTTTATATCTTATTATTCTTAGATATTAAAATATAATTTAAGGATTATTTTCATAATAATTAAGGATGATTCTTAGAGGCCAAAATATAGATCAGTGGTGAATCCATTAAATAAAAGAAGAAAAAGGCCTGAGTATAACAATTTATCTTAGGAACACTGGTGGGGAGTGGGGAGGACTAATGCCATTGTTCTAGAACAGGGGCAGGCTGATGTTTTCAGCAAAGGGCCAGATGGCAGAATTCTGTGCTCTGCAGATCACAATGTCTGATCTGATGTACCTGCTCAACTTTGCCACCGTAGCACAAAGTGGCCACACACAAAAAAAACATAAAGGAACAGCAGTGGTTGTACTCTGTGGGCTGGATTTGATGTATAGGCAGTCCTTGGCTGACTCCTGCTGGGACCCCAGCTTATGGTTGAAAGTTTCAACTGTGTGTGACAGATTACAAAAGAGGAAGCGAGGCTACAGGGTGTGCACTGTGTGAGGTTTAGTCCTGAGTCCTGTTTGGTATGTGTGAAGGATAGCAGAAGGAAATACATTTTGTGTTGACTTTTAGGTCTGTTTCACTTGTCTCCATGTTCTGGGCTCAAATGTGTGTGGCTCTAATGACCCAAGCAGCACAGTGGGTGAACTCTAGCTCTGAGCCAGCAGGTGGAGTGTCAGGTTAGGAACACAGGAAACAGTCCACAGGAGCCCTAGGGGGATGTAACCCCAAATCCTCATCGCTTCTCCATGAGGAGGGGCTTCCTTGCTATTGTCCCTTGGAAAAATGGACTCTCACCTGATTAAGAAGGACTTAATCAACCTTTATCACAACAGGCTAACTTTAGTGAGAGCATTAACTATTTCTGTTGCTTCCTTTCAGATTTATATACTCTGTCTCAGACATAGAGATGTCAAAAAGATAAAAAGAAAGGGTTGCCTGGAATTCCTAATTTTCATGTTTTTCTATACCCTTCCTAGAGGACTACTTTATATTTTGTAGGCTTTTAAAAAAGTGCTTTAAAGGACTTATATACTTACACCTTCAATTTAACTTCATGACAACCAGTGAATAATATGGAAAACTTTAACTCCACTTAATAAAAGAAGGAGATATGGAAATGGTCCTTAATTTGCAGATTAAGAAACAGCTAACCACAGGCAGAATCAGGATCAGAATTCTGATTTCCACATGCTCTAGCAGTGGCATTTTCAGCTAGGGGTCAGAATGCCTCTATCTAAAGACTGTGGCTTTTCTTCTCTGTCAAATGGAGCTTTTCACTGATATGCACACTTTTTCATTCCCGAGTCATGTAGTAACTGCTTCTGTCAAGTAGGAACAAATCAAGAGCAAAGTGGTACCTCTGAATCACTCAGAGAGCTTTTTATATTTTTATTCTTCTATTTAATCAATAAAAGTACCTTATGCCCTACTATGTATGAGGCCAGTTGCTACATTTCCATTGTCCAAGCAAACAGCAAATTATAAAATCCCAACATATCAAGAGTCCCATGATGTGAGAGACAAAGTCTTGTTTAAAAGAGCCCCGATTTGCTGGTGAAAATTGTACACACTTGCTGGATTGCAGTTTGGCACTATATATGAAAAGCCTTCAAATCTGTAATCACAGATACAAGGCAGTGTTTGACAGTCAGGGTAGAAAGAGCAGGAGTATAAAGACGGATCCAGCCCTGAGGCCAGGTAAACTCCCTAAGGCTGAGACTGAGCCAGAATAAAAGATCCCTGAGCCAAGTGAAGCCAGCACAGAGTATTGGGCAAGAGCAGTCAACTGGTAAGGGTTGGGGTTGTGCTAGAGATCTCCTCTGTGCTGCAGGTGTCCCGAGAAAACTGAGGGAGGAGCTCTAAGATTAAGTGAAATTCTCAGACAGCCCAGCCCTCACCCCAAGGCAAATGGCAGAATCCCCTGAGGACTCAGACTCAAAAACAAAAATGCAGACTTGGCTCACCCCCCATTAAACTGGTTACATAACTAATATTTGCAGCCTAACAGAAGGGGGAATAAAAGCATCCATTTTCAGCAAAAGTACCAAATAAGCCGAATCTCTCCTATTACAGATAGTATCCAGTGGTCTATCTAATGGGGTGAACAACACACATGGAAAGATAGAAAATGTCAGCAAAGAATTCCCAAGAGAGAGAGGCAAATGGAAACACTTGATAAGAAAACCACAATATCAGAAATAAAGAATTCCTTTGATGGACCCATGAGTAGACGTCACACAATCAGGGAACAATCAGGGAACCTAAAAATACATCTATTCATAAGTTCTTCCAAACTGGAGTACAGAGAGTGGGAGGAACAAAGAGCCAAGGGTCCAAGACTGTGGGACAATATGAAGTGGCTGAATGGAGTGGCATAAGGAGAAGAAATGGGATTGGACAAAGGAAATATTTGAAGAGTTATTAATGTCAAGCATTTTCTCAAGATAATGAAGGGAATAAAAACCCAAAATCTGAGAAGCTTTGGGGGCACCAAGCAAGATAAGCAACAACCAAAATCCACCAAGATACTCATCAAACTGCTGAAAATGAAAGATAAATAAAAAGATCTTGAGGGTTGTTAAGGGGGAAGAAACAATATGCTTCATACAGAGAACAAAGAAGTATAGAAGACTCAGCAGAAATTGTGCAATGTAGAAAATAAAGAAGTGACATCTTTAAATGTTATCTCTCTCTCTCTCTCTCTCTCTCTCTCTCTACACACACACACACACACACACACACACACACACACGCCCATTGTAAAAAGGCTATAGAGATATTCACCCAAAATTTATCTCTCCATGTTGGGACTACATATGACTTTTTACTTCTTCATGCTTTCCTAAAAGAATTCCACTATGGACATTTGTGTAATTTATAGTGAAAAAAATGCCTAATATATAGCCCACTCTCCCCCTGTCTCAGTTCCACCATCTGCATTCACTCTGATAGCAAGAGAGTCATTCTATCTACTTATTACCTTCTCTAATATTTGAACTGGGAAGGAAACCAATAAACCTTGAGATATTCTCACCCTAAAATATATTACTGTTTTTCCCATTAATGCAGAAATTTCAATATGGTTAAAGGTCCACACATTATTTTCAAGAAGAAACCTGAATTAAAACTTGGGTGAAACAAATTCAATCTAGAGTTTTGATCTGACCTGACCTGAATTTA
This sequence comes from Urocitellus parryii, assembly GCF_045843805.1. Taxonomy (NCBI): domain Eukaryota; kingdom Metazoa; phylum Chordata; class Mammalia; order Rodentia; family Sciuridae; genus Urocitellus; species Urocitellus parryii. Next base: position 149,164,910 of record NC_135535.1, read on the forward strand.
GTATAAAAACCCACAGATACTACTCTCATTTTATGTGAATTAGCTGATTAATATAATTTTTTCTTGGGTCAATAAAAATTTTTCTTACATTTAAAAATGTACATTCAAAATGTTATAGAGTACATTAGCATTTGGGCAGTTGTTTTTAAACTAATAAGGACCTCTGAGTTGATTCAGTCCAGTGACTGAATGAGGAAGAGCTTAGAGAGCAAGGAGTGTACTTGGTGTTGCAGAGCCTGGAGCTTCGGCAAGACTCCAGGTTTCCTGATTCCCAGGTAGTTCCCTTTTCATTTCACCAGACTCTTTGCTCTTCCTTAAAATCCACTATTTTCATCAGCAGTATAATAGCATCTTGTTTAACTTTTCCATCACTAGTCAGTGTCATAATCAGTAAAAATCTTAAAAGTATAAATACAATTAACCATAACACTTTTCTTTTCTAGTACTTTCTTTTCAATTGTTTTTTAAAATATGGTAGCTAAAGACAAAAGAGCATTCCATACACAACATATACATCTTACAAACAGCAATGAAGGGAACTGGCTATAAAACTATTTATAGAAATCACTAATAGGGCTTGAATAAATATTTAGAATTTTGACTCAACAAAATCACAGCAACTTTATCTGAAACTTTTGGACCAATTACATGCTTAACAAAACAACAGGGACCCATTGCCATTTCCCCCTGTGAATTTGTACTCTCACAGTGGGATTGACAACTCCCATCCCCCCACCAACTTTATTTTCTTCCGTGCTCATCTTCTTCCACCTTAATTCACTTTTTATCTATAACCTAGGATCCTCAAAGGCAATAATCACTCAAGTTAGCAGTTAAATTTCCAATTTAGAAGGTTTTTTTTTTTTTTTTTTTTGTTTTGAGTACTGGGGATTAACCTAGGGGTGCTTAACCACCGACACACATCCCCAGACCTTTTTATTTTTTGAGACAAGGTCTGAGCTAAGGCTGGCTTCAAACTTGCGAGCCTCCTGCCTCAGCCTTCATACTTACTGGGATTACAGGCATGTGCCACCATGCCCAACTGTCTTCTACTTTGAGAAAAAAGAAAGAAGCAAATCCCTCAGTAACAAGCTAAGCTCTCTCAGGATTTGTACAAATTCATTACATTCTCCCACAATTCATTCTTCTCCAATAATAAATACTATCTGGTATCATGCTGTATTAGATCATGTTATATTTTATAAGATCACCTGTTTAAGATGATGACTTTTAAAAATAAAGACTTGTACAGTACTTTACAAACTATAAAACTGGTTCAGAAATGTGTAGAAGATTTTTAACAATGAGTTTAGGGGCAAAGAAGAAATTCCATTCTGGTTATAACCTTATTTCAACCCAATTTCCCAGCGTGACCTAGTAGCAGGCATATTTCACTGATAAAGTGAATACCAGGTGTCAGTGCTCACTCTTCCACATCCACCTTCCTGTTCAATTACACAAGGAAATGTGCCTTATCTTACATGAGCATATTTTCCCATCTGAACTATGGATACAATACCTCTACTGTCTCCATCACAGGATTGTCAAGAGGAGATATGAGAGAAATCATGTGAAAAGGAAGGAGAAAATTCACAGGTATTCCATATCTTTGTCTCATTTAACCCATACAACATTCCTAGAAAGAGATTTAATTGTTTTATCTTTATTTTACAGATGATAAAAGACTAAAAAAAAAAAAAAAAACAAACTAATTTGCCAAAGGCTGCAAAGTTGCCATGGTTTGTCTGAACTTAAGTTTATGATTTCTCCACTAACTAGACTAGTCCTGCTCTTCCTAGTAGTATAGATATATGACCAATTCTTAGTATTAGAGAATTTTTGGAGGCACCTAATAGTGGGGTAAGAAAGAAAGATAGTATTTTTGTAGGGTGGTATAATGGCTATGAGCTGAATTACTTAGGTTCAAATTCTAGGCCTGTTCCACACTAGCTATAAAACCCAGGTAAATTTATATAATTTTTCAGTATCATGTATTTCTTACTTGCAAACTCAGACTAATAACAGTGCTTATAACACTGTCATGAGGATTAAATGAGTTAATAAATATAGTGTTTTAAAAATGGTGCTTGGCATTTAATAAACATAAAAGTTGTTAGGTATAAAACTTTTTTAAAAAAGTTTTTCTACCACTGAGCTATACCCTGAGCCCTTTTTATTTATTTATTTTTAAATTTTGAGACAGGATCTTGCTAAGTTGTCCAGGCTGGCCAACTACTTGGGATCCTCCTGCCTCAGCCTCTGGAGTAGCTGGGGTTACAGGCGTGCACCACCAGGCTAGTCTGAAGCGGTTCTTATTTTTTATCATGTGGACATTAAAACAAATTATGAAAAACTGCATCTTATGAGGACATTATGAAACAGTTTGGGTAGGAAAAAAAAATGCAGATCCAAAGTAGTCTGTGAAGTCAGTGAAACCGGAAGGTGCTAAATGGGGCAGTTCTTATGGGTGCAAGAGACGTTGGAAAGACTCAGCAGGACTGTGGCTCAGGAGGAACAGCAAGGAATGGAAAGGCCTGTTCAACACACATGGCATCTAACACGGTATAAATGCCATAACACGATAGAAACACGTGGCTGCTCTACCACTGAGCATGGAGACCTGGAATAAACAACTATACCGTAGCTGCTGGGAAATGCCTGCCATTTTTTTCTTTCTCAAGTTCTTCTCTGAAACAATTAGCAAAACAAGAGCATTTCCGCCTCTTCCCCAAGTGAAAGTAGGGTCATTTTCTACCTTGCTGGTGCTAAGTGGCAGACCTTCCTTTGAATTTAAATATAAAAAGGGCCAGTTTGATCTTTGCTTTTCTTTCAAAATCTCTAGGGGATATTATCATCAAATAAAAAAGTAAGTAGATTAGACTGATGTAGAATAATAGGATAGAAAATAATTTAAAAATGGTAGAAAAGAGACAAAAGAAAGAAAAAGACTGTAACCTATATCTGAAAGCCTTCTGATAGTTTCTTGTCGTTTGGCTCCCCACGCCTGTCACTCCTAAGTTTCCAGGAAATATACAAATCTTCACTAGCAATTTTAAAGTTGCTAGAAATTCACCCACTTAAGAAAATTTCTCTGTGCACTGTTAATTAGTCAACTAATACATGGGTTTTAGAATAGATTGAACAAAGGGAGATACAAAACCTATAATATAGGTACTGTCCCCATGTTATCTATTTATCAAAAAATGGAAAAGACTCAACCTAAGGGTCTTGAGAACAGCCAGACCACCATAAAACATCTTGTGATCACCACATCACCTTCCCATGCCCAACCCTCATCACTTCAAAGAGCCTGAGACCCTGAAAGCATTTCTTATTCTCAAGATGGCCTGCCTTTTCCCTTGAATGTTCAGAGCTTGTTTTCCCAAATGACTCTCTGTGCCTCAATATCTGAAATGTCTAGAAATTATTTTCTATGGCATTTGTCAAGAACCTTCTATCCTTAGTTGAGGTCGCCATCTTTGGGACCTCATTGGACCATCTCTAGTGACATTCTGGAGGTGTAAATACCACTCCAAATTTTCTAGATGAAAATTAAATAATACAACTATTTTGTTTATGTCCTGTCTCATATATTTCATGTTCTCAAAGAGTATAAGTTCTAAAATAATTAAAAGTTGAGAGAGAATCTGGTATTCTGTACTAATTCTTACTACCTTTAGTAATTTTTGCCTCTTAGTAACTTCTATGGTCAAAAAAAAAAAAAAAAAGATGGAACATACTAAAACTAAAAAGTTTTTTTCTCAGTAAGAGAAACAATAAGAGAGGTAAATAGGGAGCCTACATCCTGGGAACAAATATTTACCCCTCACACTTCAGATAGAGCTTTAATCTTCGGAGTACACAAAGAACACAAAAAATTAAGCAACAAGAAAACAAATAACCCAATCAACAAATGGGCCAAGGATCTGAACAGACACTTCTCAGAGGAGGATATACAATCAATCAACAGATACACGAAAAAATGTTCACCATCTCTAGCAATCAGAGAAATGCAAATCAAAACTACTCTAAGATACCATCTCACTCCAGTAAGAATGGCAGCCATTATGAAGTCAAACAATAATAAGTGCTGGCGAGGATGTGGGGAAAAGGGTATACTTGTGCATTGCTGGTGGGACTGCAAATTGGTGCAGCCAATTTGGAAAGCAGAATAGAGATTCCTCGGAAAGCTGGGAATGGAACCACCATTTGACCCAGCTATTCCCCTTCTCAGACTATTCCCAAAAGACCTTAAAAGAGTATATTACAGGGACACAGCTACATCAATGTTCATAGCAGCACAATTCACAATAGCTAGACTGTGGAACCAACCCAGATGCCCTTCAGTAGATGAATGGATAAAAAAATGTGGAATTTATACACAATGGAATATTACTCAGCACTAAAAAATAACAAAATCATGGCATTTGCAGGGAAATGGATGGCATTAGAGCAGATTATGCTGAGTGAAGCTAGTCAATCCCTAAGGAGCAAGTGCCGAATGTCTTCTTTGATATAAGGGGGGGGGGTGACTCAAAATAGAACAGGGAGGAAGAGCATGAGAAGAAGATTAACATTAAATAGGGATGAGAGATGCATGGGAATGGGAGAGAGAAGGGGAATCGAACGGAAGATGGAAGGAAACCCCCACTGTTATGCAAAATTACATATAAAATGGTATGAGGAAGAAAAAAAAAAGAGAGAGAGAAAAGTGTCATAGAGTGGGTAGAGAGAGGTGATGGGAGGGGATAAGAGAGGGGGGGAGGGAATAGGAAAGGTAGCAGAATACAATAGACACTAATATGGCTGTATGTATAAACGTGGCTGTAAAACCAATGTGATACTGCAATCTGTACACGTGGAAAAAAAAAGAATACATATCCCACTTGAATCAAATGTATGATATGTCAAGATCATTGTAATGTTTTGAGCAACTAATAAAAAACAGGTCAAGTTACAAAATAAGAGATCTGAAGATCAAGATTCTGATGTGTTGAGGATATGTATTTAAAACAATTTTTAAAAATTTTATGTTCTCTCATTCTATTCTAATAATTTAGCACCATTCCTAGTGTAAACAGAAACAGAAAATGATTAGCAAACAAATTTATAGAGAAAGCACATGAAAGATATTTAAGCAAAGACCACACCATCTTCACTCAATCCACAGACATCTCTACAGCTTTTGAAAGTCTCTTCATCTCCTAGGGAAGAGATTTGTATCCGCTAATCCCCAGGCACAGAGCTTGTAATCAGTAAATGTTTGATAAGTAATATTTAAGTCTCATAAATGATGAGGATGGCGATGATTTGCACACTTATGGATTGAAACCAGGGGTGCTCTACCTCTGAGCTTCATTCACAGCCCTTTTTATTTCAAGACAAGGTCTTGCTAAGTTATTGCCCAGGCTGGGAATTTCTTTTTTGCCCCTTGAATTTGTGATCTTCTTGCCTCAGTCTCCAGAGTAGCTGGGATCACAGGCATGTACCATTGCATCTGGCATAGCAGTCATACAGATTTTAATACGATGTAGAAAAAATTTCCTTAAGAGTTTGGACTATTTTTCCATAAATTTTCATTATTTTCTACTAAGAATGCTTTATTAGTCTATTTTTATAATAACTTGATTGGGGTATAATTGATGTACCACAAGATTTACCATTTTTAAGTGTTCAATTATTTCAGTGATTTTTAGTGTACTTACTAGTTATACAAATCACCATTATCTAGATTTAGAACATTTTCATCATACCTAAAAGAAATCCCATAACATTAAGAAGTAATTTATTTTTAAGTACCCTAAACCCCTGTTTAGCTACACATTTACTGTCTTTCTTTGTAGTCTGAACTTTCTCCTAGTCTGAACTTCTCCCCTAGATGGAACTATATACTATGTGGCCTTCTGTGACAAATTCCTTCCACTTAGCACAATGTTTTCAAGATTCATCCATGTTGTGGTATCAGAACTTAATTCTTTTCTATGAGAATGCCTAAATTTTCATGCCTTAAGAAATGCATAACATCTATGCAAACAAAGATGCTTTGAATGATAAGAATTTGCTATTTAAAAGATATACCCTAAAAATTTCTAATAATTGAATATATATAAAAGAAAACACCCCAGCCTTTATAGTTTGAAAGAAATTCTACTTAGAGGGTCTATTGTTAATAATACAAGTATAAAATAAACTTGGAAATTTCCTTCATACTGTATGGACCAAAGTGGCTGCTATTGTTATTAAATAAATATCCATTTACCTTTTTATGAATTTTCAATTAACTAATATGGGATTTCTTTCACAGATAATGAAAATGCTCTTTTTTTTTTTTCACCTCTTCTCCAGTTTTGCTAACTGTTTGCTTATCCTCCAACACCTTTTCTCTCTGTGCCTTCTGGGTAAGGAGATTAAGTCCATACCAGCCTGGCTGAGAAGGAAGATATCAACTCCACTGACACTTTCTTGACCTCATTCCTTCCAGGGACACCCACTAAATCCCATTTGATGAGACACCTGATAGCGTTGGGCTCCCCAGGCAGCAGCAGATGCTTGGATATTTAATGTTTGTTGTGAAATCAGGTTCTCAGTGTTGGATCTATTTTGCTCCAAACTCAGGAGATTTAGTTATTTTCTTTTAAGGATAATCTGAGGCTAGTCATCGTTAATACTGTCAGAGGCTTCCACTCAGATATATAGGGGCGCTCATCAACAATTTAGATAAGGCACAGTCAGGTTTTCCTCTGGTTCTTTCAAGTGGTTTAGCAGTGCAGGAAGGCAGGTCTTATTTAGAGTAAATATTCAACATTTGCTCCCCATCCCCACAATCAGCTCATACATATAATCCCAGCTGTTGCCAGATGGAAACACTGGAATCAAAGCTGGTCTTGGACCTCTTCCCTCAAATACAAATTTCTCTTCTACCTTTGGAGATGTTACAGATGATTCCATCTTTGTAGGTATCTAGTTTAGTGGTTTTCAAAGTATGCTTTAGGTAAAACACACATAAATTAAAACTTCTATCTCAACCATTAAGTATACAGTTCAGTAGCAATAAGTACATTCACACTGTTGTATAAACAATCTTCAGAATTCTTTTCATCTTGAGAAATCAAACTTTATACCTGTGAAGTAATTCCCCAATTTGTCTTCCCCCTTCTTCAACCTATTGCAATTACCATTAGGATTCTTTTGTATTATAGCATGAATCAAAATCTCCCTCCTTTTCAAAAGCCGAGTAATATTCTGACATGTAAACATCACATTCTGTTTCTTCACTCACTGTTGATCACTTAGGTTGTGTCTACCGTTGGGCTATTGTGAATAATACTGCTATGTATCTAGATGTACAAACCTCTCTAGACTCTGATTTTTTGTTTTTCCTGGTGTATATGCAGAAGTTAAGTGGTCAAACAATACTTCCAGGTAAACATCAAACTTTTCATTGTGGCTGCATGATTTTACATTCCCATCAAGAGTGTACAAGAGTTCTCCTAAAATCTTCATAACCTTGTCAGCACTAGTTATTTTATTTGACAGTAGCCATCCTAATGGGTATTCAGTAGATGCTTTTCAAACATTTTTTAGGCTACATTTCAGGATCTCCATTATCCATAAATAATGAAAAATGTTGTGGGGTAGGTGTTGAAGGGTGAAACAGAAGTGCCTTTTACTCTGTGAAGAGTTCTGCTAAAAATAAAATTGATGCCAACTGAGACCAAGCAACTATTTGTTTTATAGGAGAACAAACAATCACAATGGGACAAAACAACCAACTTTGTGTAGGCCCTAGAAAACATACATTATCTTTTCTCTATAATAACCCATGAAATAGATACTGTTAACTCATACTCACAGGCAAGGTGAAGCTGGCTAGAAAATGTTAGAGTGCAGATATTACCCTGAGCTGTCTGATTCCATAAGATGTGCAGACTCTTTCTAGGGGTCACAGAGGAGAAAAGATATCTAGATAGCATCTTCCTAACTTTGTCAGATATTAGTTCAAGCTCTGAATCCAAGTAGCATAGTTTCTCTACATAAAACGCTGCTGCTGACCCACTATTTCCAAACAAACAGAAACAACATATTCAATACCAGTAAAAATATTCAATGTCTAAGAGTGGTGAGTTCAACACTGTCATTTGAGGTAAGAACTCATGACTTTCTTTTGCATTCATTAAAATGTTGCTATTACTGTTCATCTCAAAGTTGCCTGCTATGTGTGTTACTATAAAAAAAAAATCTTTCCCAGCAAGAAATATGTATGAGGAAGGAGACATAGTAACCGAACTGAGAATCATTTAAAACTCAGTCATATTTAACGCTTTCTACGTGTTAAGAAAAAAATATTTCATATTTTTTAATTATTTGAAGTGAATTGATTCAGTGATATGAGATTTTCTATAATTAAGGGACTTCACAATTAGAAATTTTCCACATTCCTATATCACTTTTGACACACCCAGAATTTCCTTATTTTCTGCATGAAATAATTTCCTTTCCCCTCCAGAAAGTAAACCATCTCTTGTAGACTCTTGAGGCATCAGCTAACTTGAAACTGTTAGTTTCTCAGAAACCTTGCCTTCATTTGATCTTCAGATAAACTAAATGCTTACCAAAGTTCTAAACATGTCAAGAAATGTAAACAATGTCTTTAAAGTTCCTAAAGAGACATAATTTGGAAAGAACAAAACCAACGATGTCAACTGTCTTATATATGAATTTGACATCGTTGGTTTTGTTCTTTCCAAATTATCTACCTCATTTCAAAGTCTCAGTAGGGAGAGCTAAATAGTGCGTCACTGCGGTGTGTTAGGCAATACCCCGAGAGCAACCTCAGACTGAGCGTGAACTTCTAGGCCATTCCTCCCCATCCTGGGACATCCCACCACTCCAACTCTTATCTGTAAAGAGACGTTTATTCTAGAATGTCTCAGCAGGACATCGTTGGCACTTTGGGACGCTGTTATTTGCATGGGACTGTCCCATGATGAGAGAGACCCAGCCATTTTGGCCCTCTCTTATCATGTTCTAGCCACAGTGTTAAGCAAAAAGGACTAGGCTGACTTCAAAAACTTCTAAGGACAGTGAGGCTCCCTTCCCCCATCAAGAACCAGTGGCCTTGACAGGCCTCCCGAGAGGCCAATGTGGAGGGTAGCAGGGGCACCCTCAGGGTCAGAGATACCCCTCCTTCCCACCCAGTCTTTTCCCCCATGTGACTTGAGTCTGTAACAGCTTACAACTCTTCTCCCCTTCACGTGTCTCAGAATTTGTATCAAACAGTACTGCCATCACTCCGCTTCTTCATGAAAAGTTATGATTCCCTTCCACCTGCAGGTTCAAGGGTGATGCCCTCAGCCCAGCCTGGCATTTGCTCTGGGGCTGGAGTCACCACCTGGGACCTCATTTCATGCTTGCATCTGGGCTTCAGATTTTCTTTTTTTTATTTGGTGCTGGACATTGAACCCAAGGCCTTGCACCATGTCGAGCACGTGCTCTGCCAATGAAATATGCTCCCAGCTCCAATCTTCTTGGGGAACTGAATCTAATCCCCGTGTTTCCATCACAGTGCCCTTTATCAAATTGTTTTTCCAACAGTGTTGATTCATGATGATCCCCTACTTGAACATGCTTTCTTGGAACCTCCTGCTTCAGTCTGGAAGTGAGCCAATAAATGATCATGCGTGTGTCCAAGGGCGCTTACCCTTTGCAACTCTGGTTTTGCCAAGTTCTAATTTGTTCCCTTGGGATGTCCCCTCCTGTATATTCGTTAAGCCACTAGAGGAAGATGAGCAATGTTTATTTCACTGCTATGGAAGAACCTATAGTGCTTAAGGAAGGGAGCAGGGCACATCTAAGCGGATCCAAATGAACCTTCTAATGATGATGAGTGTGGAAAATGTGCTGGAATGTTAAGTAGAAGTAGAGGTCAGTCCAGGACACAGCAGTCCCATGTGCTATTAGCACTCACTGGAGGCCATGAAAACTCTACAGCTAATAAATAATTCTTTTAAAGTGCAAATGAGTAAAGTGAGTGCTGCTAACTCTTACCTTAATAGAATTTTATCTCACAGATTTTCAAAATAGGATTTATTCGGGTCATTTAAAAATGTTCTCAGAGCGATAATTCTACAGCAGCACCACAGGAAGCAGGACACATGTTCAAGAGCAAAAGTGAAATAAATATACACTTTCCAATCTCTGTGATTTTTTTTCCTCTAGTAGAGTTCTTACTGTCTCAAACAATGCTCTCATAATCATTTCTTAAAGGCCAGCCTTATGCTGATAAATGCCACTGCAAACAATGACCCAAACGTTCTAGGAAGCATCAAGTCTGACTCCCTCCTGGAGTACTTCAGAGACCTCTCATGACATCATCTGTTTGATGCTCTAAAGTGCCATACAATGAGTGGTCATCTGTTTGATGCTCTAAAGTGCCATACAATGAGTGGGTCAGCTGTAGTGACAGCTACAACCACAAGTGTGTCTGGAGCTCCTGCCCTAGAGTCCTTGGTCAAGCGATGTGCTAAATGATTCATAGGGAGTACTTCCTTCAGTTACCATGACATGCACCAGTTACTATTATTGGACCCTTTTTATGGATAAAAGTGAAGCATGTCTAAAAACACATGGGGTAAGCTATAGGGCCACTGTGGGACCCCAACAGTATGACTTTGATGAGGTTTACTTTGTCACTGCACAGAACCTACTCTCGGTTGTGGGTGAGGAAGGGAGGTCAAAGTTTGCCTCCAACTACCAGACAAGGTTGTTGGGCAGAGGGGAAGGGCCTGTGGTTGACAGGCATCTCCTCGGCTCTCCAGAAAACTGTAGGCCCAGGTGGTAAAGGGTCTTGCCCTGAACCACATCAGAGATAGTGACGCAGCCAGGAGGAGCATCCGGGGGGTCCAGTAAGTATCCTCTCCTCAATCCACGCTGCTGCTACTTAGAAACTTTCCTTTTTCAGGTGAGGAACAACATAGATCCCAAACCACATGGGAAGATATTATGAAGATCAAATGTATAAATGGATTTAAAATAAATTTTTTAATAAAAATGTATATAGGATGTTATTCTTTGATGTGACATTTAGGCAATTAAGTGGAAAAGGAGGATAGAGATGACATGGTATGCTTCTAAGAGCAAATCTGTATGTCCCTTCTCTGCTGCATACTTTCAAAAACTTACTGGTTTTGTTCCTCTGGAGACATCACCACCGTGGCAACAGGAATATAGTTACTGTAGTAGACATGTGGCTACTTTCCCATAACTTGTATTCCTTTGTTAGCATCCTCAAATCCCCATTTTCATTCAAAAGGAAGTTTATGTTAGCATTTAAAAAAAATAAGTCTGTCTTTAATGCTGTTGAACCTCTACAAGGATGCAAAGCTAACTATTTTAAAAATATGCATCAGTACAAAGAAATGTTTGTGTTTGGTTTATATAAGGGTAAATATGCAAATAAAAAGAAAGAATTGTTATGGCGATTTTTTCTTTCATTTTACTTAGAAATGAATTGTAAATAAGGGGAAATATAGTTTTTAAATGTATTTTCTCTGGGCATGGTGATGCATGCCTATAATCCCAGCAATTAGGGAGGGTGAGACAGGAGGATCAAGGACAATCTCAGCAACTCAGCGAGATCCCTAGTAACTTAGTGAGAGCTTGTTTCAAAATAAAAAATAGTAATGGGTTAGGGACATAGCTCAGTGGTTAAATGGCCCTGAGTTCAAACCCCAGTACCAAATAAATAAATAAATGTATTTGCAAAGGTACCACTATACCACCCAAAGTAGAGACTCCAGAAGCCCTTTGCCCTTATAAAACTATTATGAAAGTCAGCCATTCTCTCAGCTGGAGGAACACTTTCAAGTATTCTCTGGTGGTCATCTTGATTGGTTATTCATAGTCCAGAGCTTCTGCTTCAAATAGCCTGAAATGAACAGGCTTCAACAGTATCCCTTGGTCCCTAGCCCTTTGTTCTAGCTTGTCTTCCATGGCCATCTACATAGGTAAATATCCAGTCTGTGGGTCACACGTGCCCCTCTGCATCTGATATTCCACACTTGGGTTTGGTGCACTATCTTCAAATTCTACTTGGTTCTCCTGATTTTCCTTCTTCCTCAGGGAAGCTGGTCTCATTTTCAGAAGCAGCTTCTAACCTCAGGCAGGTTTAGCTTGAAGTAACCAGAGTTTTGATAGTCTGGGGAAAAGGACGAGAGCTCGAGAAAGACTGGTTTGCACAGGGGCTGGTGGTGCCCAGGAGTAGCGGACAGGGAGACCTGGTAGTGATGTTTATGCATTCTTTTTTTTTTTTTTTGCATTCTTGAACTTCATAAATATGTACTGAATCCCTACAGTGCCAACTGCTGGACTATACTCCAGGGATTCGAAAATGTGTAAGATGACACAGGTCTGACCTTGAGGAATTCAAAGTCTTACAAGTGAGGTGAAGAGCAGGATGTGGGAGGGAGTTATAAATACATTCCATTACATTTCTACTTTGGCCTTCTTAGGATTGTTGAGATGCTGCGTGCGTGTAAAATGCCCAGTAAGAAACTGGAACTTAGTAAACGCTTCATTATAACTTTAAAAAATCATCATTACTCTAAATTTTACCTGCAGAAGAAAGGAAGGGAATGCCATTTTCTAATCACTTATTTTCTAACAGGGAGTGTTTCTTGATGTTTTCACATCTACAGCCCTCTGATCAAATGGAATACTGCTGAACATTCTGGTGACTCCAATGGTATGTCAAGGGTACCACTTCATGACACGAAGATAAAGGACTGTCTGGCACCAAAAGCAAAGGTCTGGCCATCTTTCTTACAGAACAGAGAGGAATGGTTTTCTGGAATAAATAACTACCTCTCCTGAAAAAAGATCTAGACCCTAAGAAACAAGTTCTCTGTGGCTAGCAAGTCCTTCCCTGAAAGGTTGAATGCTTTAAGCTCTTATGAAAAAGTCCTTAGCACAGAGCTAGGGATCAGGTGAACATCTGTGAAACAGAAGGAAAACTGGAGATGGTGGATGAAGAAGGCATCTCAGTCTTCAAGGAGCTTAGCACGCAAAAGGAATATGCAAAAAGAATGATACCACATAAATAACATAATATTTAAGATCTGAGAGTGGAAGTACAGACTGTGGTGCCCACATATGGGGTAGAGAGTAACCATCTTCTTGAAAGGCAAGATACTTTTAGAGATAATTATGGCCTAGATGGAAAGGTAGGCCCATGATAGATGGTGTCAAAAAAAAAAAAAGATGATATCAATAAAAGATGGTGTCTTTGTTCTAAATAACTTTCTTTGATGATGGAAACGTTGCCTATCGGTGCCATCTAATAGAGTAGCCACTTGCCAAGTATTGGGTATTGAAACACAAAATATTCATAACAAAGACATAAATTTTAAATGTAATTTAAATTAAGACACAATAGTGAGTGGCTACTGAATAAAGATAGCTATGGAGTAAACAGTTTTTCCTTCTCATTGGGACCCAGAGGTGGTTTAAAAGGCCAGACTCAGGCTAGGACAGTCATGGTAAAAAGTGTTTCCACTGGTGAAAGAGAGATTGCAATACAGTGGTCTCTGAGGGATTGGGGAGGCGGGGTGATCACTTGGGGTATCAAGGAAGGAGTTACAGTCTGGACCTGGGGGATGTTCAGAACATAACCTTTAGCTTTGCCTTTCTTGTTTGAACTTCCTCATCAATCTATACGTTTTTATAAAAGTCCTGCCTGTAACCCCCGCTGCTCAGAGGCTGAGGCAGGAAGAACTAAGTTTAAGGCCAGACTGGGTAACCTAGCAAGACTCTATCTCAAAATTTAAAAATAGCAAGGGCTTGGAATGTAGCTCAATAGTAGAATGCCATTAGTTTCCATCCTGAGTACTAAAAAAAGTTTCAGTTATTTAGTTGTGCTTTGGGAAATTAAGGGAAAGACGATGTTATGTGGCTTAGCACCTTGATGCCTGAACAAATTAGTAGAGCAAGGGCCACTAGAATACTAGCAATAAATGCTAATAGTAGAGTAAGTTGGTTGCACGTCTGAATCTTCAGGTCTAACTCATAGTAAATGCTCTATAAGTACTGAAAGTTGACCTCAATCTAGAAAGAAATTCTTAAGGTAATATTTATCCATGAACATTGTTTTGCTCATGTACATGCTCATGTACTAGCCCCTTGTGCAGAACAGAAATGGGACACTCTTATTTTTCCACCAATAGGCTAAGTAGTTGTAATATCTAAAGATACTGCTCTTCTACCGTCCCTAAATTAAAATCTCTTAAAGCCATCTTTTGTATGATTTCAGTTCCAAATATAGACTAGTACCAGTCAAAACCTTGTTTAAATGTCTTATATTTGGGAAAGGCCATCCACGTGTATGCTAACTAGTCTTTGAATCTGTGGCACATAAGCCAAGTATTCTCCTACACAATTAGAACGTCATAGTGCTGGCCAGAGTCTCTCAATTTTCCTGGGCAGGGTAATTTCACAGATGGAGATGTAGCATTACAGGCAATATGGAGCAAAAAATTGAGACTTTTGTAGCATAATAATTAAAGATATAAATATTCTCAATAGATTCATATGCTAAAAATCCCTATTTCACATATAGCATTATACGTGAAATAGCATTTCCTTTGGCAAAGAATGAAAACCATATAATCCATGTTTTCATTTCTACAACATGTATCAAAACTTTTAAAACCTACATTTATTATACAGCTGTATTTACTGATTGTTCCCAGCTCCTTGGTAACACTTTCTCTGTTTCATCCTTCCAAGACTTATTTTGTATATTATAATTTGTAAACCACCTGAAATCCTTTTGGAAACATAAATCCTTAATCCTTTCAGGGGTCAAATCAGGAAGTACTAAATAACAAGACGAATAAAAGGATGCTTATTCAATTTTCTTCTCAAATGGAAAGTCGAAACATAATTTACAGGAGAAAGGTCAGTGGGAAGAGTGAAGATTAGGTCAGGTAGTCCATTATATTTGATGAAAAAACTCTTAGCCAGCAAGTATTCATCTATCTTCTTCAATCAATGAAAGGAGCTCTGCAGGTACCCACATAATATAATTTGGCCTTTAGTTCCTCCAGTGCACAAATGCTCCTTACAGGAATGATAATCAGTAGCAGCTCTGGTGTGTCTCAGTCACATTCTCTGCCCCAACAGAGCAAGAAGGATTTGCTAAGAGAGCAAGGGTCGAGCATGTATTCAGAGAGTGTCAACGCCATCTCGGCAGACTCAGTTCAAAGAATGAGGATTGCTGACGCTGCACTGCGGCATTTGGGGGCCACTGCATTAACACCCACAGTGGACCCAGGAGGATGAACAGGCCTTCTCCGTGGATAATCCAAAGGAAATAACTGGAGGTGTTGGATGGGATATCACATACATATGCAGCAAAATCACAATGTAGAAATCATAATCGACATAACAAAAATCTAAGGAAAAGTGTTAATAAAACAGGGAAGCACACTACAAATGAGTTGCTGGAATTGCTCTTTGCCGGTATTTATTTGCCACTAGCCGGAATCTGTTTTGTTGACGCATAAATTAGCCAGCACTACAAGGAATCACAGAGAGCAATTTGTTCTACTGTGTGCGCCCTTTGGTCACACTGCATTTGTTTCTGCCTGCTATCTGCTTCGGAAATGACTCTAGAAGTGTTGTCCTTGTTCCTGTTCGCCAGGTCTCTTTGCTAGCAGGTAGCCATTCCCTGGGCCACACTCTTAGCCCACAGTGCTGCACACAATTTTGAGACTCTTCCTTCTTTGGTCTCAACAAATGTGTACTCTTCCACAGTCAGAAAATAGAAATCACAATCCCTAAAGACAAATGCGGCTACTGTTGTCTTTTTAAAATTTAACTCTAACCATCTCCTAGAACTATCCAAATTTAGTTCTGTGATTTATGGTTACGGTCTGCAGCCAGTTCTTTGCAAACAAGGCTTAATGATTTTCCCTTCATCATTCTGAGCAGATAGAATCTAATTCCACCTTCGGTCCAGGGCCTCTTTCTTTCACATCTGCACTCCTGAGAGAACTGTGACCTAGAAAGACCCTGCTGGGATTGGGAAGCAGGTAGTCTCTATAGTATTCAAGTGTAGGTGCTGGATGAATAGTAACCAAGTTACAACAGGGTTGGAACCTAAAACAGACAAGCTCTTAATAGAGAGTTCTCCTCAGCACGGTAAAACAAGTCATCCATTACCTGCTGCTTAGAGAAGCAGAAGTTGCTGGGTGTGAGTGACAGCTGAGGTCTCCTGTAAGTACAATGAAATTCTGCCACAGCCTTCAGCAGGGAAGGCTACAAGGCCTCATTAATTAGGAATGATCAAGAAAAATGCTTTTCTAAGTCAGTGAGAAGTCTGGATTTTAACCTATTTTAAACAAAAGCAAGCGTGGTTATTTTAAATCATGACGAGCTGGGCAAGGTTAACCATGTGAGTGTAAGGTCTTCAGCGATCCTTAATCAATAAATGAGCTTCTTCTGTAATTACCACCGCCATTTGTTCTAATGTAAATTGTTCTAATGTAAATGAATGCTCTGGAATTGCTTGAAGGAGTTGGAAAATACTATAATTTGTGTTCTTTTAAATTGCTTAACCATTCCCCCAAACTTATTTTCAGCAGCATTTCTGAACAATGGCACAAAGACAACCTCAGATACTACCCTGACATGAATTTTCCAAATGTCCTAATTAGAAGATGTGACTTAATGAGTTTTTCTTTTCTTTTTTTAAATTTTACTGTGTATTATAGAAATAAAGCCAGAAGAAGGCATCATGAAATGAACTCCAGTTTTAACATTGATATATCTGGTTTATACTTGGCTTAAAGAAGTGCTTAGCCTTGTCCTTCAAAGAGTCAGAGTGGGCCTTGGCTCTGCCACATCAAGATGTAGTTAATATACTAAGAACGAAGCTTTAGTGTGGAAAGAACTAACTGGCACTCTCAAGTCATTGAAACTGATAGAGGCTGTTAACAAGCTGATGACAATGGTGCAGGAAATAGACTTTACATTAGTGCAATCTGAGCTCTTATTAATTTTTATAGAACTGGTGAATTATAAGAATAATGGACTCCTTTAAGTTGCTTAAGGGAAATGGAATCCTGGAGTAGTTAAGAGCTTTGGGGCTGAAATCCTGCCTCTTCCAAACTGCCTAGCTCTCTGATCCTGGAGCTGCTACTTTTTAGCTCTAAGCCTTGGTTTCCTCTTTTGTAAAATAGTTGTAAATCACACTTCCCTTCCTATTAGGAAAAGTGAGATAAAATGCTTGGCCTGGCACCTCCTACCCTACTTCAAAAATGGTATTACTTCTATTACTGTTACTTCTAGTCCTGGCATTATGCCCTGACCCCCTATCTCATCTTATCCCATTCCTCTTCTAACAAAGTTTCAGCAGAAGTAATATTTCAGAGGTTATGTTCAGAATAATACTGCTGCTGCTATTGATGGTATGTCAGGTACTGTGGTCAGGGCTTTGTACGTACTACCTCTTAATTGTCACAGTGACTTGAGGGAGAGGTGTTATTAGTTTATTATGATTATTAAATTTCACAATTCCTATTATTCATCTTATAAATGAAACTTATAGACGCACAGAAGTTAAAGCCAAACTTTGAACTCTGGAGTATGAATTCAGAGTCCATACTTTCAGCTGCGACTCCTTCCTATTTCCAACCTCAATTCTATTTCTGACAGTGATGTTTCTGATGATCAGGCCTCAAGTTCAGTGCAGTATTACTGTGTCTGGGTCTCCAAGCTGCTGTTGGGTGGCGTACATGACATTCTAGTTCTTTCTCAATGAGAGCCTGAGTGGTTAGGGAATTTTGTTACTCATTTTAAAAGTGTAAAGGAGACAAAAAGATTCTGAAGGGTGGGAAGTGTGGGCCTCATCTGGATATTGTAAAGCACATTCCCACCTTTAGTGTGGAGACCCTGATCCCGAGAGCAGTCTCGGTGCCATCTGAACAATATTTAGCAGTTTCATTAATTTCCACTTGGGGAACTCTTGGCAGTTCCCCACCATGATTACTAGAACCACATATTCAATATATCCACTTATTATTCATCACCCACCCAGGTAGCCCCATGTTGATTTAGTTTTCCTGCTAGGAAACTGGCACACCTATATAACCAAGAAAATGCGCTAGGGTGAGTAGAAGGTACAGTTTTCACTGATTGGAAGAACCCTTGGAGGTCAACTGTCCCAACCTCTTCCTTATGCTGGAAAAAGGAGAGTTAAAAATCATTTCAAATGCTTAAAGTCATTACACATCGCTGTGCTCTTACCCTTGCAGTGAAGTCCACAGCAGCCGCTCGGTTTAACAGCAACGTGGCCACATTGATATTTCCATAGTGAGCAGCTATGTGGAGCGGAGTGAAGCCACTCTGTAAAGAAAACACAGCAGACATTCAATTGATTCCTGCCAGTTCTTTGTCTGACAGGTTACTATCATAAACTTTCCCAAATAAAAATGAGGAAGCAAAATATGCTGAGATCCACATTCTATTCTGAACTAGGTTTCCATCAGTGCCAGTTGCTCACTGGGCTTCTAATACACCCCACACTCACAGGCAAAGAAACAGCCAGGGGAAAAAATCCCAGGGTAGCAATGGATCGATTTCGTTAATCCAGTAAATTGAACTACATAGAAACCAACATTTCAAAAAGTTAAAATAAGGATCATAAGAAATAACTTTTTAGCTCATAGAAAGCTTGAACATTACTATTTTAAAGCTGCTTCATTACTTATGGTAGAATTGATCATTGAAACTCTTCATCCAAATTCAATTAGTTTTATATATTCAATATAAATTCGAATTCACAATAGTAAATGCCAATTTTAATGACTCAAACAATTTGGGGGGAAGCAGTACTAGCACACAATTGATTGTGCATAATGGGCGACTGTATTCTATAAAGATTCCACAAGTTGATCTCTTTGTTAGCAAATGCCTATTCACTAACACATTTTTCTTGATTTTTTTTCCTAAACCATGATCATTTTACTTCCTTAAAAGTGCTAAACATGCAGCAATTCACTTAGTCCCCAAAGATTGAAACCTTAGAGGAACTAGATGCATTTCTAGTGTGTGAGCAAGCTTCTTAGCCATGCCAGCCGTCTGACTCTTGTGGAAGGTGGGTCATATTGTCACCTTTCTGAGGTAACTTTCCCTTTGCTGACACCGGAGAGGGTAAGTGTCATGCAGAACCCTAAAGAATCAATTCTGGAGGAGTAGAATGACAGGGTTGTCTGCAGCTTCAGGTATAGCTGATAAGCATCTAAAGTGTCAAAACTCTCCAGGTCACATGCAACACATTTAAGTTCCAGGGATTCCTAAATCTTCCCTTCCAACACCAAGTTCAGCTGCAGAAAGCCCTGGTACTCAAACTACTGTCTGCTCTAGCACATGCTCCTTTGCGGGGCAGGGAATAAAGCAGGTATCTAGCCTACAGAAGGCGATGCAAAGGAAGGAAGGAAGGAAATGAGGCAGCAGCACTACATAATGGGTAAGTGATGATGCGATATAGATCATACATATATGTAGATATATATATATATACCTCTGTTGTTCTATTCACCACCATCTAGGTTAACACATTTGGAAGCAAAGAGGAGGAAAAAATGAACGGTTAGTTCACTATTGGTGACATGGATTGCCGAAAGCTCATGACAGCTTAGGAATGATGATGAAAGCTATGATGGAAGCACAAAAGGCACAGAGAAAGCTAGACTGAATGGAGGGCGCCACGCGACGACCTAGTCCAGTTGCCACATTTCCTTCACAGAGACTTTCAAGTAAGACATGTCAAGACAATGGGAACTTCCAGCTGTGGCTCTCGCGGCTGGCATGCTTTCCGCAGCTGATCTACACTCAGTTTACTGCCTGTCATCTCAGACATCAACAGAGGCTTACTGGGGCACACTGTCTTTGGCGATTTGTGACTTTTCACCCTGATATTTGAGTTGCAGTGTTCAATACATTCCCAATATGTATTCAAAGGAAGGAAACAATCAATGGCACATCAGCGGTTTCTTTTGTGGGAGGGCTCCCTTTTAGCACACATGGGCAGCACCTGCAGCATCCTTTAGCTTTTTACATTAAGGGAGGGTGTGCGTTCGCTTGACTGGCTTGGACACACATTTTTTTCATTCCTTTCAGTGAAGGTAAGTTTTGGGCATGAGTTTGCCAAGAGGGAGACCAGGCGTCCTTAAAGGCCGTGTGTCTGACTCAGGATTGCTGCAGGAAACGCCAGCGTCCCTGAGCCTCACCTTTGACTCCACATCTGCGTTGTTGTCATTCTGCAGCAGCAGGGCGGCGGCTTTCGTGTCATCTTTTCGGGCTGCGATGTGAAGAGCTGGAAGACGCACTTTGCCTTTCGTGTCATTTTCTAGGAGGAGTGAAACTACTTGGTCGTGACCTTGTTGCAAAGCTACGGCCAGTGGTGTGAAGCCATCCTGCAAATAAATGGATGCATCAAGATGGGTGAATATTTTCTTTTTGATCCAATTAAATAAGAAAGCAGCCAGATCAATTTTTGTTGAGGTTCATTAAAAGCTAACTTTATATTCAAATAGACATATATTTGGAAAGACTTCTATCTATCCAAAACAAAAATCGTAAGATCATAAAAATTTCTTGCTAAGCTTTTTTTCCCCCCTCTGTTGAAAAGTAGCACTTACAGATTAATTGGAAAAAGTTTGCAAATATACAAAAGTACTACATAAAAAAGAAAAAAAAACTATAATTTCAGTACACACAAAATCATCTCAATAAAATCAGAACACTTCAGGTTAAATCTAGGCAAAGTTTTGCAAAAAGCTTACTTAAATATGATGTAAAAAATTTTTACTGATATAGATGGGGTTTGTGCCTATCTGTTCTTTACCATGTGGCCTAGCATAAGCCTGGTGCCCTGTCAGTATACATAAATTAATCAACCATTGTCATTGCTGTTTTAAGAAAGGTCCACATGAAAGACTCTTGCTTTCTTTCACCAATAAGGAAAGACAACACATTGATCTTTCAGAATTCAACTTTAGCTACGTTTTTTTTGTTAAATTGTATTGTGGATTGACAAATCATAATTATATATAGTTATGGGGTAAATATGATTTATGAATATGATGTGGCATGATTAAATCATCTTAATTAACATATCCACCACCTCAATTACTTTTATCCTTGTGATGAGAACATTTGAAATTTTCCTAGCAACTTTGAATTGTACAATATGCTATTACTAACTACACTCACCCATCTGTGCCATAGACCTTTCCCTCCAAAAACTTCATTCTTCCTGTTTGAGACTTGGTCCTCTTTGCTCAATATTTTCCCACTCTCCCCAGCCCTAAGCCTCCTGTACCCACTGTCCTAACCTGTGTGTCCATGAGCTTTACTAAAACATGACTTCAGAATAAATTTGGATGTAAGTGCACACTCTACATTTTGCATTTTCCCTTTGTTTTTCCCTGGGACTTGACAAAAATGAGACATCTATAGATCTCACAGCGTTTCATTAATTTATTTTATTAATTTCTGTGTAATCTAGAGTTGCTGACGATAGGACAAGCAGCACAGGGCAGAACATCCTAAGACTCACAAATTTTAACTTTGCAATGTTTTCATTATTGTAAGCTCAAAAATTTATTAAAATTCATTTTTACTGTAGAGTTTGCAAACAGACTACTTATTACTTTTATTTATTAGCGCATTATAGTTGCAAAAATTAGTGGGTTTCATTTTGAATTCTTCTTAAATGCATATAACATATTTTTCTCCTTTTCCTGATTCTTTTATTTCTGTGGTCCTATAGTATAAGTAGAGGACTACTCTAATACAAGAGCATTTGTAAAGGGGAGGAAGGAAACCTGGTCAGTTGCATACTAACATCTTGTTGGTCTTCTGAAATCACCACTTCCATTTTTTCCTTTGTTGGAAAATAATCAAGTGCCTCTACTATTTATCTGACTGAACACAAAACTGCACACTTCAGTTGAAAGAATGTATAAAACATTGGCACAAAGCACTTAAGGGACTATACTGGCCAGTCTTGTCCCACATAAAACCTTCCCACCAGTTTTCAGACTAACTCTGGATGGGCAAATTCCTACCCTGGCATCCCTCATGGCATTTTCCCCTCCTTGAAATGCCCTCCTCTTCTCTGGGTACAAATCCTATCTAAGATCAAGCTTTAAGATCCAGTTTCAAGGCCACCTGTTCCTCTTCACTCTACTACTCAAGACGACAGGAAGGAGAAGGGGAAGGAGGATAGTGGGAAGGGGAGAAGGAAAAGAAGAAAATGGAAATCCCTACTTAACTAGGAGGACATTTTCTCTGCAGTCTGATGGCTAATAAAAAAGCCAGTAGACACTTAAGGACATAAGGATATGAACATTTACAGTTGACTCTTATAAGAGAAGTAGTACACAAAGCAATACTAATATGTGATCTCAATTTCACATAGATAAATATCTGTGTGAATCATATATTGATACAAAAACATTTGGATGAATAAACTGTTCTCTCAAGGGAAATTTACATCACCATTTTTCTTTCTATTGAATGTTATCATTATGTGATATTATTACATTTACAAAGGAAAGAAAAAATTTCTTTTTTTTTCAGTGCTGGGAATTGAACCCAGAGCCTGGTGCATAGTAGGCAAGTATACTACAACTGGGCTATGTCTCCAGCCCTGAAAAATGCATTTTTATATGAGAGCGCAAAAACAAGAAAATTGCATATGAAGAATTAACTTTGCATCTCACTTTAAAAACCTGCACAGTGCCTAAGGGTAAAAATAACAGTCTACTTCTGTTCTGAATCAAAACAAAATGGCTACATTTCCATTGACCATCAACATTCATTTATATATTCAGAGCTTGTTCATAAAGGACAGTTCTGTGTACCACAAAATAAACTGCAAACTGAGCTGATTATCACTCACAAGAATATGTTTCCTGCATAAGCCAATTAAGGACATAAAGACACCAGCTCTAAGGTGTTAATTGCTAAAATTAGAAGTTCTATATTTTGTTTCAAATACAAGCTTAAATAGTGTGGTTTGCTTTGTTCAGTTCTTCTTAAAAGTATGAGCAGAAAAGAAATATGATAGAAACTACCAAGAACAGGGTTCATGCCCTGGTTGTTCAAGGGTGGACCTTCACTGCCTTGTGGAGAGTTTGACGTGTAAGAGGTATGCGACAGAATTTCAATAAGCAAATATTTTGCTTAGAGAATAACTATGATCTGCAGATATATAGGGTAAAATTTGATATGCAGTACACAGCAATATAAAAATAGAGTTAAAAAAACCTAGCATGCCAAAGATTTTATACATATATGAGATATGAATTGTATAGCACGCTTACTAAAAAAAATGTTTAAAGAAATTTGGCAGATATCTTTCAGTAAATTAAAAATCCTATTAAAAACTTCCTATTTAAAGGATCCCTTAATTGCCCCTGATTGTTCTGTAAATACAGACTTCTGTATAAATGTCACCAATTTGATGGCTAATAAAAAAGCCATACTATACTTAGAATATCATATCAATCATATGAATAAAAGGATTCATTTCTTATTGTTATTTTTATTTCCTATGCCAATAATCCACAAGAAGAGAAAAATTCAGTAGATTGAACATCTGCAGGGAACCAAATGTTCTCTATATAGAGATGTAACAGTAGCTCTCAATAGAGATTTTACTTGTATTTACAGAGAACATTTATTTCTCATCATAAAACTAAGAAATAATAACATTAAAGTACTGAAAAAGAATACAAACTTTAAAAAAATATATGCATCTTTTGCCAAAGACTGAATCTATTATTTCAGGATCTATTTTAGGACCTTTTTAAAAGTTACTTGTGGTTTTGTATTTCTTGGATCTTAAAAACTTAAAATATAGGACAACTTAGCAATTAACTTACAAACTAATGCAAATCTATTCACAGTAAGTTGGGCTTATACTTGCTTCTAAAGAAGAGCTACTGAAAAGAGAAAAAAATAGAAAGCACAAAGAAAAATACCTAATCTCTAATGTGTAGTAGTTACATATTTATCAAATAATAGACTCAAAAGAAACAGATGTTTAAAGGGTGCTATATATATTAAAAATTGCTTTATATCCAAGTTTTGATTGCTTTTCAAAGAAGACAGACAATGGAATAGCATACTCTCAAATATGTTTAAAAAATATGAACATTGTACTCCCTGCCTACTCAATCAGGAACTTGCACATTATATTGCATTAGATTTCTAATGATTTTATCAAAGCAAAAAACAAAAATTTTGAAAAGTCAAAAAAACAGTTCTGCAAGATAGCAGATCAACAAAAGTGGTTTTTTAAAGGATCATGAACTATGCACAAAATGGGTTCAAAACTTTTCTCAAGTTGGGTGCAGTGGTGCACGCCTACAATCTGAGCAACACAGGCGGTTGAGGCAAGAGGATTGAAAGTTGAAGATTAGTCTTAGAAACTTAGTGAGGCCCTGTGCAACTCCTCAAAATAGAAAACATAAAAAGGGCTGGGAGTGTGGGTCAGTGGTAATGTGCCCCTGGGTTAAATAATCCCCAGTACAGAAAACCTAAATTCACTACTAAACTTTTTTCAAGTTTAGTAGTGAATTTAGGTAACGAAATCTTACAGCCAGGCATGGGGGTGCATGCCTGTAATCCCAGAGTATCAGAAGGCTGAGGCAGGAGGATTGCCAGTTCAAAGCCAGCCTCAGCAACTTAGCCAGGTACCAAGCAAATCAATGAAATCCTGTCTCTAAATAAAATGAGTTGTAGCAAAATGTTCCATATGTTTTTAAATAGGGGGATGGAAGTAAAGAATCTGTTTATTTTGGGAGACTTGTTGGTTCCCCCCTACCCCTACTTTTGACCTTTTCTTTGAATTTAAGATGTCTAACTCTGAAATTAAATAACAAGTTTGTGGTTCTTAATGTTTTTTTCTCATAAAATTTGATTGTTGAAGAACATGAACCCAAAGTTTCTTTCAACAGTACAACACTTTGTTGAATCTTAATAATTCGCAATTTTTTCCTTGGCTGTTCAAAAATATAAAGCAAGAAAGAAGAGCTAGTTAGCTATATGAACTTGATGTTGGAAAATACTACCCAACAACCACAAGAGCACTGTGCAATCACTTTCATTAGGACATTTATATTATTTGGTATCTCCATTCAAAAATAGAAATCAATTTGTCTTAACCAACAAGGCATGCCCTGCCCTCATTCTTCCTGCATGGACCTGTGCATCCTACCTGAGTACTGTGCTCAGAACAGCTACTCCTGAGGGTAAACAGAGGCCCTGATCTGTGCCTAGCAAATATTCTATTTATTTATTTTTAACTGATACATAAAAATTGCATATATTTACGGGGTACCATGTAATATTTCAATATAGGGATGTGTTGTACAATTGTTCAAATTGAAGTAAAGATATCTCCTCAAATATTGATCGTTTCTTTATAGTAAAAACATTCCAAGTCCTTTCTTCTCTTTGGAAATAGACATTTTCATTGTCTCTGGTCAGCCTACTATGCAATACAGCTCCTAGCAAATGTTTGTTCTTTTGATACCAGCCAGTGTTATTTCTCAAGTAGTTTTATGAATATTATCATAAAAATAATAAAGTCTCATAATATAATTCTCCAGCAGTATTGAAGGGTATAAAGTGAAATGACTCCCTCCTAATTCTTACAGCAAACTACTAATGGCAAAATACTGCAGCTACTTTCTTATGTTAGTAGATAGCGTCTTGTCTCATTTTTAACAAGCCAAATAGCATTTTATTGTATACCAACATTTATTAAACAGGATCCCCACTTGTGCATGTTTAGGTTCTGTTTAGTTTTTTTAAATTATTATTACAAATTAACGCTAATGAACATTCTTATGTAGTATTATTTTTGCATTCTAATATATCTGTAATATAAATTCTTAGTATGGAGCGGCTAAGTGAAAAGGTATATAAATATTAATTTTTGATGGTTACCACAAAAGTTTTGTAACCATTATCAATTCAGCAATATTATAGGAAAATTCTGGTTTCCTTTCTCAACCTATTTTATTGTTTAATGGTTAAATGATTGGATCTCTGTCTTTAGACAGATTAATGAGTTCATATTTCTTTGACTATGAATGAGGGTGAGAGTACATTCATGTATTCACAATTTCTTTATTCATCTAGTCATTTCCCCAGGAAGTATTTATTTCAAAAAGTAAATGAGATTATGTGTGATTCCTCTGTTGCTATTTTTCTTGTGCTTCAGGAAATATACTGCATGTAAGTAAGAGAAGTGGGATTATGGTAAAATAATCCTGCATCTGTTGGAATACTGCTTTATTAGAAATAAAAAATACTCAGGGGTTGGTCCTTTATTATTAGCAACAGATTTCTAGCAACTCACTCAAAAAAACAAACTACATTACCCAAGACAGCATCAATGACTTAACTTTCGATTTTTAAGTACTTCTTCTATTTAAGACTATAGAGCTTTCCCTTAAATACACTTTGATACTTTAAAATACATAGTAGTTTTATTGAGACGTATGAATTAAATCTAATTAGTTAACTTCAGGAATATGCAAATCCAATCATAATTAGACTAACTCGAATCTGGAAAAAAACGGATTTAAAACTGATATTTAATAAAAATAACTCAGAACAATGGGTGCATTTGAGGTAATATCACTAAGAGACAGAAAAATGTTCTCTAGAATATATATTAAACAGTAAAATAAAGGTTCAAGTTTAGGGTACAATCAGGCATGTAGAGCAGATAGGGTATCTATGCAATGGAAGATTTTTAAAGATTAAAAATATTCTTCAACGTGTTTTATAAAAATGCATGGACTCACGTGTTAATGTACAGCTGTCTTTTAAATCCTAGTGGGGCAAATTCTCAACTCCAGATTTACAGAATATCTAATAAATGTGAACTTAACCATAGAAGCTGAAGTGTCTTACCTCTGTGGCTAGGCTTTGGCTGGCACCATTGTCAAGAAGAAACTTGACGACTTCCAGGTGGTTTTCCTGGGCTGCCATATACAATGGTGTGAAACCATTCTGCAAAATGAGAAACGAATGTTTATCTCATTTCTAGAACCAGGCTGTTTTTCATGATACTGAGTATACATGCTCTGAGAAGTGCTCCCATGTAATTTCTGTAATTCTTTAATGTAGATATTCATATTTATCAGAAAACCTAAGTACCATAATTTTTGCAAAATTCATAATGTAAGTATAATTCATAATTATACTTTGCAATTCATAATTGGAATGCAGATCATAGCTAATAGTCTATAGCTAAGTCTAATTCATAGCAATTTACACACTTCTGAGAAATAAGTATATTCATTCAGTCATCAACCACTTATTCATCACTTACCATGATTTATTTTACTACATGCTATGAGGATATGAAGAAAAATACATCTGGTTGTTAAAGCTACCATTCATTAATTATCTTTTAAAAATAAAGATGTAATATACTCAGGCAAAAGTAAGCATCTGAAACAGTTTCAACTTTGGATGAAATTTATTTCAGTCTCAAATGGCTTCAAACTTAGCACATGCATACATCCACACACACACATTCAGTTTGTATGTGTATCATTGTCTGAAATGTGCTTATGCATTTGGATCTAAGCAAATGAATGTGCATATGACATCTTACGTTTCTTATTAAAAACATGTTTCCTGTGTTTGTTCTCTAGAATGATTTTTTATGCCTAATAAATTGATATTTTACAATAAAATTTTAAAATATTAAAAGATTTCTCAAACTACAAATTCTCTGAATACATTTTTTTAATCCATGCTAAAGTATGTTATTTTATTAAGACTGTATCCAAGACATTTATTTAATTCAGAATACAGTTCTATTTAAATGACTGTTCATGAAATTATTATATAGATAATACTATTTCAAAGCATGAAAGTAAATATATTTTAAACTAAAATATTACCAAATAGGATTCAAGCTTTTGTGATTCAAAAGGTTGAGTTGCCTCATTATAAATGTCAATTATTGTATGATCACCTTACTAATCCATAATTCAGCCTCTGGTGACCTCACATTTTTGGCTTATAGCTGGGAATTAGTAAATTAAGAAGATCCTTGAGGATGGCATGGCAGCGCACGCCTGTAATCCCAGCTACTCGGAAGGCCGAGCAGGTAGATCCCAAGTAGAGGCTAGTCTGGGCAAGATAGCAAGACCCTGTCTCAAAAACACCTGGGACTTTAGCTTGATGGTAGTACGCTTGCTTACTATGTGTGAAGCTCTGGGCTCAATGTCCCGTGCCCTAACCATATCCTTGAACAGATAAAAGTGGTAGTGACCAAACAACTCCACCATGGCCTGTGTATTCATCAGAGAGCACCTCTCTTCATGTTACTCCAGTTTGCTCACAGTTGCAACAAGTTAGGTTATCTGGTTATCAAGCTCAACATCAGAAAATTAGAGGAATATAACAGCAGCCAGCTAGCTCCTTCCTGGGGAATGGTCTGCCTGGTAGTATCTCTGGAGCCTATTGTTTCTGTCATGAAGGCTAAATCAGCCTTTAAACATGAAGCATGGACTAACTGCAACATTCTGTGGGGGGTGTGTGTTGTGTTTTGTCACTTTTCCCAGAGCTATGAGGGAAACTGAAAGAGAGTTAGGTTACCTTCGCCATCCTTATATCTTTCTCATTTTCTTACTTAACCAAAATAAAACGTCATTTAATTCTTGACTAAATGTCCTTTTAGCAATAAACTAAAGCAACAATATGAAGAAAGGGAGAGAGGGAGGAAGGAATAAAGGAGATGGGAATGGAAGGATGGAAAAAGAAAACAAAGGTGAAAAACAGTGTGGATTTTTCTTACAGCTAAATGAATAACTGAGCATTTGTCTTCTTTCATCAAGTTCTCTGAAAGTCAAAATTTCCAGAGGGCAGTTTCAAATTTTAGGAGTAAAGTTCTTAAGAAAAACTTCCCAAAGTTCACACCTAAGTATCAACAAGTCATGTCATGTCAGTTGGTTCTAAGCAGCAAGGGGGGAAGGTGGTGTGGTACAGGGCTGCCTAAGAGACACTGGTTTACCCATGCACATCTGGCATCCAGCCCAGTGCGCATCCCCTAGTCCAGAGATCATCATCCAGAACCAAGCATTTCCTGATCCAGGAGGAAAGTCCCAAGTCAGGAAGCAAGACTGAAGGGGATGCTATTCGTACAGACCTGGGTCTTCTAGAGAGCCATTCTTCAGAAAAATAACTTTTAAATCATTCCACATGCCCTTTTTCATAATAGCAGAAGAGATGAGTAGAGTTAGGATTTAGAACTAGCACAAAGGCAAGAGCCCTGGCAAGATACAGCCCAGTAATGAACGGTTTCCCACGGTGGCTTTCCCCATTTTTCATGAAGGCTTGCCATCCAAAGGTTATTTCATGAAGGTCAGTCATTTTCTGAAAGTTCACATTCTTGTTCGTTTTTTGATTTTTTAAAATATTTGTTTGATAGTCACAATCTATAAGATTCACCCTTATAGAGTATACAATTCAGTGGGTTTTAGTATATTCACAACACTGGGCAACTGGCCTCGACAGACAGGAGCCTGGTCAAGACACAGCCCCTTGCTCCAGGACTCATCCTCAGCACTTACCTGCTAGTACTAGCACCCTACACACCCCTGACAGCTACTCATCACTAATCTACTTCATCTCTGTGGCTTTGTCTATTCTGTACATTTCATATAAATGAATCATACAATATGTAACCATGAATGGTCTTGTGCTATTTCTGCTGTCTACGGTGATTTAAAAAAAAAATGGGGGGAGACTTCATGACTGAAATTTTAATTTTATAGTAGGCGTTTGTGGTGTGTGTGTTTATTTGACTTTGCTATGGTTTTGGTTAACCCTACCCACATCGAGTTCCTCTTCATTTGACAATGTTACCCTTATTTTCTTTTGGAAAAATCACTCTTCCCTGCCATGTAAGTGTGGCTTGACTTGGTTGAACTTGGCGACAGATAGGCTTGCCCTTCTGTAACTATGCGGGAGACATGTACTGGATACCTTTGTTTTGCTCTTTAGAATCTACTCTCCCCAGCTGTTCTTTACTCACTGACTTACAGGAACCAGATTAATGGGAAAATCTGACTCTGGTTTTGGTCAGGCTCCACCGCCCTCTACCCCAAGTATCAGGTCCCTTAAACTTTCTAAAAGCTTATTGAGTCTTTTATTCTTGTTGTTCTCCATCTAATTCTAATAAGTCCATCCTTACATTTGCTTAAGTTAATTTCTGTTCCATGAATCTAAATACAAATTATAACCAATTTCATCTACCAAGAAAGGATCAACAAGGTACGAAAATACATATATCACTCTGTTATGATTCTAGGAAGAAAATTATAAGCATCCTTTGGGAAGATTGAATAAAAACATTATCATCACTCTTTAGCTCAAGAAGGCTTAAGGCATCTACAGTAATTCAGTGTGTTGTCATTGGATGGCTGATAGCTGTAATGATTTTTAGTGAAGTGGACCTGGATTGGGAGAATGATCATATTTCAGAAAGATTCTTCCCTTCTTAAGAGAAAAAAGTACACCATTATTTTCATATTAATTTCTTAAGTTAGGAAATTTCCAAAACAAAACTGGTAGAAAAGGAACATAAGGTGCCTGATTTACATTTTCTTTTCTGGGGCAACAATAGATTTAATTCTCAAAAGGCAGAGCAGCTTCAGATCCATTGAGTAGGCTATTTGAAGTCTGATTTTTATCTAATACCTTCAATACCTTCTGCTCTGAATGTTTACAGTGGTGCTATAATAAGCATGTAAATCAGCAGACTTATAATTTGGGTAGACAGCATGGAGGCATCCAGCACAATACCCACCAAAATAAATAAATAAAGAGCCCTCCTGTGGTTTCATTTAAGGTCTTAAATTTTATCTGTGAAATTTTCCCAGCCATGCTAGTTCTCTCTGGCCTCTGTGCATCATAAAGTGCTGTTTTTAATTAAGATAGAAGGGCATTGTGAAGATTTCGCTGATTCATATATGGCTGTAATTTTTGTGAAAGTCAGATTGGAGGTTTAATACAAGGTCATAAGTCAGGGAGCCTCATCTGGATCATACTCATTTGTCTAACTTTGTTAGGATCTAACTTTCCTACCACAGGAACACCGCCATACAGGCAAAGACCAAAAAGGCACATAAGGAGCTCTGGGTGACTTAGTGGGTCTTGCCATCATTAATGCCATCATGAAAATTTTTCCTTTAGAATATTTTGATAGCTGAAATGCTATCTGAAAAGGTATTGCCTCTTTATAAACACAATTTTATATTACAGAATAAAGACAAAAGGGAGAAGAGTGAAGGATGTCATTTGACTTAGCAGTTTGAGATTTTTCAACACTGTTCACTGTTATACTTAGTGCAACATATTAAGGATTTAACAATAGAAAAATTCTTCATAATTACAATGTAAGTAACCAACCCAACCTCTTTCTTAAGGTATGGTTAAGTGATCTCTGGGATGTTAATTAATATTAAGTAAAAGTTAATGATCTTGCTGGGTGTGGTGGTGCCTGCCTGTAATCCCAGTGGCTTGGGAGGCTGAGGCAGGAGGATCTCCAGTTCAAAGCTAGCCTTAGCAAAAGTAAGGAACTAAGTAACTCAGTGAGATCCTATCTCTGAATAAAATATAAAATAGGGCTGAGTATATGACTCAGTGGTTGAGTACCCCTGAGTTCAACCCCAAGTATCACCCCAACACCCCCAAAAGAGTTAATGATCTTTTTAAGATCTAAGATCAAGGCCACAGCAAAAATTAGTTTAAAATAAAATCTGTGAATTCCTATGTTGTCCAATGTCATTTTTATTTTAAAGGAGAACTTTAATACTCAGGGAATGCGAGGGGCTCTCTCAACTATTTCTTATTGGCCATTACACATTGCTAATAGGTTAAAATTTCACTTAGAGAAAGATACTCTCTTTTGTAAATATTAATATCCCCGTGACATTTTATGTGCTGCCACCTCAATGGAATGGAATCTTCTTTCATGGCACCATTGCTTGCTATTCTTTATAAAAGTTTCTACTGAAGAGTTGCTACGAGGAATTATCAGGGAAAACCCACTCTGCTGCATGGTTACTTCGTTACCTGAATTAACCACAGAGCAAGGATATGCAGAAGCTGTACTAGGGCAGGACCCCAGAGGAAGGGAAAACCCTTTGCTATGCACTGTGTGTCAGGGAATCCCATAGGCTACATCCTTCTCCCTCTCTGTCTCAGCAGTGTGGAATGTGCATAAATTGAAATAAAAACTGGCTAGGATTTTATTTCAACTGCAGTTTTCCCAGACACTGCAGAGCAGGTTTGAAACTATAGCTGCTCTAAAAAAATCAGTCAAGAATGCGTGTAATGTTGGGAATACAAAAAATAAAAAATAAATGGAATAAAGAGTTTCCCACTATCTTGGGGCCTAAAACGAGCAATTTTTTTTTTTAAGAGAGAGAGAGTGAGAGAGGAGAGAGAGAGAGAGTGAGAGAGAGAGAGAATTTTTTATTTTTTTTTTTAGTTTTTGGCAGACACAACGTCTTTGTTTGTATGTGGTGGTGAGGATCGAACCCGGGCCGCACGCATGCCAGGCAAGCGTGCTACCGCTTGAGCCACATCCCCAGCCCCAAAACGAGCAATTTTTTTTTAGTGAAAATGTGTGGCAATGTTTTGGAAAAAAAATTGGCTTAAAAGCATGATGCTTCTATTATAATCAACTGGTTTTTCTCTCTCCAAACACTTGCTAATGTTCAAATTTCTGTCACCCCTTTCTAGAAAATTATTAATAGTTGAAGTGAATTCTTACAGAAGGTCAGAACACCTGGCATAGACCATGTGACAAAGGTCCAACCACAGGTAACTGGAAAGAAATTAGAGCAAATATAGCTGCAAGCACTTCCTTTTCCATGGCTCTGAAGTTGAATGGTGACAGAGCTATTGCTGCTCTGGGTGTAGTAAATGGGAGAGAAAGTCACTGCAGTGCTGCAGACCCATACAGCAGAAGAGATTCCTGTTATGTGAAGATAATCAGTACTAGAAAAGGTGATGAAACCATGTGCACTTAAACTGAAGATCCAAAGTCCATCGTAAATGATATAAAAAGTTTTCTTGAGACTTAGTCTTGAAAGATAAAAGTAGACATTGTAAATCTAAGTTTATGTGATTTAACAAAACACAGCTTATAACTGCAGTCATGTATGAGGTTCTTGGAATAAACAGACTAAATGAGTTGTGATTTTTTTTTTTTTGGGTGGGGCGGGGGGCGGGAGAAGCATAACTTTTCCAACAAAATTACATGATGTTATCACATTATTCATTTGCTTTTTATTTCCTCAGCATAATTAGCAAATTGTCTTTTTCCAGAAGCACATGAGAACAAAGATCTCACTTATTATTTTTCTTCATTTAATCTTTTGATGTTCAAATTATTCTCATATCAAACATCTAACAGGAAATAAACCTAATTCTTCACATGTTGCATGGCCAAATATTGACAAAGAATCATGTCTTTCTCTAGGACCTCAAAAAACTCTGTATCTTTGACAAAACTTGCAATTTTGTTCTGTAATAAATTTCTTCAAGACCCAACACCCTGGTGGAGACCTTGACAAATAGGGAGAGACATCGGCATTCAAATGGAAAAAAATGTTTGCATGAAGACTAGTTTTAAAAGTGGCCAAGTCCTCAGTGGATATTCTTGGGTCATGATGTTTGCTTTACAACCTCTAAGGGACTGTGTAGGAGGTAAATTATGAATACTTGAATAATGAAGCATATATTTTTAAACCAATAAAGTGAAGTTAATTCCTTTAGACCCAGTTTAAAATGATAACCTATTAGTTTTCATTTTAGAACCTCATTGTAAGACTCTTGAGAGTTAGAGGATGACCTCTATTTAGTACAAATATTTTGAACACTTTAAAGTTTGAAGACTTTTTAAAGTTTTTTCTGCCCATTTTTAAATTTTTAATCTGTTTCAGAGAACAGCAATGATGCCTTAATGAAGAAGAATTAAGCAGTTTCTTCTCTTTCTCAACTAGGAGAAGCACTGATGTGTTCTGAAATTCCAAATTCAGAAAAAAACCCCAATTTTTCATAAGTTTCATTATCTATTATTTTTCATAATAAATAATGTGACTGGACCAACCTGGGCCAGCATCATCGAGTATAAGATTTTGCATTTCAGAAATCCCCTAAGCATTTGTGTATGACTGCTAGTCATAGAGTTCCATCAATAGACCACTGTTAAAAATTTCTACCTTTCAGCACACACGTATTACAAATGAGGATAAATATGAACTTAACAGAGCCCTTAAGTATCATGTTCTTAGAGGATATGTGAACCAAGCAAGCACTTCACCCAATGAACATTATTTGTAAATTATAGCACAGTTCCTTTGCAATAGAGTTGTAGGTTTACCTGAGATTGCGCATTGACATTGGCTCCATTTGTGACCAAGACCTTGACCACCTCCGCTTGCCCAGCCAAAGATGCGATATGCAACGCTGTGTTTCCTTTCTGGAAAGTGAAAAGCATGACAATGTGAACTCCGTCACCTTTCTAATTTCCCTATGTTTAAAGCTCCGCAAGGGAATACAGTTGACAAGTATTTCACAAGAAATGTACCCTAATTCTTATTGAGGACAGAATCCTCACTGAAATGGGCAAATGACATAAAAAGCATCCACGGATACTGACCTTTGTGGCTGCATCCACATTGGCTTCTCTCTGTAGCAGTTCAGAAACAACTTCCACATGGCCTTCTTTGGAAGCAAGATGGAGTGCATTCAACCCATTCTGATAAAAAGGCAAAAGGAAAGCTTCACTGGGCGGGTTGAAAATAGAGCACTCAATGATCAGTACTAGAAAAGGGGATGAAATCATGTGCAGGTAAAAGGGAGAATCAAAATCTAGCAAGATAATCTCAGTGATATTTGCTTGCATATGTGCAGTGAGCAACCTAAATTAGGAGCAGGAGTACTTGAAAACTAGGTGGGCTGCTTCATTATTATTACTAAAATTACAGAAATTATAAAAGAATGTATGCTACCATTTCTGAACTTCTGACAAGCAGAGACTAATTTGATAATATCAAGCTGGTAAAATTTAACAGAAAAAAAAAACAAGAGGAGAAAATCTTCCTAATATTTAATGGAAGCTTTAACGAGTTTAAAGTCTAAATACTTAGAATTTGAATAAAACAAATAAACAACAATGACCAAAACTGACCTGATTGCAAATGTTGATGTCAACTCCATTTTTTATGTAGTCAAGGGCCTTTTCTAGATGTCCGGCCCGAGCTGCTCTTAAGTAACTTGCGTTGGCATCAGACTAAAACGAAAAACAAAATAAAAAAACATTTTGATGAAAAAATGAAACTAAAGTGCAGATTTATAACTACGGGGTTGGTAGTCTAAATTCCAATGAAAGCAACCGAACTGTTCTGTTTCTAACAAAAAAAGAGTAATTTTTCTGCAAAGTCACCAAGAAAATGGCAAGATCTTTACAAGTTAGTTTCAGAAGTGCACAAAATTACCACTTCTTTCATATTATAAATCATTCCGAATTGAGAAGGGAAATTGAGGCAACTTCAATCAATGTACAATTTACAGAGAGTGAAGAGGAAGCCTGAATCCTAAGCAATCATATTAGAAAGGCCTTGCTAATTCTCCTGTTATCTGAAATTTAACAACAATTTCAGTTTTCTAAATCTACCACAGCCAAATATTCAACGGGTCACTTCACAAAGATATTAACACCTTTTCTGTTGTTATAGTATTTAACAAGAATTTGAAGTTGGGTGTTGTGGTACACAACTATAATCCCAGCAGCTCGGGAGGCTGAGGCTGGAGGATCATGAGTTCAAAGCCAGCCTCAGCAAAGTCCAGGTGCTTAGCAATTCAGTGACACCCTGTGTCTAAATAAATTATAAAAAAGGGCTGGGGATGTGGCTCAGTGGTTAAGTGCCCCTGGGTTTAATCCCTGGCACCTAAATAAATAAATAAATAAATAAATAAATAAATAAATAATAAAGGAATTTGTAGATGATGATCATCAGGTGTATATTCATACAGGATTCAGCCTTGTTTTAGAATGCAGATGGAATTTCAAAAGCATGTAGAACAGCCTACTTGGAGTGTGAAGTGTCTTTTTGTACCGATTTTCAAGCTAGCTAAGACCACAGCCTGGAGAAAACCCCATTTGGGACAGCAAACAAAATGTAAAAACAGTAAAACAAGACGGGTAATTCATTCGCTGACAGCTTGCAACTCTGAATTACTGCTAATCTCAAACACTTAGATTGCACAGTTGAACACAACTACTATTAAAATCTTTAACAGAAAAAAGATAGTGAGAGAAAAAAACTGCAAAGTTGGTCCTGCAAAGTTTGTAAAGGAGTCTTGCTCAATGCAGAACAGTACAAAAGTAGTTTGGCTCCTGAAAGAGCAGACAAAATAATTTGTCACTGGTTATAAATGCAATCACATAGGGCATGGCTTCAAAGAGGAAAGTTTCCTCCTGCAGCCATATGGTGAATGCCCCTTCAAAGCCCCTGCTCAAATGCCACTTCATCTGTGAAGTCTACCAGACCCCCCAGGGCAGGGCTTAATGGCTCCGTGCTCCCAACACCTTAATTGTACTGAGCTCTTCTGGTTTTATCACAGAAGCATAGTTTTGGTATACTCATCCTCCCACCCTAAATTGTAAACCCCTTTAGAACAAGCAGAGGCAGATTAAGAAGCAGGCAACTGGAAAGACATCAAGATGCCAAGCTTTGAAGAACACCAACACATCCCTGAAAATGTAATTGACATGAAGGAAATTCTGTCTCTTGGAGAAGTCTTTCATTCTGGTGTAAATCAATCAGTAAGAACTGACCTACTCAGCACCTCAGAGGAGAAGCCACTGCCTCCAGGGTCTCCTCTACCCCTCCCCTTTATGGCAGTAAACTCTTTGAACTAATGAACATTTCCTCTTCCAAATCAAGGCTTCTCAATCTTAGCACTATTGGCATTTTGATCAGAATAATTCTTTTGCTGGGGTGGGGGGCAGTTCTGTTCATCATCCAGTGCTTGCTAGCATCCTTGGTCTTGACCAGCCAGGTATAGTCATATTCCCTATTTGTGACAACTAAAAATGTCTTTAGAATTGCCAAATGTCTCATGAAGGGCAAGGTTTCTCCAAT
Source organism: Urocitellus parryii (assembly GCF_045843805.1). Lineage (NCBI taxonomy): Eukaryota > Metazoa > Chordata > Mammalia > Rodentia > Sciuridae > Urocitellus > Urocitellus parryii. The sequence continues at coordinate 149,202,172 of NC_135535.1, forward strand.
TGTGAACTACTTTAAGTAAATGAAGATTGCTAGTTTAAAAAGGCTAACATCTCTAGGTTGTCACATGCCTTCATGTAGCACAATGCAGTGACCCGACCTACGTACGATATCCATCTTTTTGTTTTTCTTGTAACTAGAAGATGTAGGTGTCTATAGATGTTTTGTGAATGGCTGAATCAACAAACAAGCACACCAGAAATAACTGGTAATCAAATTATTTGCAGCAGGTATTTAAGTTGAGAATCTGCTATGATGCAAAGATGGACATCATATATCACAGATGAAGTCACTGAGCCAGGGGGCTGCAAGCACACATAGATATTACTCAAAATAAAATTGGAGTTTGAGTTAAGCATGTAAATAATCAGAGCAGAGTTAAGAAAAATGAAGACAATAAGAGAAAGTTTCAAATCGGACAAAGAAGGAATCATATAAAGTTTCCAGGAATTTAAAGAAAAAATGCAGTCTTAAAAGAGGTTTACGATAAAAGTATTGTGTCCAACTACAACTAAAAATAAGTAAATTTTTTTTTTAAAAAAGAGGTTTACTACTTCAAGGAGGTCAGTTTTTTGTCTATAAGTTCAGTTAGAATTAAATTATCTATGCAAGGCTGGCTCATTGTACCATAAAACATCACCATCTTTGTGCCTGCTCAATGACTTATCAGTAAATTTGCCCAGAAGGGCTCAGATGCTGTTCTGGGAACAAATGACATCAGCCTGGGTATTCAACTGCCAGAGATAACAACTGTGAGTTAAGCATCCCAAACTCTGACTTGAGGCACATAAAAACAACTAAGGAAGCTGCTATTGAAAAAAAAAAAGTGAGATAATTCAAGGAAAAAAGTCTTTGACTTGATTCCAGATTTAGAAAGATTTGGTAATTCCATGCACTGTCCATTTTCCTCAGAATTTTTCTACCCAAATCTGTAAAGCAAAATAAATAGATTCAGATGAGATAAACTTTTAATTCAGTGGTTCTCTACCTGATATATGAATTCTTTGGAGAATAAAAGAGTTAGGATTGAATTTTCTTTAATATACATGATCTTCCACATCCCAGTTGTGTATTTGTGGATTCAATGAACAGGATATTTAAAAAAATTTCTAAAAAATTGTGTATATTAAATATCGACACACTTAAAAAAACTTGTCTTTATTTATCAAACACAGTATAACTATTTATGTAGCATTTATATTGGTTTAGGTACATGTAATCTAGGAATTTAAAATATAAGGAGAATATACACAGGTCATATGCAAATATTATAGCATTTTATATAAGAGACTTGAGCATCCACGGATTTGTCTGTGGAGATTGGGGACAGTGCTGGTGTCCAATGGAAGACAATTTATGCCTATATCCACCAAATCTACATATGCACATATAACTTGCACCCATTTCATATAGCTCAGGAGTACTAAGCTAGACATGGATCTGTATTTAAGAAATCCTAATCTTGTGATAGATCCTCTGGTAGATAAGTTCATTATTTCTATTTTACCCAAAAGCTTTGTTATTAAAACAATTCTCTGTGTTAATTTATTGCCTCAGAACATTAAGAAATATAAGAAAGGACAAAAATTGTCATCACTTTTCTCGGCTCTCTGTTATATACTAACATGCTCGCCATCTCTAAACAGTAACTTTATACTTAAAAGGGCAAAAAAGAGGAAGAAAAAGAGTCAAAAGGCAGATGAAGGAGATGAAGACTGCCCTGAAGAAAACTTAACAATTTAGAGAGTGAAATTATTAAAGCCCACAGGAAAAGAACCAAGAAGTTCCTTCTTTTACTCAACCACCTGCAAGCAAGGTAGCCATCTTCCCTTCTTGTGAGTTCAAGGCCAGCCTCAGCAACTTAATGAGACCGCCTCAAAATAATGCATAAAAAAGGACTGGGATAAAGATTAGTGGTAGAATGCCCCTGGGTTCCATCACCAGAACGGTAAAAAGGCACACACACACACATACATAAATGTGACTGTTGATAAATTACTGTGGAAGAAAATCAGTTTCAAAGATAAATTAGGCTTTCCCATCAGATGGAGGAGGACAGTGCCTACGGTATTAGTCCTTGCGAAGATAAGAAAGAGGTTAGTCAACACTGTTTTTCCTTTAAAGACCAAAATCTGATGTGAGAATTCAGAAAACAAAAAGCTGAAGTACAGTGTAGTACTTGCTTAGCGTGGGTTCAAGCCCCACCATCATCAAAAAGACAGAAAGAAAATTTTATGTTTTATTAGCCATTTTACTACACAAAGAAGAAATATAAGTCTCATGGTTTTTCAAAAAATAGTTTCAGGGACAAAAATCAAGCATTATCATGAATTAATTTAATAACTTAGCATCTTTACCTAAACTGGAATATTGATATTCTGTAAAATACAGGGGTTAGAAAGAAAACGCATTCCCTAAATACCAATAAATAGTAACTTAATACTTCACACACCTCTTGCTATATGCTAGACACTATTGCAAGAACTTATGTTAGTTTATGTTATTATCATTTAATATACTATGTCTAATTGCATAAGTCCTTATGCTTAGCCTTATAGTAGTCCCTATAGGAGTTCTATGAAGCAGTACAGTGGGTTGAATGGTATCCCCTAAAATTTATGTCCATTGGGATCTCAGAATATGATCTTATTTGAAAATAGGATCTTGGCAGATGGATTTAGTTATGAGGTCATAGTATGTTAGAATGGGGCATAAGTCCATTTACCGGTGTCCTCATAAGAAGAGAAGACATGTGGATATATCAGAGAGAAGGTCACATTAAGAAGAGGAAAGAGATTAGGATTTTGCTGCCATCAACAGAGACCATCTGGAGTCACCAGAAACTTGGAATAGGCACAGAAGAAACCTCCATTAACAGCCTTTGGGAGAAGATGATTCTCCTGACACTCTGATTTTCAACTCAAGCCCCCGAGTTGTGAAAGAATAAATTCTGTTGCTTTAAGCCATTTAATTTGTGGTGGTTTATTATGGCAGACCTAGTAAACTATACAAGTAGGTAACTGTTAGTAGCTCCATTTTCTAAGTGAGAAAATGAACTGTAGAGAGGATGAGTGACTTTCCTGGAACATGTAGCTTGCGAATCGCAGACATGGAACTCAACACTGTGACTCTGGAGTCTGGGTTGTTAACCATTATCCCAAGAAAGAGATTAATAAAAGTTTGGTCTATTCTCTTAGTTCATTTATTCATTCTCCATCAGTCTATCTGTTCAACCACTGAATTGACGGTAGGTACTTTCAGATAGATTATCCCAGACCAGAATTCCTTTACTGAATTCATAATGAGTTATAGATCAGACCAATAGTAGATCCCTAAATGAAATGCAGATTGGAGGCTCAGTGAATGTATAACAGAGCTTGGATCCTTTGCCTCTAGCTAGAGGTAAGAGGGCAATCTCTGGGGCCTATTTATACTTGACCTGTCATTTCTCCACCTTTCTCCTAAAACTTTCCAACCACTGGGAACCACGCGAAGGGTCAGATGGTTTTTCCAGTAAGCTTCATGTTCCTTTTCTCTTCTGGGGACCTGTCTTTTGTCTACCAATGTATTTAGGTCTCTCCAAAAGAGAAAACAGAACAACCCAAACCCAAAACTTTCTTCTGATTTTTTTACCCAGCACCTAGATCATTTGTAAGCAGAGCTCTCCTCTACTTCTCAGTGTAGGAGACTGATGAGGAACTGAAGCACTAACGGACTGTACCTACTTTACTATCCTAACTGCATTACTAACAGTGTTACCTTTTTCTCATCTGTCAAATGAAATAAGGTACTATAAGGATGAAATTAGACAATTTATGTCAAGAGATCAACCAAGCAAGTCCATAACAATAAGAATTTTATTTTTAGGTTATCCTTTAAATATCAATCTTTTTGAAAGATTAGTTTAGGCTTCACAGTTTATACCTTTTACTCTAATTCATATTTGCATTTCTGGCAATATGGCTTCTCTCCATAATTAATAAATGCCTCTTGGTGCAAACTCACCAACCAAATCCCAATCATCAAATCCTATGGCATTTAAATCTCTCCAATCACAGAGCTGAACTGAGAGTAGATCACCTCCTTTTTCTTGAACATCTTCTTTTTAGCGTCTCTTATCTTTCTTCACTCGCTTGGTTCTGCACAGCCTCAGTCTATCAGTGAATACTGGGCCTTTTCAAAGTCAGAACTCAAATTTCTCTCCTTCCTCTGCTTTCTCTCAAGCTGATCTCATGGCTTGCAGGGCTTCCTCTACTCTCTCCAAGCCCAACACTGGGAGTCCAGTCTCTGCTCATCCTTATCCCCATACGTTTCGACTTCCACGTTCTACAACTCCCCCACCTCAACAACAGCAACAGCAACAGTTCACAGACACATGTAATGTACCTGCCACTGCAACTGGTTACTAAAATAGACGTGAAGGACAGATTTCTTTATTTCTATTTAAAGGTCCCAGGATGACTGAGGCTACCCAGGTATACATCCTTTATTGTGACTGATTACTACTTTTGTTTCTTTCTCTGAACCAGAAAATTACATAAATACATCCTACCCATTATGCAGTCCCAGGGCTTTCACTTCTCCATTTTCCATCTAAAAAGAACACATGTCATAGAAACAAAAGAGTCCATAAGATATATATGAAGAAAAATCATGAAAGAAACCCCCATATACCTATCAGTCAATGCAAGTATCAAAGTTACAGGTGGCTTTGAAGACTCCCCTAGGGATCCCCTGATCTAGTTAATCATTCTGGCACCATTCTTAACATTCTTGCACGTGTCCCTAAGCTAAACATGACGTAGTCGATGGTCTCAGTACTCTACATAAGTGGAATCATACATTATGAATCCAACTGTGACATGCTTATTTTGTCTAATGTGTTTCCCGGAGTCTTCCCAGCTGACACGTAACTCCAGTCAATTTATCAGTGCTGCTGTAGAAGATTCTATTATGTGATAGAACACTATTTATCCACGGCAGAGTTGATAGATTTTGCGCTGTTTCTGAGTCTGCAGTGAAAGATGTTGCCATTAATATTTGGCACCATAGCACAATGGTACACGAAGACAAAAGTTTTTAAAGGTATATACCTAGGATCCTAAAAGCTGAATCATTGGCTATGTGCCTTTTCAACTTTAATTACCAATTGCTTTAGGAAGTGATTGCACCAATGTACATTTCTGTCATTGGTGATTACTAATAAACACAAATTCCTTAGAAATTAATCTTCGGCAATTCTTTAGCCCCTAGGTTAATATTACTGTAGTCCCAGAAGATTTTTGAGGTTGCTCCTGCCAGTTGCCTACAGGTATTATCAATCCAAGGTTACTTTGAAAATAAATGCTTGGCTTGAGGGCTTTTTGTTTTTTTGGTTTAAAGACTGCACAGATAAATTTTGATCTCAAACTGGTAGAGTATGAGTAGTTCCTGTGGTCATGAATTCTCAGGGGAGATTTTTTTTCCAACAGCCTCAGAGTCAGGCAAGTTTCTGGTATATCTTCTATAAGATGAGTTTGTTTCCTGTTTACCTAGCTATTGGGAACCATGACCTTTAACAATCAGCTTGATTCAGTGTCTCTTTTAGACTGTACACCATGGGCATGACCTAGACTTTGTCTCCTGTGTTCTATCTGTGCCACTAAGTAAAACTGGTTCTTCCTTTCACATCATCTTTGATGTCTGCAAATCCCTTTATTTTTAAAGACTAATTCAGAGATGCACTCCTAAAGACTTGTAATTTTTCTGAACACCTTAGCTTTCTCTATAGCTGAAAGTATGCTTATTCTTTTAAGTTTTTCTTTGCTCACCTTGTACCTTGGCCAGCTCAGTCAACTGCTATATGATGCCCAGATCATTTTTAAAAAACCTCTAGGAGGTTGTAGTTGGCTTAGTTGAATCTGCTCAGAGCACTGAACAATGTTCAGGAGTTCCCGAGTAGCTACTGAGGTTCCCACAAAGTCATGACAAGGAGAATAGCTGAAATTTATTCAGTATCCACTGTATGTTGGGGGCCTTACTAAGCATTTTACATATATTATTACAATGTGCTATGTATTATTATATGCATAGTTATTATTTCTTTCTTAAATATTTAATCAAGATAGGAATCTTCACTACAGAGGCAGAAAACTAAAGTTTGTAGAAGTTAAGCTGCTTTCTCAAGGTCATCCGGCTCAATAGTAATCAAAGATTGAAACCCAGGATCATAAACTCAGGATTTTTCCTTAACACCACTGGTTTTCAAATTGGGTTGTGCAGAGCCCTGGAGTTGGGGCACACCAGGGTGCAGAGTGAGTACCACTCAGTGAGCAGTTACATGAGCCTATCTTCAGCTTCATCCTAAGTAGATTGACTTTCTTCTGTTTTATATATTGGTGTTTAATGATAAATTTGATTTGTAAAAATGTTTCCACTTTTAAACCAGTTTCCACTTTTAAACCAGGTACTCAATCAACTTCTAGGACATAGCCTCTTTAAAACCTGCCCCCCACCCATCCACATTCCAGCCTGAAATAAGACATGGATACTACTCTTAAAGGTGATTTAGACAGTTTATTATTTCTGGACTGGTCCCACAACTACCCAGGACTGTGATTTTACCCAGGACATCCTTGTTGCTAGTGGTCCTCACTACCCCCCTACTCCCCAGTGAAATCTCCCATCAACAGACTCCACTACTGAATCCTAGGTCCAGCTCAAAGGCCACATCGCATCTGCTACTTTTCTTGATAAACACTGGACTTGACCGGTTCTCTCTCTACCTCTACAGCATTTGTTTTGGTCTGCTTGGGTATCGATAGTCCTACGAAGTTGCACTATTAACTCTTTTAGAGATCCTTGTCTCCACCTTGAGGAATGCAGCTATTGCTTTCAATGACCTTAATAATCTAAATGTTTAAACCTAGGCCAGGCACATATAATGGGAATTCACAGTAGAGCACTGACAGAAGTTGGTGACTAATAGAAACTTATCAGGAAGAACCATTTCTGCATCCTGATTATACAGCCAGGAGGCAAGACTTCAGCAGGGCACTTAGTTAGGGAGAGACAAGGAAGAAAAAGTGGGTAGAGGTATAAACATGGAAAGTTTTAAGGAATGGTGAATAGAAGATGCCCCTGGGAAGGAAAAACAGAGGTTCAGGGAAGGCTTGGTATGCCAGATACATCTGATTTAACATTGCCATAAAGATACTAGGAGGCAGTGAGGAGTTTTGATAAGTGCAAAGACATCATTAAAGCTACATTTATCCCAATCAGTTGACAGCATATGTGCACATGGGAGAAAATGGAGATGAGATCTGCAGGTCAGTGTTGTCAGTCCTCCATGATTCAAGGATCTCCTGGGGAGAATTAAAACACGTATGAGAGTCCCCATCCCACAGACTGATACTCAACTGGTCCAAGTTAGGACATTTTGATAAATGCAGCTCAGGTGATTCTAAAGTGTAAGCTGGGGTAAGGGACCTTGGAGAAATGAATAAAGAAAATATGACAGTAAAATACTATTCAGCCTTTAAAAAGATGAAGTGTTACTTGTGATAACATGGATGAATCTGGAGGAGTAATGTTAGATAAAAAAAAAAAATACAAATACCATGTGATCTTACTCACATGGCACCTAAAAAAGCTGATCTTACAGAATTCCAGAGTACAACAGTGGTTACCAAAAGCTGGGGAGGGAGGGTCAGAGAGCGCTGGTTAGTAGGTACAATATTATAGTTAAAGGAATAAAGTTCTGGTGTGCTTTTTGCACAAGGATAACAATAGCTAACAATAATATAGATTTCATAAAAAGAGAGGATTCTTAGTGTTCTTATCACAAAAACATACATGTTTAAGATAAGAGATGTGCCACTGACCCTGATTTGATCATTACACCCTATACATACTGACATATCATATCATAACCCAGAAAGACCTAAGATTGTCAACTACAAAATATTAAAAGGATTATTGTGTGTGCTAATGTGATATGGAGATTTGGGGACAGCAGTGAAATGGAAAAGGACTGAGGTGTGAGACGTGCTGAAGGTGTGCCGTCAGACTTTTCATTGCACATAAAGAGACATTAAAGACCCAAAGCCAGATTTTAAAATTTGGCTTTCAAAGATTTTCTAGCTTTCTGCTCCACTCCTTTTCTTACTCTTCTATGCCCTGGTGAAGCAACATTTTTATAGTCAGAAACAAGAGAAGTAAGACTTTTCTTAGTAGCACTGAGTAGTCATAGTTGGTAAATAAACTAATACAAATTTGCAAATAATTCTTAAGCATGAAGGGACTTATGGTGTGTGTGGTGGGGTGACTGCTTACCAAAATCCCCAAATCCTCTATTTTGTGATTTCTGACACCAAATACAGTTTCGAAGTATAAATGGAGATATGTTGCAGACAACTTTTCAAAATCCAAGACACGTGTTTACTCAAAACAAAAGAACTTCCAACAAAACCAAATCAAGCGATTTGAGAGTCTCATGGTTCTGTGATGGAGGCTTTGGACTTGGTCGTGGACCTGTTCCTTGCCCAAGCACATGAGAGGGGAACAGGCAACAACAAATGGAGATTTCCCCACCAGACTAGAGCTGAACCACTGCCTATCCACTGGGATATCCACACAGTGCCCAGAGTTTCCAGATACTATAGTTGAAGATATTGTGTGCTGATATTTTATAGTTGTCTTGTACAGTGATTTAATTTCCCACCAATTTCAAAAGAATGTTACCAATTGCACAATCTAAAACAAATGTGACATTCATGCTACAATCTGTGGCTTGTCAGTAAAAACCCTGGGCCTTTAAGAAGGTTGGCATCTCTTTTTTTTCCCCCAAAGGGGTAGTGAGGTGTATGTCAGCATTTTTTTTTTTTTTTTAAGGTATGTCTCTGTGGGTAGGACATGGAGATCTTAAAGGGGAACTTTGTGTCTTTCACATGGCAAGTACTTAAAAAAAAAAAAAAACTTGAATGGGTTTTAGCTAGGGAAGACCTTGGGTTAAACCAGATTTATTCTTTTTGATTTAATTGCTATCCAGTAACTGGAAATTTTCCAGAATTTTCTATCCATAAATCAGTCAAAAGAGGAGTAGAAGGGGGTGGTAATTTAACCAGTAATAAATATGCTTCCAAAGGCTATCTATATTTGTCATCATCACTATCAAAACCAACTGCAGGGAAGTGCTGTCTCCACAGATTCTCCCTGATGGCTACAAGGCTGCCTTTGTCCGCAAGGATTCAGTTTGGTAGTAACCTCAGTTCATCCCTGAAAATGAGGTCACCGTCCCCTAACACATGTTAGGCATGGTTAGCATCCTGCACTGGGACCCCGGCCAGGAAGGCCCCTGCTGTCGCACATGTCAAGCCTGCTGGGCGTCTGTGCACAGTGGCCCCTCTCAAGCTGAAAGGCAAAACACATTCCCATCTTTATCTCTAAACAGAGGGGAGTGGGAATCAGTAGAAAAACAGTGCCGGCAGCCTTTTGTTTTTGTAAAGGCAGTGTTTCTAAGAGATACTGTGTGCTGATAAAACCCACTCTCTTTCAGTCTAACCAGGAAGACCCAGAAGCCAGGCCCTCGGAGATGCTTTTTCTCACCCCAGAAATCAGACCCCTAAATATTTTCCTGGACACCGATTAGAAAGAGAGAGATCTTTCCACAGGGGAAAATAGTGGGTATTGGTGGTGGGTATTTCCAGTATTTTCCAGCACAAAGTTGATACTGTTCAACAGCAAAACAGCTTTTGAATTTGCAATTTTCTAACAAGTTAAAAAGAGCCAGTTTCACCTGACTCTCAAGGGGCATAAAACCTACATGTATCAGAGGAAGAGAGTTTGTAAGGCTTAATAATATAAACTCAGTATAGTAACATTTTGTTTCGATTTGTACCAGTCTATAAGAGAATTTCAGACCATTTTGAATTAGAACTTATGTTGTCCTTATGCTGCTGTGGAACTTGCAAGGCATTGATGCTGTGGATACAGAGTATTATGTGTTAGGCAGGATGCAATAAATGTTAGGAATTTGTAGAATGATATAACTAGATGATAGGCAAGTTCCCTTCTGCTCTAAAAGTGCCACGGTACTATAAAATGTGTACTCACTCGTTCTTGCTGCTAATGGTAAGTGGTTAGTTTTCCAAATGAGCAAAGAGTGTGGCTAGGGTACCTACCACAAAATGTGAAAAGAGGTATGGCTATTTATCCAAGGTATTTGTAAAGAACAAAATTAGTCATTCACTTTATTCCATTCAAGGGAAAATATTAGGACAGAAGAAGTTTGTCTTTACTTTCATAATGGTGTAACCATATAGCAAGGACATGTTAACTTGAAAATTAATTATTTATCTAATTATTCTGAAATGTAAAGATGTCTATAAATAAGCATGGAAAGTGGCCACAGATGGAGAAACCTTTTCTCAAAAGTATGCTCAGCAGGTATGTTAATTATCAGACTGGTTTGACACCTCTGCTGGGTTTGGACATGTTTCAGGCTCTCTTTTGGGATAAAGAAATACAAGAGAAGCAGTAGCACACTACTTGGGAAAGAACAGCCCCCTTAGCAGAATTCTCAGTGCACAGTGATTCAGAAGCTACAACAACCCTAGAGAATTTTCCTTCTTTTTGAAATCTACACAAATACAGAATATTAATAAAAGGAAGATTTAGGCCTTTCAGAAATTTTAATCATATTTATTTCAGGAAATTATGTTCCCCAATGAGTTAAAATAAGAATGCAATTGAAAGTTTAAAAAGCAGATAATGTTGCCTTGTAGTCCGTAAATTTAAATTTGGTGCTGGGCACAGTGGCGCATGCCTATAATCCTAGCGGCTCAGGAGGCTCAGGCAGGAGGATTGAGAGTTCAAAGACAGCCTCAGCAGCTTAGTGAGACCCTGTCTCTAAATGAACTATATAAAAAGGGGTGGGGATGTGGCTCAGTGGTTAAGTACCCCTGGTTTCAATCGCTGGTACTTAAAAATAAAAAAATATATTTAAATTTGGTGAGTAATGGGTTCCCCAAAACCTGAACTCCTTTTCTGTTTGTCAGGCAGAAAGCTGGTGCTAAACAATAACAGAAAGGAAAAAAAAAAAAAAAACTATAGCTACTGGGATTTGGCCATCTCTTATTCTATGCCTGCTATGAATAAACTCTGTTTATTGGCCATCTCTTATTCTATGCCTGCTATGCTTCATGTAGTTCATCTGTCTTGATTATTTCCCACATGAACATATCTTTCAGGAAATTCTCTTTACTTTCCTCTTAAGTGACCTTAGAAATGTGTGATGTATACCCATGCTTCCCAGTTTACCAACAAAAGTGGCTAACTTAACAATCAGGCTCTCCTAGCCTGGAAGGATCCGTAGGTACACCATAGCACGCCTCCAGGTACAATCTGGGTGTAGTACCATGCACAGCATTATGTATATGCCTTTGACTCACCTCAACCATATTTACTACATACTCTCAGTGTGCGGAGCTGGGAACTAGTAAATAGGCAAGCAAATGATTCAACCTTAATAAAAAGCTTGGGTTTTACTGAACAAAAAAATGTGAAATTTTATTTTTAACAAAATGTACCTTATTTCTGAGATAAATAGAAGTCACCATATCATCTCTTTTGTACAGAAAGGAAGCAAGTGGAGAGAGATGTGATTTGCTTAAGTAGAGAAATTGCTAAACAGAGAATTTGGATTCTATGGATTTAATGTTCGTCCCAAAACATCATGATACAAAAATGAATTAGTCTATAATAGTTTAAATCAATAAAATGGTTTGGCTTAATTTCTGTCAAACCTCTAGGTTGAATGGGATCCACCAATTCTACTGGTCCAACCGCCTTTCACCTGACTATTGTTCATGTGTATTTAAACCTGGTTCACTCCCCATACTTGAAGAGAGCTAAAAATGACAACTGTCTCTCTTAAAACATAAAATTAAGTGGAACAGCAACATGTCATTAAAATCTGACAGTCTTTGAGGGCTTCTGTTTATAAAACAAATACCAAAGTATTTCATAGCTTTTCTAAACAGCAGCAATAAGTGAACTGTAGAGGCCCTTAGAAATAGACCCTATCATAGTAAGATACTGCTATTTGTCACTTAGAAAATACATAACAGCAACTTCTGGCATAATACCCGGTGGATTATATAAAATGCAACAACTGCTTGGGACTTTTCCATTTATTTGGTATGTTATGAATCAGAGCAAGGACGTCAAGACTTCGTGTTTAAGGATTCTTATTATGTAGGAGGTATTGGCATGAGTCCTGAAATATTTAATCCAGGGAACTATTCACATCTTAAATATAGCAACTGAAAGTAGTGATAAGCTAAAATTGGCCTAGGTAAAAGGAGAAAAGAGAAAGTATTTACTTGAAGAGATGAAAATTTCCTCAAGTTTTTTTTTTTTTTTTTAAATTTTAGATCAGGAAATAAATAATTTAATTTTGAGTGTGGATAGAGTTAATGTTGCAAACAAATATTTTCTTGCAATGCATAAATATACTCTATGTGGTGAAAATCAGCCAGGAAATTACAATACATAGGACTTCAACTTCCTGGTCAGATAATTAAAGGCCTGGAGTTTAAAAGCCCAGAGGAATTGAAGGGTGGGACCCAAGGCACCAGAGGGAGAGGAGGCGTTAGCTAGTGAGAGGACGGGTTCTTGAATTTATCATCCTAAAATGTGTGCCAGCTGGTGCAGCTGGAGCCTGGCTGCAACTGTTGATAAATTAAACTATCGCCTTTTGGGGGGCTTGTAGGGAGAATGGTTTCATATTAATTTTTAAACAAATAAACCAAAATGCTATTTTTTTTCTGTTAAAACTTTTGACATATGACAACTGTATATATCTAAAAGGTATAGTATAATAATTCAATACATTATACAATGTATAATGATCAGATCAGGGTATGTTTAAAAATCTTCATTTCTAGTTCAATCTTGGATCAAAAAGAGATTTTAGAAGTCCTTCCTGAAAATACAGCTAAATGAAAAATTGGGGGGGGGGTTGTTTGTTTTTGCATTGCTAGGGGTCCAATTGCTAGGGCCTCTTGCTTGCTAGGAAAGTGTTCTAACACTCAGCTACTCCCCCAGCCTTAAATAAGTTTTTACTGAATAAAAATGTTTTGAATGGGGCTGGGGATGTGGCTCAAGCGGTAGCGTGCTCGCCTGGCATGCGTGTGGCCCGGGTTCGATCCTCAGCACCACATACCAACAAAGATGTTGTGTCCGCAGAGAATTAAAAAAAAATAAATATTAAAAATTCTCTCTCTCTCTCTCTCTCTCTCTCTCTCTCTCTCTCTCCTCTCTCACTCTCTCTTTAAAAAAAAAGTTTTGAATGATTACCATTAAAAAAAAAGAACCTTACTTTAAAATAAGGTCAGGTCACTAATGAAGTCAAATGGACAGACAGGCGGATGGGGGAACCTTACATAATCTTCAAGTGACATTTATATTCCTCCTGGACAAGCTTTGGAATGGAAGACAATAACAGCTTTACAATGAATACATGAAAAGGGAGATCGAGAGAGAGAACAAGAAAGTACATAAACGTGAAACAGATCTTTTAAGAGGTGGAAGTTCACAGTAAAGATCAGGATTTTTTATTATGCAAAGTGAACATACACACAGGAGTGGACTTACTCCCAAAGTCAAGGTAACCATGGGATCAATAGTTACAAATAGTTACAGTATGATAGTGGCCTTCCAGCCCTATTACAGTCTTATTACAGATAAAATATGCTATGAAATGTACTGAGAGCAAAGATTCCTTTTGAAGGAGTTGCCCTTTATGTAGGAAGAGGAAGGTGTTAGTTTAGAGGTACCTGCCATGTGGTTTTCAAGTGTTTGGAGATGGAAAATGATGGGTTAGTCTAGATCTATCAGCAAGTCAACACAATTCCATGATTTCAGAGTTCAGACTCTGAACCCAGATACTTCAGTTCACAACCTGCCTCTGCACTTCACACTGTTACCACAAGCAAGCTACTCAATACATTATAGTCATTTCCTCACCTGTAAAAGGAAAATAGCAGTAAGATTTAACTCCTAAGGCTATTGATATTAAAGAGGCAATATGTGCAAAACAGAGGGCCCAACATACATTTGGTCCCCAGTTAATATTATCTTTTAAAAATTATTTTTTAAAGTTAACATTCTAGCTTGTTTGGCTATGATTATGACCATAAGAATCAAGAGAACATATCTGACCACATATGGACCGAACCATGAACTTGATCTTATTTGCCCAATTCTTTTAGCTCATAAACTAAACACACAGGAGTTCTTGGGTCGCACTCTGAGAGTGGCTGGTCTATGGCAAAGTTTTCTAAGATTGACCTCATGATACCAAAGCCTGATAAGAGAATAATTAAAGAAAAATCCACAACTGAGCAGAAAGGCAAAGTCTAAATTAATGCATTGCTGCTATTTTTGCAAAATATTCTGATATTTATTACTATTTTTGCTCCTTGGATTCAGTCTTCATCCTAGAGTGTTTCCAGGTGTCCATGTCTGCACACTCCAAATACTTGGACACTACACATTTCTAGCAGATAGCAATGCCCTCAGAATGTCAACTTAAAGTTCTTGGAAATGACACATGAAGAATAAGCAACAAATCTCATAGCAAGTGGTGCTTCCAGATCAGAAAGATAGCATGAAAATCTTCACAGACAACTTGTCATTGTTGTGTCAACACAACTACAGATACAAATCCTTTGCTCTGGGAACTTCTAGACTAGAAATAACAGTCTGATTTTGGTCACTGAAATGGAAAGTTAACTGGTGTTTTTCCTTCTTTAAAATATTTTAAAACATTTGAATATTGTCTCTTGTATGAATAAATAGTAGCTAGAAGGCCAAAGTAATGAGAAGTTGTACACTTGTAAGAGGATTTGTTTTAAATTCAAACAAATGTTTACTGAGTGCTTAATATATACCAGTCTAGAGACTGAAAGATGAGTAAGACAGTCTATGTTTAAAAATCAGAAATATTCAAAGTATAATTTATCCTAAACTTGCATTTTCCAAATATGATAAAACCACTGAATTACAAAAACATGATAGTCAATACATCAGAACAATGTTGAGTTAAAATAATGAATTCAAAACTGAATAAAACTGAAGCGCATCCAGATTTTGTGAAACTGTTTAACATTGACTTCTACCTTTAAAAGTGGTTGCCATCATTCATTTATTACTAAAGAGGAAAAATGGCATGTACATCCTAACATTGTTCCCTGTAAATGTTTGCTATCATGTCTACATATATCTTTGTTTCATATAAGAGTAAAATAAAACTCAAATAATTTATAAGTTATTATGCTTACTAGGTAAATTAGTAACTAATATTTGCCTGATATACATTGAAATTGATGTTATATAATAATTATCAACAGTTCAATTAGAATACACAGATAGCTTTTGCAACATATCCTGACAACCACAGTAAAAATAAATGAATAAACAAATAATTGCACTGGGACAAAGGGTTGGAAAATACATATTTACTTTGTGAATAAAAATGCCTTAACATTAGAAAAAGAACATTTAAAAATACATGGCCTGATACTTTTAATTCTTTTATTTTGCCAATATTGCTTTAATGTGATAAGAAACTATTAGACTTACTGTATAACTAACAGTTCTCATTTCGAAATAAGAATCACTATAGTTTAAGTAGCATAAAAGGCAAGTTTGGGGTTTCTTTTTTGAGTGTGACTAAATAAATTATCCTATTTGCCCCTAATTTCCTAAATTATTTAATAAAACAGATTCTTCTAGGAGTTAAATATGTATTTATTACTAAATCAATTATTGAAAACCATAGGCAAAATAGAAGAAATTAGAGTTGGAAGACAAAATAATACCAAGAATCTTGATTTGATATTATAGAATTCCCTTACAGGAATTAAAAATAATTCATATCAGTTGTTACTGAATGATCTTATCATTAGTTGTCTCTAAAATGCACTTTAAAATTGGATTCTTTTTTGGCTTTGTTCAATATTAGAATTTAGAAGTTTTAAAATGAGTATTATTTAAGAGTTTGAGCTTAAGAGTTAACTGTTCATCAGTACTTTATATCAAAACTAGTTCTTGCATACAGACTTGATTAAAAGCAACCTAGGAGAGGCTGTTTCTAACATTAGCAAAAGTACACATTTACCTTTCTAGAAGGTATGTGTGGCAAATGTCTCATGTTAACAAGTTGTAAAATCACTAAAATTTATCCCCCAACACAGACCCTATAATTTTGTAGAAAAATCCTAAACAACATATGGAAACCACAAGCTAAACAGAGTAAGCAGGAAGAATTATGATTATTTGTGAGAATGTAGTTATCTACTATACCCTTTTAGCAAGGATTTTATCCATAGTTCAGCTCATGCAGATAAACTGTTCAGTGTTCCATTCAAGTCAGAGATGAAGCCAGAAGAGAAAGAATTCTTATTCATTGTCCAACTAGACCCAGTTCGGCAATAGTACATGCGACTCTATTGTGACGGGACTTCTCTGTGATCTGTGTCGGGTCACTACCCTTCCAGAGTTACTGCTTAGGGCATGATAATTTCAAATTCAGTCTGTCATTTTATTACACATTTTTAAAACAGCATGCCCACCAAAACAGAAAATGCTGCACATATGGACTGAAATCAAATGCTTTCACCATTCAGTTGATATATTCTGACATGAGGCAAAAACGAGATGGTCTACTCTTATTTGGGCTTTCCTTTTGGATCTCAGATCTGTTAATTCATAAAAGGCCAGAGCTTTTTCAGGTATGTTTGTTAACATATGCTATATCTGCGCTTGGCTCAGTCATTTCAAAGCAATTAGTAATTCTTCAAGCTAAGTCTAAGTCATTTATGATGATATGTAACATTTTCAGTTATACAACTAATGGAACAGAAAACAATCCAGATTCAAAAACATAGCTCATAATTTATTAGTAAGTTGATTTTCTTTTTCTGGAGTGACATGATTTTTAGGAGCCACTTACCAATATGCTTTATAGGGAGTAGGGAAAGGGGTTATTACTGGGGAATTAAACCACGGTCATTTAAGCACTGAGTTATACCCTTGGCTCTTTTTATTTTGAGATGAGGTCTAAGTTCCCAGGTTGTATGTTCCTCAAACATACAATCCTCTGCCTCAGCGTCCTGAGTAGTTGAAATTACAGGGAGATGCCACCAGACCCAGTCAATATGCTTATATTACTAGTAAATTACAATGAGCACTAAGGCCCCAAATTCATGAACAAGATTCACAGTTTTATCTGAAAAGGCCCTTCTTGGAGGCATGTAGAATGTTTGGGAATTCTCTCTTAAGTTAAAAATTTCAAAAATTAGCTGTAATACAGCTGTATTTCACAAAGTTCATAAAAGGTTGATATTTTAGCAAAAAGAGTAAGAGTACAAAGATTAAAACTAAATGCACTTAAAGTAAAGATAAAAAATTTGAAATTTTTTCCCCTAATACTGTGCAATAACAGTTCTTTTCTCAAAACCATTAGCAAGTCTGCGTACCTCAACAAGCACCAATGTTCTTATTTTTCTAATGTGCTATTCTAATCATTATGACTATTTCACTAATTTTTATTTTTAACAAAATGTTCATCCTGTGTTGAGGGGATTTAATGTATTATATTAATAGCAAATAGTCCCTTCCATTCATAGTATATATGTGTTCTTATGGTTGGATAACTGATATGAACTGAAAGGGCACTTGAAATCACATGAAATCCTCAACAACACCACATTTGGAACAGTATTTTGTGAATCCCCCAGAATCCAATATTTTGAAATTTTACAAACACAAAGCAAACATTTACCTCTTTTTTCAGTAGCACCCCCTAAAGGGGGAAAATGGCTTATGGTGCCAATTCTTTAAATTATCAAATGAGAGGGCTTGCTTATATTTACTTATGATTCTATTGAAATAGAAATCAAATTACATTTTCTAATCTCAAATTAAGTCCTACATCTAACACTGAGAAGTTTCAAAGACAAATTTTTACTCTATGATACCTTCTCCCCCAACTAGAAAATTTCATAAGAATATGAAATATTCTTATATATGCTATATCAGAGAAAGCTTGATTTGAAAGCCTTCAGGTTTCTAAAGTAACATGCAACCACTTAAATCTTACCAGACCCTCCCTGCATTCCTCATCACCCATTCTTTTTCATAATTTCTTAAGTACCCTCTTATGGCCGACCTTAGCCAGATGCTCTCCAAATTACATCAGGGGGGAAACATACCTAGAGTCTACATCTGAACAAAACAGAAAGGTCAGCCACTGTCCTACACATATTTAACTCAAGCGATTCATTATTATTATTATTATTTTTACAGGTTAGTTTCCTCTTACTCAGCAACATACCCCCCCCAAACAAAAACAAAACAATTCACAGCTAAGCAGCTCTTGTATAAGGAAAATGCATTTCATTTGGAAGCGATAAATGCTTACTTGTTCTGGGAAGCCCTCTCCTTCTTCCACAGCCATTCTCTGTGGCCAAGCATGAAACCTGATAACTCAATTAGTTAACACTTTGGACAGAGCATCACATCTAAAAATATCTGCTTTGGGAAATGTAAAGGTTTCCCCAACCTCCTAGTAAGGAAGCCGGACTGGTCAGAAGTAACTGTTTAAATGGGAGGGGTGGGGCGGGGAGAGACCAGAGTGGGCAACCTTACAAACAATGTAGTACCTCCCAGAATTCCCCACGGACTTACCATATTTGTGGCCTCCAGTCAAGCTCTGTGTATTTAGTCATGATATGTGGAATACCAAAAATAGCGGGGCAGTCAGCTGGGGAGTGTCCCCTGGCTGCCTGGAATCACTCATGAAACCAGCTTTTGTCATTCTGCTTATCAGCACTTTCCTCTGCGTGCAGGCTGCTGTGACATTCCTTCTAAAGACAATGCCACCATTTTTTCCTGTCTCCCTGGAATCCAGTCTGGCCTGCATTTCACTCTTTGGCTTTTTAAACCTTTAATTTCTTTACGGATATGTCGCTATGAATGCACATGTGTACAACACACAGAGTGTGAAAGCATACTTTATTGTCAAGGAAGGTTACCTTCTAAACTCAATTTCCTTCTGCACAAGGGCAAATGGAGGTAGTTGATGATCATTCTTTTACAAATACATCCTCTGGGATATGGCTTATTGGTAGAGCATTTGCTTAGCATGCATGAGGCCCTGGATTTCATTCCCAGCAACAAAAACAAACCAAAAAAAACCCAAAAACCAAAAACCAAACCACTCCCCCAGCACTATACAAAACTCCTGTCTATAACCCAAGCCCCGAAAAAGCTGGGCATGGTGGCACATGCCTATAAACCCAGCTACTCTGGAGGCTGAGGCAGGAGCATTGCGAATTTGAGGACAGCCTGGGGAACTTAATGAGACTATCTTAAAATAAAAAAGGGCTGGTGGTTTAGCACAGTAGTAGAATGCCCCTGGGTTCAACCCCCAAGGCTCAAAACAAACAAACAAAATAACCCCACCAACTCACCTATCCCCCACGAGAAAACACAACTCATTCAATGCTTTTCAGATTGGAACACACAATATTTTTACTATTCTTGTACTTGAAGTCAAGAGAGAAGCCCTAAAAAGATCTCATCATTATAATAATTTGCCTTTCGTACTGTATTTAGTTTAGATCAATAGCCAGCCCCCAACCCTTTGAGATTTCAAGGAAACTGCCATGGTGGACACAGATAAACTTTAGAAATGTCTGTGTGTCTATCCATTCAAGATAAGTTTACACAGAGCTAACTAAGTGCTAGACACTATTCTAGTTACTTGTGTGAGATGGAGTTAGAAAAACAGTGAGCAAAACAGAAAATCCTTGCGCCTTGATGAAACTTGTATACAAGTTTACAATAAGTATGAAAGTATATAATAAGCCATAAACATGATAAATTAGTTGAGTTTTCAAAGATATACCTACTATGGCAAAAAACAGAGCAGGGAAGGGGGTTCAAATATGTAAGTTTAAGGGGTGGATAGACAGGTCTTAAGATTAAAAATATTGAATAGTTAATAATTAATTTTACCAAAATATTTAATCATTAGTATTTATTAACTATTATTAATAAGATTATTTATACTAATATTAGATTAAATTATATGAGATTTACATTTTTCTTCTTTTATTTTTCTTGCAAGATGGAGTCTTGCTATGTTGCTCATACTGGCCTCCAACTCACAGTCCTCTTGCCTCAGCTTCCCAAATGGCTGAAATTACAGATGTGTGCCACTGTGCCTGGCAAAATTACCAATTTTATAGGTCGAAACTAGGTGTATACTAGCAAGTTCATGTAGTTTGGAATCATAGTTATTGTAACATTGCCAGGCATGCAAGGCACCACATTACTTTCTTTACCACATTACTTTCTCAGTTATGTGGTGAAGCAATTTATCTCGATATTTTTGACCAGTTGGTAAGTGAGATTTGGACCTCATTTTATATTTTTCTAAATGTAAGGTTATCATTGGCAGAAAGTAGCAAACACATGACTTCTAGGTACCCCATGCCATTTAAAATATTTCTAAATTAGCAGAGCAATCTTGACTAACAAGAATACAGCTGGAGGCATCATAGTACTTGACCCCAAAAACATATTACAAACTACAATAATCAAAACAGTATGGTATTGGCATAAAAATAGACATGTAAAGAGATGGAATAAAACAGCCCAGAAATAAATCTATATGTCTATAAACAACTGACCTTCAATAAGCATTCCAAGAACACAGAGTGAAGGAAGGATAGTTTCTTCAATAAATGAGGCTGAGAAAATTGGATAGCCACATGCAGGAAAATGAAATTGGACACCTATATCCCACCATACATAAAACCAACTCAAAATGGACTAAAGTGTTAAAAATAAAATCACTTTTTCACATGGCCCTAGGCAACAATTTTTTTGGATATGACATCAAAAACTTAGACTGCAAAACCAAAAATAAATTAACCAAAAATAATAAAGACTACATCAAACTAAATAGTTTATGGACAGGAAATGAGACAATCAACCAAATGAAATGGTAGCCTATGGAACAGGAAAATATTATATGTATCTAATAAGTAGTCAATATCCTTAACATAAGGAACTCATACAAATCAATAATGGAATAAAAAGACAAAGCAACTAAAAAAATGGGCAAAGGATCTGAACAGATATTTCTCAAAAGATGATAGAAAATAGTCAAGAGATGTATTAAAAGGTGATGGGCATCATAAATCATCAGGGAAACGGAAGTGAAAACATGAGATGTCACCTTACACTTAACAGAATGACTTTCATCAGAAAAGACAAAAGGTAACAAGTGTTGGTGGGAACGCAAACTGGCACAGACACTACAGAAAACAGTATGGAATTTCCTCAAAAATTCAACATGGAACTACCTTATGATTCTGCAATCTCACCACTGGGTATATACCCAAAGGAAATCAAATAAGTGTCCTGAAGAGATATTTGCACTTTCATGTTCAGCATAGCATTATTCACAATAGCCGAGTTATGGAAACAACCTCAGGGTCTGTTGACAGATGAATGGATAAATAAAATGTGGTATATATTCACAATGGATTATTTGGCCATAAAAAATAAAGTGCTGCCATGTATGACAATATGGAAGAATCCAGAAGACATTATGCCATGTGAAATAAGCCAGAAGACGAATACTGCATGACATCACTTACATCTGAAATGTAAAGAAGTTGAACTCACAGAAATAGAAGAGTCTTTTCCTGGGGCTGAAGGAGCAGGAATGGGAGATGTTGGTCAAAGGGTACAAAGTTTTAGATATGCAAAATGAGTGACTTTTGGAAACCTGTGTATTTACAGTAACATGAATATAGCTAACAATCTTGTATACTTGAGATTTACTAAGAGGTTAGTTTGTTTGTTTGGTACTATGGATTCTCCTGCCTCAGCCTCCCAACTTGCTGGGATTATAGGCATACACCACACCAGGCCTGGCCATAAGCTCTTAACACATATAAACACATGAAGAAAATGAGAACTATGAAAGGTGATGGATGTGTTAATTACTTGACTGATGATTATTTCCCAATAGATATGTGCATATTGAAACACTAAGTCATACACCATAAATATATATGCTTTTTATCATTTTTATTTTATCTCAATACAGATGGAAAAAAAATATTTGAACGAGTTGCCAACATTTGGAAATTTGGAGAATTCACATCACAATGTGGAGTTCCAGGTCTAGCTTGTTCACTGCTGCAGTACACATCCTCTTTTCCTCCCCTGCCTCATTCATTTACATAATGACCACATCCTGGCTAAGCCATGTACATGCTGGAAACCAGGTTCTGGCAGGGAAACCCTGGAAAGGCCTTACCCTGCTTGCTCTGTGCCTATTTGGGAACTGACACACAGTGAGGTGCTGACAGGGACATCTTGGGAATACAGGAATAATCTGACCTGCCTGCGGCCGAGGTGGAGTGGGTAGAGAAAGGAGCTGGAAAGGCGAGAAGTGTCAGGGGTTGATGCTTTGGAGATGCATAAAAATCCTCAATATCCCAGGTAGGGCTCTACCTGATGGAGGGAAAATTCTTCTTCCATCAAACCTCCACATCACCAAGCCTAGCTTTCTTGCCTAAAGACCCAGACCTTTTTCTCATGACATTTGCCACTTTTTTTTGGTTGCTATGCCCGTCTTTCAAATCTGTTACCCACCTGCTTTCTCAAACCAGGGGCCCTGGGATCAAAGTTTGTGGATCCAACAGACAGTCCTTAGCATACACAATGGAATCTGAGAGTGACATGTACCTAGATGGCCTAGGTCAAATGCCCGATTCTTTCTATTAACTGAGACCTCCTTCAGGAGTTCACTTCTGAGATCACTCACATACTTGGAAATCTAATCATGCTTACTGGCAAGGCGCTGGTCCTCCTATCTAATTGAGACTGCTCCTACCAGATCTTTTTTTTTTTTTTTTTTTTTCCCCATCATCAGTGAGGAGAGAGAACAGCAGGTATTCGTCTTTTGAACACTCAGCATTACACTGTCACTGAATTATCCCCTCCCCTCCAGCCTTCTCTTCCCCAGGACACACAAGCCAGACTGAAGCAACCTTTCTCCAGAGCTCTTCAGAGAAAAGCACTCTGTAATTACACTAAGTAAGAAGAGCAATAATTCCCATAATTGTGTCTTCCAAACCACCCCCTGGCCAGGACATTTTGTTTCCCTAACTCTCATGGTGCCTCTCACAGATACTGCAGCTGCAAAGGAGAAGCAGGGACAGAAGCTAATGTCCCTTGCCTGCACCATCCATGATGTGAGAGACTGGGAGTGCTGAGAGAAAGCTGAACTTTCTACAGTGGGATGCAATGCAAATATTTTCTACCTTACTTTATGAGATCAAGTGTGCCCTAGTCTCAAGGAAAGCCAATATTTACAACTTCATTTTTACACAGAAGAGAAACAGTCAATTAAATCACATAATCTCAGCAATCATTTAATTTGAGCCCTATCATTTTAAAGATGAAGAAATAGAAGCCTAGAGCGATACCCATGTTGGTACATTGTGCATTAATGATATTGCTGTGCCTAGAATTCATAATGGGATTCCTTTAACAAGCAGAAGGACCTAAGGTATTGACACAGTGATTTAATTTTCGAAGTAAGAGCCATTTTTTAAAAAATTTTCAAAGTACATGGATACTATTCAATAAAGGAAGATAATACTCATTTAGAATTATAGTATAAGTACTTCAAGGATTTAGCTTTTGGAAGCTCAGACTAAAGGATGAAAACTTGCATCAGGCTGCTTGAGAGAGAGCCACCAGCCAGCCCAAAGGATATCCTGGTAATACTTTTCTAAATGGATATTCAAAAATATGGGACTGCTTTGAAGTCATAGCCTTTCCCACCAATCTTAGTTGGAAACTGAGACTCTATCATGAGTAGATTTATCAAGACATTCTGAATTCAGAGTCATCCCAGCTGTGAATGGCCAGGAAAGTTATCTGTGTAAGGAGAGGATGAGGTCTAGGTGGCACAAGGGGCTGGTGCTGGGGATGCTGTGAGCTGCATCTCCCCTTTTCACCTGCTGGCCCCATGTGGGGTCCTCCATATATATATATATATATATATATATTATATATATATATGCTGCCAGGCTGCGGGTGCTCATGGGCTGCCTGTGGATTCATATCACCAACCTCTAACCAGAGGCGCCCCATGGTTTATGTAATACGTGTTCTAGGAAGGCAGGAGGCGGCAGAGAAGAATGGAGGAGAGTAGAGTTCTGCATAATCATTGGTCTTTAAGGATAATCTCCAAAGTCAGAAATCATTTCAGGCAAGAGGTGGGTATTAATGCCCATGTTGAGATCCTTCCTGAAGTCCTACTTCTTCACATATCCTCTCAAGTCCCAGTGGACACCTGCTGGGAGTGCTGCCCCCAAACACCACCTTGTCCCTTTTGAGAATGAGCCTCCTATAGACCAACTTCAAGTCCTAAAGTTCATTTTTCTTGAAAAATCTCATGTCGAAATTAGTGTTGTGCAAATTACAATCGGTGGGCCAAATCTAACCAGTAACCAGTTTTTATATGGCCTGCAAATTAAAAGCAGCTATCACATTTTTAAATGGTTGGGGGGAAAAATCAAAAGAACAGTATTTTGGCACATGAAAATTATATGCCAAATTTCTGTGTTCATAGGTAAAGTTTTACTGTAACAGCCTTGTTCATGTGTTTGGGAATTGTCCAGGGCTGATTTCATGCTATAACAACAGAGTTAGTAGCTGTGAGAGACCTCAGGGGTAATGAAGCATACTGTATGACTTGCTATCTGGCCCTTTTCAGAGAAAGTATTATGACTACTGATCTATAGTCAGGGGATGGTTGTTATGTTCTCATGATGTACTTTTAAATGAAAGGCCATGGATTTTGAAAGGCTGATTTCAAGATTTAAAAAAAAATGCCAGAAACCCCACATACCCCTAAGAGAGCCCATTCAAACATTAGGCCTTATAAGACAAATTAAAAATTAAACATTAAAATCATTCTTTCCACACAATATTTTAAAATATTAAAATATATATTTACTTATATGTCACACAAAATATTTTGAGCATTGGGACATGGATTCTACATAGTTTTCTTTGTTCAATATTCAGCAAAACATGAATCTTTTTAAAAAGGGGCATATAAAGTGACAACGGCATCGTGATTCCTGAAAACATGAACAAAATGTGCTCTCTTTCTTGTTTTTTTCCCTTGTTTCAAACTGAGGCCATGACATGGGCATTACTCACAGGAACACATGGAAAAAGCAGCTCATTGAGCTTTTGATGGGGTAAATGATTTAATCTACAAGAGAGCTTTCAAACACCAAACTAATCTGGATTGGCTATATTCAACATGTTCCACAAACTTCCTTGGGGGATATTTTACCCTCCTTTATCAGCTGAGATAACCCACAAGATAAATGGCCAAAGGCATTGATAGGAGACCCTTGATTTCAGAGGGAAATTGGTTTTGATGTTTCTGGGCAGATGGCAAGGTTGGGACTCAATGAGGTGAGGGTGGACAGGGGGCAATGTGGTCATGGACGTGTTTCCAACAGCCCTTTCTTTCTACTCCTCAGCTCCTCAGCCTCCACTGTCCAAAACTCAGTGATGCCTGTCTAGGTGAGGTTATACCAAACGACCTCTGGGGTTAATTTTCCTAACAAGACTGATTCTAAGGTGAAAAGCAGCACTTCTTTGAACCTTCAGGAAGTCTGGTTTATACCTAACAGAAAGCAGCCAGGACTCCTCGGGCACTGGATATCTGCAGGACCTTTTCCTTTGAGGGCTATTCTTCCTATCCTCCTCTACATTAGCTCTATTTCCCAAGCCCCACTACCACATTCCCACAAAATCTTGTAGGAGAGTCAGAATAAATGTGCTCAATGCACCATCCCTCTCCCTCCTTCGTTTTGCAAATGATGCAATAGGAAAAAAATATATATAAAAGAACAAATGATGTATAATTTGCTTCAGCACTCCTTATATATGCATTTTAACACAGCGTACTTCACAGCTAATTAAATACAAAAGGTGCAAAGACATACTGGGTTTTATTAGCCCAAATAGCGTTAGGAAAGTCAGGTTATTTCTAGATGTCCAAACCTGTGTCCAGTGTAGCCTGCAGAAAGGATGTGGTGAGGCAGAGGCGTTTCTTCATTACTTCATATGCTCTTGAATATATGAATATGAAGCATGCATAACTCAGAGCTGATTATGACATGATCACTTTCTTCCCTTTTCTGAGGGGCTCCAAGGAATAATATTCTTGGAAGAAATTGACTATGTTACTGTTTTTGTGCATAATCAAGACTTGAGGATTTTGAGATTATAATGAACTCTGGGGTTTGATTAGTCTAAGAACAAGACCTTTAAAGATGATGGGCTCATGGTTGTGCTTTTTAGCATTAATGCATAACACCAGGAGAATGTCCTGAAAATATGACACCCGCACATTTCTCTGGAGCTAAGAAGGGCAGAATAATTTATAATAGGTAGTTTTGCCTATATTTTGAATACTAATACTGCTTAATACTTGTGAATTAAAGGAAAACAGTTTTAGAAATATATCATGCCATTTTAATATTTTCTCCATTTAAAGCATCAGAAAGGAAGAATCCAAAGGTGAAAAAGAAGGAAATAGAGAAATCTGCAAAATCAGTCACCCCAGAATCAAGTGTTTAAGCAGCTTCTATTTTATCAGGTAGAAATTAGAGAACTCAATTTCATTTGAAGTCTAATGTGAAAGACACACACACACACACACACACACACACACACACACACACCTCTCATATTGTTTGAAATGTTAAATATGGATAATTCTTATTTTAAAAAACTGGTTATTTTCAGTGAATGGAATAACTATTAATCCAGAAAATTATTCTTTGGAAGAAGTTATACTTGATTTGGATACAGCTAGGATAGGAGTAAGTAATCATTTAATACAAGGAGCTAAAAATGAACGCTTTAACAGAATTTCAGGAGACAGGAAGAGGACAAATTAATAAATCAACTTGACAGTAACTTACTAAGAAGCAACTCTCGTCTCAAGAGTCCCAACATATACTCCAGTCAGATCTATAATCTGATTCTAACAGAAAAAAAATTCCCAATGTTCACAATATGTAGAAGAGATAAGTTATTAAAACAGCCTCTTTTCTAATAAAAGTAACCCACTCCTCCATTTTAAAAAGGAGGTAGAACTAAGCATCTTCAAGCATTACTCCTATCTGCAATGTCCTCTGGAAATCTCAAGGTCAAGTGGAGTAAGGCACTTGACAGTCCACTCCCTGCAGAAATGACTTGCTTTTTTTTTTTTTTTTTTTTAAAGTGAGAGAACACTAAAATACCAGTCTGCCTTCCAACCCTATTTAATTTCCCTCTTGGGCAAAGGATGGAGAATTGGGAAACAGCAGTCAGTTATTGGAAAGGGGGAAAAAAGAACTCCTCCTATCAATGTGTCAGACTTGGTAGAGAAAGGCCATCTTGTGGTGACGGTTGTTTAACTACACAGACTTGGGGGAAATGTCCCTCTGCCTGCTTCTTTATACCTAAACCAGATGGAAGTCTGTTGCTACTGGCTCAAACGCAATATGTGATCAAAACAGCACATGGATGAATTAAGAAAGGAACGAAACTTTGCCCTGAGATGGGTTCTACCGAAGTCAGTTGGCCAAGAATAGGCTCCTTCCAGCCTCCCCAGGCAGTTAGATGTAGCCAGTTCTGAATATTCCTAAATCAAACCACACTTGACATGTAACCTAACTTTGTTACTCTAAATAATAAGTTCTTCATTTAGTCAATTAACTAAATATTCACTACATAATTGAGTGTACAGAGGACAAAAAAAGACAGAATGGTCCTAGTCTTTTAAGAAAACCCTTTTTATAAAAAACTTTAATGGAGGGGGGTGGGAGGAAGAACACTTAACTTGCATCAAAAAATTCAAAGAAGCATTTTTGCTTAAACACCTTCTCTGATCTCACCTAGTATATTTTTCCTCTACCCCAAATTAATTCTCTATGCACACTGGTCTTGTTTTTATCCTCTAAAAGTTAATTTTATTCTTGGGGACTTTGTAGTTGCTGTTCCTCTGCCTGGAATGCTCTCTTCCTCTGCATGTTTCATGGCTGATTCTTTTTTTTTTTTTTTTTTTAATCAAGAAGTCACAGAATATATGTTGACTCCAGAGACAGGCCTTTCCTGACCACCTAAAGTAGGTCTGAAGTAACTACCATGTCATAATAACTCCATGTCACCTTATTTTCTGTAGAGCACTATTTGATCAATTTCTTATCTATTGATTCACAGTTTATTTCTTCCCTTCAGTTCTACAGGATTTTAGTTCTTGAAAAAAGTTGAACACCTTTAAAAACTAACAAACAAAAACAAGCAAATAGTCTTAATTTATTGCCAATATTCACAAAGAAAGAAGTTTCATATAAAAATACAGATTTCTGTCTTCTCTGGAAAAAAAAATCAGATATCATAAAAGCCAAATCGGCCCTGGTTTCCATGTGGCAATAGCTGGTTGTATCTGTGTTAAAGCTGTAACTTTGAGCTGGACATTTCCCTCTGCAGGTTGCTCTGGTCACCCAGCCTGGTCTTGGGAGTGAGAAGACTTTGCAGTTTTACAATTTGGAGCCTTGAAAAGGCCCCACTGAACATGGCTGCATCCTTCCCAGGGTACAGCATTGAGGATTCTGCTGGGAAGATCAGGCAGGGTAACTCTGGTCAATCTCAGACAGCTGTGCTATCTTGTGTAGCCTGGTATGGGAGAGAGGTTCGATAGTGGTCTAAAAGAGCATACTCTCTTTGGTAAAGGTCTTAGCTCTCAGGGGCCCAGGAAGAATCTCACCTGCAACTTGGTTAGGGTCAAGACTACTTTTGGAGAGAGATCCTCAAGAGACTAGAGTTTCAGTCACAGGAAGCCTGTTAATTCTGAGTAATAAATGAGTCACAGGAAAAGGAATAAGTGTATTTCTGTGCAACAATCATGTCAATAGAATACTGTAAAAATAATGGGGACTGAAAGAAAAATGAGCCCTGCTTTACTCAGGTGGCAATATTTTGTGCAGAGTAAGGAGCAAGTGCTGACTTGACTTTCTCACTAGTTTGTCTTGACTGCAGGGCTGGGTGTGCTAGAATATACTGGCCTCCTGCTGTCTAAGGTTTATCTCTGCCTGACCTTCAGGGCCATTCATTTCCTCCTGAACTTTAGCCATCAATCGCTTTATTTTCTCGAATTTTCAATTGGTCTTTTTTTTGACCTTGGCCCTCTTGGAACAACCAGCAACTCCCTAATATAATATATTCCTTCCTCCTCTTTTAAACTTACTTTGTTAAACTCAGTTATCCTAAATATGTTTGATATTTACAGAAATGTTTTTGCAAAACAAACAAAAAACAAGTCTCAAATGAAATCCAAGAATAGTCTAACAGATGACACTGGACAACATTTATAAACCACCTTTGATTGATCACAGCATCTCAGCTGTTGTCTTGTCAGAGATCTACCCTGAATATCTTAGCTGATTAAAAACAAAACCAAACCAAAAACCTTTGCACCAGCCATATCCCTTGCTCCAGTCCCTGACTCAGTTTTCTTCTTCTTAGTGGCCCTTTATGTCTGATAGGTATATAATAGATATCTTTATTAGTTTACTGTCTACCTTCTTCTATAGAGTAATATCTTCTCACATAAGAATTCACTTGTTGGTTACTGAAGTATCCCTCATACCCCCAGTAGCGCCTGACATCCAGCAACTATTTTTGAGCGATAGAATATATAACATTTCCTGTGGTAGAATTCTGTTTAGTAGGATTCTCTCAGAGAATCAAGTTATAAAGCCAAAATTTTCAAGTTTTCAAATTATAGACTTTTCACTGAATGATATCCACTTACTATGTTCAGCAGAGACAGAAACATATAATGCTATGTGGGTATAGCATTATATATGTAAGATTAAATGAACACCAAAACAACAACAACAACAAAAACCAAACCTGAGACACAGCACTAAGCACTCCATATTCATTCTCCCAATTAGTTTTCATAATACTGTGAGAATTTGCTGTAACCCATTTTACGAGTCAATTGTCCAAGGTCTCTTTACTACAATATTGTATAATATTGGAGAGAACCTGCTGAACATTAATCTCGAAAGAAATTAACCAAACTAACCCTTAAAATAGTGATTTTTCAATTGTGTTATGTAAATAGAGCCAGGTCTTGGCCAGACAGGAAATGCAAATGAGGCACATCCTGGGAATATGTATTCAATGAGTAATACATGACTCACCGGAAAAGGAATAAGCATATTTCTTTGGAACCATCACATGAATATGAAACTGAAAAAGCATACTCAAGGCTAAAAACCTGAGCCTCACTTTCCAGGGATGGGTAACATTTTATGCAAAAAATAAACTAGGTGAGAACACAAGATGTGTTCAGGCAAAGATGGTGCAGAAGGAAGGTACAGGCAGCCTCTGCCATTATCTACCCTTTTCTTGTTCCCTGGAATGGCCTTGCATTGTATAGGATGGTGCAGGAAAGGGGAGGAAGAAGAGAAGCAAAATATGAATTCATGGAAAAATTAGTAGCACCCATGAACTCTTCCTCTGATCAACAGAATGGACTCCTAATTTGATATTGTTTTTTATATTTCTTAGAGTATGTTTTTACTTAAATCCTTCTTAAAAGTATTATTGTATTATGATGTTTTTAAAATCTATATAATCTTCACTGGCATGTGCGAAATATACAAACAAATCACTAGTTTAACCCAGTGAACCCAAGCACCTTTCTAAGAGCCCAAGAAGATATCGGATGCCAAACCCTAGAGTTAGGGCCAAGATTGCAATGATTCAAATACTTCCAGTTAAAAAGTAAACACAGGTTCCGGAATCACTGTGATTCTGCCAAAATCACTGTTAGAAATGAGTCATTTGTAAAAATACTAATAATGCAAATGGAAATGACCTAGGAAGTTGTCTAATCTATCCACCTGTCATTCTGGAGAGAACATTGGGTAAATTTTAATTTGGAGATTTAGTTGCATTTGTATAATTGTTTCCCACAAGATTTGGAAAAGTTCAAGATAAAAATAACATATTGTTGCTCTCCCCCACTTTTGCAGTGCTAAGAATGAGCTTGCCTCCCTGCTCCACCAATCTCCTTCTAACTAGCATGTTCAGGATTCAAGGGTTCCAGTGAGATTCCACCAGTGGATATTATGAGCAATAATGTGAAATTTTAGTACATTCTGATGGCTGTATTTTGAGAGTGTTTGAAATCTTCCTGGCTTTCATTCTATGCTAAGAGACACTAAATTCCAGAAGGAATATTCAAGAAATGCTTTTGGTTTTCTAACTTACTCAAATCAGCACAGCAGAATTTCTAGAGATCCAGGCTTCCCCAGGCATCAAATGCCTTCTGAAGCCAAGTTTCCTCCACTCCACAGCTCCCGTGGAGAGACAGGGAGGACTTGAGAATCCTGTCCAGCATGGCAAGCCTGGAGGACATGACTTATGAACACTTGGATCCTTCCAGGCTGCCATCTACGCAAGCTCTGGGGCAGCATGGTTCTCACCCTGTGAAGCTGTTCACTGTAAGCAGAAACAGAGTAAGAGAAGCTAGATTTATGATTTCTTAGCAAACTAGAGGTTCGGATAAAAACAGAGGCAGGGAATCCTGGTTCCATGTTTTAGAATTCAGGCTAGGACCTGGCTACTTGGGCTTCAAGTTCACTCTCCCCCTTTCCAACTCTCTTAACCTTGGGCAAGTTACTCAGCCTCTTCTCTCTCAGTTTGTTCATCTTTAAAGTGAGTATAATCATAGTTTTACTTCATAGGTTTTTTATAAGGAATAAGCCAATTGGTTTAAATAAATACTTTCATACAATGAGGTTAATTAATATATATAGACATTCAACACATGTTAGCTGTAATTGTCAATGAGGAATTGTAATGCTTTTACAATTTTCCTATTAAAGACAATAAACCTGGCTCATATGTATCACAGGTGTAGTTTATATGTCTATCCATGTCCTACATATTATATGAACTTGGATTTGCATGCAACAAGGGCAAATTCCGTCTGTCTCTCTCTCTCTCTATATATATATACACACACACACACACACACACACACACGTTTTCCTTTACTGCCTATTTGCTATGTGCCATGTACTTTGCCTACTCAGAGTACTACCCAAATGTCTTTAACTTTCTTGAATCCCCATCCTCCTTATTCATATTTTTCCATTGCTTAATATCACCTTCTATCATATCACATTACTTACTTTTTCATAGGTCCATTCAAAATACCTGTTCACTGAATGAAGGAAGTTTGAGTTAATAGAGCATAATGTCCCTAAAGGCTATGTAATGAAGGTGTGGTTTGTAGCCCATGGCACTGTTTTGAGGTGGTGGAAGATTAAGGAGGTGAGGACTACGGGAAGGAAGTTAGGTCATTGGGGGTGTGCTCTTGAAGGGGCTATTAGGGCCCAGGCCCTTCTCTCTTCCTTTGATGTTCTTCCCTTGTGAAGTAAAAGACCTGCTCTTCCACACCACGATGCTCTAATTCTCCAAAGGCCCAAAGCAACAGAGCCAAGTCATCAGAGACTGCAACCTTTGGAACAGTAAGCCAAAAATAAATCTTGCTTTTAAGTTATTCATCTCAGGTATTTTGTTTCAATGATGGAAACCTGACTAATATGGAGCAGATATTATTACCCCTTCCGACAAATGAGTAAACTGAAGTCAGAAAAGTTGCCCAAATAACAGCAGCAGCCAGGTAATGAACTGTAGTTATAGCCCCAGACACCAACTCAGGAAAAAATTGTGCCATTTTCAAAAGTCATAAAAGCAATATGCAAATGTTTCACAGAAGTGTCATCCACCATGCATAGTATGCAAAGTAAAGTTTTGGATTGTCTGCACCTTTTTCACATCTTTATGAGTTTTTAAATTATGTACTGGATACTCATTTTTATGAACATTTCATAAGTACCTTTCTTTATAATTTACCTTGCATTTTCACTTAAATGATATAATCTATACTATATCCTCCTAAAAATGTGTCCTCTTAAAATTTGAGTTTCCAAGATTGAACTCTCAAAATCAATGCCTGTAGATAGGATTGATTTTGTTCCACAAGCCTATGCCAACAAAGCTGAGTTACTGTTCATCCTTAATGTCAACATACAAATTGACTCAAAGAAAAACTCTAATGTATCAGCCCAGGAAGTCTCAATGTCACAGGCCTTAGTACATCTCTGAACTCTGGAAACAACATATATTGTTTTTGTGTTTGTGTATGAGGGCAGTGAGGAGGGAAGAGACCTTCATTACTCAAAAAATTAAGAGCTAGCACTCCAGAATACCAAGAAGAAAGGGTCATTCCTCCCATTCCCTACCCTGTCCCCTTTCAAAATATTGTCTCAATACCAATAGTGGTCTGATATTTAAATATGTGGTTTAGAAAATTACCAAACACCAGGGCAATTTATGGAAGAAAACATCTGTCAATCTAAAAAGCACTGATCATTACCCTGAATGCCAGTGGCATTTAAGATCAGTGTGATTCAAATATGAATCCATTTAATGCCACTAAATTCTAAAGAACACTTCACTAATCAGCAACCTCGCCTCACAGAGCCTAATGTACTTGGTAATCAGGGCTTGAGCTCTTGCTTGTTATGCAAAGCTAAGCTGGCCTTCTTAATACAAATGATTACTGCAAAGTATTACTGGTTTGCATAGTAAATTTCTGCCTTTGAAATAACACTACACATAGACTGTTGCCATAGGTCAACCTTTGCAAAGGGGAGGTTATAGTTTCTGATAATCATGGATTTCATCCTCACTAGTGTCTGAGATGTGTGGTAGTCTGTGCAGGTGCAGTTTTCCTTTAAAGATAGGAAACTAATGGGCAGAGATTAAAAACCTTTCCCTAAATCAGTAGACGGGTTAGAACACAGACCAGAATTGCATCTTTTAATATCTAACCTCTGCTTGTTAAGAGTCTCCCAACAACAAATGCAAGATGGAGCAGAAACAATCACATAGCAAAGTATAATGAAACGTGTCTCTTATTCTACACTCACTGTTTAGTGTATTTATACTTTGCTGAAGTCTTCAATATGTGATGGAGCCCATTTATTCATGATTCAGCAAGTACCTAATGATTCCTTCCTATTGTCACTGCCTTCATTGCTGAGGATTCATAGTGAACGAGACTCGCCTCCAAGAAGCTTACATTCTTGGGGGACATATTCCACTTGTAATTACTTGGCAAAGTTTTTTGAGACAGCTATGCTATGAAGAAATCTTTTTCTACTTCGCTACAAAAATCTAGTAATCCTCAAATTATATTGACTAACCTAAAAATCCTACATCTGTCTCGTCCATAAACCATGTGTGTCAGTTCATTACTGATTACAATTACTTGAAACTTAAATATTCTCCTATATTCACTTCTATTTACACCAATCCTCCCACAATGCTCTGGACTTGTGTTTCTCAAACTGGTCCCTCCAGAGGAATTCCTGGAGAAGCGCACATCAGTTTCCCTTCAGCTTTCTAGGCCTTCTCTTCATATAGAACAACAACCTTTGCAAAGTTTTCTCCCTTTGAGGGCCTTAAAATCAGTTTCTCCTTAGTTCCAACCACTTGCTTTCCTAGAAGAGTGAAGGAGCTGGCCCTGTATTTACCTTGTGGCAGAGGCAGGGAACCTACTTCCATTTACTTCCTTCTTGGACTGGCTGGGAACCATGTGCATGACTTTGTCTTAACCTTTCCCCATTATCTTCCCAGTGTGGGTAGCTGTAAGCCCAGAAATACAAGACTGAGTGATAATCAGGAGCTTTCCATTCCACCCTCTCTGGTCTTGGATTCAAAGCACCAAATCTGAAGGCCCAAGGTGTGCAGATCATTAGAATAGTCTCCATAGTTACCAAGATCTGAAGGGATCAGAGAATAGTTAAAATAAATAGAGGTGGCACTCTTCATCTGATTTGGATGGGATGGTGTGAGCTGAGAGAAAGACTTGTTGGGTGCAAGAGCAAATAGGGTGTTCTTGAGCTATGGAAAACAATCCTGCCCACCCCCACCCCCAGTCCATTTGTAAGAGTGGCTTCAGGTAGCAGTGATTCAGAGACTAGCAGTCACCCGTGGAGTGACAAAACCCTCCTATC
The DNA here is from genome assembly GCF_045843805.1 of Urocitellus parryii. Taxonomy (NCBI): domain Eukaryota; kingdom Metazoa; phylum Chordata; class Mammalia; order Rodentia; family Sciuridae; genus Urocitellus; species Urocitellus parryii. Next base: position 149,237,430 of record NC_135535.1, read on the forward strand.
CAGTTCCTTCACAATGTTCCCAGCCTTGATGAAAATCACTAACAATGCTTCTTTGGTAAACCAGATTGAAAAGCATGTTCTTTCAATTGCAGAAGTGTTGTTTTGTACATTCAAAGTATTGTATAAGCATAATAATGAGAAAAAGTTACAACTTATGTCTTAGAACTTACAGTGACACCTATATGGACCAATCAAAGATGGCTATTTCACACTGAGTCAGCCTTACTCTGCTCGGAATTCTTCATGTATTCACCCATTTAATCATCACAATGACCTCTTTAGAAAAGCACTGCCATTTTTCCATTTTGAAAGTGGAGATAATGAACTTGGAGACATTAGGTAACCTTGCCCATGGTCTTATAAGCAGTGAAACAAATCTGGGACTCACCTCAGAGCCTGTGAACCTAAATTCTATGCACCCTGCTCCCAGGCACCCCCAGCTGATCATCAAGGTCCCATAGAAAGTCCATGTACTGATCCAGGGAGTAATGCACTTTTTTAAAGTATTGCTGACAATCACAAATTTGTCTTCAAAATACCCATATGCATAGGTGTGCTCCTCTAAAGCCAAACACGTAAAAGTGGTGGGGGTGGAAGGCAGAAATTTTCTTTTAACATGATTCATGGGTCATTTCATCTCCTCACCATTGTAACACGGCATCTTACTGTGGTGTCCTATAGTGATAAACCATGGGTATCTGAAATCACTTGAGGGTTCCCCCCTAGTTGCACAAGTATCTTAGTAACAAAGGTGTTTGGTTTGGAAAAAAACACACTCATCATCTTCAAGAATTCTATGTTGTGTCCTTTCATCTCTAAAGCTTTTTTTCTCATTAGCCAGATTTTTTTTTTTAACTTCAATGCAGTTTTTTGAACAAATGCCTTTTTTTTTTTTTTTTTGAGTGCTTAGTATATGCCAGTCTGTCTTCTAGGCACCGAGAGCATAGGAGTAAATGAAACAAGTGAACATTTCTTTCCTTGTGAAATTATTTTTAATTGGATACAATTTTAAATTTGTTGAATATTAAAACTATGTCAGAAGGGTGAAATCCTATGGAATAAAATAGCAAGCGATTGAATTTGGGGTAGATTTTGAAAGTAAATCTGCTGACTAATTGGTTACGCGAGATCTGAGAGCAACACAAGTCTCAAGATTTTGACAAACAACTAGAAGAAATCATTTACTGAGACAGTAAAGATACCAGAAAGTCAAGATACCATCAGCCACTGAATGAAGGGGCCCCATACATAGGCCTAGCAGACTGAGGCTCCACAATCCAGAAAAAGATTTCTGGCAAAACTGTAAGCATTTGTAATTACCAGTCAGGCCAAATAGCACAGAAATTTTGAGTTCTGAAGCAACATAGGGCAACAACATTGTTTATCCTACATGCAAATGGAAATTTTTAGCAAGCTGTTGATATACATGCCTGGAGTTCAGGGGAGATGTCTGGAATGGAAATATAAATTTGGGAGTTATCAATCTATTGATAGGTTTTTAAAGCCAGGAGACGGAATGAGATGCCAAAAATAGAAAAGAAAATGGTCAAGGGAAGTCATCTAGAGACTGAACTTGGGGCACACCAGCCATCTAGTTTGGAGAGATGAAGGATCAGTGAAGAGCTGAGAATCAGCAGCTAGCAACATAAGAAAAGCAGGAAAGCATCCTAGAGTGAAAAATTTTAAAGAGAAAGAAGTGATCATGTGTCAACTGCTCCCACCAGGCAAAGGAAGATGAGAGCAGAGAATTGATCACAGCATTTTGTGCTGTGGAGGTCATTGGATTCATGCAAGAGCAGTCCTGGTAGGGTGCACAGGAAGAACACTTGTGTATGGAGGGGGAAGCGGAAAAGAGAAGCAGAAGAGAGGCCTGGGGCAGAAAGGATAAACAACCCTGAAAAATGTAGCCACAAAAATGGACAGAGACATTATAACAGCTGTCTTCCCAGCAATGAGTCTGCTTCTTTAAAGTTGGGGTGGGGGGTGGGGAAACAGCCAATGTCTTGCTAGCCAGCCCTTTAAGCTATCTCTCCATCTTAGCTTCCTACAGGCAATCATCTCATGCTGAGACTGAAGGCTCAACGGAAGCTGTCCCCCAAGATCCTGGCCCCTGGCACCAGGAGGATGCCAATAGGATCAGGAGAACCAGATTTGCAACCCCACAGGGCCTGATATACTTGCATATCTGTCTTCCTCCCCTGCTTCCTTTCTTCCCCTCTTTAATCCTAACATTTCTGTAGGTTTCAGGAAGTCAGATAACTGTCTTCCCAGTTTGGTCAAACTGCATATTTCTTGTCCTTTTATGATGTTTTTCTCTTACTCCTCCTGATGAGGGCCAGTGATCCAATCCAGCCAGTTGGGACCCCAGAACCAAGCCTCTGGCTGTGGCCCCAGGTAACAACATGAGATATTAGCTGGAGAAAGGGGATAAACAGAGTGATTTATTTATTTATTTAAAGAAAGGAAAAACTAAATGTGAGAACACCACTGGGAACTACTCAATACGGAGAGACACATGATGATAGCAAAAAGAGAAGTGGAAAACACTGGAGCAATGCCCTGGAGTTGGCAGGAGCAGATGGGTCTAGTGGTCATGTTGGGAGCATGGCCTTAGTGAGGACCACCAAGGACAGAGTACAACAGCAGGTGAACAGAGGTGGCAGTGGAGACTGCTAAGTATGGTCACAAGCCAAGAGTGCTCACCTAGTCCTCCAGATGACCTTGAGAGTCCTCTTTGATAATTAATATGGCTCAAATTCTCTCATTTCGTGTCTGTTTCTTAATGACAGTTTTAATTTATTGGGCCCTCATTCATTTACTGAACTTTCCAGCCGGAAGGAACCTATGAAGATTGTTCTTAGTCTCCCACTCTTGGCAAAATGCACGCAATCCCTTTACAAAACTTACAGTAAATGGTCAGTCAGATTTAATTTGAAATCTTCCAGGAATGAAAAGCACAAAGACCTGTAAGCCTTCTAAAATTTTTTTGTTTAGCTGCCTAGGCCATATAATCTTTTCGTAATCCCACAATTCTAGAATATTCTCACAACCAAATAGTTCAGCAACCATGGTTATCTACCATTAACAATGTAAGTTCATTCAGTGTGGAATTTTACTGTGCCTGCTGCTTTCTCCCAGTGCCTTGAAGTGCACATATAGGTACTTCATAGTGCACACTGAGATGAAGAGCTTCCCAGGAGACTTTTGACAAACACCTCATGTGTATATTCTAGGATGCTTTTAAGAGAACGTGGATTTCCTTTTGGTTTAACTCTGACCTGATATTGCTGATAATGTGCTTTGCTCACATTGATTAAACAGTAGGCATTTGAACCAAGAATGGACTCTTCAAACATTTATTCCCTGAACGTTTCAATCTCAAAGACAGTGACAAGGAGTCTGCTTATGGGTTAGATTCATCCGTTCCAGCAGGTATGCCCTGAGAAGACTACCCCAGACAAAGTTCTTAGACTTGCCCTCCCTCTTGCTTATCATGGAGTCTCTGGGTGCTTAGCTACAAATGATTTTTGTTTCTTTCCTTGTGGGAACGTTGCATTTCTCTATAGCTGGGAGGAGATAAAAGACCAATTCTGGTAGGTGGGTTGTAGGTAGGAATTACATATCTCATTTCCCAGCTATAGAACCGACTGGCCAGGATGAGGCCTTCTGGGGATTATAACCATAACATAAGTAAGAGCTGGAGCCAACTATGAGGAAAGGACTTCCACATTTCTGGACATGCAGCACGAGCAATAAACTTGCATAGATTCTGTTTTGTATATAGATCCTAGCTTTCTTACTCTGTTAGCAACAAGCTCCCTCTACCTTTTACAAATTGCCTTTTGCTTAAGAAAGTCAAAGGCGGTGTCAGCTTACTGTGTTACAAAGGCCTTTATATATGATTTAACTCAAGCTCAAGAATAAAATCTGATGTTTGCCTTGCAACATTCCAGGAGGAGCCTATAGCTTACTTTATCGCCATTTCTCCACCTTGATGTGGTTCTGCATTCTTGTTTTTGTTTTGTTTCCTGTCATGTGTGAGTATTTGGGCTTGAGAAAGCACGTTCCCACTCTGGTTTCTAGTATCATGCCCCTTCCTGCCTTTCAGTCACAGACAGGATTCCCCCAGAAGTGTTCTCCAACAATCCGCCTGACTTCAGAGCCACCTCCCCTCTCACAGACACTCCTACTGAGGCTATTCAGCAATTTAAATGAGAAGGTGGACAGTACCTGGCTGCTTTCCTTCCCTTCTTAAAAAAATCAGCATCAAGACAAGCCCTAGTCTTGATGAGGCCAGTCACACATTTATTTTTATCTGAGCATGTAGTTTTCATACAAACATTCATGAGACAGGATGGAAGAAAGACAAGAGGTACATCAACTGAGTATGCTGTGGCTTCAGTGGAGTTTAAGATGCCAATAACGCTCACCATCACTTTCATGTCTATTCATTAATAGGTTCTGGGGCTGCTGATATTCAGGCCATGCAATGGGTTTAATATATATATATATTTAGGGACATTGGTTGTCCTCTCTTTGGACAAAGAGAGGCATAGATTTTTCTCTTAGGTTAGGACAGCTTGCTTTGTTTTTTTCTTTCTAAGCAGATAGATGCAATACATATTAGTGTATAAATTTAGAAGAGTGGGATGGCTGGTAAATACTGCCTTATACAAAAACTTTTTTATTTTTTTGTACTGACTCCCACATTCTACTAATCATTTCTCCTCCTTTACACTAAAGTGAAATAGTCCTTAAGAGTTACATAATCTTTTAGACCCAAAGTTCCTTCTTGTCCCCCTTCCCTTATTATCCCCTTTAATGACCATAAAAGAATAGAGATATGGGAGAGTAGATTTCTTAGAAAAGGCAAAGGTTTCAAGTTGTGTGGCCTTAATTAACAGACACTCCTGGTTCCTCCATGACAACTTCCTTCTACTTGGTGACATCTTAGTATCACAGATAAAGGCTAAAAGATACCAGTGGCCCTATAGCTACCCATAAAAATCAACTTGTCAGATTTTTAAAATACCAATTCTCCTAAGACCACCCTCTGAGTGTTCTGGTTCAGTGGGCCTACTGAACTGTATCCTAAGACATCTTTTTCTAAGTTACCTGGAGTCTCTCAGGTTTGAAAACCATTGTTTTGTCTAATTTATTTTCAGAAAGGTGTGTGTAAACTGGGTTTGGTGAATTTGACTACATTTTAAATATACTTGGGTTGATTACCAATTAAATTTTAATGGCATTTTTTTCTGAAAAAAATCTTTTATTTTCTGTAAAATTCTTTGTAATAAGGTCTGCAATCATCTTTAAATTTAGGCTTGATTCACTTATAATAGATATTTTCAAGGTAGTAAACTGAAGTCTTTGTGGGGTGACACTTCTGAGAGAGAACAATTGAAATCATGCAAGAAATGAAAGTCTCAGTGACACTCTAACGCCACAGATAGATCCTATAGAATAGGCTCATAAAATCAGTGTCAATTCTAGACAACAAGTCAAAGAGGGAGCTCCAAATGTTATTTCTGAAAAAAATATTAAATGTGGGCACAGATTTACCAGTAAATGTTCCCTGCATCTTTATAATAAGGAGCGATTCGAAGCAGTGCTTAAAAACCGATATTCATTTATTATACTAAATATTCTCATAAAATGCTTATGATGCAATGGTAGGTAAAAAAAACCCCTCTGGAATTATTTTTGTAAATATATATCTACATGTATTACACACACAAACCAAAGACTAGAACTAAATATACCAAGCAAAACAGTGTTTCTCTTTGGTTGGTATGTTGAGAGATTACTATTTAAAATTTCTATGAGGTGGATGATTACTTCTGTAACTTTTTAAAAGGTTAAGATGTCTATAACTTAGGAAAACCTCACTATAAATTGATCCTTAAAAAAAAGTAAAGAAGAAAAAAGCCTCTCAGTGTAGCTAACATGCTCATGGTCACTCTTCAGTCATGCATGTGGCTCAGAATCTATTTCTGCCCATCTCTCTTCCACTGTGAACCCAAACAGATGGGTCATTTTGGTAACACATTAGCCTGTCCTCAAGTTAAAACTTCCTAATGAATCAATTTAATTTTAATTTTTCCAGATTTTTGTTTTTTAAAAAAGAGCTCACATTTTCACGTAAGACAAACTGGTTTATTACAGATAACAACTGATTAAAGATCTGACTTTATTCAGAAATGAATATTAAGTATAACTTAGCACTGCAGAGAAAACCACTTTAAAGATAGACAATTGAAACTGGTTCATTTTTCCCTTTGCTTCAAGTAGCATCACTTTTTTTTTCTTTTTTTAAATAACTGTAGTTTAGTGTCTTAGTAACTCATATGCACAACTCACAACATCAGGAAATATATCTATGTGGGTAACTCAATTTCTATTTGCTACAATTTAAAGCCCATTTTCCATTGTGCTAAGCTCGGCATAAATGGACAGTGTGAGTTACCATGCTCCTCATGATTAAAACTAATTAAGACAGCCCCCTCTCTCTGCTGTTACAAATGCATGCAAATGGATATATTTCCTTAATGTTGTGTTTCTAAATCCAGAGAAGTATAAAGAAGCAATACAGGGCTTCATTCAAAAGGACATTTCCTGTTGAAAACATGCAGCTTAGTTATATGCAAAATATTTGAATACAATGTGGAGAGAAAAACGGGATACAATTTCTCTTTTTTTGATTTCTCTGTAAATCAAGTCCACATTCATCTAATGCAAGCATGAGTCTTGCAAGGGCTGCGGATGGAGGCACTGGTGCCACTGGTCTCATGTTTACACCAACCACATATTTTCTGACTTTTAGCATATTTGCTAATTTCTACTGGTTGTAACTCTTTGTAGTCACCCACAGTTGGCTCATCTAGAGGGACACATGGAGGGAGAACAGGGGATGGCAAGGTTACTGTACAGAGGCAGCTGTCAGCATTGCCACATTTGCTTGGCAGTAGCCAATAAGGGGGAAGAAAAGGAACATAGGCAGATGTGCAGAAAGTCCCCAAATAAATAAATAAAATGTCCCCAATTCTAAATTCCAAACCATATTTAATAAAGGCATCAGTATACTTTGATAATTGTTTTATTGGAGCATCAGTCCAAATTACTATTTTTTTTTTTTTTTTTTTGCTGCTAGGGATTCAAACCCAGGGCCTTGTGCATGTGAGACAAGCACTCTATAAACTGAGCTATATCCCCAGCCCTACTGTGTAATTTTAACCATTCTGAGAATCAGGGTTTTAAGGTAGTATCAGAGAGATCATTGAACTGTGAAGAGGGATTACAACACAAAGAGAAAAGATATGCTAGGAGGATTAATAGAAATAAGAATAAATTACACCATTTCAGCATTATAACATTGAAAAAATTTTAAGCCAATTTGGTAGGATCTATTTAAAGTATGTCTGTACATCGATATACTTTTCAGGAGTTGAAGTCTAAAAAATATACAACCCCATACATTTTTTAAAAAGTCTCTTTAATCTTTTAATTCTAATAAAGAACTTTAGAATGAGACATACAGATCTATATCAGAAGTTCTAAAATTTATATAGTGATTTCAAAATCAAATTTTCTTTTCTACAGAAAGGGCCATCCAAATTACACATAGTCTGCTATTCTTAATCTTGGATATTAATTTCTCCTTATATTTATTCTTTTCATTTTATTACTTGTCTACAAGTAATGTATATGTGTATTGCTCAGTTACATTTTATTTACTAGCTAAGGGCTGGCAGGATTTTTAACAGGGAGAAGTTAACATTAAATTATAAAAGGGTTAAAAAAAATTCAGGTAACAACTATTTAGGTAATTTCTGTTAGTTTTCATAGCTCTTCACAATTTTTGCAGTTTTGGATATGTTGAGTACTGATCCTGTATTTTGTCACCTAAGGAAGATATTTTTTCAATACTTAACACAATCAACATGGACTTCATGTATTTATGGTTTGACCACATTAAGTAATCTTTATAATTTATTTAATTTGATAGGTGAAAAATATTTCCCTATAAAATCAGACTGTTAATAGCATCCAAAAATGTACTCTAGTCCTTCCCTCCCCTTGTATTTCATAAAACATTTACTGCCATTGTTAAAACTCCCATTCTTAGCAATCCTGTCTCCAGTGTTTCATAAAATGATGCCAGTTAGAGAAGTTCAAGATGTCTAGCAACGTACCTAGCAATGTACCTAGTAATGGCTTCGTATAGCTTTGAAACAAGTTTTTAATGTAAGATGATGAATGTCAGAAATCTTTTATGATAATAAAATCTATCTGACTTAACTAAGGAAAATGGGAAATGCTTTATCCTAAAATTCAGAACAGCAGCCAAGGATGGTCCCAATCTAGTGATAAAGACGCTTGTGTTTTATGGGTATAGAAATACTCAGCTAAACTTGAGTTTTTAATTTATTAAGTTGAATTCCATGGACCAGATTCAGGAGATTTATAAACCTTTAAAAACAATGTCCCTGTTAGGTGTTACTGTACATCTGGGGGTAGAGGGTGGAGTCTATAGTTTTCAGATTTTTTAAAGTTTTGAAATACTGGCTCAATGTCACATTAAATTTTCATTAATGTCAATTTCAAGGTGTCATTTGGATTTTTATTAAAGATAAGTTTTCATAGTTGACCAGTCCCCAGATTCTTATGTTGCATTGAGAAAAAGGGGCATTAGAAAAGGTGAATATTTGTAGGTTATTAAGGAAAAATAATGTAATCCAGGGTACAGGACATCTCCCAAGCTGGCAGTAGAGGTCCCTGAGCAGCCAGGAATGAGAGTGTAGTTGTGGGTATAGAGGGAAATGAAGGCCACAAATAAACCTCAAAGATAAACTTGCTCCTTTGCACTAATCTTCCTGGCTACTCAAAGTTTTTCTCAAAGGAATGGTGCTGCTTTGGGACATGAAACATGAACATGTGCACACACACACACACACACACACACACACACACACACACATACCTGTAAACAATTCCTGCATAGTAGAAGGGTTTTCATTTTTTTTCTTTTTTAAAATAATGTTTAATTTGAAATTATTCTATTGTGGACAATCTGCAAAATTACATTCCCTGTGAGTGAAACAAATCAGGCTTGACCCCTTTCTGCTGCTTGGCAAAGCAAGTCAGGAAAGTTAGCTCATCTGAATTCCAGCCCTTGTAAATAGCTATAGAATAGCAAATAAGGGCAATGTGCCAAGCTATATAAATAATGGCAATGAAGATAGTTCTTGAAGCCTAGAATTTTGAGCAATTGCAGATCAAGTGATCAGATCAGAATTGTAATGAGTCCATCAGTCCTTATTCAAAACTATCCTATGTGAAATATGAGAGGACATCACCAGCATCTTTTTTTTCTGGTGTAGTCAAAGGGATCTGTAAATTTTAACTTATTTAATCCTCTTAACAAGCCTACTCGGTAAGCTGTATTATTGCACCCAGTTTACAAGTAAAATGAAGAAAGTACCAAGAGGTATAGACACTTAGCTAAAGTTGTACAGCTACCTCTGGGTGGCAGAAAAAGAATGCAAACCCAAGTTGGGTGACAGAAGTTACAAGATGAGAATTTTAAGGAATAATTGATAAGTGCCAATGACGGCAGAAAAACCCAGTACGAAAAAACCCAGATGATTCTCTTTAGATTTTGAAGTTTGATGATCAGTGGTACAGTATTGAGAGTTATCTTAAACACATTTTATGATCAATCAAGTGTCACCCCAAAGCAGGTGAAGGAGTGAGAAGGAGTATACTTGCAAAAAGTGAGGTTCTAGAAAATGATGGATTTTGAATACTGGGGCAACGATGGCTTTATTTAGGCTGGGTGAAGGTTGGGTATAGTTGCAGAGGGATGTGAAAGACCCTGAAAAGAAGTTTAAAATTCAAGAGCAAGATGAATAAGATGAAAACCCAGACTTTTCTCATGATGCTTCCATCAATCCAATATATCACAGTGATAGATCACTCACAACAGAGAGAACATAAACTAATAAGGGAAGAGAACGCATCACACCAATGCATTTTGCCTGAAGGAATGGGTTTCCTTTTGCTAGGACATAAACACAAACATCATGTGCTATATAATGATGTCTTGGTTAATGACAACACTCATATGTGATGGTGTTTTGTTAGATTATATGGCCTAGAGATGCCCTAGCCATGAGTTAATTAAGTACAGTCTATGATGTTCACAATGATGAAACCACCTAAGGATACATTTCTTAGAACATATTCCTGACATTAGGTAACCCATGAAAAAAGTATATATGAATGTACATATGTACGTGTACACACACACACACACACACACACACACACACACTGCAGGGGGTGGCGGGGGCAGCAATGATCAAATGCTATTAACTGTTTTTCTAGTTTGGTAGAATTGGGAGGATTTCATTTGTTTGCTTATCTATGTTTTTTAAAGTGAATATGAATCTTCCAGGGAAAAAGTATCAACGGTTTATTAATAAAGAAGTTAAAAATTGGGCTGGGGATGTGGCTCAAGTGGTAGCACGCTCGCCTGGAATCCTCAGCACCACATACAAAAAACAAAGATGTTGTGTCCACCAAAAACTAAAAAAATAAATATTAAAATTCTCTCTCTCTCTTAAAAAAAAAAAAGTTAAAAATGCATTTTGCTTAAGGTGATGGTGAAGAGGTAGTTGCATTTCTACGGGTATCAGTTGAGGCTTTGGACCCCACAGGTCAGGCCCAGTGGCACCCTGGGATTTGACTCAAGAGCCCTGTTACAGGCAGCATGCATTTAGCAAGAAAAGTGTTAGGGCTGAGACAAAGAGAAAGACCCCTTCTTTGGACCACTGAGCTATGTATTTTTCAGTCTCTTTGTGGTCAGGTAGTTGAGGGATGGTACCTGCATGGAGAGCCGACCCTGGAGTCCCTGGCCTTTTATCAGGAGAAAGCCTCTAATCCCAGGTCCAGAGAATCTGTGTTGCCAAGGACAAAACTATGCAGCGGGGGCTCTCAGGAAAGAACACTGGGCAGTTGTGGGGACGCTGACAGATGGGTGCATTGTGTGAGTTGGACTTTCCTTTGATGGTAAAACAATGACAGCAATGAATCTTAAGGTCCTCAAGTCTAGCTGATCAAATAAAATATCAAATGTTCACCCTCCCTCTATGCTTTTTCTCTCCCACTGCCCATGGTATTTTATTTCTTCCACCCCATCTTTTCCTTGTCGCCCCCATCTTGCTCCATTCTGTTTTCTGAACTCTCTATTCTTATCCTTCAATCCCAGTTCTCTTCTTTGTATACAACCCTTTTTGTTTTCCCCCAAACATCACATTTTCCCACCATTTTCTTTCTTTTTTTTAGTCCTAGATTTCTCCTTCCAATCACAGCGTTTTCTCTTATCAGGCTCCCATTCAGTATTTTCTCTGTTAAATTCTGGGCTTCCCCTCTGACCCCACAATCTTTTTGGCTTTTCCCTAGTTGGTTGTCTTTGTTCATTTTCCAGTCACTCTCAGGGATGTGTCTCTTATCTCATAATTGGCAAAGGAGCAGCTCTCCCCAAATCTGTCTTGGGGTCTGAGGCAGTTCAATAGCAATCTGTCAACCCCCCAATATGTTAAGTATGTCCCAAGACATTAAAAATAAATAAAGCCTGGTATTCCCTGCCTTCACAGAGGTATGGACACAAGGTTAACAATTATTCTCATGCATCGCTCTGAGACCTACTGCAGAAACATATGTTCTTGGGGTGATGTATTAGCTAAGAACAGATTATACTCAACTGGGCAATGAAGTTGCATTGAGTTTATCCCATTTCATAATTTTATATTTGACTTCCCATATTCATTTTGTCCAGCCCTATTTTTTAACCTCAATCCCTAATTAAAAAAATGTTTGAAGTGCTATTGAGAATTCTTATGAAAAGGCTCAGGCCTGACCTTTTTTACCTGTATTGAGAGTCATGTGCTCATGTTTCTGTTTCTCTATTCATCTCTAATTTCTTCTGGAGTCCTGGGTCCTACTTCCTGTGCCCTAAGGCTTGTACAGCATAAAATAGAGCATCAGCTGATTAAAAGTACAACTAAAGAGGCAACCAGTATAAAGGGTGGGCAGTAGGCCAGAATAAATCTCTAACTACCAGGAGACGTAGAAAACTGGTAAATTCAATACCTTAGATGGTCTTTCAGTGTCTCTGTGTATCGTGAAGAGGAATTGTTTAAAACAGGTTGCTAGGTCCCACCTCCAAAAGTTCTGTTTCAGTGGGTCTGGATTGGGGCCTGAGAATGTGCATTTTTCTCTTTTTACTTAAAAAAAATTGTTTGCAGAGTTGGAGATTGAACGTGAACTCTCGAACATGCTAGGCAGGTGTTCTATCAGTGAGCTGCTCCCTCAACAGACTGTTTATTTCTAACAAGTTATGGACCACAACTAAATTGATATTGAAAGAAAAGTATGTCATAAATCATTTTTCAAACTAGATAGAATGCAGACTCTTTTTAGTGATCATCGTTTTGTGTCCATGGCATGAGGGGACACCCATGATATAACATGGGCCAAGCAATGGAAACACAAGTGTGTGTATGATGTTGCATGTGCCCAGCCCTTGTGGGGTCTATGAGCTACTCCAGTTTCCATTGTACTACATGGTAATTTCTACAGTAGAGAGGACAGAACTGTAAGTTTATCTTTGGATAAATTCTTTATGCTGCTTTTCTAAATAAAGACTGATTACAGGCTTGTTCTTTGAACTTTTTCTAGAATGTTTTTCTTCATAAAAGTTTAATGCAGAAAAAAATTGTACTTGTTTGAAGGGTTTGTTTGGTTGTTCATCTCTCAATAAATGGGAGCTGTGTTTCAGTCTGGAAGCCAACAATTCTAGGGAAAAGCTTTACAGATATCTGGTGAATTTCCAAAGACAGTGTATACCCTGAGAGCTGAGTGAAACAGAATGTGTGCTTATTGCTTTTCTTTGTTAGTACCAAAATAGATTTGTGTTTATTTGCTAGAAAAAAAATTTCTAGCATGATTAAATGGTTCAGACATTAAGTGGTACATTTTGAAAGTGCTGCCTAGCTATATGGCTTCCATTAACATCTGTGGGAGTTTAATCCTCCGCATTGCTTTGAAAATGTAATCTACTCAGAGGCTAAGAACATTTCTGGATTGTGGAATAAAATGGAAACATTAACAGATAAAACATCAGTGAGCCTTCTTAGAATCCCACGACTTTTCTCTTAGGAAAGCAAAGACCATTTTATGGTCACTGCCTGCATGTTACCAGAATTCCTCAGCAGCAACACTGAGGTTATGTGCATCGTGTGCATATACTTATGGGACCATAGTCCAATCATATGGTCTTTGTGTCAATTCTATCTGTCATTTAAAACAAAGATGGACATATCATTGGAGTAGGCTGTATACTTTAACAGTCGGATATAGGTTTACTTTCTAACTAGATCATATGAGGGCCACAGGCCTTCAGTAAGAATATTTTCTTCCATAGATATAATATTCATCTTACAGTTTTTGAAAATATTAAATGAAGTCATAAAGCCTGGGTAGCCCTTCTGACCTGTTCAGAGAATGTACTTTTTCCAGGGCATGACTGAAGCTGTTGGGAGCAAGAATAGCAGTAGGGGTAAAAATACCAGGATTCCAGAGTGGGAAGAGAAATAGTAGTCACCAACAATACTAGCTATTTGTGATGAGCTTACTGTTTGCCAGCTCACTGATCAAAAATATGATTACTTTGTGCAAAAGTGCAGAGAACTGCTTCTTCCTCAAGAAGTACTAATGACAACATGTATCTGTAATGAATATAGGCAGGATTGATGCCCACCTGGAAATATGCAATACATAAGCTAGAGCCCTGGGTAAGTAGTAATAATGGTTTGTCTCAATTCTAACAAAAAAGTCATATGTGAAGACATTACTATACCTCTTACAGCTTAGTGAAGGGGCTATAAAGAAATTAGTAAAAGTGGAAGCAACACAGGGCAGACACTTAATAGACCAAACAATCTGTATAAACTCTGTTCTAAGCACTTTACTAAATTTCATTTTATCCTCACAACCCTGCAAAATTCTGTTATTCCCATTTTACTGATAAGAAACTGAGGTTTAGGGAGATTAAGGAAAATAACCACATTTCCACAGAGAGCAAAGTAGCAGACCTGGGATGCAAACCCAAGATTATTTTACTATTCAGCAGAAACTCTGAACTGTTATACTATGGTGTCTGCTTCTCTTTCCTTGTAGCATGTGCTCAAAATCACTGTCATCAGACATCCTCCTTAGTCATGCTGCTCCAAAGAATTCTCATCTTTCTTTTCCCCTTAGCCTTGGCATGAGCAGCTCAGCTCTACGTTTTTATTACTAAGCATCTGGAACATTCTGATTTCCCGCAAAAGTATAAAAGACCCATGGAAACTATTGGGAAGAGTTTTTAAAATGCAAATCTATTCATCTGGTAATCAGTCATGTTCTGGTTCATGAGAGCTCTCATCTCTTTTGACTTATATTGGTTACTTCGTCTATTACCAAAATTCTTACATTCATGGCCTGTTTCCTGATCAAGTTTCCAAAAGAGCAGAAACCAGGTTTTCTGTGTCCTTATGTTCCTCCCCAAATCTACCAGTTATGATTCATCATTGATATGAAGGGATAGTATCAGAAGTTTCACCAAAATAATTGAAATATTATTTCTTTCAGAGACCACTAGAAGAACTGTATTCGTGCGTCTGTTAGAGGACATAGCTTTGCTTTGCACTTTGTGTGCTTCTGTACATGTCAAATTTTCCCAGTTAATGAGTGGGCACTCAGGGCAGTCATCGGGCCTCACTCCTTTATGTGTTGTGTGCACAGCATAGTGCTTTAAACAGAGTAGGACCAGAGTGATCAGTTTTTGAATGAATGACTACACAAAATACAATTGAATCCAAGGAAACAGCAAGTTCTAATCTTAGGTTAAAAATATCTAGATTGGTTATAAGTGTCCCCAATTAGATCAATGCACACGAAGCATAGGTTTTGTGTTAACAACATTAAGTTCTAGCATATTGTGGACATTTTTATAAAACAGAGCATCTCTAAGGTAATTCAGCTGGAGATATCTTCCAAAAAGATGAATGTGCACCTGCTTCCTTCTGGCTGATACATTCATGAGAACGGATGGGGGTAGGGAAGGAGAAGGAACCAAATTTGCAGGGCAAAAGGAAAAACATTTTTATTAGGTCAAATTGATTAATACTTTAAAACTTAATAAATATTTTTGTTAACCATCTACTCTATGTTCATTTCCTGTGCTTGCCTACATTTTGCAAAATGCCGTAATACAACAAGACTTTGTCCTCAATAAAGGTATATTTGGGTTAAGGATGTAACTCAGGGGTAAAGCTCTTGCCTAGCATGTGCAAGGTTCCAGGTTCGACCACCAGCAAATATAGGAGAAAATGTATATTCTTAGGAAGTATGAAACAAACTGAAATGAAATGTTCTTTTTTACAGTATTCCAAAACCAGTTCTGTTAAAAACAAACAACCTTTTTGAGTAGATAAGAATTCAGCTATTGAATCATGGCTTAACTAAAGTAAGAATTGGGGCTGTATTTCAGGGGTATTCTCATTAAATGAGTCAATTTCTTTTGTTATTAGATGGCCCTGCTTTTCTGAAAGAAAGAAACTATCCCCCTTCAGAGGGATAGACTAGTTAAGGTCACTGCACTGCTTCTATGATAACTTGGAGAACAGGTTAAGAAAAACCAAGCATTTAGGAAACATGTCAATCACAATCTTATCTGATAAAGGACAATCAGTGAACATGTGCTGGACAGAGGCAAGTGGTGCTGCAGTCCTTGACCACCTCACACAGCTGGAGCTTCAATAGTTAATACAGAGGCTGAGGAGAAGTGTGTCCAACAAGTTGGGGCTAGAATCATAGTAGGCAGTGGCTTAGTAAATCTGAACATTGAACCAGGTAAGTTATAATAGGCTGGATACAGAATCTAGGCAGAAGTGAGGTCATCTGGATCCAAGTAGCTACAAATCCCAGAGGGCACATTTTCCAAGATCTGTTCTATGTAAGACAAATTCCCAGCAAAGACTCCTGTGGTCATGTGTTTTAAGTACATCCTGATGTTCCGTGAACTCACTGTGCCACATTTCCCCTTAGCATCTACAGAAAAATATTTTAGGTAATACCGTCATGAGACCATGTAAAGCTGCAGACCGAGTCTAGGCAAGCATGGAATGGTGGGCCAGGCATTGAGTCAAAGACCAAACACAACAAATTAAAAAAAGAATTTTTGAACTCCCTCCCCCCAAAAAAAGATCAATTACAATCTTCCATAAACAATATTAATATAATATGGAGTAAATAATATTAATAGAATCACCCTATTGTAAACAGTAATTCCAATTTTTAGGAGCAACAAACACATCAACTATCAATTTATCACAGTTGACAATCTAAAATTAGTTGTTTATCTGAAAGAGAAAGGGAGGGAAGAACAGAGGGCAGGAAGGGAGGAAGCTGAATGTTCATTTCTTCACTTCATACACTATGAAGTTCAGTGGGTGAACTTTGGAATTTTAAAGGTATGAAGTAATCTCTGCCATGTAAGCGACGAACGATTGGGAGGAAACAGGAAAGGGGAGTATAACTAAGCTAAACCCTCATCTCTCAACAAAAGTACAATAAACATTTCTTGCAGATGATTAATAAAGAACCGATTTTAGAGCTGGGAAGAACGACCACTATATTAAAACAGTAATGATCATGGAACAGTAATGGAAGGGCTAACTGAAACAGACTGCTGGGCCTACCCCCATGATCCTGGTTCAGTCTACTGATCTGGTTTAAATACATCTAAATACAGATGATGTTGAGGTATCTGGTCCAGGACCCATGTTTTGAAAACCCTCATGCCAGGGCAGCATCAGTTCTGAAAAATTTCTGGACCTGGGACTACAGTTTGGGGAGTGGTTGCTCCTGACTGAAGCTGTGAAGGGTCTGAGGTAAAGGTAACCACTTAATATTAAACCAGTGCCATAAAAGCAGAACTTGCCTGACCATCACTGCCATTTCTACCTAAATCACCTGCTTCCCAAAATCCACATTCAACACGTAACAAACGGGAAGAAAGCACTGCAAGTCATTGTGAACTGATTTCAAGAGTCTAATATCACGTCTGTAGCCTCACTTCCTACCAAAAGCAATACAGACGTTATACTCCTTGTGGGTATAGAAAATTTAAGAATAAAACGAAAGAGGGTAGTTAAGCCAGATTGTCCGATGCCAGAGATGCTATAAGAGTGCCTGGATTTCACAGGAGATGGAGGGGTACAGATTAACAGTTCAAAGCACTGCAAAGACACAGCAAAGAATAAAAGCACTCTCCCTCCCCTGGGATGCACAGTCAGTCCAAATGTTGTCACTACACACTCCTGGAAACACCTTTCACATTTGCTGTTGGCACTGAGTACAAAACTTCCAAACTATTTTGAAAATTATATATATATTAGAGAGAGCGAGCGAGCATGCTAGGAATTTTTTTATTATTTGTTGCTCATAACAATAAAGTGATCTTGACATATCATAATTTTGATTCAAATGGGGTATGAATTCTCATTTTTCCAAGTGTACAGGTTGCAAGATCACATTGGTTATATGGATATGGATATATATATATATATATATATATATATATATATATATATATATAGCAATACTAGTGTCTATTTTATTCTGCTGTCCTTCCTATTCCCCCTCCCTTCTCCTCCCCTCCCCTCCCATGTACAATGTTGAAAACAGAATTAAGAAATGGCCACTTGTGGGAGGTAGTTCATTTTTCCTTTTTTTTGTGGCCATAAAAGAATCTTCAGATATGTGCAAACAATCTAATTTAGGTTAGTAAATTCAAGTGAAATTTTGGTTAACTTGAAAAGATGGAAGGGATCCAAAGAAATATGTTTTATGTGCACACAAAAAATTGGAAATAGACATATCCCTTAAACTGCCATATGTGAGGCAATGGGTTTGATCCTTAGCAACACATAAAATAAAATAAATATTGTGTCCATCTACAACTAAAAAAGTTTAAAAATTAGAAAATAAAATAGCTCACAAGGCTAGCAGAAGTTTTAATGTTTGTATAGGAAGGAATTCAACAAAGTAGTCTGCTAGCAGGTATATGTCATTTCACCCTTAAAGCTGCACAAAGCTCAAAATACTGAATCAGCAGCCAATACCATGAAAAAAATACACAATTATGGATGCAATACATGTACCTATGCATCAAGCATTAAATTAGATTCATGGTGCAATTTTATTATGATAGAAGAAAGAAGTTATCGTTAACATTTTGAAAACAAGGAAGCAGAAACAAAAACATCACCCTACATACAACATAACTTATTTTGATATTGTTCATTCTAGGCTTTTTCTATGGGGGGTGGGATGTGTAATTGTCATACCATATTCCTAATGTCTGTATTTTCCTTTTAAAATAAATTACTTTTCAGTAATTTATTTCATTGGCCATTGAGGTTACTTGCTACCCACATTTATTCATTTTATATTTATTTATTAAGAATCTACCTCTCTTAGAACCTTGTGGATCTTATATTCTTGGATAATATCATTAAAAGTAATAAAACATATTCTTGACAAAAAAATACAATTTAAAACTTTTTGTATCTTACTCCTTTTCTGAAAAGGGTACTACATTAGGGCTCCTGGGAAGATGTTTTGACAAGTGTGGCCCCTTATTAACTAGCAATTCATTGTAGGAGCATAGACTGATCTGGGGAAGATACCCGAAAATCCAAAAACTTGTTGAAATAGTTCAGTCATTCAAGCAAATTAGGGAGTTCAGTAGATCACAGAGGTAGATTTGAAGTCAGTGAGAAAAAGGTGGATAATTCATTATGATTGGTCCACAATATGTGGTTGATCATTTGAAGAAAAAAAAAAAAGAAGCTATGTCCCTTCCTTACTTTTTTAGGTATGTAGAAAATCCAAAAACCAGCCAGGCATGGTGGCTCACACCTATAATCTCAGTGAGATTATAGGAGACTGAGGCAGGAGGATTCTAAATTGGAGGTTAGCTTCAGCTATTTACATGACTGTCTAGAAATAAAATGGGAGGGGCTGGAGTTGTGGCTTGGTGGTAGAGCACCTGCCTGCCATGTGTGAGGCACTGGGTTTGATCCTCAGCACTGCATAAAAATAAATATTATGTCCATCTACAATTAAAAAAATAAAAATTAAAATGGGAGAGGGTAGCTGGGGATGTAGCTTAGTGGTGAGAACACCCTTGGGTTCCTCCCCAGTACCAAAGCCAATACAAATAAAAATGAAAACAAGCAACACCCCCCTCAGAGAATATAGAGTTGATAATTTTGTTAATACAAAAATGTAGCCTTTTCACATAACACACAGAAAGGGAAGAAATATATGTAACTCACACAAAAGATTATAATCTATAGGTATGACACATTCTTACAAATAAGGAAATCCTTCAATGAAAAATAATGAAGGATGTAAACATAAAACAGACTTATAAAAATTAAACTTACAGGGCTGGGGTTGTGGCTCAGTGGCAGAGCATTTACCTAGCACTTGTGAGGCACTGGGTTTGATTCTCAGCAGTGAATATAAATAAATAAAGGTCTATTGACAACCAAAGAAATATTTTTAAAAAACTAAACTTCAAAACCCTGAATGCAAAATAATGAAACATTATTTTTCCCAGTACATTTGTAGTTACTAAAATATCCATAATCATCATACAGTGTTGAAGAATATAAGGAGGAAGAGATTATCACACATTGCCAGAGAATGTGTATTTATGTGTGTGCATGTAACTGAGTGTATGTACAGATATATATAAATAAAATTTGGGGGCAATTTAGCAATTACTGTTGAAATTTTACATGTACATAATCACTCTCAACTTAAAATATACATGCAGACACACAAACAGAATAAGCTATGCCTCATGTTTTTTGCCCTAGGCCAGAGTAAATAAATTCAATTTACTGATCATACAGATTTATTCTCCTGGAAAACACTGGAGCGTTGAATTGTTTATAGTGAATGGATCTTCTGACCCTCACTGATCTCACCCTTAACTCAATCAATATTACATCATGTCACTTAGGCCCTATAGTCTGTTTTCTAACGATTTCATATACAAGTGTCTCTTAAATAACTTGAGGCCACCTCTATTTTTTTTTTAGAGTCTACCCAGCGCCTAATGTACTCTACACACTACCTGATACATGTCTACTGAATGACCCACACATCAACAGATGTTCAGAAATCTCATGGATATAAAATATAAAATGTAACAATTTACATAGTGTTCCATGAGTATATACCATACAGAGCAAGATCACCCTTAATCACTTTACCTCTAGTCTAGCAGGGTTTATGTGATTTTTTTTTTTTTCCCTGAGGGAATGCCAATTTGCTTAACTCTTGTTATGTTGATCTGGTTAGTTTCATTACCATGAGAGCAAACCCTTGGTAGGATTACTAATTTTTGTTTGGGTATCTGTTTGTGAGATAGTTTTTTGGGACTGGATATCTTGCCTAATATCCAGAGACTTATGTCCAGAAACTTGGGTCAAATCCCAAAACAAATATGAGCTGTGTAATGTTGGACAAGTAGCCTAACATTTCTATACCTCTCTTCAGCTGTAAAAAGAGGATAAGATTCTCCCACATGATTATTATAAAGATAAAATAAATTAACATCAAAGTATTTGACAGTCAAGAAATGATAAATGAATAAATAAATGATTAAGATCTGGATGGCGAGTTGATACGATTAGATTAGTTGCTTCTCTGTCACTAGATATATTTGTAATGTTTAAAAAAAGAAGAAAAAGCATATACTAAACCAGTGGTTGTGACACTTTATACTGTCAGAATTTTTTCTGTTAAAGCAACGATTATTGAGACTTGCCCTCTGAGAATTTATATTTCCATCAAGTTCTTAGGGGAGGCTGATCCTGCTGACCCAGGGGCCAAGTTTTGAGAAACTTCTTAAGCATTTCATAATGAAAAGCATCTTTTCAGCTTGAAGGGTGAGATGGACTCTGAGGTTTCGGGTGTTACCTTGAACTTCAGATACCCCCCATCACTACCCCACTGTGCTTTGCTTGTTTGCCCAGCATTGGAAGGGTCAGCCAGGAAAGGGGCTTTGTTTCCTGCACTGACTTAATTACACCTTCTTTGCAGCCTCAGTAGCAACAGTGTGAGGAAAGCTCATCACAGGCTTCTTTGAGGGGCCAAAGGAGGCTTCTCCCTTTTGCCTGCTGAGACATCCCAAGCAAACTCATGTCTGAATGTTAACAAGTCCGGACACCCAGCCAGCCCATTCTGAATCTGGGTGACTGCAGGGAGTTTAACAGATAACAGAAGTGGCAGAAATTGGGGCCTTGGTCTCTAAGTTTTCCTACTCCTGTTTAATCTGTCATATGAAAGAAAACCCCCAAAACAAGCCCAAAAAGTCATGACTGGCTGTCTCAGGAAGTAGTGGCATTTAACAACCTCCAGGAGAAAGTAGCAGGTAGTGACCAAGGATACAGACTGGGGCAAGACTGACTTGGGTTTGAACTTTAGCTCTGAAACACATTCACTGTGTGACTCAGGATTAGTAATTTCATTTCCATGAGCTTCAGCCTTCTGTTAACAGTTGCCTGGATTTCTTCCTGTTTGTTCTTTTTTTAAACCTTACTTTTTGGTTTTCCAGATAGAAGTGTTATATTTGCTGCTAAATAGAGACATATTACCCACTTCAGAGGGCTGAAAGATTTAAATGGGATGTTATATATCTGAAGGGTTTATTAAAGTGCCTGATACAGTAAAGTATCAGGAGTAGTAGCGGTTTTTACACCCATGAGACACTACTTCTGTTTTATAGGAGGGGTGCACCTTAAAGAAAATGTACCAATTTCAAAATCCACACAAGAAATAAATTTGCAGTAGTCTCATCCAGGCCATACATGCCCACCGTGCCTGGCTGGTACAGGGACATGCACAGGACAAGTTCTCCATCATCTTACAGTGAGGGAAAAGGAGCATATCCACTATCTGCTGAAAGATGTAGACTCTAGCTTTAAAAGATAGAAAAGATGCTAAAGCAATGTGCATATTTCTCCCACAGTCACAGCTCTCTACTGCAGTTTCAGCTTCCTCAGGAGAAGACCTGCCCCAGGACTAAACAGGTGGTAAAAAGATGTGCTATTGAGAGCCACAGGAGAGGGGAGAACACCGACACGCCACAACCCAGCTGTACAACAGTTGCTTTAAGAAGGGACATGCAGAACATTTTTGGTGCTGTTTGCTCTCACACTTGGCTTCTCATTTGCTATTTGAACCTCAGCCTTTCATTTAACTTATGATCTGACGAATTCAACCAGAGAAGTTGGAAAAAAAGATCTCATTCTGTAAGATGTGTATGCAGACAGGCTGAATGCTGGATTTCATCAATTACCAGAGAAAGAGTACAAAGACCTTATGTGTTATAGGTCTGGCAAGTGATTCAAAACTGAAGAAAATGTTCAGAAATTTCGATTCTCATGACCACATTAAGCAAAGATTATCGAGGGGTAATTGTTTGACGCTAAGGAGGGTAATAGCTCAGTAAACAAATTCATGAAATATTCAGTGCATCTAGGATGGCTTTTCTCTTTAAACAGAAAAAAATCTGAAACATAAAATCCCAATCCTCCCCCTTTGTTTACAATCAATGCGTCTTGTAAAGATGGACTCAAAAATAGTTCAGGTTCTTTGGACACAAATATCTGCTAAAAGCCCGCATGAACCTTAATTCTTTCTAAATACAAAGAAACAGTGAAAAGAGTATGAAAATAGCATCAATCTCTACAATGGGAGTTGGAATGAGGGGAGAAGTAGGGATTCCCATCCTCTCTGTCCTCAGTAGGCACAATAGTCAGAGAAGAATAAGAAACATCTGAGCAAGTTTTCAGGACAAACCACATCTCCCAGAAGTCATTAGAGACTTAGGGAGAAAACGTAATAAGAGAAGAAAACAGCAGGAGAAGAAAAATAAAGTGAGGGCCCTGTCTAGTTAATAAACATTTTCCTGGAAACAAATGGAAAAGGGCAAAGTGGTGCTGAGACTACACACTTAATAGCTGCATATCTATTATTTACATTTTAAAAATTCATTGGCAACCATAGTGCTGGCCCCATTTATTCAGCATGTACAACGTGTAAGCATTATAGTAAGAGTAGTCAAGGATGGAAAAATGCTTTGTCATTGATTTTTTAAGGAATTAACACTATAGTGGGGTAGAAAAGACGATGTATACAAATATCTATAATATGCAAACAGTGATATTGTAAAATGCAATAAAATGGGCTATTTATTATAGAGTTCAGGTGAGTAAGGTTCTGGCTTTATGAAGACACTGAATTGTATGAGGTGGGGAGGGAATGAATTAAGTTAGGGCCAGAGGGAAGCGAAGAAATGTTATGGCTTTAAATGAATGTGCTCAAAAACCTTCAGATCATGAATAGCTCCTCAGTACACACTGCATAAGCAATATGGGGTCCTCTGACACTTGGCATGTTACAAATGAGGGGAGATGGGAAGATACCAGGTAATTTGTAGAACAGATTTCAAGTCTGTTTCAGACTAAATGAAGCAGGTCCCAGAGGTTGCTCAAGCCAATCCTGTGTTGATTCTCTTTCTTCAGGAAAGAGTTCAGAAATCCAGCCAAGAGTCTCTTAAACCCCATCTTTGATCTTGATAGGAAAGGAAGAAGTTGTGGGAAGCTGCGATTTAACTGTCACCAGTGTAAAAGTGACAGAGGCTTAGAGTTACAGGGAGAGGAGAAACATCACACTGTGGGAAGGTGAGCCTTGCTATCAAGAAGGTTCTCTGGATGGAAGTGCCGGATAAGCAGAGGGGGATTCCCTGGGGTCTCCATAGTGGCAGCTGCCCCTTAACCACCAGCTGGATGAGGACAGGAGAGCTGAGCCTGCTGCCCCACCTTTGATTTCCCTGTGCCCTTCCACACTCACGAGGGTCATTGACCTGGCCCTGCTCCAGGGAGAATAATTTAGCTCCAATTACTTAAGCTGCTTTACGGGTTTCACAGAGAAAATCCCCTCAGTCGACCTTTACAAAACCAGACAATGCCATGCAGAGGGCACAAACTCATTTTCTCAAATGCTTTTCTTTTATAAACAATTGGAATTTAAACAATGACAGGGGCGGGGCCTGCTTCTCCCAGCTCAGTGGAAAACCTCCAAGGCAATGCTTCCAACAGTTACCAGGACCACAAACATTTAAGTGTAAAAACCATTTAAGGATTCAGACTAAGAAGGTTTTTCTTTGGGGACAATACCTCAGAAAAAAAACAATGAAGGGGAAGGACTTTGGTTCCCTTCCTCCACCATCCCCCACCACAAATCTGCCAATAATCAGTAAATAACTCCCCAGAGGCACACAAGTGGCAGTCACCCAGCATGTACATCTGCTGTGTTTGTGAGACTTGCTTTGACATAGAACTGCCAAATATAAAATTTATTCACCTCCGTGCTGTCATCAACTGCTCCATCCGAGGGCAGGAGCACTGGGAGGTTCCATGTTGGAAGAGGGGAAATTAAAGCCCACTCATTTGCATTTTTCAGCCCAGGTTCTCTTAATAAAATACCCTAAAACCACAGACCATGTCAAGGTGTTGAGTTCTATTTATCGCCCCAGACTTCAGGAAGAAACTGCGCAGCAGAATAAGGTAAAAAAGCAGCTTCCTTTGATTGAGTTTCTGGAAGAATCAAGATGAGTCATGGGGAAGTTAGAGGGGACTGGCCACAGATGGGCAGAAGACAGCTGCTCACGCCATCAGGGTCTCACAGAACAGTTTAACAAGCATCTGGGAAGGAACCTCAGATACATCCTTTCAAAATAATAAGGATCAAAAAAAAAATAAAACAAAGTGCTCAGATAAGAATGCATTAAAGGTACTCAGAAATGCATTTAAAATAAACAAACAAAAAACCCTCCCGCTTTAAATGTGATGTATAGGTGGACAGGGGCAACTTATGTTCATTTGAATTGTGAATTAAAATAAGCAGCAAATTGAAAAACAGCCCAAGTTTAAAAAAAAAAAATCTCACTTCTGACAATAAACTCCTCCCTGAAGCTTCATCTTTGGGGTCACCCACTCTTTTACACCCACAAGTACTGAACAGACTAAGGCACTAGCTAAAGAGTTCATCTCTCATTTCTCAGTAACTGAGGGACTTAGAAATTAGTAAGTGGGGGGTATAAGTAGGTTACCTGGCCTGGGAACAATGGTGTCTTACAGAGGTTGATAATAGGGTGGGCCCAAGAGCACAGGTGAGGACTCTCTTCCCACAGTGTTCTTAAAGAGGGAATTGGTATGGAAAATTGAATGAAAAAATAAGGAAATGTGAATCTGAAATCTACTATTCTTAAAGTCCATGACCCATATCTCTTAGGACACATAATGTAATAATTCAGAAATGGGGTATCATCTACTTCAGTAACTATTATAAGCTCCTTTGTATAAATTTCCTTGATTACCCTTGCCCAATATCTCTACCAAAATCTCATGATATTTACTATCTATAGGATTTCTAGCCACATGGTCTTCCTTTCATCAGTAATTTTGTTGACTGATTAATACAAAATCAGGCTACTCCATTTTCTGTATTGGAGATGCTAGGTGTGAGTATGTTCTCAAGCTGAGCAGCCCAGGCTGACTATGGGAGGCCACATCTCTGACTCTGCACGTGCTGGTGCGTATTCTGGGAAGGGGCAATCTGGAACAGTCAACAAACACTGAAAGAATGCAAAAATCACAGGGGAAGGATTTAGAATGAAGACCAATTCTAAAATAAGCACTGTCTCAAAAGCTTACCATTTCACCCCATAAACGTTTGCCTTGTTTCTTAGGATTCCCTGGGAGATCCCAGTCAGTTAATTTTTCCCAGTAGATGTCAGCAGGCAGAGCTCGGAGAACCACATGCATTGTTATCATTGGTGTTGGGCCTATGACCAGGCACCAAAGGGCCGTGCTTGGCTTATGCATCTCCATCCCCACGTGCAGTTCATGATGTCATGGGGCAGTGTTGCCTCCTGCAGAGAAGTGTACTCCTCTATCAGGATCTCATGAACGGCTCATTTTAGTTGCATCCTATCTTCTACAGTACTTGACTTGAATACTTTGAATTGTTCCATGATGGTGAAAATAAACCTTTAGGGTTCAAACCACTCACTCTCTTTCCCTAAGAAGGATGACGCATTTGTTAGAAGAATCATGAGAGGAGATCTGAGAGACCTTTAAGTCTGAGGACTTCACACTTTCCAGATAACTCAGTGGTTCTCTAGGAATTATGGCTGTCATTAAGAACATAATAGGATCATGTCTTCCCATGCTTGAAACACTCTTCTCAGAAGTAAACCGCTTTTGTTACCATGAAAAGACAGGTGCTACCTTCACACTCAGTTGAATGCTGAATTTGACATTGTTTGGTAAATCCTTAATGCAAAATAACTAGAACCAATGTTATTTTTTTAAACAACATTTTCCAAATAAACCCGAGTTAAGAACAGCAGTCAGGAAACTCATTGCACCATTTCGCTCACAAATCCCAGAAATAAAGAACATATAACATAAAAATAGCTCTTGTCCCAGTTCTTCTTGGCTCTTGCTTAGATACTGATTAAGAGAAAGGACTGTAATGCAAGTTGGGTTCCTAATGTTAATTCCTTGCCTTTATCCTGGTTTAAAAGAGCCTCCCCCTAAGTGTGGTGGTATAAACAGTAGAAACTTATTGTGATACAAATTTATATTGTACTTATGGACTTTTAAGTTAAAAATGCTTTTCCTTTTGTAATGCTCCTTAGATATAGATGATTTTGTATTCTCCAAGGAAATTCCACACTCCATTTTTCTGCTAAAGAAATAGCCCTGAAACCTAAAATCTTCATACTTAATTTTAGAACTACGAGATCTTGTGTTTTCTGGCTTAATCTAAGAACAGATTATAAATTTATTTTACAAAGATTGTTTATAGAATATACTTTAGGTATTAAAAATAGCATATAGGACAAAAGATGAGGTGGAAATATTGTCATAATCAATCCTTTAATACTAGGTGTTGTTTCATCCTAGGTCATGATTGGTAAATGTTTTTATCATTTGTATTTTTCATAATTTTTTTTTTAATATTTATTTTCTAGTTCTCGGCGGACACAACATCCTTGTTGGTATGTGGTGCTGAGGATTGAACCTGGGCTGCACGCATGCCAGGCGAGCGCGCTACCGCCTGAGCCACATCCCCAGCCCTTTCATAATTCTTAAAGCATTATAATTTTGAGGAATTTATAAACAAAAGAAAAACTGCTCTTTCCAAAAAGTTCAATTAAAATAAATTTAAAAATCTTATCATTAAGTCAACATCTTTACATTTCCCTGAATGATGTTAAAAGGGAGGAAATGAGCAGGTGTGTACACTCACGTTTTAACCCAAGTTTAGATTCTGGGCCTGTTCCTTGAATAGCCTGTTTTCTCAGTGCTTAACGTAGCATTTCTAGTTCTTGAGTGGATTGTCATTGCCAGTGTTTTGGGGAATAAGACCTGGCCCAGTGCGGCCTGAGAAGTGGGCAAGGTCCTCTTCTGTGGCTTCATCACTTCTAATCACTGTGAGTTATCTGAAGCCAAGGATAATTCAGGAAGCATTGCTCAAAATGAGGAATAGGATAAACTGGCTGAAGGGCTGAATGCCCCTTCTTACATGCTCATAAAAGACCCTAAAGTGCTCTTTCACTTCCATGTAATAGCGTATTATTCCTTAAGATTATAGCTGTACTTTAAGGACCATTCCCCATACCTCCCTCCAGGCTCCTTTTCTTAATGTGCCTAAATGCAGTCAGTTCCATCTCGCCCTCTGATGACTAGAGGAAGTTCTACATTTTAGGCAGAATTGGAAAAAGGAGGCCGGTAAAGGTCCTCTTCCTTCTTTTATTTCTCTTTCCTTCCAATCTTCTCATGGTTCCTTTCTTGCCCTCCCAAAAAAGACGAGGCAGAAAGAAAAACTAAACATTTTAAAGTGTTTTTTGGGGTAATTTAATGTGGGCACTATGAAACAGGTACAGGTACAGCCCTGCCTTCAAAGACCTTATAGTCTAATAACGGCAATGTTCACATAAAATTTAATAAAGCAGGACAGAAATACGTGCTGGGTTGCTTATGTGGAAGCATCATGGACTAGAATGCTCTTTCCTAACAGAAACAGTGGAAAAGAGGGTGAGGACTTGTTCTCTTTAGACATCTGGGTTATCCATTTGCATGTGAAAAGTTTTCATGCACTTTTCTGAGAAAATGATACCCTCCACCATTACAACATAATTTTCACAGGAAAATGCATTCTGACACACACATACACACATATACAAAATTTATGGACACTTCAGGGGTACTGCTCCTGAGCATGTATTTCTAACCTGGATGCAGTGCATAAATACATATGTCTATAGTGAGTGACAGTCCCATTGCCACTGAAAAGATGAGATGCTCAGAGCTTTCCCCTTGCCGGCATGGCAACCTCTGACTTGAGGAGAATGGCCATCCTGATATATGGGCATCCTTGGCTCAGGAAGCTAACAAGCAGTTCCCTGGAGAAGGTCCTGTCCAGAACCCATTCCTAGGGGCTGGGAAACAAAACACTTAGGAATTGGCCCTAGCTAAATGCTCTGAACTCTATATTACCAACCAGTCTCACCTTCCCTATTACTATCCAGGACACCTTACCAGCAGTAGTCCATGTTTCTTAGATACTGACTGCACTTTCTGTTTGCTCTTCTAGTGGAAATCACTGTCTCCTTAAGACACTTTTGTAATCCTTGTAGGTGAAGAATGTTTTCCTTTCACACTTCACAATATTTAGGTCTAGCCATGGGAGCCTGTGTCCTTGCTCCCCTTTGGCAGTTTCCAAACAATTTCCTCTCCATTCCCTTTGAAAACCCAGATCCTCTGAAGCATCAGACCATCACCCATTAGATTTTCTCGTTTGGTTCATCAAAAGACAGCTTTGTTACTATCCTTAGTAACCGATGACTGAACCTCAGGACTTAGCATCCTTTTCTCCATCATGGACCCTGCAGCTTTCTTGGCAGCTTCAGCATTTGCATAGCCGGTATTTCCAAGGCTCTGGCCCTTATGTCCTTGACTTTACTCCAATGTTCTCTCCCCATCCATGTCAGCCATGCACTCCCATAGTCATGTGCCACATCTTGCATCACCTTCAAAGCAGATGTCAGGAGCATCTCACCCATTAACCACCACCTACATCTCTTGGTGCAGTTGTTCTAATACTCTATTCAACACAGACCTTAAAATCCACAGATCCTCCTACCTTTCCACTATCCCCCAACCTTCTTGTTTTTGGTTCCCTCCTTATCAGCTTTTACTCTTGTGATCTAACACTGCAGTAACTCCTTTCATATACTCCAAACTCTGCATTTCAACCATAACCTTTTGGAAAAATCCCCTGACCATGTTTAAACAAATCTAGTTGCACTTGGATATAGCCAACTGAACAACACCAGAAAAAAAAAATCATCAGTTGATTTCACTGGCTGGGTGCATGTGAAATCTATTACTAAAAGTCTTGAGTGGGTACTCAATAGTGTTAGGTGGTTTCATGACTCTTCCTTAGTGATCTTGCTTTCCCATCAAAATGAGAATGATTCCATGCCTAATTCTCTTTGATCTTCAAAGCCCTGTTCATTCCTAATTTTCTGGTGCTTCCATGCTTCATGGAGAAATAGATGTGATAGATGATCTCCTTATTACCACTCTCACCAAACTCTTGAATCTGTTCCAGATACTGTGCTCTCTTTCTACATTGGAAGAAATGTCCCTGCTTTTATCAAAGGCCAACCCTTTCGTGTGAGTACCAGCTTCCTCCAATCATCAGGGCTTCTCATGCCCACGGACTCATCTCCTGCCTTGTCCCCTCTCTTGAATTGTCAATTTCTTCACTTCCACAATCCTTTACCCATCACAGGGATGCTTTACCCATCCTCCTCCCATACTTTAAAAACAAATAAAAAACAAACCTCTCTCTGGGTCCCACTTGTCCCGCTGTGATCTTAATTTTCCCCCTTTACCATAAAATGCCCAACATGTTGCTTTACTTACCACCCTTTCCTCTTAAATCCACTTAGCAAAACCACCAGCAACCTACATCTTACAAAGTCAGCGGTCCATTTTCTATTTAATACCATAGAGCATTTTGCATGGTTGGCCACCTCTTCCTTCACAAATCACTGTCTTCCCTACACAATTAGGCAGATTTATCTGGTCTTCCTTCTAACTAATCATTGTGTTGCTGAGTCTCTCTTGTTTGGTTCCTTCTTGTCTTATAGATCTCTAAATTTCAGGCTCCCCAGAGCTCTGTGCTCAGCCATTTTCTCTTCTTCCTCAGTTACTCTTTCACCAAGTTCCACAGGTTTACACTCACTCAATACACTCAAAGGCCATCTCCAGGTTCCGGTTTGTATCCCTGATGCAATATGCCTTCTTACACATCTACCTGTCCTGTGGATGCCGTCACAGTTAGCTGTGGAGTGGGCACCCATTTACACCTCCCCTCCCCTCCTTTAATTCACTTCATTCCTAGAACATGGGACCCTTTCTGAATTTAGGACACTCCAGCCTAGATGTGACAAAAACATTTTTGGAAAAGTTTCCTTTTAGTAATTCAGATCACAACTCAACTGTCATGTCTTTGGATAGGGTTCCCCTAACTACCCATAAGCAAAGCGGCACCTCCTGGTCATATTCACCCACCTTCGCCCAATGCACCCTCTTCATAGCACTTATTTGGACCCCAAACCATCATTGGCTTGTTTCCACATTTGCTGTTTGATTCTCATCACTAGATTGAAGCTCCATCCTTAGGGGGTCTCAAGCTGTCTTGTTCACTGTGGTATCCTTGGGACAGTGTCTGACACAAGGGTCAAGAAAGAGCTGATGTCTAATTACTTGCATGTCTACTTCAGAGTTGCGGGGAATGACGTCAGTTAGTAAGGAGTTTGCTTTTTCACAGGTACCTGCTGTCCTGTCAGAATTTGGTGGAGACCCAGGGACAGCAGTAGCCTCAGTAGCACTCCTCTTTAGCTGGAGCACATGGCCACCTTGAGTCAAAGTGCTGATCGGAATGGATGCCTTGGAACAATTTCACTCTGCTGATAGACACACCAAAGCCAGATGTGGGGAAGAGAGAATAGCACCTCATCAAATAACACCCGAATTTAACTACTATTTTATTAGTTTAAGGCTCTTGAAAACATTGTCATCTGAATTCTTGGTTCCTGATGAAATTTAGCCTTTTAAATTTTTATTTTGCAGTCTTAGGGATTAACTATTTGGGGGTGCTATACCACTAAGCTATATTCCCAGTCCTCTTATTTATTCTTAATTTTGAAACAGACTCTCACTAAATTGCTGAGGCTGGCCTTGAACTTGTTGGGATTAAAGGCTCAGGCCATTGCAACCAGCCTCATTGGTATTCTTAATCCCAACTTGTGATATATGCTTCCCTTGCAATAATGTGATCTAAGTTCTTATCAATTGGGTCCATTAAAAACAACACTAATTTAAATCACAGCCTGTGAAAGTTGAAACAGTTTAGCTATGTTACTTGAAATTTTAAAATTTCTGACCATAATGCCAAGAAATATAATTTGACCAAATTTAAAGGATTATGCACAACTTCAACATTCATTGAAAAAATTACCAATACTGAAAATTTTAGAAAACATCTGAACTACTACAATGAAATAGTAAATTAACTGACTTTGAAAAAAGTCCAAAATCAGTTTTATTCAGATCCAAGATATAATTCTGATAGTTATAAAGGTCTTTTTTTTGGAGGGGGGGTAGTGGGGAGGGTTACTGGGGATTGAACCCAGAGGCTCTTAACCACTAAGCCACATCCCCAGCCCTTTTTATATTTTATTTTGAGACAGGGTCTTGCTGAATTCCCTAGGGCTTGCTAAGTTGCTGAGGCTGGCTTTAATCTTCCAATCCTCCTGCCTCAGCCTCAAAGTTACTGGGATTACAGGTGTGCACCGCAGCACCCAGCTAGTTATAAAGCTTGTAAATCACCATTCAAATCAACACATGTGCAGTGTGTGGGGGTGGGGGAGAGGGAGAGAGAGGAAGAGAGAGGGGCAGGGGAAGAAATGAGTACTCTGTTGGGCTCATTGTCTCCATCTGTTCTGACTAATATCTTAAGGAATTAAGTACAGATCTAATTTTATCAAAAAACAATTGTTTTGTTTCAGGGAGCTGAATGAACAAGAACACTCCATCGAGTATAATATTTGTTTCATTTTGTTTTTAGTAAAGTAGGTGTGCAATTTGTCTCTCCATGGAAGGAGAAAATGAAGATTTCTACTTAAAATGCTCTTTTCCTTTCTAACAACAGGAGATCCAAGGAGCCAGGAGCCAGATTTATAGACGCTATAAGAAATCTTTTGGATAAAAAATAACTTGAACCTTTAACATTGAAAAATCCTCATCTAAAAAGAGAAACTCAGAATTATTTTTCTTGATTTCTACCTATGATCTATCCATAAAAGGAAAAAGGAAGTTGAGATTTATAAACAGTGGTTATTTCTAGAAAAGATCAGTGAAAATGAAAAAATTCCACATCTACTTAAACCATTAATAAAGAACATAAGGCTTAATAGATTTATTTTTCTGAAGTTACACAAATGTAAATTTTTACTTTTTAGCCTAAGGACTCTACTTTCTCTCATGCACAGATGTGTGACACTGGATACAGTCTACACTATGGGTTGTGAAATCTCTTCTGGGGCATTCTTTCTCAACCACCTGAGGAGCTGTTCTGTATTCCACTGCACTAATATTTACTCTTATGCTTTCTAAAACATTTTCCATGAGTTGATCAGAATTTTGCTACTAATAATTGAACTACTTACAAAAAAAAAAAAAGGACAAACAACATTATAACTGTACCACTCTTGGTCCATGGTTTATTGATATCTTGGAATTTCAAAGAGAAATTTTTAAATCACTTTTTCCAGATTTCTATGGTAAATGCTTTAGTAATTGGAATTTTCAGGAATAGAATTATGAACTCAATTTTTTTGGGGGTTAAACTCAAGGCTTTTCAGAAAATACTTTAGCCCTTGATGTTGAAAATATTTCATAAGCTCATTAGTCTACTTGCATGTCACAAAGTTTATTTTATCCAGTAGGAAGAAAGCGTGCAGGAGTCCATAGTCATGGTTATTATTCACTGTAGTAGAATAAGGCATGGGGGTAAGTGAAGAGACAAACTTCAAGGCTTGCTCTGAACACAGTCATTGACAGTAGATTCCTGGTTTACAGTTCATTCTGTCCTGATTTCCCACTCTTGTGGACATAAAGTAAAAAGTTGTTAATGCCGGTGGTTGCTTTGTTTCTTGTCAGCTAAGGTTGTTTCTAGTCAAGCATGGTGCCTCATACTATTTTTTATTAACTTAAAGCATATTTTTGTTAAAATGATTCTTCTGAATGTAAAACAAATGTGCATATAATGCTTAAAAATTAAACAATGTATAACTTAAACTGGAAAAAAAACACCATCAAGAGATAACCACTAACATTTCAAAAAATACATATCCATATCACTATGTGTATAATTCCAGCCTTGCAAACTGATAAGGGGATCATGCCTTATTCACATATCCTATCTGATCACCCAGCAACATTTTTATGATCTCTGAGTGTCTTATGTGATAATTTTTAGTGCTTCAACAGTTACACTATCCACTTCTAGTAAAGAGTTGGAATGTTTCTTTTTCTTTCTTTTTTTGTTTTTAGAAAGCTGTTATATTAAAAAAAATGTTACAGAGAAAAAAAAACTTTGCCCATAAATCTTTGCACACTTGCTCAATTATCTTTTTAGGATAAATTCTATGATAGGCTGCATTTTAAATTATATGTTTATACAGGCACAACTAAGAATAATTCTTATGAAGAGATATTTAGGACATTTGCTCATTTCAGAGGACTGTTATGCTGAGCTCAGATTTATATCATCAATGACCAAATGACTACAACTCTTTAAAACTTTGGTTAGAATTTTTAGGGAGGCAGAAAGATTACTGTCCCACACTAGAATATTGCTGTGAGCCAGCAGGGCTTTGGCAAAATACTCCCCATTGTATCTTAATGAATATAAGTGGTCAGGGTTGTGGTTTCACATTTCATCAGGGGAATGCCCCTGGACAAGAATGAGATGTCAGGTGGAAGGGAGATTTCCTCATTCAGCATTCTCCCTTCACCTCCAGCAGCTGGCTCAGGCAACGTTAAGATCCACACATCCTACACATCTGCTCATTCTTTCAGCAAACATTCACTGAGCACTTTCTCTCAGGTACTTCCACAGTGTTCCACCTGGACATGTGGTCTTTGCTCAGGTGCGTGTTCTGTCTATTTGATGATGGCTGTAGGACCAGGTAGGTTCATAGTGGAGAACTTTATCCGAACAATTCTGAAAAGGGATCCTATGAGGGACACGAGACCCGAGGGAGGGTGTAATGGAGTGGATCACCTTGAACAGTGGCGGACCTGTCATCTGCTCATGCACTAGATATTCCTCACCCCCTTTCTTTTGCCAGCTGCACAGAACAATGGCTTCCTATTCATTTTTGTAGCCTCTCTTGCAGCTGGAAGGGGCTATCAGATGCAGATCTGGCCAATGAGATAAAAGCACAGGTTGGTTAGGGGCTTCTGGGAAGGCATTTTCTCTAATAAAAGCCCTGCATTGATGAGCTCGATTCATTCCTTCTGTCTGTCTTGAACACAGATGTGAGGTATGGAGCCAGTTAACCAAGGAGTAGAGGCCAACATCACGAAACCTCTGACCTGGCTCCAGCCCTTTCTACCTCCAGACTGCATGTTTCTTAGGAAAGAGAGACCCCTCTGTTCAGTCCACTGTTAGCCACATGAACGGATACCAATGTAGCCAAAGGCATTCCTACTGAACACACCACCACTCTAACCAAGATGGTACCTGGATGGAGGCAAGAAGATGAGAGGAGGCTAAGAGGCCAGGACAGCAAAACAGGGAAGACTGCTGCAGGGTTCCAAAGGTCAGCTTAAACAACTATCCCATACTCTCACCATATGGCCTTTTCAAGGTAGGGAGGCCTGGCTCAGCAGACAGGAGACATTCCTTCTGAGTGTGAAAGCCTCAAAGGGTCTATCAGTAATGTTTCTATTAGAAACAAGCAAGATTGATACTGCCCAACAACAAATGTAGATCATCATGGTTTCCTTTAGATGCAGCAACTTCAAAAGTACCAGAACCCAAATCAACAAGCAAAACCCTAAAGTGAATCATAGAACCAAAGCATAAACGAAATGTAGGTATCAAAAGCATAAGTGGAAAAGGCAGTATGGGCAGGCAAAGGGAATCTGTACATGTCAGGTCCTACTTTTTTTCCTCATAGAAGCACTGTTTATATGAAAAGCTTAGTTTGTTTGTTTTAAGCTAATGGACAAAGCATCTCCAAGCCCATTGGAAAAAAATGGGAGTTTCTTCTCTTTTTCTTTTTCTAAAGGAGAAAATGGCATCTAGACTATCAGTATCTTGGTCAATTTGACAGTCCACAAGTATGATTAGTCCAGACTGCTCAAGTGATCCCATATGCTGTAAAAAAGTGTCATAGGGATCAGAAGAAAGAGTAAATGATAAGAATGTGGATAATTTGTTGGAAAAATAAAACAATAGTAAACTGTTTTCCAAGGTACTAAAAAAAATAAGGTTTTCTAATGTGGGCAACCTAAATATGGGAAGTAACAATATGTTTTGAAGAAGATAACAAAAAAAAAAAGAAGAAAAGAAAGAATACAGAGACATGGTCTACACTTCCAAAGGGTGAAAGTCAAACACCCCAACAGGAGCTATTTTGTGGATTTTCTCTGAGAGCAAATAAGCCAAAATAACCACGCATTTGCATGTGAAGTAGAGATATGTAATAAATTTCAAGGTGTGAAAACAGACTTTAAAATCCAAGAGAGTGAAGAATTGTCTAATTTACCACTATTTTCCAGCAGCTTCCCTGAAAAAGATGCTAAAATATTTATTTTAAAAAGGGAAGAATAGAAGGAGAAAAGGAAAATGGAGTTCTTCTCAGAAAAATGCTCTCTGTAAAAGACTTAACTTTCTCTAGTCACAGGGGTATCATCCCATTTAAAATAACACACATTGCAAAATGATGTGCGAGAAATAAAAAAAAACATGATTCATTCTTATGAAATGATGGATCTACATGTTTTAAGATACCTCTCAAATTCCATTCTAAAATCTATTAACCAAAATCAGATAATACCTATCATCTTTTTCAAATGTTGGCTGTAGAACAACTCTAGAACAACAAGGGGCAACCTGCTTTGAGAAGGAAAGACTGAACTACATGATCCTGAGGTTACAAACATTTACCAATAGTGAGGAGTATATATCTCTCTTGGTTGCCTAATGGTTAAGAAATACTTTCTATTGACCAATACTGAGAAACTTAGGAATCTCTCAACCAAGATTTAACCATGAGACCATAAGAAAACATCAGAGATTGACTTAGCACTTCCAAACACTTTACAGTTGACCACTTTGGGAAAATTTCACAACCACCTGAGAGGGACCATGTTGTGTAGATGAGGAAACAGACCTAGAAGTTCATCAACAAATCCACACAATGCATGAGCAACAGAGGAGAGACATCTAGGGAATCCAGGAATCCGACTCCAGAGCTGACCAAGATAACCTATGTTATGGTGGAACCAGTGGTGACAGTGGTAACAATTGATGATACTACTAATTGGTGATACTACTAATATTAAATTTTCAACACACACACTTGCTAAAACAACTTCACACATACTTAATCTTTGGAAGTTGGCCCTCTCCTATCAAGGGCAAGGAACTCGCATTTCAGGACCAAAGTATTAAATCATTGTACTTGGAAATTCTTTGTCAGAAACCAGCTGCTTTCTCTCTTCTTACCTTAGCACTAATGACCCTGCTAGAAACGGAAAGGAAATGCTGTCAGCATCTCCTCTGGGATGCCAGCTAGACAGGCTGAGCCTTTCCCCTGCTGCTTCTGTGATGGGGACAGGCCTGAAATGGTACTCTGGCAGAATTTTCACATTTGACATATTGGAGGGAGGAAAGGAGGGAGAAAAACACTAAGGATTCCGGGTGACATGAGTTAACTGACCTTGAGCAAATGCTGTAACTTATGAGAAAACAAGAATATCTTTTCCATAGACTTAAAAGGATCAAATATGATAATGTATAGGAAAGTCCCTTGTAAAATCTGTACTTACCTTTTAAGATCAAAACTTTTATTATTTTACACTTTCCCTCTTTAGTGTCCCTAGGTGTCCCTCTCAAAGTACTGTGGTATCCTATTCGTCATCAAACCTGCTCCAATATCATTTTTTAAAATATTTATTTTTTTAGTTTTAAGAGGACACAACATCTTCATTTTACATTTATGTGGTGCTGAGGATTGAACTCAGTGCCTCAAGCATGCTAGGCGAGTACTCTACCACTGAGTCACAACCCCAGCCCCTTCAATATCATTTTTATTCTTACTAAATTTACCTAATTGCACCACTGCATGAACATTTTGTTTGACTCTCCAGCCTGAGGGCATCCCTCACTCCCTTCCCTGGTGTTGTTCCAACAGACTAACATTACTAAAACGTCCTATCACATTAAGTGAACCAAGGCAGAAATACCATAAACAGGAAGTCTTCAGAGAAAGGCAAGCTTGGAGCTTCCAGGACCCTGGATGGTGGAGGTCTACTTAGACAGATAGTACAGAGTGCCTTATATAACCGTTCCTACCAAATGGGAGCTTGGTGTGACATCTGACAGAAGACCTGATCCTAAAAGAGTCTGCTTAAATTTTTCATCACACTGCCTTTATAAAAAATTGAAACAGAATATTCTCCAAGCAGGGGAACAGTTTGCTGAAAAAGAGACTTTACCATTACCTTTTAAACCATCTTTATAGGACTTCATGCTTTCTATGCCTAAAATGTCAAGCAAGTGTTTGTCTTTAAAAATGATGCATTCATTTTAAAGAGAAAAAGGGTGGATTCACCCTCTAGTCCATTTACATGCCTTGGATGACAATTTCCCAGTACTAAAAGGTTTTGCCCCTTCAGGAAATGGAGAAAAATGGCCTCAAATGACAACGGATACCCTGCCTCAGGAGTGACCATTTGTACACTGCAAAAATGCCTTTTGTTTTCCTTCTCAAGGTGATCAGGCCAGGAGGCGGTAGAAGCAGAACTGCAGTGAATCACCAAGCTGGGAGTCCATTCATTCCTCTCTGCTGCACTGCAGCTCTTTCTGACCCAACTCCCGCGTCCTTGGTGACATTTAAGTACAGACAGCAAGCTTTCCCTTTAAAACAGATGCAGCAAGCCAAAGAGCAGATGAGGATACCCATTGCTTTTAGAAGTTGAATATTATGATTCTGTCGACCCTCAACATTAAAATGTTCCAATCCTTGGTGTTTTTAAAATTAAAAAAAGTGTATGTGGTGGGGGGGGGGAATCTCTATTTCAGATGGTGGAAGCCTGCTGTGAATGCAGATGGGAATTTTATGGCTTGTCTAATGCTTGTCTATTTTAATAAAGAGAATAAATTATAACAGCAGTGCAATTTCATTCTATACTTCATATACTTCAATAATGAAATAGAAGTAGCTTTCTATCCTGGAATCTTATACCTCTCTGCTTGTTCAGCTTATTCCAACCTTAACATTTATTTTTTAAGAAGAATGCATTAGGAGGGAAGGCAAAATCTTTAGGGGGCAATGTAGAATATCACACACATACACACACCCCTACCTCCCTCTTTCTCTCTCAGGGAGAGAGAGCAGAAGTGCTCTTTGTCTGGTCACCGTGATCCAAATGATAGTGCCTCTCATTTTATGCAGCAGGACACGATCATGGAGAAGGCATAGACGTGGAGTGATAGGAGACCAAGGCAAACATTGCTTCTTTCAGTACAGAGTAGCAGGGTACTGAGCTGTTTGGTTGCATCCGGGACATTTATTGATCATTTTTAATAATTTTACATTTACTGTTCTCCCATTCCACACATACTACACAAAGGTAAGATGCAATCACAAAGGATTACTGACAATTTTTTACTCTAAGTGGAAACTGAAATAGGAGCAAATTAAAACACAACAAGAAAGTGACTTGAAACATTTTTCATAGGCTGGAAACTGACCTGCTCCGCCTTCAATAACTATTAGAAACTGTGGTTGCCCTAATGTGCCTTTTTCCTGTGGAGCTGGGGATCAAACACAGGGCTCTATTCATGCTAGACGAGTGCTCTAGACTAGGCTACATCCCACCCCAATGTGTCTTAGTAGCAATACACTAAAATTTTATATGGCCCATTCTTTGTCTACACATGTACTTCTGAATGATTTTCTAAGGGCCTAGGGGGACAAAAAACTCCTCAAAGGAAAATGCAGTTTTAAAGATCTTTGATTTCAGTATGACATACAACCTCTAAGAGTTAACAGTGGGCTCTGACAGCAGTGCTGGAAATCCTCACACTGGCTGCTGCTTCAAGTGGAGGAGAGACACCAACAGGGCAAAGGAACAAAAGGAACTTTTAAGGGGGATGAAAGTTTCCATATCTGTTGAAGGATGGGCTGAATGATTGTATGCATTCGTCAAAACTGAGTAACTACACACTTTGGATCAGTCCATTTGGCTGCAAAGTAAATTATGCATTAAAAAAAAAAGAACCCCCTTTCAACATTAAAAAAAAATAAGATTTTAAGCATAGAGGTCCTTTTAGAATTTTCTGGATATGTAATTGTGAGGCAAATAAAATAAGTGTTTTTGAGAGATTTCTAGTGCCACATTTTATACTAGGATGTTACCATGAACAGTTTATTGTTATGAGATGAAAGCAGATATTGCTGAGAATGCAATTAAAAGCTCTACATTAAATTGCAAATTCAAGTTAAAAATTCTGGTCTAGGCTTTCCTGCTACATTCCCCTGCTGACACAAGGGACCTTGGGACTTCCCTCATATCTAAAGTACACGTCCCAGCTGCTGTCGACTACAGTAAACAACAGTCTAAAAAGGCTACTTCCCACAGAATGTGCTTCATTTTATGATGGTTGAAATCTGACCTCAAACACAGACACATCAAGACACAATTATTGTAATTAAAATGCTTCATTTAGATCGCCAAGTACCATCATGAATTTTACAACTGTTCCATCCAGGGAACTTACTATTAAACATAACTATCCATTGCATTAAGTAGTAGATAGGTTTTTATCTTTATAAAAACAATGAACTACAACTGTTTTGTCTCATTTTTTTCTATTTTGACTCTCCAAGCTAAACATTTTAGTCAGGTTAGATATGTGTTTCTCTATTTCTGCTAGAACGAATAACTGCAAACACTGATATTAAAATTATAATTACTTAATTAATTTCACAAGTTTTGGTGTAACAGCATTCCTTGCTGATACGGCTTTAATGTTTAATGATAGGGCAACATTTTTTGTCAAAGCATTATGTATGCTTCCCCAGCAGTGTTTTATAAAAAGGTCAACTGAATACATTTTAATATTTTTTGCTAGAATCTTTAAAATTCAGCTTCAAACTTGAAATAGTCTTCCAATAAAAGTAGCACATTTCAGAAAGTTAAACCTGGCATGTGTGGTTTCAAATCAGCTGGGCAAATTTTCAGAGCATTCAGACATCTTATGGGTATTCATGCCCATTTTTGTTAACAGACAGATTTGTAATGGAAATCTATTCTCCTATTGTTTTTCCAAGACATTTCCCTTCTTTTTCATTTCTCTAAACTTCTAAAAATTAAGCTTCTAATACTGTTAGAAAAAGTGGAGAAATTGATTGCATTAAATCAATCACATAATTTACTGTGGATGATATTTTTCTACTTTTCAGTTTGTTTTTTGAAAGCCACCATAAATATATTGCTTTCAAAACGGAAGACACAGTTAAAAAAAAAACCCTTATCATAAATGTAACAAATTCTTATGGTATATGGAGAACATGAACAGGGCATCATAGTTCCTGTCTTGAAGACTGTCATAATCTAAATCCAAGAAGTATTAAAACAAGCTTGTCTAATATTCTCTTGCCCTGTAAATGATAGCTTAGACAAAAATCAATGGTTTCAGCACTTCTCAAAATAATTCAATAATTATTCTCCAGGTTTCTAATTTATCAGTTCAGTGAATTTCTGTTCTCTCTGGTGTTCCAAATCCAGAATGTTGGCATTTGAAAAAACTGAAAAGTCCAAGTTCAAAATCAACTTAAGCTAATGTCTTATTGGCAAAAACATAACAGTTGACAGAGGTACACAAACACAAAAATATAAGAACCACCAGGAGAAGGCAGAAGGAAGGGGAGTACATCTCAAACACACACAAGCCAAATCCTCAGCATTCCCTCCTCACTATAAGGTATAAGCAGCCTCAGATGCTCACGTCTGTCACCTGTGACCTATCCTCCTTGATTCCCCCCCCCCTCTCTCTCTCTCACACACACACACACACACACACACACACACACACACACACTTTCATTCAGTGAGCCATCATGTCAACCAATCATCCTTCCTGTAGTTTTTCTACCTGAGTTCTCTATGATATCTGCCCATAGTTCTGGATCATCAGGACCAGTCAGTCTTATTCTCCACATGACTCTGTCTCATCTCTGTCCTGGCAGATTCTTTATAAGGCTTCCATTGAACATTCTAGACTTTCTCTGTCAGCCATAAAACTGTTTTTAATTCATTTACTCTTGACTGTCTCCTTTACCAAGTCACCATTTCCCAAGGGACTTAAAGCATGTTTTCTCTGCTTAACTGCACTGTTGAAATGCTGTAGAAACAAAATAACGTGGATGTTTTATCATCACTGCAATGCAATATTTCAGAATTTCTCTCTTTTAATGCCCTTATTATTGGCTAATTTCACTGTCAAAGTAATTCTCCATACTTGCCAGTGTCTCAAGATTCAGTCCATAAAAATGAATGCCTAAGAAGTCAACTCTTTACCTACGAAATTGGTTAGTCTAAAACACATGATAATCAAACTTCCATACATTTTAACGCATTATATAATTTGTTCCTCCCTCTTTGGAATCCAACTGAAATTGAAACATGTCTACCTGTTGTGGTGAATTCTAGCCAATACTTTAAAGATAAAGAAGGTAAGAAAAGAAAGCAGAAAAAAAAGAAGAGGGGGCAAAAACAAAAGAAAAAGGAGGGTGGCAAAAAGAAGGAAAAAAAAAAACGATGCAGGGCATATACTGGTCCTTAATAATTACTTGGAAAATAATTTTTAAGTATGATGAATAAAGGTATAGGAGATATTAAAGAAAACACAGGAGACAGATAAAGTATTGGAAGGAATGAAAATTTCATAGTTTTAAAAATCTATGCTTAGCTATTTTTAAATGTTCTAATGTATTCACAGATCAGTCAAATGTATAAATGTCAATGCCAACCAAGAGATAAGTCTAAGTTAAAGAGGAAGGATAAATATTTACATGCAAAATAGAAACAAAGTTCCCAAGAAAACGGACAGAGTAGGTTCATTAAATGCCTTCTCTTCAAAATAGCTGGGACCTTGAACCCTTTTACCAATAATGACAACAGCTGATCATGTGCTGTGTATACCATGAACCGAAATTCCACATTCGAAATCCTTCTTCAATTCTAGGCATCACATGATGGCTATGAGGAGATTAAGGGGTCTCATGACTATGTCTTATGCAGAGTTTCTAAAGAAATGGGAGTGTTTAGTTTGGAAAGGCAGCAGCACCTACATACCACTATCTTCATCTATATAAATAGCTGGCATATGGGTGGACAAAACAGGGTGCTAGATTTAGTCTTAAAATAAGGGAGCATGTTCTAACAATTAGAACCATTCTGCAATGGGGACTATGTTTAGACGTAGGACATTTCCACTCGCAGGCAATTCATAAGCAGAGACTGACAAACAATTCATAGAGCTACTGTCAAGGAGAGGCAGGTTCTGCAGAGCCCCGGCTCAGTGACCTCGAAGTTCCCTTCCACCTCTAAGATTCCTTGACTCCAGGGATTGGGAATTTTCCACACAACTCTGCCCTTCAAAATGATGTATTTCTCCTTTATGTAAACCCTGTAAGTTCAAATTCAGTTTTCTACAGTAGCTTTTTTTTTCATTTAAAAGAAATGCAATAATTCATTTACTCACTAACAAAGTGACTAGACCACACATTTTAATCTGCAGTCCATGAAAGTCATTACTAGTACCTTAAATAGTATTTGAGTGATTGGTATAAAAATGGAAGCAAGATACATAGATGCTATATTTTTAACCCAGAATTCACAGTAACACAATTTGAGATCATGTTTGTTGTCTCAATCATGCAAGTGTGGATGAGATGTGATTCTCTGGCACACAGAACACTTTAGTTATGTTACTCAGCAGTGGTCCCATCAAAACATTTCCTAATAAGATAATGGTGGGCTTCTTTTGAGATGCATGCTGAGGATTGAACCCAGGAGCTACAACCTACCTTCCACTGAGGTATGTCCCCTGTCCTCATTACGTTTTAGTTTGAGACAAGATCTCACTA
Source organism: Urocitellus parryii (assembly GCF_045843805.1). Classification (NCBI taxonomy): domain Eukaryota; kingdom Metazoa; phylum Chordata; class Mammalia; order Rodentia; family Sciuridae; genus Urocitellus; species Urocitellus parryii. The sequence goes on from NC_135535.1 coordinate 149,281,159, forward strand.
AGTTTCTGAGGCTGACCTTGAGCAGTGGTAATTTTTGTCTAATATCGCATTGCCTGGAAGAAGTTGGCAGCCAGATCTGGGGTCTCTCAGTGTGTGAGATGGAAGGTTTAAGCCTCCTATCCTTGGCTAAGGTAGAGAGGGCCAAAGGAGGATACAGTTTTGAAAAGTTAAGGCCAGAGGGCTGGGGATGTGGCTCAAGCGGTAGCGCACTCGCCTGGCATGCGTTCGGCCCAGGTTTGATCCTCAGCACGACATACAAAGATGATGTGTCCGCCTAAAAAAAATAAATATTAAACAATTCTCTCTCTCTCACTCTCTCTCAAAAAAAAAAAAAAAAAAGTTAAGGCCAGAAAAAAATCAAAATAAGACCAGGTGAATAAGACACTCAATCCAGGGAACCTGAAGAGTCATAGACACAAAAACAAAGCCAAAAAATTGGGCCTCAAATAAAGTAGTATTTGTTACTGAAAACTGAATTTTATAAACTTTCCTGTACTAGCCAAGGCATGGCATGTGAAAGGGTTCTCTGTGCATAAACAATCAAGAGATGGCAGAATATTTAGGAAAAAATAATACTCACTGTCCACACTAGAAATTTTTAAAAATGGGGAATAGTCTCCTAGAGGGAGAAAAGTGACATCATGCTTACAGAGAGAAGGCAAAACCTTCACAGCAAACCAAGCTGAGAGAGCTCTTGTTCTGCTATTTGATACCTCCACACCACTTCTAACACTGTAGGTCCCAGCCCTACCCAGTTCCACTTTCCGTGGTTTCAGTTACCTGATGCCCACTGTCCAAAAATATTAAATGGAAAATTCCAGAAATAAACGACTCATAAGTTTTAAATGGTGCCCTGTTCTGAGTAGTGTGATGAGGTCTCACACTGACCTATACTGTCCCATTAGAGATGTAAGTCATCCCTTTGTTCAGGTATCCACACTGTATATGCCACCTGCTTGTTAGTCACGGGGACCATCTTGGTTATCAGATCAACTGTTGCAGTACCGCAGTGCTTCTGTTTAAGTATCCCTTATTTGATGATTTGCTGGCAAACTTATCATAGTATATTTTTAAAATTCTAATTTATTATTAGTCATTAATCTCTTCCTGTACCTAATTTACATATTAAACCTTATCATAAGTATAGGAAAAACACAGTATATATATATATATAGGGATCTTAAAATGTATCATCCTGGATAAGGCAAACAATTGTATATCTTTGGGGAGAAGGGCCTTGCTATCCCAGTTTTATTACAAAGGCCCAAATACTAGGAAAACTAAGTCTTGGGCGAAGAAGGCCAGGTGGCCACACTAACCCAGGTGGATATGATGCAGCAGCTTCTTTCCCGCTGAGAGTCACTGAACTCAAAAGATCTCAGGTGAGATAATGAAAGTAGGAGGAAAAGCAAGCACTGTGGGGCGGAGACCTCCATACCACTTCCACTTATTCACCCAAGAGGACAGATCAATCCAAGGGAACTCTTGAGAGGGCATGCTATTAATCAGTGTGGTCCTTCCCAAGTAAGGTGGAGTGTGGTAGGAGAATGAGGGAGCCCTGGAGCTGGCAAGGAGTTCTGGAACCATTGTGTTGGGGCCCTCCATGTTAAATTCACAAGGAAAGGGACTCAAGTTGCAAACGTAGGGGACTTGCCCAGATTCAGAATTAAGATATTTCACAATATGATATTTTTCATCTAGATATCATCCCAGAAAATTGCAATTCTGTATAGAGTATTGTACAATCCCTGAGAGATACAAATAGTTGTAAAATAATGGAAAGAGATTACTATCAGCTGTGTACATGAGTGTCTCGGGAAGGTGGGATTAGAAAAGAGCCCTGACTCTTTGAATTATTTGCACACAGGGAATGGTGAAAGGAATGGCAGGCAGAGCAACACAAAGATAGAGGTGGGAAAGAAGGGTACACTTTGTAATAGTGACGGAGTAATCTGAACTAGAACTAATGTCAACTAGCAGATCTGTGGGAAATGAGGTTGTAAATGGAGGACCTTGAACATCAGAAAAAAAAAATACCAGAAAAACCAAGGTGGCATAAAATGACCACACTATGGTTTAGAACAAATTGTTTAGAACAAATTGTCCTTTGTGATATTTTTCATAATTTTTCAATTTTCATAAAATTGAAATCAACTAAATATAGAAAAATAAGATTAACTGGAAACATTTTGGTACATTCATAAAGTAGAATGTTAGATATTTATTAAAATGGACATAGGTATTTTCATGTTCCCACTATATATTTAGTTGGGGAAATGAGGCTATCAAAGAAGAGCTATTACTACTACCTCATTTCCATTCATCTTTGGGGAGGAAAATAGAGAGCAAAAGAAGCAGCTAAGCAAACATATGCACAGAATAATATTTAAAAATATATATTTGAAACAATTACATCTATGTTCCTCTGGGTGATTTTTACCTCCCTGTGCTTAATATTATTTCTACAAGGGACATCTATTTCTTATATGGTGAGAAAAAAAGAAGTTAGGAGAACACAAAGAATGCTCTAGCAAATTACACATAATCTGTACATGTGGTAAAAATGGGAGTTCATAACTCACTTGAATCAAATGTATGAAATATGATATGTCAAGAGCATTGTAATGTTTTGAGCAATCAATAAAAAAAAATTACACATAATCAAGTAGGGAGTTAAAGTAGCACAACAGGTATTAAATAGTCTCAAAAGTTCTTGAAGAAGTCTTCTTTCACTTGACAGTTAATATTTAGCAAGAAACCCCATCTGTCAGCAGTTTGCTTACTTTTCTCTAATTGTCCCTGGGAAACTGCATATCAGCTACTGGCTCCAAAGCTGTCTTCTGAGAGTCACTAGAACAGAACTTTTGCTGACAATATCCGTCTAAGTGTTTTTGCTGGGAGTCCAGCAGCAGATGCCGGGGGAGACTTTCAATGGGAATGCCTAGGGAAACCCATGAAGCCTTAAGAAATAAAGGCTGGCTCGTAACTTGATTCAGAAATCCACCAAGCTGATCTAGTGCAGAAATACACCTGCACTAGAGACTGGGTTCTGCAGAAGAAACTAGAGCCTTACTGGGAAAGCATGGAAAGCCAGGGTACCTCTCTAGAACCTGAGTCTCTGTTCCAAAGACTGAATTTCCTCCTGATGGAAATAGGGTTCTCATTTTAACTGTCCTTTTGGGAATATACACTCCAACATAAATGCAGACATGTACTTATCGTTTACTTATTTACTGACCTCCTGCTCATAGTTCATTTCAGTAAATATACTTTCCCATTTTAACTGACAAGTCTCACTAAATATACTTCACATGAAACAAGTTCTCATTTCTTCCATGTGCACCACCAGGGAAAAAGAAGTGGGAGGTATGAGCATTTGCTGAATCGCTGCATTGTGCTGATCACTTCAGGTTCAATTTAATTGAGTCTTCACAGCATCCCTTTGTGGTAGGTATTGTTATGGATGAAGGCACAGAGGCTCAGAGAGGTTAAATGACTGCAACTCCACAAAAAGAAGCGACAGTGTCAAGAATCAAACCCAGGTCTCACCAACTCCACAGCTCCACCCAGGCCCTTTCCCTGGTTCCTTGGAGTCTCCCAAAATTAGTTTTCCTCTTATTTCAGAGATCTCCAGCAGCACTTACTTAAAAACAAAACAAAATGTCAGATTAAGTTGTATGAGCAGACACAGAACAGCCTAATAAGTTAGGCTCCACTAAAGCTGAAATGAAGCTCCAGGAAAGCAGGTCAAACCCAAGGATGCCAAGTGAATATTAGAGTACTTGCCCTTTGTCACAAACAAAATCCTGACTAATCCGTCAGAAAGCAAATAAAAACATAATGCCCATCAGAGGCCAAATGGATGGGTAGATAAGTATTTTAATCTTCTCCCGTAGAAAATCCACTGAAATTTTAATCTGATCCCATGGAAAAATCCACTGAAACATATTATGTAAAGTCAAATTACAATGGGGGCCACTTAAGACAAGGCTGTTCAGTGGGTACTTGGGAGAAAGACCAAGATCTGGACTTAGACACAAAGGAGCAGGAAGTCATGCTACCATTCCTACCCCCATGTGACCACAGGAAGTCAAGCCCAGGGCTGGCAGTTCATAACACTGTCAGCAAAGGAAACATGCATTTTAAATACATTCCTGGTGACTCTCAAAGATCCAATTTCAGATAAGATGAGGCACATTCAAAACCTTTTGAAACAATCCACAGACTGGAATTGAGGCGGATTATCAGGATCATGAATTCTATAGTAATGAAGACAAGTGAATGTGTGAATTTCATTTGCTTGGATTCCCAGTATTAATATATCAATTCTATTTGGAATACATGTAGATGGAATAAATGTGCATAATGAAACCATTTATTTTTAGATAGCAGGGAATGACTCCAACTGAAGAGGCCTAGTAAAGCAGGGATCATTAACAATGGTCATGCTTCAAAGTAAAGAAATTAATGACACTCAGCATTTTAAAACATCAATATGGTTATCTTCCTGTTAAGGGCAGGCAAATGTATTTTGAGTGTTGACAGAAGTCAGTCAGTCTACTCCTCATGTTATTGAGTCAGGTTTCAGTGAGCCAGCCACTGCCTTAAGGGACAGCAGGTCCTTAAAGAAGAAGGGAGGCTGCCAGGGAGACATTCAGTGACCTCAGAAGCTGCGTCTCTTCCAACATATCCTGTGTCTCCTTGAGTCCTGACCACCCAGGTGGCAGACATGGGGCTGGGAATAAGATGACTGGATATTTAGGGGATTTACTAATAGAAAACAAAATGTATTATTCAAGGTTATGGTTTTGATAAATGTTACTTCCTCAGACTGTAAATCCACGGTGTAAGCAACAACCCTGATCTTTTTTGTACTTGATTCAAAATCGCTGTGTGTTTTACAATAGTACTTAACACCCCTTTGTAACATCTGAAGATAAAAACATAAAGCTCAAATCACACACATCATTATTTTAAAAGCCCTCTTTACCTAGTATTGAATATGTAGAACGCATGAACAGTACCAGTAATGATGAAAGGTAAATGAAAAATGATATTACAACTGATTAGAAAATAATGGAAGTACACACTTTCCCTAAGCACCAGAATCTTATCTGCTTGACAATTTACAAGCATAATAATGAAATGCAGGGGCAGTGTGGGGGAGAAACCTTGGAGTCAAATGGCTATGGGTTCAAGTTCAACCTATACTTTTTGCTGTTACTGATACATTCAATTTCCAAGTTTTATTTTTTTTTTTTATTTGGTAAAATGGAAATAATGCCAATTTACTCAAAGGGTCCTTTCAAGGATTAACTGAGACAATAACCTTTAGTACCTACCAATTATTTTACTGTAAATGGAACTGGCTCTTGTTGGCAGGTTTGCTATAATTTCAAACTGAGGCTTGCTAACAAAACCAATAAGATATCTAATTTTGAATAATAAAAATTTTTGACAATTCTAATTTTTGCCAAGTCCCCTCCCTCAATTTAAACTTTTCATTCACCCTTTTTCATTGTTAAGGGTAAACAAAGATCAGTTCATGTGGGGTCTTTTCTATGCTAATAAGATCCTGGCAAAGCCCATGGTGAGTCAAATATTTTTAGAAAAAAAAATGTCATCTGAAGTAGATTTTGATGTTGGTGTTAATTTCTTACCTTTCTACAAATTGCATTTTAATTTCTAATCTAAGCTGTAAACATTTGACTGTTTTTGAGGCCAGCTGAGTAAGTTATTTAAAGCCAGCTTTTTCCACAGTTCTCTCATAAAAATGATGAGTATGAAATAGAAGGCCTCAGCAAACATGCGAATAGATGCATTTCAGAAACCAACAAATTCAGCCAACACAAAATGATTTTGCTACTTATCTTTAAAAATACAAACACTTGCTGGGCATGTGGCACACACCCGTAATCTTAGCTACTCAGGAGACTGAAGTAGGAGGATTTCAAGTTTGAGGACAGCCTCAGCAATTTAGCAGGACCCTTCCTCAAGGTGAAAATAAAAAGGGTCCAGGATATAGCTTAGTGGTAGAGCACCCCTGGGTGCAATCTCAGGCCCCCCCCCATACATAGATAAAAACATTTGGGGAATTTATTATGTTTACATTTCTTAACCATTAATAGGATTATTTCCTAATAAATGTTTGAAGTGAAAGTGATTTGAAATGAAGTAACTTATTTATTACATCCAGAAATATCACCCTCCTACCTGCCACACTCCATTGTATACTGTTCTTTTGGGAGAAAAAGAGAAATCATGAGTAGGATTCTACTAGGGATTTTCTAGCAGGGAAGAAACCCCAGCATGGTATTTCATGGTCCAGGAATTATTTATCTCATGGTGCTCAGTACAGTATTCTGCGAAAATGGTACTTCCAGGGGTGACTTGGGGGTAACAACAAGAGTGAAGTGAGAAGAAAGGCACAGGGATGACTGTGGGACTTTGGAAAGCTATCCACATTTTCAGAGTATAACTTCCCTAATCCAGAAAATTGGGACCATAATAGCCATTCCATGAGGATTCAATACAGCAATCTACTTCAAGCACCTAATGAAGTACCTGGTAAATTCAAGGATTTAAAGCTCAATAAATAAAAGAATGAATACATTCTTCCCATACTTTTGTCTCACTGTCCTTTGAAAAACAGAAATCAAGCTGGGCATAGTGGTGCACACCTTTCATCCCAAGGGCTCAGGAGGCTGAGGGAAGAGGATCACAAGTTCAAAACCAGCCTCAGCAACTCAGTGAGGTCCTAAGCAACTCAATGACAGACTGTTTTTAAATAAAATCCAGAAAGGGCTATAGATGTGGCTCTGTGGTTAAGCGCCCCTGAGTTCAATTCTGGTACAAAACAAAACAAAAAATAACCGAGAGAGAGAGAGAGAGAGAGAGAGGAGAGAGAAGAGAGAAAAGAGAGAGAAGAGAGAGAAGAGAGAGAAGAGAGAGAAGAGAGAGAAGAGAGAGAAGAGAGAGAGAGAGGAGAGAGAAGAGAGAGAAGAGAGAGAAGAGAGAGAAGAGAGAGAGAGAGGAGAGAGAAGAGAGAGAAGAGAGAGAAGAGAGAGAAGAGAGAGAAGAGAGAGAAGAGAGAGAGAGAGAGAGAGAGAGAAAGAAAGAAAGAAAGAAAGAAAGAAAGAAAGAAAGAAAGAAAGAAAGAAAGAAAGAAAGAAAGAAAGAAAGAAAGAAATCAGATGGAGTCTATGATGAAAATGTCTAAGGAAAGACATCCAAGTTTCAGGCTTAGTTTTTCTTTTTGGTTTAAGGTGAATGGAAATATAGAAATACACTGTTGAAGCTAAGTGGCAGTTATGGAATCAGGCCAATTGGTCAGGTACTGGGTAACTTGCTGTATGTGGCTGAAGAAATTTAGTGGCCCTAGCAAGTAACCATCTGAGAAAATACGAAGAAGAAAAATTGCTGGCAAATGGGGACAGCCAGTGAGCCACTCTGGGTTCACAAACTTGGTATGAAAGGTGGAAAAGGGTTCATGAGGTCAATTATTCATAATAATCCCAAATTATCACAGAGCTATCACAACACCTCTGTCGTGGGCATTCTGCCTAGAGGAATGATAAATTGGTTGGTCATGAATTATCTATTAGGGTGTGTGTGTAGTATCTTATATTGCAAAAGAAACATTTTGCTTCTTCTCAAATCAAAGCTATAAAGACTCTTCATTCAGCTCAAGTACTTTTGTTCAAAAAATATTTCAATATTTACACTATTTTTTTAAACATTGGAGATTGAACCCTGGGGTGTTTGACCACAGAGTTATGTTCCCAGTTCTTTTTTATTTGATTTTTTAAATTTTGAGACAGGGCCTCACTAAGTTGCTGAGGCTGGCCTTGAACTTGTGACCCTCCTGCCTCAGCCTCCTGAGTCACTGGATGCCTATGCCTGGCTTTTTTTTTTCTTTTTTTAAATATTTGTACTTGAATCAGCAAAATAAAGTAAAAGAATCATTTGTACTTCCTCCATCTGTGCATATGGTTCTTAAGCTTTAATATCTACCTAGGCAATCATTTAACCACCCAGAAAAACTAATTAATAACAGTGTTAATGAATGGAAAATGTAGTTAACATATGAGTCTTTGGGAGTATTTCTCAAAATGACAGATTTAATTCCCTAAGGACTAGAAAGTCTGCAAAGAGCCAAACTGCAGGACTCAAATGGTTACTTGGGAAAGGTGGACTAGTAGTAAAATTTCATTCAGCAAATCATTTTTGCAAATAATGTTCTGAATGCTTATGAGGTAGGAAAACTGTCAGAACATTCCTTAACTTACTCAGTTCCACTACCTCCTTCTTGACTATAGTCCCGCAATTACATTTGAGAGTCCATACTGTAGGAGAGGAAGCGGGAAACTCTCGCTAAGTACTCCCTTTATGCCAGGAATCCGGTGAAATGCACTTCTTTACAGTATCTCCATTTAAAAATTAATATTCTCATTTGATCAATATGGAAACAGGCCCAGAGAAATTTTGTTCAAGGCCACATAGCTAAATAAGAACAGTTTCAACATGAATTTATATCCAGACCCCATCATAAATTGTGATACTTAATCTCCCCATTTCTTTCTATATGGCTTACCTACTCTATTAGTGTTTTTAATCCTCTTAAAATTTTCTGTTTTTATACCTTCTTCAATTGCATAGACCTCTTAAAAAGCTGTATTTTAGGGCTGGGGATGTGGCTCAAGCGGTAGCGCGCTCGCCTGGCATGCGTGCTGCCCGGGTTGTGTCCGCCGAGAACTAAAAAATAAATATTAAAAAAAATTCTCTCTCTCCTCTCTCACTCTATCTTTTAAAAAAAAAAAAAAGCTGTATTTTATCAGGCTTAAAAAAAAAATCACAAGAGTTTTAGAAGAATTGACAGGTAAAGTGTTTTACTACTTGACTTCCGGTACCTAGAAGATCTTGAACTTCCTTCCTTCTTCTGATCTTTCTATATCCTAATTCCATTTCCCATTCCTCTCATCACTCACTGACCCCTGCCCAGGACTGGGGATTGAACTCAGTGACTAGCAAATGCTAGGCAAGCACTCTACCGCTGAACTGTATCACCAGCTGTTTCCCTGATGAGACAGTGTCTCAGTAAATTGCCAAGGCTGGCTTCCAACTTGGGATCATTTTGCCTCAGCTTCCTGAGTAGCTGGGATTATAGATGTGTGCCACCTCCCCCAGCTCTCTCCCATGCAATCCATACATCAGCCTTCTCCAATGACCGTACTGGGAAGCTTAACATCCTGGTAACCTCCAAGGTATTGATCTGGCAGATATGAACAGTAGTCTCTGTTCTACCTATTCTAATGAACTTCATCTGAGTTCATGCAGAACCAAGGATATGACCCTAATTAATCAGATGACCAATGGCTAAAAAATAATTTACTAGAAGTCATTAAATTTAAATTGCAATCTATACATTTTATAGGCAGCTTCTGTACTGGGCAATGATGGACCCATCTTATTTCATTATGCCACTTTGGATCCATGACAGCATAAACTTGAGTGAATGGGATAAATGTCAGAAACAGACCTGACCCGTATGCTGAACACCAGAGTTTCATTTCCATTGCTTTCTGCTCAATTCTTCTACTTTTATTTTATACAGATCAGAGCACTGATTTGGACCAACTTATGGGAGACTAGTTGTTTTCAAATATTATCTTTCCATACAAATATTTATTTAGAGTAAAATTTGGATAAAATAACAGCATCTAATATTGTATTTAGACATTCCCCTTCAATATGTAAGCTAACATTACTCAGTGTACATATGTCAACAGTTTTTGTTTTGTTTCAATGAATAGATTTCACTTAAAAATTATTTTAATAGAAGTACATTAACTTTAGTAAAATGGTTTATACAGTTCGCAGATTTTTTAAAATATATTTTTAGCTGTAGGTGGACACAACACCTTTATTTTTATGTGGTGCTGAGGATTGAACCCAGTGCCTCACATGTGCTAGGCAAGTGCTCTACCACTGAGCCACAACCCAGCCCATTTGCAGATTTTCAAATAAATTTTTAAAAATAATTGCTGAAAGTTAAATCATTTACTAATTGTGTTTTCTAACACCTCAAACGTGATCGTTAACCTTGCACCTCCATTACCAAAAACCCCAAGAAAACTCCTGTAAAGGTTCTAAAAGCCTGGGTAAGGGTCTGAGAACCAAACAGACTTTGGTTTCAAACACACCTGTATCTGTGACTTGAGGCAAGTTGGATAACAGACCCAAGCTTTGGTTAATGCCTCTGGGCATGAGGATAACACCATGTCATGACAGTGTTGATATAATGTCAAGTAAGATGAAGAAGGCAAAAGGCACTCAGCACACAGGAGATCCACCAGAAGTTGTTTCTTTCTATGGTCCTTTACCTCAACAGTGTAAGTAGAATCTAAACCAGAGAAGGTAGATGGCCCCATAGGTCTCCTCCTGCATGTTGCTAGTACCTATTACAGCGAGGTATTCCTTAAGTGCATAAATGTTATGAAATGGCCAGATGCAGGTAAAAGGGGTATGATTAATTTATGCCTTTCCAATAATCTAACTAGAAAGAAAGCAAACTCTTGCCAAGTCCTATGCTTTTTCTCCAAGCATATCTATGAAAAGCAAACTTTTTCTATATTGATATTAAAAAAAAACCCACACAAAGTAATATCTTGTCCAAGTTATATGAAGGGACAGAAAGGACTATGGGTCTGAAGAGTAGTGAAGAAATAGTTACCAGTAGCCAGGGTACAGAAATGTCAAAACTAATTGGAAATTTTAAAGTAACACATTCAGACATTAATAAACGTATGATCTATCTAACATGATCTTGCAGTGGTCATAATGATAACTGATCAAGAAAAGAAAATGTTAATACTTAAACAGATGAGGAAAAAAATGTAGTGTGGTAGTAATGGGGAACAGATCCAAGAGCAAATTTTATTTAATAGCTTTCTTACTTCTAAATATCAAAAGTGCAACATCAAAGGACAAAGGTTTACAACTTTTCCCAGAGTGAGCTAAGACTTTTTCTATTCTCCCTCCTCTAAAGAGTGGAGACAGGCTGCAGCCAGATTAGTTCCCAGGAATCTAGCCTGCTGGACTTCAGTGAGTTAACTTATGGGTACAATCCCTGAAGGTTTAGGATGAAATGAATTCATTTATTCTTCTATTAATTCTGAACAACAGCAGCAACAACCAATACTATAAGGCTCTTACTTTGTGCCAAGCTGTTCTAAAACCAACTCATTAAAATCTCATTAAAACCCTATGACTAAGCACATACTTTTTAGTACATTCATTTTGCAGGTGAAGAGACACAGAGAGGTCAACTTCCCCAAGGTCACACAGACACGTGATAGTGCCATCATCTGATCTCAGACAATCTTATCTACAGCCCATGCTGTTAATCATTGCATGATACTGGCTCTCATCCACCGCCCATCTACCACCCACCTACCCACCCAGCAAGCACCAGTTTGTAACAGCAAATGATTATGACACATATCTGGCCTCAAGAAGCTCATAGTCTCCTGGTAAGCCAGACACATAAACACATAATTATAGTACAGAAGATTGAGTATGCAAATAGGGATACCAAGTTCCCTATAAACCTATAATTTCTATACTTTCTAGAGCAGGTTCCTTGTATCTCGTTGGGGACCACACAACCATGCCCCACAAAAGTCCAGCTGTTGCAATATGAAACCTCACGTGGCCTGGCACCTTACACTATGGATGCCACAGATAACTAGCTGATGGACATGAGGAAAACCTGTGACATGTCAAGCAGCACCAACCTCCTGCAGCAAGAAACACTGAAGTTCATGCATCCTCAAACCTGTTCTCAAACCCTTCATTGCTTTAACTTTAGACTTCTAAGAGTCTCAGATTCCAAGATCCCATGACCCATGTTAAAGCCTAGGTCCAACTCTGACTAGTTACAGGATTTCAGGTGAATTCTTTGAAGGTTTTATCTATGAAAAAAATGGGGATGGAAACAATACCTTCTCATAGATGAGAGGAACAGATGAGAGGGACAGAGGGAGAGAGAAACAGCATCCCCTGGGAATTCCTCTGCACACTGCCTGACATACCATCAAGCACCTACACATTGTCATGTTGTCCTTACACCAATGTGTCCTTGAGGATTTGAAGTCCTGGTGTTGGTCATTTTTATTCTTCTCTTTCCAAAAAAAATTTTTTAAAAAGAGTACCTTTAGGCAAAACATTAAAATCTATTACAAAAATTAAGAAAAACAGACCCATTACAATCGTGGGTTACTTAGAGACACAAAGTCTATTTAAAGTTTCAGATGTGTAAGAAATAGATGATTTACAAGATTTTCTGAAATAAGCTGACTCTGATGTATAGCTATGAAAATATTAATGCTGCTCACTATTAATGTCACGTAGTGTGATTAGAACACAAGCCAGAAAGCTGGACTGACCCAACCAGAACCTCTCTCTCCCATCAACCACTGTGGGAACTTCTGGCAACTAACTTGAACGTTCATGCTTCAATTTCTTCATCTACAAAATGGAGAAAATAAAAACACGTTATTTGTACATTATCGTGAGCCCCTGCCTACAAAGCAATGGAAAACTTGGATACATAATAAATGGTCAAGAAATGTCCAGGGAGAAAAGACACAAATCCAGGAAATTCAATTCTTCATCTTCCCCTTGAAGCCAGGAACTTGGCAGTTACCCTAGAATCTGATCTCCCTTTCTCACTTCCTACCTATCATCCATTGCCAAGTTCTACTGAGTCTTCCCTTAAATATCTTTCGCATGCTACACCCCCTCTCCATTGGCAGAGTCTCCCCATGGTTCAGCCTCTCGGCATCTCATGCCTGGATCTCATCAGAGCTTCCCGACTGCTCTCCCTGCTGCTGTCTACGACACTGATGCGTGAGCAATGGCGCCAAACCATAAAGCTATTCACGGTCTGCTCTGCCTACAACCACCATGGAAGTTTCTCCCTCCTTTCAGTAGGCATGTTTCCAAACCCTGTAAGGGGGCACATGTGAGTCTTCATGCCCTGGCCCCCACCTATTTTTCTTAGCACAAACTCAGCCCTCCTTGGCTGAAAGCTTTCCAATATTGTTTATTTCCCTCATATTCAAATAGCCTCTCCTACTTCCATCATTTTGAGCATGGGGTTCCTGTTCTTCTGCTTTGACTCCTCCTCTAAGGTTTAGCTTCACAGAGACTCTTCTGAGTCCATCAGAGTCATGTGGGGGTCTTTCTATGGGCTCTTGTGGCTACTGACTTTTCAGACCTTAGCTTGGGTGATGGATGGGTGATGCTCTTGTCTCTATCAACTCTACGGGAGCCACTCAACTGTTGCCACTACTCTTGTCTCCAACATTTGATGCAATGTGTGGTCCACAGAAGTCCCTCGATAAACGCTTGCTGAAAGGATATGTGAATACAAGATGAAGCAATGAATATTTATTCCTGCTCTCCCACTGATTAACTATGAATTTGACATCACTACACAGAAATTATATTAATCACAGAATTAGTTGCTACTTAGCCCAGTATCTAGCACTGTATCAGTTACATACATAGAAATGAACCCCATTATACTTTCTTTTATAGTATAAATTTCCTTAGGTTGCCTTAAATATTTTTGACAAAACATAGCCAACATAGAGGAGCATATATTCGTATATTTAAAAACCCATTTATTGAATATATTAAGGTTATTGTCCTGATATTTCTCACAATTGAAATGTATTTTCTACATTTCAAAGAAATGACAAAGACGACAAAATATGCAGTAAATGTGGCACCAGAAGCTAGTGGCAGCAAGGGATATTCAGGGACTATGTCTTGCACCACAAGAAGGGCATTTGTGACACAAACCATCCTGGGTTCAGGGGAGGATGGGTCAGGGAGCCTGCTGGAAGCAGGGGACATGAAGAGCTCCTCTCCACAGTTTGTTTGGGCCACAGACCAGCATCAACACTTCTAGGTGCTCTCTGGCTTTCTTTGGTGTATCTTCCACCGGCTGCCAACTAAGCAGCCCATCAGGGAAGAAGTGTGAAGGGGAAAATGGAAAGAAGCCAGGGAAAGCAATGGGAAACTGTAGGTAAGAGATATCTGTAAACACATTGTTAAGCTGTTTCAAACTACATACTCATTAAAACCTCTTTTTATTTTTCCTTTAAGACAGAAAAATTGGTGACAAAAGATGAAGGTTTAGGGTCAGGTATGTAGCTCAGTGGTAGAGTATGTGCTTAGCATAAGCAAGGCCCTGGGTTGAATGCAAAGCACTTAAATAATCAAAATATGCACCTACCCAGAAGCTTTTTTTTTTTTTTTTTTTTTAAACCAATGGGAAGATTTCTTTTTTTCCTGACACTACTTCAGTTGTATCAAGAATAAAATACATCTTTATTAAAATCCAACTAACTATAAATTCCTAGAAGCTCTCTATACTGAGGGGGGGCACTGGTAATTACTTATTCATAGTTAGAGTATTCAAAATAGACACTCTAACTCTTGGAACTCTCCAGTTTAAGAACCTGATGAAATGTGAATCCAGTGCTGTCTACATTATGATTTGATTGTAATACTTATCAATAGTCCCTAGTGCATAACACTGTGTCACACAGATATCATCAAGACATGTTCATCTGGGGCTTGCCCCAGCCTAAACTGCAAGATTGCCATGGTCCAAATTCTTTATTTTGTAAATCACACACTTTTAACTACTAGTAGATAATAGAGGCTTAGATACTTCCTAAACTTTTCTATTTTGTGCTTTTATGAGAACACTCAGAACTACTTTTATGTAACTCGAAGATCCTGGAGGATACTTCTGCATAGGAATAAGAGCAACTATCCCCATAATAATCCAGAAAATTACATTTAAAAAGCAGTTTTTTTTTCTATTGGCATGGGTCCTATAATATGGAACAAAGTAGCCCTCAGGCCTTAATTAGGATCTTAGAAGAAGAAAAAAAAAACTCAAGAGTCAAAACAATTCACTTTGTAAGGACTAAAGGTTAAATATGCTATAACACTAAAAGAAGTCTAGAATGTGCCTTCAAAGATAACTGAATTTTTAACTCTGTACCAAAGTAGTTGATGAAGTAATTTGACTACAAACACTGCACCTGGCATAACACACTGGATCTTTGATCTGTACCTATTATATTATGTTATGAATTAATGAGGACAACAGCAGTGAATGTGTGATCCATGAGCCACCTTCTGGATCTATTTCATGAGTGTCCTGAGAACATCTAAATCCGTTTGCACATTTACAATAGTGATATTGATATTTCTCCATGTTTCCTTCTGGTTGCTAAGAGATTTACATTAGACAGGCTCTGTTGTATTCATAACAAAGCATTTGGGTCCACAAAGCATTAGCTGAGTTCAATGAGTCCCGAAACACCCTTTGCCTCACCCCTGTCCTGTTTTGCTTCCAAGTCAAACAGGGGCCCAGGCACAAAAGCTGCCACGGGACACTGCTGCACTGAAGCCTGGAAAGGCTAACAACTCTTTCATATGGTGTCGACTTCAAGGATGACATGGTATCTTTATACAAATATACATCTCTTTCCTTATGTGTCTTAGAAGCCCATTTATCATGGTGTGAGTGGTGGGGGCCGAGATGTGTGGAGAAGGGGCAATCAGTAGTGACCTTCCCCTAGAAAAACCTAATATGATAAAACTAGAGCAGAATGTAGCAAGACATGGCCATTTCATAACCACCAGGCTGTTGAAGGCTTTGGAATACGCCTGCATACAACTTCTTACCCCAAGTTTGCACTTTTTTGAAAATGTATTCAAGAAGTTTATTTACAAGCCTATCAAAGTGGGAACCATCTATATTTAACATCTTGCAGCTAAACATACAGCCCTCCAAATTCAGTCTCTCAAAGTCTGCTCTGCCACGAGAGGTGGAGAGCCTTCTCCTATAGACACCAACTCGGAAGAAAATGGCAAAGGGACCAAAAATAGCCATAGTCACTCCTGTACATGTGGCAGATGAAACCTGCATATCATTTATAAGGCACATGCACCAATGCTCAGGGCAAATTAAGAATATCTTTCCCTTGGGGATTCTCACAAAGACACATAAAAATGCTTTATGACCTGACTTCTATATTCAAATCACAGAGTTTTAGTCCGTTTTGATTAATTGTCATGGAGGAAAAGGTGCTTTGGGGCCTTACTCCCAACCAGTCCCTAGCAGTTGTATTTAAGGGAAAAGCCTCCAAACAGTAAGTACTCTCTGGCTATGAAAAAAAAAAAAAAAAACACCACTGACCTAAAACACATTCCCTGTTCTCCCCGCTGGCTTGGGGTATCAGTAGGGGATCATCCATGCCTGAGCTCAGAGCTCAAGCAATCAATGCTAAAGGCTGCAGGTCCCGGCCATGTCACGGGAATTCCTGCATTTAGGATAATCACTCACCCAGCAGGCAGATGCAAACCTATGTGATTTCAGCTTTATTTCACAACAGAAAGTTATTTGTAGCAGCTTATTCCCATTGTACAACCAAACTAAAAGCACCTTATAGAAATAAGGGGCACCAGGAAAGAAAGAGGAAAAGCAGCAGAGCAGGAAATGACTTTTCTGCTACGTCTTTAAGGTCACAGATCAGCCTCAGAAACGCATGCATGTGACACAGTTCCAGCACAAAAGCTCCTTTTCCACGAGACAGACCTCTAAGAAGTACAAAGCCTGACTCTCTGGCCTCTGCCTCAGACCTAAGTCACCGCAGTACATTTAACCTTGACCGGGCCGTGCAGAAACTACTTTTAACTCCTTCCCAGCACCTTCCTGTGTTGTGGAAACATGCCGGTGCCTCTGTGAAGGGAGACACACCTTCCGCATAGCCCTGCAATCCCTCCCCAGGAGAAAAGCCTTGCCTGTCCACGCCATGCCCAGCCCGTGGCCAGTCTCCACTACAGGGCTAGACCATCCATTCCCCATTTACACACCCGATTGACACTCTATACAGCATGTGAAAAGACCCCTTCACGCTTCTCACAGATGCCAGGAGGAGACTAAAACAAAAAAAAAAAAAAAAAGAATCTAGGCAAGATCTGAGCTCTGGCATACATAGCTACCTTTTTCTTCCGATCCCGGGACCGTTTGCGATGTTTTCTTTTTTTCTCAGTCTCTTCTTCAGCATTGAGCTCTAAATCCCTGTTTTTCTTTAATTGTGAGGCTGCATGAGCCATAATGCATTGAAAAAGATCCTGTCAGGCACGCAGGGCTTCCGTGTAAAAGGTGATATCCTCAGGCACCTTTAATCAGGCGTGCAGCAGCATCCCACTCACTGGAGAAAAGCCTCGGACTGGAAGCAGGAAGACATTCAAAAGGCAGAGATGCTGGAGAAGCTGAAGCGTTTAGAAAGCCAAACGGTGGGGTCCAGACTCCATCCTACACCTTCCTTCACCTGAGCCTCGACACAAGGGTGCAGCCATCGTCATGCATTGACCGTAGTGGAGACAGCTGGGACAGAGGAAGCTGTATTATGGCTGTATCCCCTGCCACCAGCTGGAAGTGTCTAAGTGATTCCTCGGAAGGGGGAATGCTGCAAAGGATGCTCCTCCAAAGGGGAAAAATCAAGAGTCACCACACATGCAGAAGCAAAAATCCAGCACTGATTCTCCAAAACTATTTTAGAATCCTTCAAAAAGAAAGAAAGGGCTGCAATTTATACATCACCACTAGATCAGCACAGAGCAGAATTTAACCCGTCATAGAATGGAGCAGTTCCTACTTTAGTTCAACTGCTGATGGTGACAAAAATATATAAAATAAGACTTCAAAAAAATACGCTCAATTTTCCTATGGCAATCCTGACTGCATTATGAGGAAAACAATGCATGCATTGCCGGTCTCAACAGTGCGTCCTTTATGCCGTTATCAGCCCCGATGCATTCTGTGGAGAGGGCTACAGAAGGGCTTGTTGTCTTTTAAAAACAACACGCTGATTACAACACATCATACAGAAAGACGTGGAGCATGTTGGTGTATGGAACAGATGCCCGATTCATAGGAGGTTCCCCAGGACTCTCCTCTCATGTGGTCCCAGGGTCAGAGAACCAGGAATCTGAATCTGCTGTAATCAGAGTTCGAGTCACTGAAATGCAGATTTGGCTTTCATGTTAGGGTTTGCTTCAATCACCTTACTATTTTTGCCACCTGAGTCCTCAATGACTGCAGCCTCTGAATATTCATTATGTGAAGTGAAGCAGCAGCAGTGCTCAAAGCCTGCCGGGGTGTCTTCTGCGAGGATGCACAGACTGGAAAGAATCTAATAAGTGGAAATCATTTACACACACACACACACACACACACACACACACACACAGTACTTGGAAGAAATTGCTGAAATGTCAGAGTGGGCCTAAAACACGTGGACCTGAGGAAAGAATCCCCAATTTCACCAAGAAAACAAGGAGAATAAAAAGATGATGTTCCACTGAAAAGACTTATTGTGTGTACTTAGAAATCTGAACGGCATAACCTTGGAGGTTGATGTAAGCAGCTTTGTAGAGCTGACTTTAAGGTGTGTAAAGGGTGGAGCACAAAGTCCAGCACATCCATGAGGATGAGGCTGGCGTTCTCTGGAGCACAAGTGTGAACCCTTGCCTGTAACTTCTCTGCATTTCTGATGTGGAGATCAAAGATTTTCCCCTTTCTTCCTTTGTAGGGTCCTTTCCAGTTCTGCCAGGCACTGATAGAAAACAGGAAGGGAAAGACTGAGGCCCCACAGCATCTCAGTCTTACTTCGAGTGGACTGTGCACTTCTGAAAACTATGTGCAAATCACTCTGGTCATAGTTACTGAGGGCCTACTACACGCACCACTGCTTATGTGCGCTTTCTACAGAAACTGACTTAATAGAGTTCTAGAAAGTTTCTGTATTGCCTGTGAAACCACTATTTGATGAAAAAAGGGAGGGGAGGAATGAGAGTGGAGAATTAAATGTAACTCAGTCAGATGTGGGGGCACACTCCTGTAATCCAGTAGCTAGGGAGGCTGAGGCAGGAGGATCTCAAGTTCAAAGCCAGCCTCTGCAACTTAGCAAGGCCCTAAGCAATTCAGGAGACCCTGTTACCCTGTCTCTAAATAATAGGTACACTCACTCACACCTACACATAAAGTCGGGGGGGAGGGAGGGCTGGGGATGTGGCTCAATGCAAAGTGCCCCTGGGTTCAAACAAACAAACAAGAAAAGAAAAAGTAACTCAGACTTAAAAGTGAAAAAACCACATTGGGCCTGCAGTAAAAATTAGTGTTTCTGTACCAGGATATTTTATTGTAAAACTAATAATTGGGGTAGAGAAAAGAGTTAAAATGAACACTTTTTGTACTTTTGTCCCATTTAAACTACCCTATACTTTTGAAGAACATTCATACAACTTCTTTTCCTTATTTTCTGCAATTTGAAGAGGACAGCCAACTAGAAAATTGGCTGCTTTCCCACTGGCTCCTGAACCTTTTCTTTTAATTCCTTATAGACACTAATGATTTTTTAAAATGTTCTGTATTTATAAGTACCCTTGTTCAAGGTAACATTTCCTTCTGAGGCTGGCAAAGCATTTTATGTCTCATTGATCTCCATGAGCAAAAGCACACCTGAAAAATAGGAAAATGAGCCACGGGTATATTTCAATATATTTCAACCTATTGAGGTCTAGAAAAGTTCTTTGCTTCCCCCCGAGTAACCAGAAATTGAGAATGCACCATGACTTTTAGGACATCATGGTGTGAATTTTCATTAACTCATATTTTCCTTTATATAATACATTAAAAATAAAAACTAAGGCACAGCATGTTTATTTGGATTTTCTTTCTTATAGAAAATTATTCTTTGAATAAGCCTTCCATTTCTAAACTGTAACTCCAAACAGAAACTCTGCCAAGGAAGTTGGCTCTGTGGTCCTAAGTTTTTGTTATCAGAAGACTAAAAGGCTCGGCCCCTTCTTCTCCATCCAGCACACATCCTGTAAGGAAACTCCTAGTCTCTTTCTGTACTTATTTTCTATACACAGACATGGACCCAAGAGACCTAGGGATGCTGGCTCCCCTACCCTAAATAATATACAATTTTATTATTTTCAATAACAAAATAAGGCTTTATTATGGCTGAAATTGAGGCATTAAAAAAACTTTTAAAAAACCTTCATTTCAAACTTTTCTATGTAAGTCTTAAAAGTTTGATGTCTTTGGGGGAGACCACAGAACTGGTCAAATCTTCAAACCGGAAGTGACTCTCTAGCCAGGGCATACTTGTGTGTCTGAGGAGCATGGCAGGTCCCCAACTGTAACAAGAATGGGATGCAGACACCGCATTGTAGGAAACAAGGATACAAAGTTGGGTCACTCTTGAGCAATGTCCTCAGTCCCACTCCACAAGGACAGCACTTGCACAGGATGTGGCTATCAGCCTGCGGACTGTCAAAGCTACTGACAAGGAAAAGAATAACAATTCTTCAGTGATTTCCCAAGGGGAAAAATTTTTTATTCTTATTTTATAAAAATCCCAAGTGCAAGAATTCCCAAACCATCCTTTCAAAATATAGGACAGGAGTGACCTTTTACTAGCCAAAGAGGACTTTCTTAAGTTGTACTGGAAAGGCAAGTAGAATGAGTGCACCAGTAGAGCTGCCAGGCTGAGCTAAAGGCATGGTGTCCTGGAGCCCCATTGCTTTGGCTTCCTCAACATTCCCCTGAAAGGTTGCTTTGATGAGCACAATTTGGAAGCCAGCACTCTGCAGCCAAGAATTCCAGTCGTCTTCTTGCTTGTCCCTTTTCACTAGGAGCCATGCAAAAAGTGACTCCTCTTAAAATTTTCATTTTATTCCACATTAATTCTTAATTCCTTACCAGGGCTAATGAGTTTCATCTAGAGTACTTGCTGCCTATGCATCATTAGACCATGAAACTATTACAAAAAAATAAAAATAAAAACCACTTTCAAGTTTGGCAAATGGAGTCGTGGTTATACCCCAAATAATATCAAATCCAGGAATCAAACAATTGTGACTAAATATTCCACTGAAAATGAAGCCAAAGCAATTCACTGGGAGGTTTTACAGTCTTTCAATACCAAAGCCAGAGAATTTTCTTCCTCCTCGATTTTTGCATATACCTCTCCAAGATTTCATGGCAAGCTTTGAAAGTTAGTTCAGCCGATTGATAACTTGCCTATGCTGAGTTGTCATTTCACATTGTCAATTCAGCTCAACAATGTGGAGACACAAACAACAATGCACGCGATTTCTATGGAGATGACACTGCCACTTGGAGATTCTGAAGTTACAATAGCTGTGCACTTTGAAAAGATTTGTAGTGGTGTGAGAAGTGGAAGGGGAGGTGATGTATAAATTAGTGGGAATGGGGGAAAGTGCAAAAATGAAAAAAGAGATGACTTTTCTAAGCCTACTCCAGGTTCTCAGTGACAAAGTAAGTATATGTTTTGATGGAAGGAAAACCATTTTGTGCTGCACCCACTCCAGTTTTCTCAGCAGCAGCAGCAGCAGCACAGCTTCACCCTAAGAGACAGTCAAAATATTATTCCTTCACCAAGAAAAATGGATCTATTGTCATTTCATTAATTTTGGCATCCTAGACAGAGATGGTATCAAGAGACCTTGAGTAGTTTCTGAGTGGTGTGGGGGACAACAAAGAAAACAATCACTAAATCTGTCAATGGTTATAAATGAGAAGCAACCTGGGGGACTTCTGAAATCCTAGTCACAGGAGTTTTTAGATAAGACACATGATGTCCTTATTTAAAAAAAAAAAAAAAAAAGTGTGGCTGGATATCCCCAAAGGACAAAAGGTCCACATTCCTGGCAGGGAGTGGTACCTCTGGACTCAGGAGCACTGGCCTTGGTACCATCTGTCTTAGCACTCAGTCTGTCTTCCTTCCCCAGAGTGTGCTGTTCATCCTACTAACCAGCCTGACCTCAGCACTGGAGAGAAAGCCAGCTGGTCCCTGGCACGCCAGCTGCTTCAGTGACCTCACATGGGCAGATGGGGGCAGACATGCAGGGATGGCCTCCCCATGGACTCTCCGTCACACCCACACTGGTCAGCAGAGAGGAGATCTTTCACTGTATGTGGAAGGCCCTGAAGGTACATCCCTGGTTTCTGCCTCACCTGGGAGAGTGGACTGGTAGTGCTTGGCAGGGCACCGAGGAACAGCTCACACCAGGAGTGGTGTGCCAACAAAGCAAAGGGGCCATGCCATTTCCCCCTTGAGCGCCTCTTCTTAGAGAAGGCAGAAGCAAGGCCAGCTAGCTCTGAAGATATCCTCTCACTACACCAGAATGCACTGCTTTAAGGTGAAAGGAGGTGCTGGAATTTGGAAATAAAAGAACATATCTAGGAAAGGTTTATTAAAAGAAATAATAATTTGCATTGGCTAACGCAGTCGCCTATACCCAAATGTGACTACTCATCCTGAAACAAGAAGAGTGTAACCAGAAAACTGAATTTTGAATTATATTTAAAAAATTTAAGCCTAAAAACGATGTTTAATTCAGATAATAGAACACAAATATATGTATTTGGAACAATTTGAATATACAAATTTACTTTGCTTACTTTAAGTTTTATGAAATAAAATGCAGATCAAATATTTCCATTGAAAACTTAGCCCTCAAATTGAAATGTAAACTACATAGATTCCAAGACTTAATTTTATTTTTTAAAAAGTCAATAATTTTGCATATTGATTTATATCAAAATAATATTTTGGATATATCTACTTAGATAACATGTTAATTAATTTCATTTTTTTCTTTTTTTTATATACTGGGAATTTAACCCAGGGCACTTTACCACTGAGCTACATTCCTTATTTTCATATGGGTCTTGCTTTAAGTTACCCAAGTTACAGAGGCTGGCTTTGAACTTGTGATCCTCCTGCCTCAGTTTCCTGTGTTGCTGGGATTCTAGGCATGTACCACCATGCCTTGCACTAAATTCACTTTTTAAAAACTTTGAAAATGTAGCTATTAGAAATTTGAAATGATGTGCATGACTAAAATAGTCTTATGCTAATAAAAAAAGAGCCCCATTTGCCAAAGTATGTCTTCCTGAAGGCAGAAGTTTCTCCAAATAAACATCAGAGGACACTTTTCAGTCAGTCACTGTTTTCTATAGGAAGACATGAAGCACAAAAACTCTGTTCTCAGGCACTTTGCTAAAAGAAGCATCTAAGGACTCCCCTACTCACTCACTCTGCTGGTCACTGTGTCTGGTCTCTGGGCCAGGCTCATGAATGAGAGAAAGCCAAGCAAACCAACACTTAAAACATACATGTAGGTGCTGCAGAAGAGACTGTAAGCACGTAGAAGATAGAACGAAAAGGTCCAAGCTCCAAACAGTGCTTTCTAGTTGAGGAATGAAGACACTTCCCCGTCCACAGATTTTACTGTTTCACCACTGAATCCCACATGCCCTAATCAACACAGCCAACTGCTCATGCACTGAACAGACAGTATAGGATTCCCTTTGCCCCGGAGTACTGTTTCAAGTGTCAGTGGTACAGTGGTGAAAAGCCAATGAAGGTCACTCACTGAAGCTTCCAGTCTTACTCACACAGGAGGAGACAGCAAATAAGTAATAATTTCACAAAGTAATAAGTGCTATGAAAAAAAAGATAGGATGATTGAATTGGAAGTGCTTGGGTAGTGGATACTTGTTAATAAGGCTCTTTGCTTCTTTCCATGCTTAACATTTCCCAGGAAAAATAAACAAGATAGTGAGGAGTCAATTGAATTAGGTATTCCACTCTATGCAGATAGCAATTCTCCAAAATCATCCTCTGAATCAAGAAAGTTATTTGATAGTGAACCATGAATGTTTTCTCTCAAGTAGCCTGTTTGATTCTGATACATTTAATATTGAAGATAAATAATAGGCTTCTGTATCACTTATCTTCTATGTTGTCTGGATAATTATAGCTCCCATCACCTTTTTATTAGTAGTTTAATAACAATTCTAAAGAGACTGATGGAGTATGACTGCTGAATAATGGGATATATTTTCCTAGGTACTTTGTGGAAATGTGTTTTGTTTCACAGCCAAACATAACATATCCTATGATTTAATATTTCACTGACTTCTTGTTCTTTACTGTTGATACGATAATTATATTTAAGGTGGCCTAAAGGAAAAATAATGCAAGTGATCAAACTAACATATTCCATTACTAAGTCCCTGAGACCTTAGGGAAATCCTTGTTCTTCCACAGTTCCTGTGTCTCCGTTAAAGGTAAAGGTTCTAAAGTCTCTCTCCCAGCATACACACTTTGTGATGCTCAAATACAATGACAGGGATAAAGCAATGATTGATGTGTCTCCCCCTTTTCTGTTGTATTTTGATCAAGATATAAGGAGAGTAAGCTCATTTTGAAAACATTTCTTTTAAGAACTCTGATCATTGCTGATCATGTGGAAAAGGGATGAAATTGCACACAGAAAGCAAACAGTCTTATTTTGAGGGAATGAAGCACTTAATCAGTTCATTTATGGGGCCATACTAACAATGGCCAAGGGCAGAATAACAGCTAAACACTATGCCAGATACAGTGTACACAACCTGTCAAATTCCACACAAAAGTCAGGTAATAATTCTTTATTATAATGTGGGACATACCAACTCTGAACATATTTTATGACAAAAATAAAATAATTCTTTTTTTCTTGGATTTAGCACTGACTTACAGGCACAGAAAGAGCTGCATGCAGAATTTATAGCCCCATTCTTCTGCAAAGTGGAAACAACCTTTGCTTCCTCCCGATCTTATCAATAGGTTTCAACAACTCATGCCTATAAAACACGAGTATCACAGAAAACATGCAAGACTCTGAAGCACAGGATGGACTAGTGCAGCCTGGCACTGGGGTCCCTAAGTGGGTTGGGATTTCCTCTCTTCTTTCCTGTCCCACCACTTGGGAAGTTCTGGTAGGTTTCTTTCATATTGATTTAGAATTCACATGGTAAACCATTAAGCTTCATGTTACATGTCCCACAGATTTGTCACTTTTTACTTGCCTTTCTTTTACCATGTCAGGGTATGATCACGTTATTAAACTTCGAATAGTGAAAACATCCTGTTATATATTTATGGGAAAATGTTATGAGGCCCTTTAGAAAAGATAAAAAATGAGACCAATTTTCTCATTCTTTTCCAATTTCTCTTTAAAAAGAACCAAGGTATCCAAAGTACATATATGAAGACTCGAATTGGGTGTCAACATTCTTTATATATAAACAGAGATATGAAAAATTGCGGTATATTAGTGTAATAAGAGTTGTAATGCAAAAATAAAAACAAAGTACATGTACAAAGGCAGGAATTGGCATGAATGTACTCTATATACAAAGATATGAAAAATTGTACTCTATATGTGTAATAAGAATTGTAATGCATTCCGCTGTTGTGTATTTAAAAAAAATAAAATCAGGCTGGGGTTGTAGCTCAGCGGTAGAACACTCACCTAGCATGTGTGAGGCCCTGGGTTCGATCCTCAGCACCACATAAAAAATAAAGGTATAGTGTCCAACTACAACTAAAAAATAAATATTAAAAAAATCAATAAAACTAAAACAAAAAAAAGAACCAAAGTAAAGGGGCAACTTCTTTTCAATACTGTAAAATATAGTTCAACTCAGGCAGATTTCATCCTACTTCATTTTTATATCTTCTAACATAGGGATGAGCAAGATAAAGTGTCAGATAGTAAATATTTTAGGTTCTGCAGGCCAGGTACTCTGTTACACCTTCTGGAATCGGCTGTACAAAAGTAGCCAAAGACCATACGTTAATGAACATGGCTCTGACTCAAACTTTATGACACTGACACTTGAATTTCATGTGTTGTCAATATTATTCTTGTGGTTATTTTCTAGTCTTTTACTAATGTAAATAGCATTCTTAATTGTAGGCTGTATCAAAATCAGGTTAGAGCTGGTCCATAAACCATAATTTGCTCACCCCTCTCCTAAGGCATCACACTGAGTTATGCTTGGACGGTCTTTAATGGATGGAAGAATCAAAACCCAATATCTAGAATATTTACAAGAATATATATGTCTATGCACTTACATATATGCAAATACACACAGGTGTATGTGCACATACATGTAATACCCACAGAAATCTACTCTGTGGACTTGAACATGACAGCTATCATGTGAGTGATGGAAAGACACATGCTGCTATGTGCATTTCCTACACCACATTCATATGGATAAAATTTCTTTAATTTACTTCTCTAACAAATAATTCATGGGGTATCTCTTTTATACAAGTAGCATAACTCATACATGCTGATAAGACACCCAAACTCAACAAATGCCCAGGACATCTGGTTCACCATGTTCTAGGTCCTTCCCTGGGTAGGAAGAAGATAGAGGAAATACTGACACTTTATGCTTTATTTGTAGTTTAGTATTATATTCTGTATATTTTCTACTAAGTTACTTTAATTACTTTGCTGAGTAAGGTACAGGAATAAGCAAAAATTTATGAAGCATGTTCTGCCTATGAATTCTGTACTAAAACTAATGAAAAACTAAAGAGAAAACATTTTTTAAAAACATAAGCATCATGATGAGACTAACACGCTTCTTTTCAGCATTATTTCATCAAAGAACTAAAGTTGGAGTTTTCTTAATAATTAATGAATTGTGTGAATTTCAAACAATTATCTGGCAATTAAAGATGTGGAAGCTACAGGAAGAACAAGGTTAGGTCTCAAAGTAACTACCTCACTCTCTGAAATCAAGAGGCTTGTTCTTTAAGAAATGTAAGGTAGGTCTGTTCCCTTGTTCCACCCGCTCCCCACCTCCACACATATACTAAATTATTATTCAGAGAAAGGGAAAGGCCAGATGGTTTTGGGGATTAGCAACGAGGAAAGGACCAAGTTTCACCTCAAGGTTGTTATTAAATTCTAGCGCAGATTGGCAGGGAGACAAAATTGGGGCCATCTGAGAGCTCTTTGGGAGTCTTGGTCCAGTTCCTAATGAGCAGGTGTTGACATGGAAAAAGCTGCCTGAACAACAGAGCCTTGGGCTCAGAGCTGCTGCAGGCACCTGGGCGTACTGAGTCCGCCCCTGGCCCCCTCCAACCCCAAGGAGCCCTGTACTCAGCTCTGGACACCCCACACATCCATGTCTAGATGTTGCTCCTTCCCACAGCAAATCAAATAAATCAAATCAATAAAAAAAAAATTTAAATCTGTGGTCTCTTCTGCACAGGTAGTGATTTCACAACACTTTGCTCCACTCTAAAAAATTCTCTCCAGAGTGCATCTAATTTAAATTAGATCGAATTTGGGTTCCAGAAAGTGTCAATACTCACTCCTAGACACGCTTGAACATCTCAGACTGCACACTCTATTAACCACTTCATGGGTGGAAATTGGCTCAGTCAATGAGAATAAAATATGTATCACAAGCTCCAAGTTTTTTGTTGGTTATGTTTTGTTTTTTTTTGGTAGCCATAGTATTAAGATCTAACAAGATTTGGCCAAAGTCTACATTCCCCCCCATGAAGATAGTGGGATTTACTTAACAAAATACCACTTTACCACAGATGTGTGGTGTATGCTACCCTGTCGGTGAGCTCGTGAGACTGCAAGACAAGCACAGTTTTAACAGATGCAACACTACAGCTATTTTTAACAATAATTTTCCAGCCAATTCGATTTTTTACAGACTTCAGACCCAATGAATATTTGAGTTACAGGAAAGGAATTAAAATGCTGATTCTGCATCTAACCAAAGCTTTTTACAAGTCTTTTTCTCAATAATTATGGGTTATTTAAAAAATAAAAATATCATGCTTTTTAGAAAACAGTCTTTACAAGGACTTCTGACATTAGAAAAAGCTAAAATCCTGAAGTGACTACTGCATCTCATGAGGCCATGTCCTATTAGAGTGGCAATGAGACCAGCCTTCTGTATGAGGAGACCAGTCCAGGTTATAGGTGAGCATAGGTCTGAGACAACAGGATGTAGAGAGTGGCCACAAGAAATACAAAAATTCTGAAAATGGGCTGGGTAGAGTTTCTCTGTGAAAGTATTTTTTCAAAACTTTTCTTACGTCTTCAACATAAATTCATTCAAAAATTCTCCAATTATGGATAAAAACCAGATAAACAAAAAACTAATGTGATCATTGTGATAAGTAAAATAATAGTGTGTGATTGATTATTTTAGATACCTCACAGTGGATTCAATCTCAAAGAACCAAAGAGTAGAATTGTCAGTGCCTAGGACCAGGAGAGGTGAACTGGTACTTGCTAATCCATAAGTTTCAGTCAAGCAAGATAAATAAGTCTATCTGTACTACTATATAGTCTATCTTGTACTACTATATAGTACCCTGCTGTACTACATTATCTGTAGTATGTGTGTGTGTATGTATGTATGTGTATGTGAAAAAATATATATATATATATATCTTCAATAATACTGTCCTACACTTAAAAATTTGTTAAAGGGGTAGATCTTATGGTAAATATTTTTACCACACAAGCAAAAAGAGACCACCATTCAAGAAGCATAGGATAAAAGAAATACTTTTATTGGTGAGTATTTATTATGATTGGTGTATTAAATTGTGGCATATTTTCAAATACATAAAAACATAATTGAATCAATTTCACTCCCTAATACCTCCCAGGTTTCTTCCTTCCTTCCCTTTAGCTTTCTGGTCTTCTTAAACAAAATATCAAGTAGAATTTTTTTTTTTAATTATACTGCCCCTTTTCAGAAAGAGCCATTATTAACATTTTGCTTCCTCTTTCAAGACTTTGTGTATATGTATTTTTAAAGTAACTATTTTACCAAAAATAATATCAGGCAAGTAGTTTACAATCTGCTTTAGAATATTATATATATATATTTATACATATATTATACATAAATAATATATGTACATACATAATGAACATCTGTAGATGTAACTAAATACTCTTGTGTAACTTTTAAGTGGTTATATAATATTCCACACGATGAATATGCCATATTTTTTTTATCCAATGCCCAATTATCATGCATTTGTATTATCTTCAACTTTTCTGTGAAAGAAATAATGCTATAAAGGAGCACTTATCCATCAGATGAGCTCATATACTCATAAGAAACACATTTTTAAATTTTTAAAGTAGATATTTAAAGTAGATTTCTGGAAATTTTTAAAGTAGATTTTTTAAAGTAGATTTTTAAAGTAGATTTCTGAAAAAGTAAAACACTTGATGGCTAGACTTAAGTGTCTATTTCAGGACTGGTGGAATTAAACTGAACTTCTATTATCTCCCATTCCTAGCTCCATTTACATTTTCTTCGTCCAAGAATTGCTCTATTAGTAGAAAGAAATAGAATCTGGATAAATACTTTATCTGTGCTAAGATAAATCATAGCTAAGATGAAAGGTAGGCAATTTATCAACAGCTATAGATAATTTATAGTTTCAATTTTAATTATTCAAGTCCTAAGCTGTGTTTTAAGCCTAAAGTCAGTACTGCCATGATCATATTTACTAGTGCCTCATTCTGAATTCTTCAGGTATTATGGGACAAAAAGGTTTTAATACCAACCAAAAAAAAATAACTTGGATCTTTACTGATTTGTGGTTATGCACATAACCAAAATATATAATTTTTGCAAAGCAAAAACATTAGCAATCAGAATTTCCATAAGTATTAATGGGGGAAATAGCTGCCTTTGATGAGACTCCAAAGAACTTCCTATGCAGTAAGACCAGGAAATATGCACAAGGACTCCATCTCACAATATTGAAAAACTCAGACAAACTACACAAAATTACCACATCCATAACAATCACTTTGTAACAAGATACCTTAAAATACAGTAGACGGGAAAAAAAAAAAATGGTCCTACAAGCCCATTTGCTTGGAATTGGTAGTTATTTTTTCATGCTGCAAATCTACATTGTTTTTGCGACTGCTTTGGACAAAGGAACAGGAAGAAAGCAATTTTGAAATAGTACTAAGCGCAGGCCTCAAAGAGAATTGCACACTTGCAGTTCTCTCTAGGACTGTTGCCAAGCCACCCCATGAACAAGCTTGGTTAGGCTGGTAGACGTGAGTACCTGTGGCCCAGCACCCCTACTGCACCACTGGCAGCCACACTCCAGGAGCAGAGGCATCCAGCACAGTTAAATAGTTATTATTTTAAATCACTAAGTCTGGAGTGATGTTTTATATACTATAGGCAACTAACACCAAAGAAGGCAGAGATTGTGAATTACAAATACCAGACATAAATGAGGATGTATCACTACAAAGCCTACAGGAACTTTAAAAAGTATTACTAAAAAATGTCAATAAATTAAAAATTCAGATGAAATAAGCATACTTATAAAAAAAATTATACCTTATCAAAGCTGATGCCAGGCACAGTGGAGCACACCTGTATTTCAGGAAGCTGAGACAGGAGCATCACAAATTCAAAGCCAGCCTCAGCAACTTAGTGAGGTCCTAAACAACTTAGTGAGACCCTGTCTCAAAATAAAAAAATTAAAAAAGGACTGGGGATATGGCTCACTGGTTAAGCATCTCTGAGTTCAATCCCTGGTACCAAAAATAAAAAACAAGAGGAAACTGGCATAAAATGGAAAAGAAAATTTGAGAAGCGTATGTTTTTAGAGAAAATTGAAATTTTTATCAAAAACCATCCCACAAAGAAAATGCCACACCTATATGGTTTCATTGGTGAGCTGTAACAAATATTAGGGAGAAAAAGAACACCACTATTACATCAACAGTTTCATACAACAGGAAGTTGTCAACTTGTTTAACTAAGCTGCATAACCTTAACACCAAACCTAACAAAGAAACTGCACATATACAGACCAGAATGATCTTTCATACCAAGAGATATAAGATGCTTTAAAAATATTAATAAATTAAAATTAACAATTTGGTGGGGATTATCCTAAGAATGCAAACTTGGTTTAATATTTACAAAAATCAATCAAAATAATGCATCACATTAATAGGGAAAGAGTGGGAGGGTGGAAGAGTCCACAGGATCATTTCAAAGGATACAGGCAATCATTTCACAAAATTCAGCATCATTATATTAAAATGAAACAAAACAAAACCTCATCAAACTGAGAAAATTTCCTGGTACTCCTAATCTGATGTTTATGAAAGACCTACAGAAATTCATGTCATATTCAATGGTGAAATACTGAATGTTTTCCCTCTTAAGACTGAGAATAAGGTCAGTACATCATTCTTATTACTTTCATTCAACAATATTCAGGAGATCTCAGCCAGCATAATACATCAAAGAAAAGAAGCAGAGTTTTAAAGATTGGAAAGGAAGTAAACCTGTTTTCACAGATCACATGATGTTTCACATCGAAAATCCAAAGGAACTCATAAAACAACTTCTAGATCTAGCAAATAAATGAACTTTTGCAGGATATAAAGTAATCTAAAAATATTATCTGTACTTTGTCTGCAAAACAAATTGGAAAATAAAATAATAATAAAAGAATACTATTTTGGAAAGGACACAAAGGACCTATAATATTCTTATAAACAAATTTAATGGCAGACAAATCTTCTACATTGCAAATTATAATCATTGCTGAGAGAAATTAAAGGAGTTCTTAATTAAGGTAGAACTATATCCTACTCATGAATTGGATGGGCCAATATTATTAAAATATATAGTCCAATGGTAGAGCATATGCTTAGCATGCATGAGGCCTTCAACACTCAAATAAATAAAATGCCAGTTTTCCTTAGATGCATAAATTCAAGGCAATCTTAGTCATAACTCCATGGTTTTTTTTAGATATAAACATTATAAAATTTGTATAGGAATGTAAAGAAGTTAGAGTATCCAAAGCAATCCTGAAAAATAATAAAGTTGGAAGACTTATACTATCTGATTTTACCTGTATAATTAACTATTATAAATACAATAAAAAAGATAGTTTGACATAAAGATAGACAAAAAAATGTCAATGGGACAGAAATAAGTCAACATTTATACCATCAATTTATATTCAACAAAAACACCAAATCAATTCAATAGTGAAAATTCTTGAACAAATCATGTAGAAGAACAGAATATTTGCATGGATAAAAAAGGCACTCACTTTACACTACACATTAAAAGTAATTAAAGAGTAATCACACATAGAACTTATCTTAAAACTATAAAACACTTAGAAGAAAACACAGCAGAAAATCCTCGTAACTTCACAGCAGGCAAAGTTTCTTAGGACATAGAAGACAATTATCATAATGTTAAAAAATTAAACTTCAACAAAATTTGAATCTTCTGCATTTCAAAGCCAAAGAATTAATAGCCAAAACGCATATGGAATGCAAACAGCTGTACAGGAAGCAAGCAAATACTCCAATAAAAAAATGGACAAGAGACTTCAAAGAACATTTCTGCAAACAAAATATTTGAAAGACTAACAGATTCATTAAAAGATGTTCAATATCACTAATCTTTGGGGAAATGCAAATGCAAAGCCACAATGAGATAGCACCTCACACCTATTAGAATGGCTCGTAAAAAAAAGACAAAGCGATGAGAATTCATACCCCATTTGAATCAAATGTATGATATGTCAAGATCACTGTATTGTCTTGAGCAACTAATTACAAAAAAAAAAGACAAAGTGTTGGCTGGGATGGGGAGAAAAGGGAACCCTTCTACACTGCTGGTGGGAATGTAATTAGTATAGCCATTGTGGGAAGCAGTACAGAGTTTTCCTTAAAAACTTAAAAATATTTCCATATTATTCAGCAATCTTACTTCCGGTCATTTAGCCAAAAGATTTGCAATTAGTATGTTAAAGAAACATCGGCACTCTCATGTGCGTTATGGCACTATTCATGATAGCCAACATTTGGAAACTTAAGTGTTTCAACATGTGATGAATAAAGAAAATGTGGTGTATTACACACACACACACACACACACACACACACACACAGAGACACACACACACTCTCTCTCACTCACACTCACACTGTATCCTGCCTTAAAGTATTCCATATTTGCAACAATATGAAGGGCATTAGAGAGCATCATGTTAAGTGGACTAAGCCTAAAACATAAAGACAAATACCACATGTTATCATATTTGGAATTTAAAACAATTGAACTCAGAAGTAGATAGTTAAATAAGGAAGATTTGGGAAGGTTGGGAATAAAGCAATGACAGTAAAAGATACAAAGCCTCAGAAGAAATAAATTTGATTTTTTTAAATTTGAGATCAGTTGCACAGCATGGTGAATACAGGTAGTAATTAAGTATGGTAAATTTAAATTTCACTGAGTAAATTTCAAAAAGTTCTGATCATCGTGTTAAATATTTGTAGTAATGAATATGTTAAATAGTTTGGTTGAATATCGTATTTAAAAATGCCAATTTGTGCCCATAAATACAAATAATTATGATTTGTCAATAAAAAATAAAAACCGTGAATAGGCCACAACTGAAAGAAAATATTCTCAAAGATACATCTAACTAATTAGTGACCAAAAAATTATAAATGACTCCAACAAATCAAAACTAGAAAAACAAGCAACTCAATTAAAAATGGACACAGGACTTTAACAGAAATTTACAAATAGTCTATATGTAAAAACTTGATCATTACTAGTCATTAGGGAAATGAAAATTAAATTCACCATGAGATAGTACCACCATCTACAGAAAGACTAAAATTATAGACTGACAATGCCACATGTTGGCAACGATGTAAAAACAATCACAACTCTTAACACATTGTTTGAGGAAGGTGAGAAATTGTACAGCCACTTTGGAAAAGGATTTGGTGGTGTCTTATAAAATGATGCAAACACTTACCCTATCACCTAATAATTCCACTCTTAGATGTTTACAGAGATAAGACACATATGTCCCAAATAGACTTGTATAAGAACATTTATGCCATTTGTACCCATAGCAACAAAATTCTGGAAATAGACAAGATGTCCATTAACAGGTGAATGGATAAATTATGGGGTGCCCATACAATTAATCTTATTTAATTAACAAAAAGAAGAAAACAATCTACTATTACCCACAACATATTGAGTCTCAATACACTGAGCAAAAGATGGCTTATCCCAACAGGTATTCGCTATAAGCTCCACTTATATGAAATTCTAAAACAGGCAAAATGGATTCACAGTGGGGGGAAAAAAATAACAGCAGCTCCTACTAGAAATGGGGTGAGGTGGGAATTGACTGGGAAGGCACATTTTTGGGGGGATAATAGAAATGTTTCGTATCTCAGAAAAGAGCCTGTATTACAAAGTATTCGCATTTGTTAAAATTTATCAAAATGAACACGTAAAAATAGAAGGGAGTCCAATAGACTTCAAGAGGGGAAGAGGCAATGTTGGGGAATGAAGCTGACCAAATTATGTCTTGTAAGTGTACTAATATGTATCGAGTCCCACCATTATGTATGATCATATATAATAAAAATTTTTAAAAACAATAAAAATCTTTAAAAAATATGGTACACATAAGGCTGTTTTGTATTCTACTGTATGTAAATTTTACCCTAAAAAAAGAAAAACACAGGCAGCCCCCTGCAGTCTTGGATTCAACTATTCAATGAAAAATATTGGGGGAAAAATTATATCTGTACTGAATGTAGACAGGTTTCTCCCTTGTCATTATTCCTAAACATAACAGTGCAACAACTATTTATGTAGCACTTACATTGTATTAAGCATTAAAGATAATCTAGAGATGATTTCAAATACATGGGAGGATGTGCATGGGTTATATGTAAATACTAGACCATTTTATATAAGGGACTTGAGCATCTAGTTTGGGTTCTGGTTTGGGTCCTGGAACCACTTTCATATTGATAGTTGGAGGTCAGAGCAGTCGTCCCTCACTAACAACACAAGAGATATTTGACATCTATACTTACATATACCAAAACGTTAATTATGCAATTTAGGTGACAAGTACATGGGTGTAACTGTACATTCTTTTAACTTTTGAAAAGTCCCCGAATAGCATGTTGTAACTGATATTATATGGTAGACCACTTTTAAATTGTCATGCAATTGGGGGAGGGGGTCCTGGGAATTGAACCCAGAGACACTTGTTCACTGAGCCACATTCCCAGTTCTTTTTATATCTTATTAGAGAGACAGGGTCTCACTAAGTTGCCGAGGCTGGCTTTGAACTCTGGATCCTCCTGCATCAGCTTCCCGAGCTGCTGGGATTACAGGTGTGTGCCGCCGCACCTGGCTTGTCATGCATTTTTCATGTACAATAGCTTACAACCCTGTGAGGTGGAGAAGACTGGCATTATTGTCTCTGTTTTCCAGCTGAAGAGATTCTCAAAAGAGGATCTTGCCCAAAGTGTCAGGGCTGTGAAAAATAAACTAATAGTTTGGTGGACAATGTAAAGGGTGTGATAGCAAATATTTTAGGCTTTGGAGGAAACAGGACCACCATCACAACTACTCAACTCTACTTCTGTAGTATGAAAACACCCATAGATGACATGTAGATGGACATCTGTGTCAATAAAACTATTTAGAAACCTAGGCAGAGGATGAATTTGGATGCACTTTGCTGACTCCTAGATAACACTTTAGGTTTTCTCATTACACAGGTTGTAATAGAAGGACCAACTTTAATTTTAACTAGACCTGTATAAGGGTTGGGGTTTTTTGTTTGTTTTATTTTTGGCACTGGTGATTGAATCCAGGGATACTTACTACTGAGCTACTTCCTCAGCCCTTTTCATTTTTTATTTTAAGAGTCTCCTTAAGTTGCTTAGGGCCTTGCTAAATTGCTGAGTATGACCTTGAACTCATAATCCTCCTGTCTCAGTCTTCTGAGCTGCTGGGATTACAGATATGTGCCACTGTAGTTAAAATAACTTATTCTGGAGTCAAACACCTTGTTTTACCTTCCACATGGGGTTATAGTGACAATTTTTTTTTTTTTTTTTTAACCAAGTAACTAGTTCTAGTACAGTGCCTGATTATAGCAGATATTCAGGAAACTATAGTGTTTTTTTCTTCTTCTTTACCTTGCCTTTTCCACATTCATTACTCCTACCCACTATCCCTCATGGACTGGGTGAATCATAATAAGAAAACAAGCTCCTTGATGTTGCTCCATCATATTTATCAACAAGAGTAGACTTTTGTTTGGCAAATCTGTAATAGTTACACTATAATTGCAAATATACTATTTCTTCTGCATTTTCTAGGCTAACTTTCAAGTAGAAATTCATTTGAGAACCCTCCAGGTTTTCTACTTTGTTATTTCATATGCTGGCCCTGGTTACTCTTTCTCATTCCATAGGAAAGCAAACAAATTGGTGGTCTCCTGCTTTTGAGTTTCTCCCAGGCCATTTTCACAATCCACACAATTTCATTTACTTTTTGATGCTACAGGTATGTGTCCAAAAAATCCCACTGAAAACTGATCTTTCTCTTAAGCATGAGGTGCCTCTAAACTTACTTTTGGCCTTTCTCCAAGCACATTGAAGCAACTAAGGCAGCAAACTGCTACTGATAATATTAGTTATTCCACTGTGCAGAACTGCAAGAAAGCAAACTATCCAACCATTTCATAATTAATAATCTACAGGTGAAATAGCAAGGGTATACCCAAGCATTAGATTGCAAGGCAAAAGACATCTTTCAATCTTCTTTAATGGCTGACAAAAGTAATAACCATGATGAAAGTTCCATGTAATGAGCATTTATTTTGTGCCAGGCACTATGCTAGGTAACTCATTCATTTGTTCACTCATTAATCTGTATGTACAGAATATCTGTTATGTGCCAGGATTTACATATATTATCTAGTGGATCTGTATCCAAATCCTGAAAGGTAGGTATTATAACTCCTGTTTCACAAAATGTGTCAACTGAAGCTCAAAAAGGATTAAATGACCTTCAGAAGATCACTTGGCTGAGAAAAGGCACCCCTAGATATAGCAAATATATAGGGTTCTCAAATGAAGACTCAAATATTGTCAACTGCATAGTTATGCTACGTGTTTAATACATTTCTGCATTGCTTTGCCTTTTTCTAGTACATTTGTCTGTTACCTGATTATTATTGCTGTGAAGGAGAGGCTCAGGAGGTTCACTCCCTCCTACCAATCTTCCCAGCCATTCTCCCAATGCAGCCAGAGATCAACTGCTTTTGCTGATTCTTGCCCCTCCCCCCACTGCCATCTGTTCAGGCAACTTATTTTCCAGCACACCCCCACACAATGTTTTCTCATTTTATTCCTGGCTGCTCTGGAATAAATCTGTGGAAGGCAACAGAATCAGGGACTCCCTTCTTCTATGAAATACTCTTTCCACTTTGAACTTGGCCATTATGCTTTATCAGCCCTGCTGCTCAAGACTTCTGTCATGAGAAATAATGACTCTAGACAAAGGGAGAGAGCTCTAAAGATAAAAGAAAGCACTAATCTATGAACTCCTTTGAGGAATAATATGCAATCTGAAGAGACACTTCTCTCTAGTGCACATGTAGAAAAACCTCAGTCACAGGGGCCCGACCCCCACCCTCCACCCCCAACCCCACCAGTCATCAGGCTTTTACAATAACTCAGATCCTTCGAACAAAGATGTGCTTCTGAGATCAGCTAATAACACTGGATGCATTAACTAATTAACTAGTGTACGAAATTCTGAAAACAAATAGGCATGTAGCAATGCTATTATTATGTGGCTCCTGCCTGACACTTTTGTCCTCATTAAGCAAGTAGGGATGTCAATATATCTGAGAAGGCAAAGTGGAAAAAAAAAAATCTTACTATAGGTTGCCTGCTGAGCTCAAGTTCCTTTTTCCTGAATTTATTGTCATAACTAGCACCATAGTGGAATTACAGCAGATTCCACCCCACCCTGGTTTTTGTTTTTTAATTAAAAAAAAAAAACATCTCCCTTCACAACTACAGCCATGTAGTGTCATTTTGCATTGTTTGAAAGTTTGGTTCAAGAAACTTGTTGGTCAACCCCAACAGTAACTGCCAGTTCTAGAGAGACCAAGAGAAAATGAGAACGTTATTTTCACCTTTCTCATCAATTGGTATTAGTGGATCCATTTTGAGATGAAATTTCTGCCAACATTCCTGTATATGCAGCATGGTAGAGAGATCAGTCTACTTGTGTGCTATTTTTTTTTTTAAGAATAAACTCTATTCTGATGAGTAAAGCATAAACATATAAAGGAATTGGCTGACTTGCTTTCAACCAGTTATTTATTTTAAAGAACTGAAGCCTGAGAAGCAGCTTTTGTGAAAGACATTTTTGTGGAAAGCTTTCTGCTCTTTCTCCTTTTGCAGAAGTTCCCACGGAACGTCAGAGGCTCTAGTCTCCCTCCTGGGCCCTTCTCCTCTTCCCACTCTTTACTTTCTGCCTAGGCCATCTCATCCACACCCACAGCTTCAGTTATCACCCACACTAGATGACTCACAACCCAGACCCCTCCTCTGAGCTCCTGACCCAAAAATCCAACTGCCTATTTGACGTCTGCTTTTAGATGTATCAAACTCCACATCCAAAAATACACACATGATGTGCCTCCCACATGTCTGCCACTGTCCTCCGCTCGGGAAAGACATCCTCTGCCACGTCCCTTCCATCATGGATCCTGCGATCTGACCCCCTCCCTGGTCCTTCAGTTTCATCCTGTGTATGTTTTCCCAACTCCACATACCACTCTGGTCTTCCTGTCACTGTTTCCACTCGTCACCTAGATCATGCCTCCTCAGCCTTTGGGAACCGGCTCAAGTATTTCAGTTTTTAAATCCACACTCGGTCAACTCCTGGCACTATAGTATCCAAAGTATCACACGCTTTCCTTCAGAGGACCAGACACAGTTGCAATGTTCTACTTTTTTGGTGATTATTTGATCAATGCCCAACTTCCTTGCAAGGTTTTAGCTCCCAGGTAGAAGAGGTAATGTTTGTTTTTGTTCACAAATATATTCCACAGACTTTAGAGTGCTTGACACTTCATAGGTGGTTCTCATTAAATAGATGACGAAAGGAAAGGAGGAAAGAAGAGGGAAGAAAATAAAGAATATCTGTGTTATCAAACTTTGGCTAGCACAGCGGAGACACATCATTTCTGCAGGGCACATGTCTTGACCACCTTTCTCAGCATCCTTGTTGCTAGGTGAAGGGATGACTGAGAACAGAAGGGGAGTGTTATAGTTTGGATATGAGGTGTCCCTGGAAAAGCTCATGTTAGGTAATGCAGGAATGTCCAGAGGTGAAATGATTCGATTGTGAGAGTTGTAACCTCACCAGTGGATTAATTCATCTAGTGGATTAATAATTTGAATGGATCACTTGGTGGTAACCCTATGCAGGTAGCGTGTGGCTAGAGGAAGTAGGTCATTAGGAGCATGCTCTTAGGGATCATATTTTATCCCTCCCTCTTTCTCTCCCTCCTTCCTGGCTGCGCTCCTCCATCATGATGTTCTGTTTCATGTAAGGCGCAGAGCAATCGAATTGGCTGACCAAGTCTGAACCTCTGAAACTGTGAGCTCAAAATAAACATTTCCTCCTCCAAGTTGTTCTTGTCAGGTATTTCAGTCACAGCAAAGGAAAGCTGACAAACACAAGGAGAAAGATTGATGTGACATGTTGCACCTCTAGGCCTGGCTTTTAAAACCTTCCTATCATTTTCTTCTTTCCTCTGCTGGCTGTTGGTTGACTACTAAGTGTCTAGTGAGGTACTCGGAGGGCATGGTGGATGATGGATCCCTGGGCTGGAAGGGGCCTGGTCTCCAGATAATTGCATAGCCCCCCCTGCCAAGCCACATTGGACTTTAAAGTGAACCAATAATGAACTTTTATTGTGTCAGGTTTGTTTTAGCAATTAGATTACATTGACTTACAGAATTGGGAAGAGGAAGAATAACTCAGTTATCCTCTGAATTTTTTAATGTAGAATATTTTCTCACTTGGAAAATAAACAATTCTAGTTATGTTTATGGTTCAGAAATAAATATTTAAATCTGAAATATAGAACTGATTAGCAGCAACTGTACTTTTTGGTCTACGTAACTCAAACTGATAAATGTTAAACATCTATACACTAGTTAAACTTATTATGTTATTATGGATAAGTAGTGCCATTTTATTACTGGTTCCGCTGTGTAGAGAAAACCTCCATGAATAAATAAATAAACACTTCCACTAGAGCAGAGGTAGGGAGAAAGCAATCAAATGGAAGGTTAGTTCCTTCTAAGGCTCCGGAGGGGTAGTATGGAGAGTGCTTGAAGAAAACCAGCTCAGTTGCAGCAAGTACCCCCCTGCCCATTTTACCTACCCTTGGGAAGTATGGAAAGAAATGAAACAGAACCACGGTGTACTACAGAAAGGCCCAAATTCTAGAACCAGACTGCATGGACTTGAAACCCAGCATCGTATAAATGAACTCTGACAAGCAACCTAACGTGTCTCTGCCTCAGTTTCCATAATTCTGAAGCATGGAAATAGTCTACTCATGGTGTTCTTATGGAGATAAAATGAGTGAATACTTGTAAAGTGCTTAAACCAGTAAGTGATACATAAGGGCTTGATTTTAAAATAAATAAATAAGGACTAATGAGCCATGGCAATTAATCTTAGCTATGTACTTCCTTTTTCTCATGAGTACTATGATTTTTCTTAAAACCTACTTTTAATCTCCAATAGGTTTACGATCACCAGAGAAGAATTTTTTTTACAAAAGCAGCAGCAGCAGCCCTAGAATGACTGACTGCTAAGAAGGTATGTGAGAAGAGGGATTTGTCACTGGCTGCTAGTTAGGATTTGGGGAGATGTTTGCAGCCACCAAGAGCACCAATGATGTGTGATGGTTAATTTTGTACCAACTTGAGTAAACATGAGGTGACCAGATTAAACATTATTCTGGGTGTGTCTAGAGGGTGGTCCCTGAGGAGATTAGCATTTGACTTGGTGGATTCAGCCCTCCCCCACAGGGGATTGGCATGAGGCCTTAACAGAACAATCTGCCTGATTGCTTGAGCTACAATATTGATCTTTAGCTTGGT
This sequence comes from Urocitellus parryii, assembly GCF_045843805.1. Taxonomy (NCBI): domain Eukaryota; kingdom Metazoa; phylum Chordata; class Mammalia; order Rodentia; family Sciuridae; genus Urocitellus; species Urocitellus parryii. The sequence continues at coordinate 149,322,247 of NC_135535.1, forward strand.
TTCAGGCCTTCAGACCCTGAGAATCTAAGACTTTGGCTCCCTCATTCTCAGAGATTTGCATTGTGTGCCACCACTGGATTTCTTGGTTTTCTAGCTTGTACATGCAGACCATGGGGACTAGTCAGCCTCCATAATTGAATGAGCTAATTTCTGGTTCTATATGTATAAAATTTTTAACATTTTCATAGTGTATACATACACAAATATCCTATTAGTTCTGTTTCTCTGTTCTCTCTAGAGAACCTTGACTAATGCACTATGGAAATGTTTAAAAAAAAAATCTGTCAATTACTACCCAGCTACCAGAAAGGCCGTGGTTCGTAACAGCTCCTTGAGATGATAATGTCTCATTTTCACTATGACACCCACCTCAGAGGAAATATGCACTACATATGTAATCGATTTTACCTCTAATGACAAACCTTTGTTTAGGACTGATTATTTTAATGTTCATGTCTCATCTCTAAAGTCAGTGAGAACAGATTCCACACCTCATTTATCTTTTTATTCCTATCTAGAATTACATTGTGTATATAATAAAACACAATAAATTGAAAGAGTTAATGAATTGATGAAAGGATTGATCATCCACTCAGTCTACTCCTTCTCCCCAATTTGTGAAATAGTAAAATCTGACTTATAAAACTGAACTTGAAGTACACAATAATTATCACATTTCTGTGATAAAAATCCCCTTTTATGAAATTCTAGCCACTTTCTTCCTCACTAAAGCATTATGAGCTTGAATAAAGTTTTCATTTTGGCCAATTTATTAAAGGTGATATTGAGTTTATAAAAGAAGTGTATTCCCTCATCTGAGGTTATGGGCATTAAAATACAAGAGAGAAACTCATGAAATAAACATGAGTACCAAAGTGGTGGATGCCATGTTGCTTCATGTTGGTATCTGTAAAACTTCTACACCAAGTGCCTCCTCAGCTAAAACTCGGCAGAATAAAACAGTTGAAAAGATGATGAAAATCATTGCTGACAATCTTTTCCTCTAGTTCCCAGGATAGTTACTAAGTAATTTCTCTTCTATTTGGAGACAATAGAAAAATCTCTAAGAACCATCACTTTAATTCCCAAACCACATTATTCACCATCAAGTATCATGTTATCCTTTGGGAAATTGAGGAGATTCTGCAAAATAAAATATGTAATCTTGCAGAAGTAAGAAAAAAACAGTAATTTTACCTCATCTAAAAATGAGTTGGAATGCTTTATTCAGGATGATGCCATGCTTTCAATAAATATTTAATAAATAAACTGAAACACTCTCAAGTGCTATAAAAGTCATAATGAAAATTGAATAAATACAAAAGGAAAATTGACAGTATAAGCACTATTTTTTGGTTCCCAATTTTTAAGAAAAAAAATTCCGATACTAAAAAGTGGTTTCTATTATTCACACTGCCCAGAAACAAAGATTTTAAATTTAGGAACGTGTTTATCACGTAAAAAGAGTCTACAAGAGATCTGCTCTATGCATAGATTTAATTCTGTTCGTATATCCTACTGGGGAGGGTGGCAGGGGACCAGAGAGCCTGTTTTTATTCAGCCACTCAGTGCATTTCCTGTGGAGTGAACTGCAGAACCTAACTGGAATACACAACATCCTTGAGTATTTCTCAGGATGCAAGGTTAGTTGTAACAATAAAAGATTGATCTTCAGTGCAATGCGGCAAACACAGGCATCTCCACGTGTAACTACAATAAGAGACGTATTCTCATAACTAATTACAAAAATGAAGAGATGAGATACTAAAGGAGCTGGGTGGCCTCTGAGGGTTGTATCTTTTGGAGATCAGGGAAGGAAGCCACTATGGGGGAACAGGATCAGGAGGGTGGGTGAGGTCTGAAGAAATTTGCCTTCTCTCCTGTACACCATGGACTAGAGACAGGTAGATGATGCAATTCTGGAAATTCATCAAACTTTTGTATGTCACAGGATGTCAAATTGAGACTGCTCAGTTTCTTTTTTGGCTGCAGGCACAAAACATTGGTAGCAACCACCTCCACCTTTTGAAAGTGAGGTATGAGACACACAAGTGGCACTTGCCAAGGGTGTCTCAGACAGCAGAGTAACTTCAGCTACAGGGTGACGGAGGCTAAAAGACTGAGGTGAGGCAGGAATCACTTGGAGATGTCAGTACACACTGACTAATCCCCACCCACAACGGTTAAGAGCAGAGTAGAGGCATTTCCTTGGAGGACCTCAGAGTTCCTCAATCCCCAAATCTCCATGCAAAAGGCTGTGACTACTGACAGGAGGACGAGAGAAGGACAAAGCATTAACCCAGTTGTATTAGTTGCCCACCACTCCCTGTTCCATCTATACCAAGGTCAGAGACTGGAACAGCTGAAAACCCTGTCCTAGAGGACTTCTGGAACCAGCAGCATGCCTCCAGGATTTCCAGAGACCAAGGGAGGAGAAGGAGTAGCCAGGTGCATGGTGAGAATGGTTGATGTCTTAGAAGAGCCTGGTAAAAGCTACCAATAGAGGCACCCTTGATCATCTACACAGGTAGGTAAGTTAGCCACCCCATCCCTTTCCTGTTACAGGGCTTCCCATCAGGCTGAAGCAAGAGGAGGGAAAAGGCTTTAACATCCAAACAAGTTCAGAAGGTTTTTTTTTTTAATTGTGACCAAAGATCTTTTGAGAGATCAAAAAAGATTAAAAAAAAATCAGTGTTACCCTATTTGTTTACCTAAGCAACAAGGAAAATGGCACCCCAGAAAGGAATTCAGTGAGCAACAGGGACACTGAATACAGTTGTTTCTGACTCCTGAATAGCAATACTAATATATTTAACAACAGCCTGGATTACATGAATCATAATTTATGTTTTGGTTTCTGCTATGTCTTGAATGTTTGGGGCCCCTCAAAGTGAGTATTTTGAAATCCTACCCTCATCCTCATTGATGTAGTTAGGAAAAATAACATCAAAGATAAAGTAGAGACTTTAGACAATTAGGTAGAGCTCTCAGGAGTAAGATTAGTGTCCTTATAAGAGACCCTCGTTCCTCATTTTTTACAGTTCACCAAACCATATGCTTAAAATGTTATTTTAAGATATATAAATTATACCACAATTATTTTGGCTACAAAAAGTGTTTTGAAGAGAAAATGGCACCTACAATGGACCATTCTCCAAGACTCGGGGGGAGGACTCTGATGGGAAGCAGAGAATGGTAAGAAAAGAGCCAGAGTAGGCTTTGGGAGGATCTCTAGATAGTTAAGGCAGGAAGAGTTGATGGAGGGCATTTGGCTACACATAGCAGTTAACAAAGAATCGAGTTAACTGAACCCAGGTGCATTGGCAAGAGAAAACTTGAGACCTAGAAGAAATCTCTAGGGAATATGCCACCCAAGTGGAAAGTGCATCATGGAAAAGACTGTAAGGATGAAGGTTCTTGGAGTTGTCTTGAGGAAAATAGAATCATTAAATCCAGCTTCCAGAGTTTTGAGACACAGTGACTTCACTGAGGCCAGCAGAGATAACAGAATATCCCCAAGGTTAGAGAGATGGAATGAAAACACACATAGAAGCTAGCTCTTGGTTAAGCTAGTTTTATAGTGCAGCCTGGTGCCTGAGAACAGAGGAATTCTATGCAGGGCTGCTCCATCAGGTCATAATTTTGATTTCAAGAACACATGTCTGAGCATGTATTGCCCAAAAGAGTTCAGGACCCAACAGAGGACCCAGAAAAAGGTGTGTGTGTGTGAAAGGTTGATGTGCCACCTCTGAAGCGGTTACATTTCTACAGAAAGAGTGGATGAAAACTTTCAGAAACTTGAGTGGCTTTCATGGAAAGCTATTGGTACTGTTGGAGCAGGACAGAGTGGCGGGTGGATGATGGCACAATAAGGACCAAGAGAAATAAATGAGATTCTACTCCCTATAGAGAATTTTTGGGAAGGAACATTAAGAAAACAAGCACTTGTGTCATTTTCTTGAATATTCTTAGACCTGTGGATCTGCTGTCTGACCACCAGGTATTCATGGAGATAGTCTATCAAATCAGTCATTAACACATTTGTTAATTACAATGGAAAGCATCTATTTCAATTGTATGTGCTTTAATCACACAACTCATTTCTACAGCCTTAAAGTGAAAATGCATCATGCCATTCTTGAGGCCTACATCAAACTTACAGGTGAGAAAAAGTTGATTTTTGCCTCTGGATATGTGTGCAGTCTGTTCCTCCTCCTTCAGTTATCAGAGCCCTAGTTATGACACATCTTTCCTAAGGTGGATGATTGCAGCAGCCTTCACACGGACCTTCTTTCTTCCCATCCCGCCCTCCTGAAATGCACCTGCCAGATGGTGACCAGAGGGGTTCAATTGAAGTACGACTCTGACCACACTTGAAAAGCTCTCCTGCTCCAGCTGTCAGCAGAGCCTCTAGCACCAACTACGCTGATTTGTGCACCTGAGCCTTCTGTCTCCATTGCTTCTGTGTGGAACACCCTTCCTAATTCTTATCAGGTGGTTAACATTTCCTCATCTGTTACACCTGTGCCCAGGGGTCATTACCTGTGGAAACCTTTCCTGAACCACCAAGTTAGCCTAGTATCCTTTCTGCTCTCCTAGCTGTACTTCTACATTATTAACACCATCTCTTCATATCTATTCCACATTCTCTGAGGAAAGATGGGTTTTATTTATTTTGTGATGCCTAGCACCTAAACCGTTGATGAACTAAATGTAAGAAAATCTAAAATTAATATTGCCAAAGTTATAAATACAATGGAAATTGGTCTGTCAGATTCAGCAAATATATCTAAATATCAAACAACAATAACTTTTGAAGTATAAGCATGTACTATAACTATAGGTTGCATGGGACATCTTATCTAAGAAAAAATTATCTAAAATTCAATTGAACTGAATTTACCTGGAAATTCTAAATAGAAATTTTTAAATGGCATTAAAAATTATTGAAAAACCTCTATCTAGGGTGACCTTTTCAAAGGTATGAAGTACCTACCCCGAGTTTCATAAGATTCAATTTTCTTAAACTGATGAAAACTCAGATTCTCAACCTATATTTTTATTATCTTTTCAAGGCAAAATGTTACTTGTATTTATAATATTTATATTTTATGTTAGAACAATTATCTCCTAAGCCAAGGGTTTCTTATTACAAAAATAAAGCACAAGTTTCAGATTGAAATAAAAATTCCTCCATTTAATTATTTCAAGAGCTAACGTGTGAATTCAATCTTCTACTGGATATAAACATGAGTTCTTAAGTGAACCTGAAAGTTTAGGATACATTTCTAAATGTCCCACAAGCTCTAGAAACATCCGTTGAAAAGAAATCTATTTAATAATGAAAAAGTACTCTGCCAGGAGTTTGGAAGCCTCATTTCAGCCCCACCTTACTCATTAGCTTGAAATGAGAACTTGGGCACAGCACATAACTCATTCTTACATTTATAAAATGCAGAGTGATTTTTAAATGATATCAGAGGCCTGTTCTCCAACTCTGTCTATAACCGTATGTAGCCAAAGACATGGGCCTCTGTACAGAGGAATGAATTTGGGCTTGGACTCAGCCGTCCTGGTCCTATTCCTGGCACATATTCTGTGCACCTGGCCTCCAGGGCTGGCGGAAAGTCTCCACACACTCTACTTCCTAAGTCTCTGAGCTTCACATTGCTCCCTTGCCCCAGGTTCATCTCCCTTTTGTAAAATAAGACATTTCTAAAGACAAGGGAATCTGAGGAGCAGATTACTGCATCAGTGAGATGGGGGCCCTCATGTTCTATGCAGAGTCTCCTCTCCTGCCTACAAGGGCCTATCTTCTGATTACTGATTTTTGGTCTGGGAACTTGCTTAGGAAAAAAAAAAAAAAAGATAAATGCCTGAAATGAACTCCTATCTTTTATTATGAAGTTCCACCTTTTATTAAAGCCAAGCTGTCACACAGATGTAGACCTTGGTAAAAATAACATCAGAACATAACATGGGAACTGCAGTGTTCAGCTGTGAAGGTCACTTTCATACATCTCTCTCTCCAGGCCTTACTTTTCTTTTCCCTACATGTTTGAGTCTACCTTCCAGCAGTCATTACCTTTGCTTCACCATTTGGATTTTACTCTCAACAGCAGTAAATTGGCCGATGACCTTTCATTAATATCGAAATACGAACATCCCACATGGCTAATTATAATAACATGTCTGCCTTGACCATTGAAGAAAATGTTGTACTGGCCACTCTCGATGGTGGGCAGAAATGAATGGAGCTTCATGCATCAGAGTAGTTCATGTACACTAGGAAAGCTAAAGAGGAATCCAAGATAGTCACCCAATGTGGGTTGATTATCTTTTTCTGAGTACCACAGAGGCATACATTTTGTCACCCAATTTATTAAACGTCCATATGAGACTATTTTAAAACAGAACAAAATGCTTTACAAATAAACATTACTAGCTCTTTACTGGGCAAATACCATGTCAAGGCACCAACCTATGTGAAGAGCCTAGGATACAGACAACATCTGTCAATAGGAATTTAAAGTCCAGCTGAAAAAAGGTCTGTAAATAAGCTCAAGGTAGAAAGTGACCCCAGTCTTAGTGCCACAATCATTCTTCAAAAAGAGGGTAGGCAATACAGCTATGATGAGGTTATTGTTCAGTTTCTCATGAATATAGTGAGATGCCACCTGGAACACAGAAAATAAACATTCCATACAGCAGGCAAACATGCAGAAAATGTACAAGATGGTACTGTGCCTTGTATTAGTCAAGGTCAAAACAAATCATTACTTAGGTATGACATTTGGTTCCCTTAAATTGGCAGCATTTATGATACATAGTATTTATATCTTAATTCAAAATTAGTAATTATGATCAAGTTGCACCAATCAGGTCTATATTTAAGTAATTAATTCAGGGGACTCTAGTGACCACAAGTAGAAAGTTTGTTGAAATGTGGCTTTTGTCTAAAAGTTCAAACCCAACATTACATGGTACAGACTTGGAAAACGGTTGTGCTTTGGCAATGAAATCTACTTTCAGATGTATGCTTGTAGTAGTCTTTAAATATTGACTTGTCTTGCCTTTGCTAAGTCAATAACTTCTGATGTCTTCAAAAATTTTTTACCATGAATTATGGTTGGCTGTGGCCGAGCACTACAGAATCCTGGCTACTAAAAGGCCACAAGGCACAAATACTTGTTTTTTTTTTCTTCTATTCATTTACTCAAATACTTACCAACAAATGTCTGCCAACCATCTTCTACAAACAAAATTATTCTACTTTTGCTTGCAATCAGCAAGGTAATTTGTAACTGATGAAGATTGCTCTAAAATCCCTGCGATTTGTCAGGATATCTAGACCCACTACTGCTAGGCAAGCTTGTTCAAATAACCATAAATGTCTGCCCCAAATACTAAAATCTAAACTTCTAGGGATAAGGGTCAAATAATTTTTTTAAAAAAATTCTAATCTTTCATATTTTAGTTTTATTTGGATCTGCAATGTTTTATTCATTTCTAGATTATAAAACGTGGGCAATATATTTTCCTTTTGCCTTACATTATTTGGGTTTGTAAGTACTGCCTCCCCTTTCCTCCTAATCAGTAATGGCTTTTGTATAGCTTTACAATACATTTTAAACATGCAAACAAGCAGTAGGTAGATTTCACAAGCTAATAGAGAGCTCTGCAAAATATTAAAAAAATATATATACTTCAATCATCACACTGACTAGTAGACTAAAAAGCTCACATGGGAGTCACTTCCTGTGGCTTTAAACTTGAAGAGTTTGCTTTGCCTTTCATAACTGTGAAGAAAACAATTCATGCTATCCAAATCTGAATATATGCTCCCCAGAGCATTGAACAGTGAGACACTATTTGCCCTTAAAATAGGAGAACAATCTTTGTTGTGCCCAACAGTTCTGAATACTGAAGAATAAAGAGTCATCACTAATCCTGACTTCTACCTGTTAATGCCAGTGATGTCCCTGCAGTGACTGTGATAATCAAAACACTTTCCCATTCCAACAGATCCCAAAGGAGGTGTGTCAATCCAGATGAAAATCAATATGGTAGAACGTTTTCAGGTATATGTCCTAAGTATATTTCAAGGGCAAAAACAAGAGGCAAAGAAAATAAACTTAAAAACTTCCAAAAAACTTGTATGTGATCTATTTCTACCTCAAGTACCTACATACAACCCACCTTTATTATTGACAAATTTGGTTTAAAAAAATTCTATAGTTTCCTCTGGGTTGAAAATAAAAAGTCATAATACAAGGTGAGGTAGGGCAGCATGAAATTACTTTCCTTCAACAATGATTTTCAATCTTTTTGTTTGCACAACACATTCTAGTAACTGTATGTTATTACCAGAACTTTTAAATAATCAAAGTACAGCAACATTCTGGCTCAGAGCTCTACAGTAACTTCCATGGTTGCTGCTATTGGGATACCCTTCAGGCAGAGTGCCTGTTTCAGAACAATGCCTACTGGAAGGGTTTGCTTCAAAGTGTTGGATTAAGTCTCTCTCATCTCTGACTCACTATAGCTTAGGGTGACCACACATCATGGATCAGCTGCGTGCAGTTACACTTGTCCTTCTCATCAATAGAAATTCCTTTTATCCTCAAAAGTGTGATAAATTGGGGGGTCATCCTTGTTCTGAGAGTCATTGGGAGACATTTGATAATGTCACCAATAAGGGGATCTAGGAAACAATTTTTTAGAGAAAAATCATCAAGTCTTTATTTTTAAAAAAATATCTGTCAGCTATATAAACTTAAAAATCCTGACTCTTTAAAAAATATATTTGAATGTAGAGATAGTAGGATGCCATGCGTTTGATCTCTAGCACTGCAAAAAAAAAAAAAAATAAATAAAACCACTAAACAAAAAAAGTAGAGATGGGCCCTAGATGAAAAACAATCAAAAGGGGACTAAGAAGAACATTCATGTCAAATCCATGGAACATTATCGAGCACCAGGGAATTAAAAAAAAAAAAAAAAAAGGTGTCATTGCTGGAATGGGCCTTTCAATTCTATGCTTACAATTTGATGAGGGCAGAAATTAAACTTGAATTTTGGTATTCAGGGGGTATAGTAGTTAGGTCCCCTCATTCCCTACCTTTGAATGTCAGGAAAATTAATGAATTGCTCAGGAAATCAATTTTAGCATATGAAACATCTACTTTACAACTCTTTTCATAGTTCATGAATTCTATTCAACAGTCCTTACCTCAGTGCTTCAAACGTGCCAAGTGATGGAGGATTACATGAGCTATTAACAGTGAGGATGCATAGTAAAGAATAAAATTGAAGGTCTTATTTTGCATTTGATATATTATTACCATTATAGTACAAGGGGACATATGACCCCCAAAGAGGGGCCCTCAGGCCAACTGGAGATGGGAAGGAGTACAGATCAGGGCAGGCCCAGAAGATATAGGGCCTGAGCTCAATTTTGATCCTTACACAGCAGTTGGGCATGATAATGACAGAAGAAATAAATGTAGATAGAAGCAGCAAAGTTATGAAGAGGTGCCTTCCATAGGGTGCTTGAGGTGGTAACACAGTTCAGAGAAGGGAGTGACAAGAAGGGAAATCTGGAGAGCTGGCTAAGCACCAAGTGATGGGTCTCTGTGTATTCAGCTAAAATTTGGGGGCTGCTCCTTAGACAAATGAGGAGGGTTTTACGTGGTATGGTCAAAGTTGTGTTTTATACAAACAACTCTGACACATTAGAAAGATGGATTTGAGGGATAGGAGTGTGGCTCAGTAGTAGAAGACTTGCCTATCACACAAACAAGACCTTATGTTCCATTCCCAGCACCTGGGTTTGGGAGTGAGATGGGGAGTGAAAAATGGATTTGAAGCCGGGTTCAATGTCTGTAATCCCAGCACATCGGGAGGCCGAGAGGCTGAAGGATCCCCTGTTCTAGACCAACATGGGCAACTTAGCAAGATCCTGTCTCAAAAGTGCTGCTAACATAGCTCAGTGGTAGAGCACTCCCGAGTTCAATCCCTAGTACTTAAGCTGGGGGAGAGAAAGATGATTTTTGAGTTCTGAGGATAATAATAAAGGAAGGAAAAAAGAGTTTAGAGGCTATAATATTGATAACATTTTAAAATAAGCACTGAGAATATATTGGAATAGTAGTGAACTCAGTTTACTTTGTCTCTATTTTTAAGTCCTATGGGTTTAGACAATAGATTCTTTGCAGCTGTTATGGGGAAGTAGGAAAGGTTTTGCCTTTTATTTCACCTCTGGAAATCAAGTTCATTCAACAATGCACTCTGCATCACATGCCTTTAATCCTGGCCAAACACCTTCCTTAAATAAACAACCAACCCTGACAAACTCACAAGCTAGGACTGTATTAAGTTTTTGTCCTGAGGCAAAGGCTTGGTTAAAATACACACAGCAAGTAGACCATGAAAGATTCATGAAGGTAAGAGGGGCCCCTCTGGCAAGCAAGGGGATGGCCAAATTAAGTCAGCCAAAGCACAGAAAAAGACTGGGTGTTGGCCTTCAGTTACAACAGTCTTAGAGACAACAAAAGGGGATGAGGAGAAAGTAGAATCATGAATGTCAGATGCCAGAGGATCAGGTGATATTAAGTTTAGTCTTTCCTTCACCACTTACCATGTGACTGGTATCTTCTCTGAGCCTCTGTTTTCTTATTTATTAAAAATGGGTATAATACTAATCACCCAATCTCCCAGGTAGGAGAGAGAGGGCAGGAATTAAGAGTGTTAGACCAACAACAACCCCCAGAGATTATTTAGGGAAGCAAAAAGTATTTGAAAAAGCTTTGAGTGCTATGCAAATTTACATCCATTTTAAACTCATGTTCTTTCTCCATTGATCTATATTCAAAGTCTACATATTCTCTAATCTTCTCCCTTGGTCTCCTCTTGTTTCCTGCTTCCAGTTTGACCAATAAAACTTCTGCTGCTATTTGATGTCTTTTTATCACAGGTCTAATTCTTCCTTCTCTCATTTTTTGCTTTAGTAGAAATCTATATCCCTTCCCATTGATCTCACAACTGTTGTGTCCTTATATCCGGTCCTATCTCAAGTTATTACCGTCTTCCTATATACATTAGTGACCTGTATGAAGACTCCTGTTCTCTTTCTGGTCTCATAATTGCATATCTTATTATAACAACTAACCCAAAGCAAGGATTCTGTCTTCTAAATCCTTTAATCCTAATAATTTAGATTTAGCTCAGGGGAGGACTCAGTTGGTCATTCAGCAAACCCTTGTTCAAAGTTTTGTTGAATCATCCAGAGATTCAATCTGTGTAGTTCCGCAGGGATGCTGAAGATAAATGTGCTAATATGTAAGAAGTGCTTTTAGCTCTTGTAAGAGAGAAACTATCAACCCAAGAGATTATTATTTCAGCTGAAAGGGCATAGAGTATTCTCCCACGATAACTTATTTATAGCTTTAGAAGCTTTTAGCAAAGCAAAAATCAGCATCTTCAATTAGGCCACCCAAGTTCCACATTTATGAAGTAAGGAAGCCAATATGTGAAGAATAACTGATGGCAATTGATCCTATGAAAAACTGTGGGTATTGTATAATCTTCTTAAGGAAGAGGCCATAGTTTAAGGAAAATCGTGACGGATTCCCAGGAAGGCTCATTTGAGGGTTAAATCGGATGCTCTGAATTCCCTTCCTGCTCTAACAGTCTATGCTACCAGCTTGGCAAATTACAAGTGAAGAATGTTACCACACGGAAAACAAACTAAGCAATTTAATAATTCATAAACTCACAGCAATATTTATACCCAGCATTCCAATTCAGGTAACCAAATCAACAAAATGCTATATGTACACCAAATAAGCCATTGAAGAATATCAGCAACAAAGGTAGTCAATAAATTTAAAGGAAGTCTATTTACTTTCTGGTACAAATTACTATGGAAATGTACTGAGATAGAAGGGGTGGTGAGAGAAAGTGAATGAGCAAGAGAGACAGACACATCCTAACTCTGACCGGTACATAAGGAGGCATCTGATGGGAAAGTCAGGTCAATTCATACCCAGAGTAAATAGTAAGCTTTCCTCACATTCTTGTTGCTGAACAATAGAAATAAGAGAAAACCAGAAGGTGATCCCTTGAAAGCACTTCTACATGAGTAGGTCTCATAACACAGAATATGCAGTTTGAGGACCCCAAGAAGCCTCAGGAGTTTTAACTTGATGTGCAAAGACATAGATGTGTATCAGAATCAAGTTAGTTTTAACTATCCTTCAAAAGTAACATTCAATCTTGAAAACATTTTGATTATTGTCTTCATTGGACATTTTGAGATTTTGAAAGTCAGTATAGAATGGTGTGAAATTTTAATGTTTTAAAAGGGCTGGTAAGTTCATAAAAACAAACATGGAAAAACACTGATGGCTTCCAATTTCCATGCCCAGAGGGACAAAGTGACTCTCCCGAGGTCACCAGGTGAGTTAGTAATTTACTTAGATGAAGAGCTACACTAGAATTCAGATTTTCTAAAAGCAAGCACTATCCAAAGCAGCCCCAACTCCTGAAGGTCTGGCAAGAGCACATGGGCAGGCAGTGAAATACCATCTGGTTGCTAGTGAGCGCCTGCACCTCAGCTCTTTCAGGCACCCCCGTTTCCTTCCTGGAGGCAACGGCCAGTATGCAGTTCCAAAGGCATTTGGCACTCCTGTGTCCTTTAACAGAATAGAATCCCACATCCTCAACTGCTACTTCTTTTTCCAAATACTTAATTTCCTTAATACCCAATTCTGAAAAGTAAATGAAATTGCATTTTCATGCAGCGAGTCCAGGCATTGAACTCTCTGTATAGTATTTTCAAAAAAACCTGTTTGGGCCATCACTGAATTGAACAAATGTGTACACACACACACACAATTTTAAACAATGAGGTGGTCTGAAACACAGCCAATCCCGAGGAAAACAGTTCTACCAGATGCTGCGAGTGTGGAGCCATTCCTAGGTTTGGTGCTCAGTGTTCCTAGGAAATGTGGTTAGCTTCTGTAAACACAATGCATTCTTTTTCAGGGTTTTATGTCTTCTTTTAGTGTCTCAGCACCAAAAAGGACAAGCCTTGGGAGGTCATTTACCTAAAATGTTCCAAAATAAACTGCTCCCTAGTTACCTGTTCCTCACAGTTCACTATGAAGAATCTCGACTGCTTCATTCTTATTCTGCGACATCATTCCCAGAATTGCAGGAATGAGGCCACCAACCTGAGAAAACTGATTTCCTGGCAATGCTATGGTGTCACTGGTTTCCAAAAACCCCATTGGTGCTGAAATCAAGAAGGGGCTAGATATAGAATATGTTGTGTTTCCATGGATAAATCAACGATATTCTCTCCCTTACAAGTTCAAAGGAGAGAGCTGGGTAGTTTCCTAGGGAAAGGATGACCTATGACCTCTTGGAAACCAAATCTAATTGCACTCAATATACACAAACAAGGGGAACTGCTGGCTGGGAGGTTTTCCCCAATTGGTAGGATAAGGACATGTCTAAACTTGCCTTTCCTATTGTGAGAAGGGCAATTCACAGAAGAAATTAGAAATAAATATCAATCCTGAGCCAATCCTCCAGAATAAAGGCTGCTTTTGGAGACTCTGTTTTGTTGGGTACTATTCATAACCAATACATTTTGGCAGCCCAAGAGCTCAGTGATGAAATCTGACTTTAATTTAACTGCAAAAATTAATGTAATTACAGGACCAAGGGCCACAACTCAGGTACTTTATGATAGGCAGTGACTTCCAGAGCCTTTGGATATGAAAACCACATGGTTTTGAAGTTATGATTGTAAACCTCTGTAATCCATCAGATCCAACTAATTGACAATTAAGTCAATTATAAGTAATGTATGTAAGGCAATTTTTTGAATCGTCTCCCAAGCAGCCTGTATACTTACCAACTTTTCTATAAGACTAGGAGAAAGAGGGGAGATGGTGGGGAGTGGGATTTAAGATGATGTTGAATATGAAAAAAAGGGGGAAAGAGAAAAACCACCCCCAAACAAAAGTGTCCTCACCTCAACTAGAATGGATAATAATTTTCTCTAAAAGCAGGCATTTTAAATTAGAAAGAATTGATAATTTATTTTTGTAAGAAAAAAACAAGTGTACGATCAAGCAAGCATAACTTTCAAGCCTTTGGGTTCATGATTTGCTGAAATCTGAGGTGAACAGTCAAGACTTTGGGTTGGTGTGAGAGCACTGGTCTGGAAAGAGTTCCGGGTTTCAGTCTTGGCTTGTTACTTTCCACTGGCAATCAGTTCACCTTCCCACAGCTCAGGTGCTTTCTTTATAGAAGTGGCTACAATTTCATGCCCTACTTTCATCAGGAGCATTGGAGGATCAAATAAGGTAATAGATGCAAAATTTATTTGAAAAACAAGAGCTCCCTATGCAAATGTTATTAATAGTGTACATTATTTAATATCTCACTTTTGCATTAAAATATGGGATGAAGTATAGTTTTCAAAATATTACTTTGATCCTCACACCCTTTTCTCATAGGAAAATGAAAGTTTAGAAAAACTATTAGTCCTACTTTACTGTGGCAATTGGTAAAGTTATCCGTTTATCCTGCATGGCTACATCTCTACTTAAGTACAAGGGCTGGGGTTGTGGCTCAGTGGTAGAGCACTTGCCTATCTACTTAAGTACAAATCATAAACCATCATATAAAGTTGTACTTTGAGAAGTTTTACTTGAGCTTTTATTTGGCTCATAAAATATCACATTTTTATGTGATATTATCATTAAATAGAGAAATCATTAAAGTCTTTCTACCAATGCATTTGACCAGCATCCTTGTTCAGACCTTGTTATAATTGGCACATGGAATGTCAACAAAGGCTCATGTGTGAAAAGGTTTGGTTCCTAGTCCCTGGTACTTTTGAAAGGTGGAAACTTTAAGAAGTGGGTCCTAGTGGGAGGTTTTATGTCCACTGGGACATGTCCTTGAAGGTGATTTGGAACCCTGGTTTCTTCCTTTTTAACTTGCTTCCACAAGGTGAGCGGGTTGCTCTACCATGCACTCCCTGCCATGATGTGCTTTCTTGCCACAGACCTGAAAGCAACAGGGCCAACTGACCACAGATTTAAATCTCCAATACTGTGACCCAAAATAAACCTTTTATCTTCATAAATTGATTATCTTAGCTATTTTGTTATAGTAATAAAGCTAAATAACAGATCTGGAGTGATGGAGTGATTAATGGTTTATGTGCTTGTAAGCCTGGACAGATATCTTTATACTGCCTGACAGGCACTGCCAAAAAAAAAAAAAAAAATCAAGGAGGGAGAACTGGATTATAAAGGTATATCAGGCCAGAATTCATTGGTCTGTAGTCTATAACATCTAGACTCAGTCCAGAGAACCAAGTTGTCATTCCCCTAAAGGTGCCTGGAGTAAGATGAGATGGTGGCCCAGGAATGAACTCACTGGCTCCAATCTGGCAGGGCTTCCCATTTCTCAGAACCTTCCCTGGTAAGAAGTAGCAGATAATATACACAGCAAGCATATAATTATCTTCAAATTGGAACACTATTAAGATTGAAAGGGGGGCTGGGTGGTAGAGCACTTGCCTAGCATGTGTGAGGCACTGGGTTCAATTCTTAGCACTGTATATAAACAAGTGAATAAAAATAAAGGTTCATTAACATCTAAAAAAAATTTAAAAAAAAGATTGAAAAGGGGTGCTAACAATTATGTCAGGGCAATATACCTCAACAATTTCTCCCAGGAAATCTATAGGTATGGTTATCCTAGTTTCATCTGTGATTGTCCCTCCCCTGGTTAATTTTTACTAGTCTAAAATATAGTACACAATCAACTTGGGATAATGAGGAAAACCAATGGCCTCTCCCAGAACAATCAGTTTAATGGAATTTCCAAAATATCTTTCGTAATATAAATAAGTTTGAAACCCAAAGGACTTGGATTTGAATTCTAACCATGCTCTGTTAGGTGTATGACTCCAGGCCAATGGAACTTAGCCTGAGCCTCAGTTTCCTCATCTGTAAACCTAGGGGACAAAATGTGTGCCTTAAAGACTTGTTTTGCAGATTAAGTTAACATATACAAAGAGTTTGCCATAGAGCTTAGTATGTAACAAATGTTAGGTTGTACTACTGTTACCATCAATACAATGTAAATTACTAGGAAAATATGTGGAATGAAAATATCCTGGATCCAAACATATACATCTCCCCACAATACTTTATTGTGCCCTTGCCCTTCCAAATCACTCCTGCCCATCTGTCTGTTAGTCTGGTTTCCAAGCCACCTGGTTCACAAAGTGTCTGCCAGAACCTGTCCTACCTATCTCACAAAATGAAGCCAGAATTCTGACGTCCATAGCAGCCTAAAATACGTCTGAAGAGGTGATCAATAAACATTCTTCTTATGGCTACTTGCCATCCCTGCTTAAAAGCTCTTAGCTTGCAAAGTGGATATTGACAATATCACAACAAATGGGCCTAACGTTCATAGAGTCAGAGCAATTGCTCCTCTTGTGCAGTTCACAGTGAAATACCTTAACAGTCACTACTAACAGTTATGGCTATTTTCCTCTCAAAATATCTTTTTTTTTTTTTTTTTTTTGTTCCCACTTTATCTGAGGGCCTTTAGAGTTCAGTGCCCTAACTGCTCAGGAGATGGTTATTCCATGAAATGTTTGGTCCTGGGGATACACTTTCAGAGAGCTGACCCTTTTTGGAGGGTATCAGATGGACAGTGTCCAAGGACAATAACTCTTCTTTCTGGTCCATTCTTTGATTCAGGATGACACTGATAGCAGAACATCTGCTCACCCATACACAGCTAACTACTTGTATTGCATTTTTTTTTTTTTAAATCCAGAGACACCTATTTTATTCTTTGTTAACTCTAGGAGTTGACCTAGACATGGAGGAATATGATAATTTCCTTCTCAAATAATGACAAAATAAAAATGGACATTTAAAATACTGTGGATTGAATTAGTAAAATCCGAATCAGAATGGACTAGATATTACAACTTTTGTACATTCAGGTTGAGGCCTGGGAGGAAGCCCAGACTGAGCTCAGAAATAAAATATCAGCATTTTCCCCAACACCTTTCTGTAAGAAGAAGAGTATGGTAGGTTCTCAACACATGAAATCACCCCAGCGTATCTGTGGGTATGAAACAAACATCACAGAATGATCCCTCACAACCTTATGAACAATTCAGAAATTTGCTCCAGGCCTCCTGCCATCAACAATCCCTTTTGAAACTACCCAGTGTGATGACAGACACTGCTCCCAGTGCTCTTTAAGAATGTCACACTTCAGACACTAGTCAGAGCCTAAATTATAAACTCTCACTGACTCTCTCTCTCTCACACACACACACACACAAACACACACAAAGGAAGACAATGAAAATAGAATGTAAATAATGGAAACCAATTCTTGAGTGGCTTTGGGTGGCTACAGGGTTGGAGTTGGGGCTCAAAAATGGAGAGTACGGAAGGAACCAGGAGCCAGGAAGGAGCTTTGAAATTGTTTAATTATGTTTCTCAAATACTTTAGAAAAACATTCTTAATATATCACTAATATAATCACCCAGAGTATAACCAGTTCTCAATCTGTTTCCAAATCCTGAGTACACGTATCAAATGCAAAGCAAGCAAGTATTGTTTTCCTTGTAGAAGCCTGCCAGCAGAATTTGCATGGGCTGTAGAATAAAATCTCTATTATGAATTATCTCCAATTGATATAACTTTCTACACTTGGCATGTACCAATTGGATTTTGTAGAAATTCATAGGAAGTATCAAAAAGTTGCTTGTGCCATAAAAGTGGGGTACATAGAAAGTACTAGCAATTTTAATAGTCTTATATATAATAAAAAAGGTTTAAATTAAATACTCAAAGCCCCTTTGGACTATCAAAAACATGCTGGTGCTCTCTCTCATATTTCTTGATTAAACAGTTTTACCCTTACTTGTAAACATATATCCATCTTGATTTCAACCCAACATATAGCTACTTACAATCTTATAACTTTGGTTTCCTCAATTTATTTTCATGTATATGACTCTATAACCCAGCCCATATTTGTAATATTTGGGAAACAATATAGTCTAACTACTATGCTATTGGATTGTGGCATCTAAATACAAGTTGAATAATGTAAAGGAACTGACAGCCTGAAGAATATTTGAATTAAAAAAATAAAGCAGAAATGATAAGGGAGGTCATCTTCCATTTTTGTTATATCTTAAAAATTGAATTTAGTTTAGCATCAATTTCTGGTTCAACAGTTTTATTTGTAGATGGAGAACCTTAAATTTTCTACTAGGCCCTATTCCTGTAATGAAGTCCACTGAGAATAGAATTTTTAAACAGTATTTAGCTTTCCTATACTGCCACCCTGTGGAATACTGGGAGAAGACAGTCAACTTGGAAAACCATCAATTTAAAACTATGCCCCAAGTACTAGACTTCATGTTACTAAATAGCACAGTTCAAGTGTTTTTGCACAATGCTCCAATCAAATTGTTTCAGAATTTATCTGCAATGACTTTATATTTTTTCACTAAAAAGTCATGTTCTGTTTTTCAATCATACACAAATTTGTTTCAGTCGAACATGGGTTCTTTAACTGCCCTGCCCCCTTTTGTGTAAAGCTCTGTGAACTGACAGGGGTAAGTTGGGGAGTCCGTTAGGCAATGAGCTGCAATGATACCATTCTGGAAAAAGGGTTTCGATCCCCTGAATACAACACCTATTCTTATGGGCCAAACTCACTCCAGAGAGCGGCACACATCAATAGGGCTAACAGGAACAGAGTCATGATGCAGAGCTCCTCCTTTTTGGTCATCGTATATCCTGTGGAGAGCTATGTACTTACACACTTTGCCTATTTTTCCCCCTTGCAGTGCTAAGGATGGAGATCAAGACCCTGTGCATGCTGGGCAAGCACCCTAGAACTGAGCTACAGCCCAGCCCTGCTTTATCTGTCAACTTGGTGATTTACTGTTACTGAGTTGAAAGAATTTTTTTTTTTTCCTTTGTACCTATTCTAGACAGAAGTCTAGGAGTTAGATGATTTGCAATCCTATTCTGTGGCGTGTCTTTTCCCTTTGACAGTGGCCCTTGAAACCCAAGTTTAAAGTATCTTTTCTTTGCTGTTGTGTTTTTAGTGTTACATCCCCATAATCCAGTTAGTCTACAGTTATTGTGGCGGGTTTAAAGACAGCAGATAGAACCATGTCACTGTGGAGAATGAGTCATCGTACAGCATCTGATCCCATGTCAGCTGGGATTGGCATGCACCATGCTCATCACCACGTCGTGCTTCTCTTCTTACTCAGGCCTTGCAGAGCCGTTCTTTTCCCACACCCGGAACCCCGCCCCTTCACATGAAGCCTCTGTTCACAGAACTACAGTCGACTCCAGAGTGTTTCGACCACTTGTTAGGGCATCTAAAACTCACAATTACTATCTAAAGGTAGCTGAAATATAGTCTTTAGACACATTATTACAGATGATCTTAATTATAGAAGTCAGAATCCTAGAGAACCCAGAACTGGCTAAACAACCAATGGGATGGGACTACTGGGTATGTTTTAAGAAAAATTAAAAAAAAAACAACTTAAATTTGAGTTGACAAAGGTAGACAGAATAGAAATGGTTCAGGAGAACACAGCTGAACATAATCCTTCAAAGACAAGACTGTTCTGACTCAGCCCAAGGGTTGCTATGTGGAAAGAACCCTGCATGGCTGCAGAAGCCATGAGGACCCCAGGGCAGAGGTTAGAGAGACAGAGACTCAGGATCTGATATAAAGAGAAGACTTCCGGCAGAGCATTGGGCACTAAGGAGAGGCACAATAATTACTGTCCAATAAAATAACAGATTTAAGCTCCTAAATGATGAAAATGCTTCCCAAAGAATAGTTACTCTGTCCCTGGAAAAACCCAAGGAGAAGAATGTGGTGGGAAGGACTCCAGCACTGTGCACAGAGGGAAGAGGGAGACAAGATGGATAGGTAAAAATCTATGGACCTAGAGCAAGTGCTCACCGAAATATCAGATGCCAAGACTTTTATTCGTAGCTGTGGACTCATAAGGACCAAGTACCTTGGACAGGACTAACACAGAAAGCGGGATCTGGCCTGAAGTTTGCCTCCAGAATGCTTCTCTTTCCTTTTAACCACACTGCTGTGAGTTAGCTCTGAAGTTCTTGTAAACTCCAGGGCTCCAGGCACCCATTACATTCTGACAATTTTAGATAGACCTATATCTCTATCTATCTATCAACAAGGAGCTCTTTACCACTTCTTTTAAAATGGAGAACAGAAATTGACTGCTTAAGCTGGGAGGAGACTGAAACCTACCATGGTGCGAAATTCACATGGACCCTCATTTGTGATGACTGAGCCCAATTTTCTACTCTGACTCCTAAGTCAACTGGTGGTTTTGTGAAAAACACCTTAAAAATAGCTTTCCGTATACCAACTTTATATGCACAAAGTTGCATGTATGGTCTAAGTGGGGAGGTCGAGATGGCCAGGATAGGCATAAAACCCCAGAACTCCACTTCTGGAAACAGTGGTCCCCGATTCTGCCTGCTATTAGGCTTGCATTTAAAGGACAAGTTGGTAAGCTCCTATTGAAATTTACTTCCCTACCTTTCTCTTCCCCTACTGTCCTTTAAGTATCTACCCTGCTTCTTACATCCCAACATCTGATACCCGACTTTTTAAATTAACACAATAAAAAGCCAAGTTTAAAAACAACAGAAGAGTACATTTTAAAAATGTGGTATACATACACAATGGGATATTACTAAGACATAAAGAAGAATGAAATTATGGTATTTTTTGGTAAACAAATGGAACTGGAAACTATCATGCTAAGTGAAATAAGCCAATCCCCAAAAACCAAAGGCCAATGTTCTGATAGGCAGGTGCTAACCCACAGTGCAAGGGTGTATTGGGAGGGGAAGAATAGAAGTTCACTGGATTAGACAAAGGGAAAATGCGTGGGGGATGTGAATAGGAAAGACAATAGAATGAATCAGAAATAACTTTCCTATGTTCATATATGAACACATGGCCAGTGTAACTCCACGTCCAACCTCAAGAATGGGATCCTAATTATAATAAGTTATACTCTATGTATTTATATGTCTAAATACACTCTACAGTCATGTATACCTAAAAAGAACAAATTTAAAAATGCAAAGGGTGGGGAGAAGAACAGCAAGTGTGAAGACTTAAGTCACTTTGAGCCATTTGGATCTCACAACGTCAGGCTGATCGGGTATTAGATGCGGGTGGGGAGGTTGCTCTTAACAGAGAAAGAAGGCACAAGTGACCAGTTCAAAACCTCTGGAGTTTTCAGGAGCCAGCAATGATTGCACAAGGAAGGAAATGATACAGAATGATTGTGCTCTGTATAATTTACCATCAGGGAAAATGCATCAGAGCCATGAGTCGTTCCCGGTAACATTTTGCTTCTGATTTCCTCAAGAGCCAATGGGCTGATCCTTCGCTGCTGAGAATGAGTAAGCAAGAATGAAAACCATAAGGAATTCCCTCTGCCATTCCACAAAATGGAGCACACATCTCCCGAGATCCCCACCCCAGAAGTGGAGTATGCCATTCTCTCAGAAAATCTCAGGATCTTCAGCATGTAGAAATCTCTGCGATTCTGGTGTTTAAAATAGTATTTTCTTCTTTTAATATGTTCCTCAAACACAAACCAAGCAATCCATCTCAAAAGACTGTCAGAAGGATGTTGTTAACTGAATAACACAGTAGTCCTCATTTGAGAACTTACATTTGGGGTTGTGAAACACTGGAAGTAGATACCATGGGAAGTTGTACCCAAGGGTCTCAAGGATGCCATCCAATCTAAGGATAGGGTCAACTGCTAGACAGAGGGGGTTCTCTGAGATGACAAGGTAATTCCAGTGATACCGATTGTTACTTGCAGTATGGCTTTAGGCAAAACAATTTATCTCTCTGGGCTTTAGTTCCCCTCTCTAGGAAATAACATCATTTCTTCCCGTGACCTCTGAAGTCCTTGGCAGCTCTGACAAGTCACAATTGTATTTTTAATTTTTTTCCCCAAATTCCCTATTTTGAGCAGGTGAAGAACCTGTGTGAGAACCTAAATAAACTGCAGCACATTTCACTTCACAGAAAGAAACCAGTTAATAAACACATTCTGCATACCAAGTTATCCAGTCCTTAGGAAGTACATTTCAATATGGCCTTCCCTGCTGAGTGCCCCCAGGAACCTTCCATGTTACACAGAACATTCAAGCTGTCAGCTAGTATTCGTGAGTCTGGCTGCTCCAACAATTCATGCAAATAAATAAATCAGGGTGAGAGTGACAGAGAACAGAGAATGAGAACTATGTGTTCAATAATGTTTGCTTCCGTGTCCTTGAGGATGCATGATGTTTTGTAAAGAGTAGCTCTCAGATGAGCTGTTTCAAAATACCTGGGGCGGTCTGGGAAGCAATGGCATTTCTTGGGATGCCCCTCCAAGACTTCAGTGACTCAGGACTCAGAGTAGGGAACAGGAATTTGCTCTTTTGCCAGATTCCCTGGGTGATTCCCATGCACTTTGAGAGCTCCCAGCATTGAGAGGCTCAGGTCACACAATACAACATTTCATCCACCAGCCTGAAATGTAATGTAAGAAGGGTTGGAGTCGCAGGGCAGATTGCCTGGACAACTGCAACTCATATTAGACTCACTTTCAAAGGCAACCTAAGGAGGGCAGTTCTCCAGAAACCAATTAATGGTATCATGTTTGAAGAGCTTATAGGTCATTCCAATGGCACTCGAGACTGATCTGAGCTGGTAATATGGATCTAGACAAGAAGGTGGGGTAAAAGAGAGAAGGGGAAAGGAACAATGTAGAAAAAAATTTGGAAAGATATTCAACACAGAATCAATAGTGGTCATGTCTGGGCTGCAAGGTAGTGGGTGGGCAATTTCTACTTTCTTTATAATATCATCTTGATCTCTACTTTATACGTTTTATATTTTTCTTCCCTCAGAAATGCTATGTGCATGTCCTATCCAAACAATAGCAAATCCCTGGGAATAATTTCCATAAAAATCTGTTCAGTGCTTAACCAACTTACTTAGATTTACAAAATAGTTATATCCAATATTTAATTTAAAAAATATTAGCCAGGCATGGTGGTGTACACCTGTAATTGCAGCAACTCTGGAGGCTGAAGCAGAAAGATCACAAGGTGAAGACCAACAATTTAGAGAGATCTTGTCTCAAAAATTAAAAAAAAAAAAAAAGAAAAGAAAAGAAAAGGTCTGGGAATGTGGCTCAATGGTTACGCACACTTAAGTTCGATCCCCAGTACCTTCTCCATCAAAAAAAAAAAAAAGAATTTTTAAGTATTTATGATAAGTACAATAATATCTCTATTAATGCCTATTCATTTCTGTTGGATTGCTATTCACAACGTGCCCCCTAGTGTCCAAGAAAATTGTTAAACCAATTTCAGTGAAGCACCTCAGACCTGAATCTTTGTATTTGGTAAACTTAAAATTCCAAGTACTTATCATAACTTACTATATCACAAGAGTAATCAAGAGAATTTGAGATATATTCCTTTTTCTCATGATTTGTGGCCATGCATTATTTCTCATTCAGCAGAATTTTAAGACATTTTTATCACAATAAAATTTTACTCAACATTGTTTTAGGTATTACTTTAAAAAAAACTAAAAAACTTGTATGATTCAACAAAGTATTCTTTTTTGTTTGACATTTATTATCTTAATGTTTATCATGCTAAATTCCTTGGGTTATGGCATTTAATTCGCACAAAACTCCCCATGTAGCAAGTACCATTACTGCCCTCATTCTACAAATGAGGAATTAAAACACAAGGAATATAAACAATATGCCCAAGGTCAGAGTCAGGAGGGCAGAATTTGAACCCAGGCAGGTAGATCACCTGCTTATTACAGTACACCATTCTCAACATCCTAATCACTAGGCTCAAGACACTGGATATAGGTGGTTTTTAGACGAAGAATGTTCAAGATAAACTCTACATTCTTCTGGGGCAAACTAACAGAAAATGTCAATTCAGGTCCACAATGTGAGGGAGTAAGATTTGTGGAATTAAATGCACCTAAACTGGAGTATCAATTTAAGAATGTACTAGGTGCTATAATTTGGATCTTAAGTGCTCCCCAAAGGTCATTGTGTTAAAGACTTGGTTCCTTGGGGTGGCAAGGCACTACTTCAAGTCAGACCTTTAGGAGTGGGGCCTGATGTCAGGTCTTCAGGTCACCCAAGGGGATTGTGGAATCCCAGCCTCTCCCTCTTTTGCTTCCTGGATTTGACGAGGAGAGTAGTTTTGATTGTCCATACACTCCAGCCATGTGCTATCTTACCACAGATCCAAAACATCAGGGCCAATTATCACAGACTGGAACCTTTAAAACTGGGCCAAAATAAACCCTTTTATAGGCAGATTGTCTTAGGTAGTTGTTATAGTGACAGAAAACTGAATAACACTAGCTTTGTCATGGGACACAATATTGAGAACACACTGTAAACACCAAGGATCAATTCGGGAATAAGTGTATGTATACCTGTCCTCCAAGAACTTGACAATGGCATAAACATTCTATGATTACTTCAAGATTCAGTGAAGGCTTCCTGGATAAGGAAGCATTTGAGAACATTGAGTAAACTGTTCATCTGAAAAGTATTTATTGTGTGTCTGCTTTGCACCAGATATTGTGGATAAACCAGAACCAGGGTTTGATTCCTACCCTCATGGGGAGGGCAGAAAATGATTACACCAAGTAGAGTCTACCCCTGTGGAAAAGGCATAGAGGTGGGGAACACAAAGGACATCTGTTAGAATCGAATGTGTATGTTTTGGAATATGGTTAGGAATTGGGTAGAGGCTGAGGATGGCTCATTGCTGTCTCATGACCTCAGTGAAATACTTAGCTTTGTTTTCTGTAGTACATCTGATTTCTTAGTGGGTCCCACAGACAATGATGAAAGTGGAGAAGATTTGTACAACACTTGCACACACAAACCGAATTGAAAGTTTCCAAAATGACACAATCACATCCTTCAATGCTTATTTCAAACCTAAGCGTCTTAATTTCAGAATCCCACCATTATTCATTACCTTTGCCCAATTTGCTTCAAATTAAAGCATTATACTTTTAGGGGATATTGCAAGAGTAGAAGAGTAGGTTAAAAATAAAAGACTTGACATTCCAAGTAGAGTATCCCAGTGTGATACAGACAGATGCTTGGGAACTATCAGAAAATGAATATCCTTCTAGGCTGAGTATATTTTTAAAAGTCGGTTTAACTCAAGTTTCTTTCTACTCTTCAAAGCTCTGTGTAGTAGTGAGGCAAACTCACTCACTCAATAAACAGACACTGAGCCTCTGGGAGGTGTCAGTAAGGGACAGCTACTGAGCTACTGCTTATGTTAGGGCCCCTATTCATCTCAGACACATCTCTGAAT
The DNA here is from genome assembly GCF_045843805.1 of Urocitellus parryii. Lineage (NCBI taxonomy): Eukaryota > Metazoa > Chordata > Mammalia > Rodentia > Sciuridae > Urocitellus > Urocitellus parryii. The sequence continues at coordinate 149,347,786 of NC_135535.1, forward strand.
ATACTCAACACTACATTGTACGGAGGCATCTCAAGTCCCTGAACTCACTTTTAGTTAATCGTGGGGACCACAAAGATGCTTATGTATTGACATTTTAGTATGAAAATCAGATTTTTCATTAAAAATATAAAAATACATAAATCTCAAATGTTAATATTGAGATTTCTCAGTAGTGAATCAAGTGTTTTTCTTCTTCTTTCAGCTTTTGTATTTTATCTACCACTACTTCATATCCATTTATACAAGAGCACTGAAATTCTGGCAAAAATTCCAGCATTAGAAGTAAAATATGTAACCCTAAAATACCGAAACTAAGTATTACTCAAGTTAAGTAACTCCAAAATTGGTCTCCAGGCTTATACATTTCAAGTCATTCATGACATTAGTGATCTTAAGGGAGGAAAAAAAAAAAACTAAAAGAATGGGTTGTTAATGCTTAAAAATAGAAAGTAAAATTTTCTCTAGTCACTCACTTTTCCCCAGTTGCTATTGATTTTAGCCATAAATCATATTTATGATTTATGAAATTGTAACTTACCTTTCTCTATAGTGTTGGGAATTTTAATCAAAATTTCCTTTTGTTGCTAATTTATAATTTGTCGCTAGAGGGAGTGGTTGTCCTCTTTTTAAGTCTTATCAATGCTAAGGAAAAGGTTTTTCCTTTAATATGCCTGACTTAACATAATTTAAAAATATGAATGTGTCCTAAGAGTCACAAATGTCTATATAATGTCTAAAAGGACTTCTAATTATCTGTTATTTGGGTTACCATTTTGTAGCTACTCCAATGAAATCTAGCCCAATTTTGATGCTGATGAATTAAAACTAATTTCAAAAAGGTTTTTGAATTCTGTTTTGAAAATGAACTTCTGCTATTACCACTATTACCACAAATACATAACTGTGAAAGTAAAAGTGATAAATGTTTCAGATAAGAAAAACTTCATTTCAAACTATGTTCAAGAAAAACATAAAACACAGTGCTTGGTATATACTAGAATTGCAACAAATACTTATTAAGCTAACAATAATGATTTTTTAAAATCCAGGGATGCAGGGTTAGTCTTTTTTTTTATACCTTGTACCTTACTGAGAACAGAAATTCAGATGTCAACACGATTCATACTTGTACTAATCTCACCATAGGCAGGTTTCACACATGATCAGCCAACAAAATTCCATACAAACTGCAAAAATAACTTCAAATAAGAATTTCTAGATAACTGTAGATAATAACCTAAACAGTATACTACAAAGTCTTTTGGCTCAACCAGGTTATCAGGGAAATTTTAAAAAGCATTGGTGGCTGCATTCATCTCATTTCCCAGGCCTGTCATCAGCTTAATCAATGCCAAAAACTCATATGGAAAATGGATAAAGGCTCTCATATGATCATAGAACATGAAGAGGAGCATGGTCGCAACAGAGCGCAAACACAGGTCTTACACCTGTCCAATGAAACCACTGACATTTGTCATCAGCTTTTTAATCTGTTCCAAGAAGGAAGAAAAAGGGAAAGCAGAAGGTAAACATCCACCTTGAAAGCATGTGGATACTTTTGACAATTACAAACTATTAGGAGTTTCAAACCATGGAGGGTTTTCTGTTTCTGAACCATAAAAGGTCTATTTTTAATGAGCCATTTTTCTTGCCTGAAGTGAAGGAAAATACTCTTAGACAGCAAATATGTCATCCATCAGAACAGAATGACGACACTCACCCAAGCCATCAGAACAGCAAATCTAAAGGCATCTTTGTTGTGTGCGCTGGAAACAGTCTAAGCAGGTGCCTGGGGATCAATTAGCATTAATTCTGTGTAGTGCCCAATGTTCTTACTGGGCTCCCCATCCTCTTAATCTCAATCCCTACATTAGCATGAATTAATGAGTTCCTAGTTTGGAGATGAATTACAAGTACATAGACTTTCTGGTGACATCTTTGGGTTCAAAAGGACATTCAATGACAGCTTTGTCAAAACAAAATAGTTTATTCCCCTTTCTTTCTCTCCTTGTTGTTCTTTTGAGCTTTTCCATATAGCCAAGGGCAGATAGTAGGCTATCAGCTGGATACTATTTATCAAACAGTAATACCAAGGTTGTCTTAAAGGGAGCTCCAAATTTAAAGGTTAATTTGGGGAGTTATCCATGGGAAAGAGGCATTATGACAAGTTTTTAAAAAAATATATTAAATCTTACCTCAAATTACCATAAACCAATAAAAACATCTTTTATTTTTTCCTTTCCCAAAAAAGGGCACCCAGGAAATATGTGTAATTAAGTGTCACTTAGATGAATTTGCTTAGCCATTTAGTCATTCCGTTTGATCCTCAGATCATTCTAAGTCTTGTATTTGAGAAGTACTGCGGAAGCAGGAAGTGTCTGCCTAAAACGCAAACCTCCGCGGGTGAGCAAAGGTGATGGGAAACAGATCCCACAAGTGGCAGGAAATACCAGTGGGGACAGCGGCTGGGCACTCTCCCAGCACTGGCTCTGCTGCCAAATACCACAGGACCACATCGCAGGCATCTGCACGCTCTGACTTCTGCTTGAGGGAGAAGGGAAACCGGGGTGTTCAAAGACTAGAGGGCTTCCCCCAAATAGGGAAAAAAAAAAAAAAAAAAAACACCAAAGCATTTCACTTTAAAGCATTCTAAAAATGTCACAGCCAGCAATGTAGGGAGAGAAGGCTAAAGGGAGTACAGAGGTGTTAAGAAGGATGGGAATGGTTCAGCAAAGGTAAAAATAGAAGGCTTCCTGTGGCTGCTAGATAGCCTCCTCCTGAGGAAGCATACTTTTTGAAGGATATTAAAGTCTCCCCTGACCCCCCTTTAACAAAAGGGAGGGGGCCATGCTTCTCTAATAAAAGCATCTCCGTTCCTGTCGTCTAAATTAACCTGAAACAAATGGTGTCTGCCTATGAAATGGATGAAGCAAGGGATTCCAAGGTCGTTGTTCCCTGGCCAAAATGCACCATGCTTAGATTTTACATTGAGTGCCAAAACCCGAAGGTCACTCACTTAACAGGAAACTAGGCTCTTGCCATCCAGTGTATTCCAATGAATGAAATGAGGAACTTGGAAGCCGTTTAGTAAAGTATGGTAAAATGCAGGTGAACAAGCAGTTGGTTGACGTAAGTGACTCTTTTTGAGTGGATTAACCTTGTTGGGTCACTTACTTTAAAAATCGGGGTATGGGAGGGGGGTTCTATTAGATGATTTAAAAAATCTTTTCCAGATCTAAAACTGTGGTTTTGTTCTCTTTATAGGAATGATACATATATGCATTTATATGGATACATATATATGGATCTTTAAAATTCACATTATGCTCAGTAAATGAAGCAGCAGCAGATGGGTTCCACCTGCCAAAGGAAATCCTTCCCAACATCCTTGCAAAACCCATTCATTCACAATATAGTGGTTTAGATAGGACTTATAGACATTTCATACACCTGGAAATCCAGAGAAGGAATAGCAGCAAAGACCTCTGGCAGCATTTGTGAACAGTCATCAGAGACAACCATTAAGGTCACAGCTTGGGTGCTGATGTCTATGTTCTGTGGTTGTAGAACGGGGGAGATTCGTGATGTTCCCAGGAATGACAGAGGCTTAAACAGCTCTGAAGAAAACCCAAAATAACTACACGAAACTACTGCACTCTGGAGAAACACAAAATGTCATCATAACACTTTCAGAATTTATTCCTTCATTAGGATGTCAGGAAAATTAGGGCTCTCACATCCCACCTTTTCTTCTGACTCAGAATGGTGTGTGTGAGAACTTCCTTGGCACAGATCCTGAAAGCAGGGGGGCCAGCAGATGAATTTATTGTCATTTATTATTGTTCCATTTTCTATTTTCCAAAACATTTGACCTATTTACAAAAATCATACATCATCTTCCCTTTACCATTTGCCTCCTGTGATAACCTAGTAGGGAAAGAGTGGTTAAGCTTTAGTTACCTGCTCTTGTACATTTTCTCAGTTTGGAAGTGGTCCCCATCCCCATGACCTCAACCTAGCTAGCTGGCGAGAGCTGTGAGATGCTAGCATGGACTATTTTGTATTTACTGGAAGCAGCTTCCTGCCCTGAAGGAAGAGAAGAATTGATTGCTAATTCCTTTGAAATGTCTTCTTTTGGGCTGTGGCTCCCCTCCAACTGAGCAGACATAAGCCTTATTGTAACTGATATTCATGCTTTATTTGGAGATAAAATTGTGGCCAATGGCTCCAACATGACTCTGTGGATGCCACACCTTTTCACAAGATGCCAGTCTGAAGCATTGACCTTTATCTCTTCATCCATAATAAATGCCCAGCCTTAAAGACCAGGGCCAGGAGCAAATCCAGGAGGAAGTTAGGGATATGTGGCATAGAATTGAATTATTATGCCTTGGCCCCAGGCTGCGATAAGTGAAGATGTCTTTGGATATATAAATGTTAGTCTAGAAATATGACAGCTAGAGCAGAATTACTAGGCCCTAGAAAACAGTCAACAGAAATGTAGTGAGAGCCACTTTCTAGTAGCCACATTAAAAAGTGAAATTACATTAACAGGTTTTCACTCAAAATATCTGAACTGTTATTTCAACACTGAACATTTGTTTTCTTTCTTACCAAGTTTTTGAAATTTGGTATGTGCTTTGCACTTCTCAGACAAGTCATCTTTAAAGTGCTCAACAGCTGCATGTTGCTAGCAGCTGCTCTACTGGATGCAGACATCTGGGACAGGACACTTCATTTTATTTAAGAAAAAAGTCTGACATAGTGCTTAACAGTTTGGCTACAGAGCCAGAGTTCTGGGGTCCAGCTATTGATGTATAACTTTGAGCAAGCCATTCATCTTTCGAAGTCTCAGTTTTTGTAAAATTGGCCTAGCAATTCACCTGCTCCAGAGAGTTGTTGATACCACGAAGACTCAGGAAATGCAGGCTATCATTCTTTGTTCTTTATGCTATGCAATAAGCATCTTCTATGGATTAGGTGCTGTGAGACATGAGACAACTATTTTCTACTGAATATAGAATATTATTTTGGCCTTAAGGAACTCTAAATCTAGCACAAATGATTTACGTAACTATTTACGGCTATTTAGTTATGGCTATTTACGTAACTAAATGTAATAGACAACATTTAAATTATGGAAATAGAGGTAAATACAAAGTGCTCTTGAAGTACAGAGAAAGGAAAGGTTCAGTGGTATTCTAGAAAAGGACAGAGAAAGAACTCTGATTTCTAGTGTTTGCCAATATCCGCGATGTAAATGCTTTCAAGGTGACTGATGTCAAGCTGCCAGAATATTGCTGAATATTTAACAATCAGCAATCTAGTACAAGCTAGCTCCAACACACCCCTGGAAAAATTCCAACTTACAGGAAGAAGAATGGTTAGCCAAGTGGGTTATCAGCCTGCCCTTGAAAGATAAGTAGGAGAGAAGAGTGCTTAAAGTGAGGAGGAAAGAATGAGTGGAAAAAAAAAATAGGAGGCATTAAAGCATATCATGAGTCAGAAAATAAGTAATCTCTTCCTTGGGCCAGAGTAAAACATACCTTAGAGGATACAATAGGAAATGAATCTGGAAAGCAAGCTTGATATCAGACCATAATGAAAATGGAATGCAGGAACAGAAGAGGGAGCTTTTTCCAAAAAACAGGGAATTTACAAAGGCCACTTCTGTGTATCCATTCTCTCACTTTTTCCTACCATAGACCTGACTAGCAGACAAAGTAGACATGACCATTCTTGTAGTGGGTTAAATACTGGCTTCCAAATGATAGTGCGTCTGAACTTCAGAATGTCACCTTATCTGGAATAAGGATCTTAGCAGGTATAATTACTGTAGAGATACTGAAAAGAGATTATCCTCTTTAAGGTGGGCCTTGAATCTAATGACAAATGTCCTTGTAAGATACAGGAAGGGGAGACACAGAAACAGCTGGAAGTGATACACCTACAAACTAGGGAGTGCCAAGGATTGCCAAACCCACAGATTCTCCCTCAGAGCCTTGCTGACTCCTCTGTTCCACACTTCTGGTTGCCAGGACTATGAAAGCTCACGTGTTGGTGAAAGCTACCCAATTTGTGGTGATTTGTTGTGGCAGTCCTGGCAAACTAATACAACTCCTTAAAAGTGACAAGCAATAGAATCAAAGCTTCAAAGGTGAAGTTACTCATTCAAAACCACTGATCTGGAATCAAATCTCAGAATAGCTTTCCGGGGCTCAATTTCCATTCCACAGAATTTGTCCTTCAAAGAACACACAGGTCTAGGAAACATGTAGAAGCTGCAGAATACTACCTCATGGGATAAAAGCAACAATGCAAGCTTCACTCCCACTGGGAACAGAGAATCATGCTTTTTTCCCCCCCTGTCATTTCCTCACATTCTCACTCACCTCTACTCATAGGTGGAAACACCCAGACCAGGGCAACCTGCTGGTGCCCAGGCAAGACTCTTGGTATTACGGTAATGCTGGGCCTTTGGACAGCTCCAAGTGAAGTTGTCTCTGGGCTGTTGGCTCTGGGCTGACAACTCACTCTGCTGGTGTGTGTAGTGCCACCCTTTAGCCTTGCTGGAGAAACAGAAGTCACTTGAGGAACTGAGTGATTTTTGCCATTGCTGAAGGATTTGACAAGCATATCCCAAGGGTTTCTACCATCTTCCAGGACACTGAACATCCATTGGAGGTCCTGTGGCAAGGTCACTTCTAAGAAAAGAGTGGAGTCTCACAGCACATGGGTGTGAGGTACACCCCGTACAATTGTGCTCCATGAACCCTGAAGTACTTTGCCTTCCGGGAGGAAAGAGCAAAACACATTTCTGCAAATTCACTGAAAACATTATCTTTAAACTCACTGAAAATCTGATAATCCCAGGAGTAAGAGAGGAGCCATGTATCCCCTCGCAGTGAACACTGTGCAAGTCACAGTGGATCCATCTGCTCTGGGATACTTTTAGCCACCTTTTATTTCCCTCAGGTGCAGACTTCAAGGAATTGCTTCTCTGCCATTCACACCGCCTATTGATTTCAGTATAACCACCAGAGCTAAGTGTGCCCTTGGCTCTTCTATTGTGGTTTCCTAAGAGCAACCAGTGCTGCTCTTTGAAGTTCTGGCAAAGTATGGTTGCTCTCTTTCAAGAGCAATGGGGATCATATTTTTCCCTAGAGATCTTTCTTGAGCATCAGAAATAAGCAAGCCCAGGCTTACTGCCCTCTGTTGACAAGACCCTCTTATGGACATCTCTATTTTGATAGTGACCCACAGTTATTGCAACATAAAAACTGGCAAAGAGGATCTGCAAAGCCACCCCCAAAGAATGAAGCAATTGCCAAAGGCCCAGCCAGGGTTCTCTGCTGGATCTTTCAAAAGGAAACATCACCGGAAAATCACCCATTAATTCTTGATACCCTATCCCTAGGGAGCTGAAAAGCGATTTTAGAAAACCTTTTTTTTTTTTTTTTTTTTTTTTACTTCAATGTCTTATAAGTCTTCAAGGAGCAGGAAGCCCTGTGATAAGTCTGGTTGATATCACCAAAAAGCATTGAGTGCCAAGTGCAGTTCACAAAAAGGATCTTCTCATCTTTTCATCTTCCAAACTTTATTCAAACCAACTCCAATGATATGGAAGTTTGTAGTTCTTAAATGAAATTTCCGAAGGTTAAATATTTGATTTAAATTGGATGCAGGCAAACTTTAGAGTGTTTCTGTTCAATGAGGTTTTCCTTTCACTAATTTGGTCAGGGAGGGCCGTTTGTTCTATGGCTACTGGAAATTTCTACAAGTTGAGTTTCAGGTACTAAGGTGTCCACAGCTTTTGAAGAAAGATGTGAGCATTTCTATTAATCATTTTGTGGTCCACAGGACACTGCTGACCTCTGTGTCATAAAGAAGCAGGGGATTCCCCTCCAAGTCAAATTTACTATTTGCTTCAAAGAAAACTAAACTCTGAGCCCATTTACTCCTGTACAAGGTATTGATTACACTCTGCAGTTCACAATGTGGTTGAGAGGATTGAACTCTTCTTCTTCTCTCTTCTCCATATCTCTCACCTCTGTGCAGATGCTCTCTAGAGGAGAAAATCTTATTACCTACTTCCCAGCTCCATTCTCTTTCAAGTTAAGAATTCTGTGCTTAAGTACATTTTCCAGCCATTTAAGTTGTCTTCATATTCTGGGTTCTTTTCTCAAAGAAAATTAAAATATATCTCACGTGTGTGTGTGTGTGTGTGTGTGTGTGTGTGTGTGTGTTGCTAACAAATTCTCCAAGTCTTAGAGACTTCAAAGCTAAACAGTAATGACTTTGGGATTTGAGTAGGATCTAGAAGATATACAGGAAAAATGGCTAAATACATGTTTGAGACATTAAAGTCTTCTTTACCTTTTACCTTGCTTTCTCCCATACTCTGACTGAACATGGATCTTTTTAACACTAGACAAATCAATAAGAAACAGCTAAAGAGAACGAAGCTAAACAGGAATTCCCCTTTTGTGATTGTTTTCTGAAATGTATGTAACATCATTTTTCAAAGTTTATGCACAAATATTTGCAAGCACCCTGGAAATCCCCATTAGAAAAAAAATTATACATATATACAGCCAGAGTGAATATGGCTGATTTATAGGTTTCTCATCATCTGAAGCACAACAATGAATCAAACAGCTGGCTTTTCTTTCCTATATGCAAATTAGATCTTTTTAAAACCATTCCTATCCACCACTCTCCCCCCTTCTTTTTGGAAAGTGGATTTGGCACAGGACATTTCCTTTGTGTTTTTGTTCCATCTACAAAATCATAATAGCAGTTGGATTACAACTACTTATCTGTAGTCCTGACTTGGAGTAGAAACTTCAAGGATTACATCTTTTGAAAACATCATTCTTGATCCTCTCTGACACCGAAATGCACTATCTTATATACACAGAAAAATGAGAGGGGGAGAAAAGCACAGTCTGCAGTAGAAGTACAATCTAGAATGACACTCTTCTCCTATCCACAGTCTGCCCTCAGGCTCTTCCCTTCAGCTTCTATTAATGCCAGTCCAGCCTCTTAGGATCTCTCCCGTGTCTCCTATGGGCTTTAGAGCTCCATGAAACTGCAACCCTCACACTGATAAGGACAGGAAGAAGCACTTCCTCTACAACAGGGAAGAAAGCCAGGGAGGTCAGTTTACTGGCCCCTGCCAAAGAGAACCCCATTCAAAGGACTGGGATGAAAATAGGCCACCTTTTGGCTCTGCCTAAAGTAGGACATCCTGAGATCATGTTTTTATTGGATAAACAAAAGGGTTCCTCTGTTCAATTTGAGTCTATCTGAAAATCGAAGTTCAAACAATTGCAGATTTCTTCTGCAATCTGTATTTGGGGTAAAAAATGGGAGTTCATAACCCACTTGAATCAGATGTATGAAATATGATAATGTCAAGAGTTTTGTAATGTTTTGAACAACCAATAAAAAAATAAAACAATCTTTCTTCTTTCTTAAAATTTGTGAAGTTCACAAATAACGCATTTGTAGCAGAAGCACTGAGTTATTACCAAAATAATTCAGCCACAAAAGAATCTGATGCTGATATAGTAAGACCTTATACAGTACTGCAACTAATTGTTCGAATTTTTTTTATCACTTAAAATGAATTGAACAAGTAGGGAAAATAACCACATTTTTACAGTGACACTGGCGGGGTGGATTGAACCCAGGGATGCTCTAACACTGCTACATCCCCAGCCATTTAATTTTTTTTTTTAATTATGAGACTGTCCAAGTTTCCCATGCTGGCCTTGAACTTGTGATTTTTCTGCCACAACCTCACTGGAATTATAGATATGTGCTACCACACTCAGGAACACATTCTTAAATATGAGAAAGTTGTTTACTATCATGAAAACTATATCTCTGTAATGTTAACAGCAATAAGTAGCATTCTTTGGATTGGTGTTTCCAAATGTTTGAGTATTTTTGTTGTTGCTGCTGTTAGAATGTTTTTAAGGCAGTGAAAACCACTTTCAAACAAGATCTTAATAAGAAACCCCAATGCATAAAAACAACATTAAGACTATTTTACAGAATCCAATTATACGACCCCATTTACTCACTATAAAGCTAGTTAATAATAATGTGGTTGCTTTGATTTACTCTCAAATTTTAAACTGAACATCATAAGTATTTGTCTTAGCACTCATTATGTTTATATTTGGGGGGCTGGAAAATTGCCAATAATATAGACAAGCAGTTTTTAAGGAGTAATTAGTTCTTAGTTTCTCACCTTGTCAAGATGTTCTTCAAGGAAACATAGATAAACCAAGCTTTAATAAAGGATACACAAAAAATCCTAACAAGGCAACAATGACTAATGCACTTGGGGTCTTGTGCTAGCATTTTGTATTTCATTGTAGTTTATAACTAGTTTATAATTAAGTCACTTCCAAATCAAAATGATAATTGTCATCTTGATTACATGCCCGTCTCCTTGCCATGTATCCCCACATTTGAGGCACAGTGGCCATCCACCAGTAGGATGACTCTGTAGCAGGCTTCTGCAATACCCTTGATCTTCATCAGCCAAGATCAACTCAGACCAAGTTGTTACTCTTCCTTGGATCCTCTACCCATGTTTCCCCAAGACTCAGGTCTTGCCACATAAGAGTCTAATCAGGGATAGGCATCCAATCCCCAAGTTCAATCTCTAATATTAGCTCTTTGCTTTCTGTCACCAGCTCTAGTACTCTCTGTTTGCCATCTACCACTAAAGGTTCATCCTTTTGATCTCCTTTACCCTGAGCCCAGGTCATATGCTTATTAGCCTGCTTAGGTCTTTGACTATCAACTATAGTTGGGATCTATTTTTTTTTTAAAGGGAAAGGGCAGACACTGGTGGGCCTCAATTCCTGGAGTCAATCACTTGAGGAAGAAGTCAACCTCTTAAGGAGGTAAACTTATAAGACAGCCTTAGATGATAGACAATAAGGGCCTCTCTACCTTGGTCTTAAGCATGGTTTGTCATAAGTACTCCAATATAAATATTTCAACAAGATAACATTATTGTACTCTCTGCACAGAAATAGACTAAACTTGCAGAGAGTTCAGTGCACAAACTTTGTTGGGTGTGTGGAGGGGCAGTAAGGTGCTGGGGATTGAACCCAGGACCTTATGCATGCTAAGCAAGTGCTCTACCACTTAGCTACATCACTAGCTCAACATGCACAAAGTTAGAGCTAAACTGCTCATGCTAGAAAGAGGTAGAAATGAAGGCTATAGCAATTACCAAAGGCCTACACTCTCATATGGGCAGCACTGTCTCTACACCAAGTAAATAAAAAGTGTCCTCATGACAAATAACCATGAAGACCCATCAAGCTAATGTACAGGTATTAAAGGAAAAGGGCAGAAGAAAAAGGCTCTGGCAGCCCCAGCAGAAAGTGAAGTCAGAAGTCAAGCCTGGAATCTGAAGATTTGGTTGATGTATGTATCAAATCTGTATTTATATCCCTTTAGTTCACTCTTGGCATTTAGCAAGTTCCAGTGGGTCTCTCCTGTTAAGGGACCCACAGGAGGGACTACCTCTCATGTCACCCATTACATCACAGGCTACAATGGTCTTCAGCATCTCCTTGGAGCTGAGGGACTCTGAAGCCTCATAGGAAAGTGAGACTGAAACGAAGAGTCAGGGCCTCGTGCTTTTCTCCAGGGGAGAACCTCCTTGAAGGCTGTGGATTCTGTTTCATTATTTTCAGAAATAGCTTTTCTCTCATGTCTGCATAGTCTTTGTTTGGGTCTTCTTCCTTTCCATCCTCTGGTATTTTCTCTCAGCAGCAAGATGAGTCTGAGGGGGCACCATTGAAATGCAGTGAGAGGCAGTAAAGTATCAGAGGAGACTATGTGGACCAGCTCTGGCTCAACCACGGCTCTAGAGAGCCATTTCTTCAATGGTCTTTTGAAAATTACCCATTTTTATATATAGAATTTATTTATTCATTTATTTATTGGTAGTAGAGATCGAGCCCAAGGGTAATTCACCACTGAGCTACATCCCCAGCCTTTTTTATCTCTCATTTTGAGACAGGGTCACACTAAGTAGCCGAGGCTGACCTCAAACTTGAGATCCCCTGCTTCAGCCTCTCAAGTCACTGGGATCATAGGCATGTGCCACAATGCCTAATTCTACATTCTCTTTTTAATAGGGTCACTGTGAGGATTAAAAGAGGTAGGGATGGAAAGTAACTTTGACATTGTCTAGCATACAGCACTCCCCCCACCAAAAAAAAAAAAAAAGTTGGCTTGTGTTATTTCCCATATATAAAAATTCCCAGGCAAGTTGTGAAGTTCTATGCAAAAAAAAAAAAAAAAAAAAAAAAAAAAATCTCTAAATTGGCATCCTATAGGTTAGGATGGAAGTTGCTAGGAAATGAAAGTGCATTCTCTTCTGTCATGTTCTTCCAAAGGAAACTAGCTTCTTCCAATGATCTTGTATTGCTAAAGTAACTTGAGAAAATGAGATTTTCTAGGAGCCCAGATGCTCCATAATTCCAAAATCATGTTCCATAATTCCTGTTGAGATTCAACATCTCTTAGGGTGGGGCCCCCGTGCATCAGGTATACCTCGGGTCACAGTGAGTAACATGTCCCCCACCCCGCCCCAAGGAGTTCACAGTCTAGAGAAAGAAGCAAATGCTAATTGATTATGACATCAGATACAATGGCTGAGTGTGCAGCCCTGCTGGGGTTAGTCAACAAAAGCAGAAAGGAAAGGAAGTTGGTTCTGTTTCCTGGGAGATGACAAACAGAAGGAGATGAAAGCAGCAAGGTGTTTTTCCTTATGAACTTGCATTATCACTTTGGATGTATAATAAGAGAAAAGGGGACAGGAAAAAAAAAGATACACACATAAGAAAAAGTATCTTCCATTATAGAAATGGGTAGACTAAGGTAATCGTAGCAGAAAAAAAATTTACTAATGTCAGCTACAGCTACACAAGACTCCCAATCTTTGCAGTGGAATTTTGTCTGTGTGGAAAGTGAAAATTAGGTTCATGTTTTGGGGTCTATAAATGATGAAGTAAAAGGAAGAAACTTATTATTCATAACTAAAAAAAAACAAGGAGCTAATGGATATGGATTACCTTTGTCAAAGGGAATTAGATTGGCCTTAATATTTCCAGTAAAAAAAAAAATTTCTGCTTAATAAATTTTTTTTGAGGGGTAGGGGTAGGGGTGATGCAGGTAATTGAACCCAGGGTTTTGTGCATGTGAGGCAAGCACACTACCAACTGAGCTATATCCCTAGCCCTAGGTGGGATTTTTAAATACAAAATAAAAAGCAAACTAAGAATACAAGTTTGTCCTTGAAAATGAGTGACAGTACACATGTTACCCCAAGCCCAAACTAAAAATATTCAGCTGTGTCTTGAGAGAATCCATTTATAAGAAGCAAATATGTTCCCTTTTCAAAGGATTATGTAAACAATATGTGAACAACAATACAAAATTCTGTTCCTGTGATATTTAAAAGACTTAAGTCTTGGTCTGAGAGTCAAAGGCATTGCCAATATTTTAAGTGCTGCCTTCATCTAAAAGCCATCCACACCTGTAATAAACAGTCTACCAACCAGTTCTTTCACCATATCCTTCACTTCATAAACCCTATAAGATCTGGCAGATCTCAGAAACCTCTCCTGGGTCCTGTACTAACTAAAAACTTTAACTTTACAATCATACACCTGGATGGGTAAGCCACTGTGGACTTTTCCAGATCCTTCTGCCATAGCTGTTTTCTGCACCTGCTTGGGACTTCTGTCATATTCTTCCACTGGAAACTAGCTTCTTCCAATGTTTTATTACAATCATCTGCTTTTATGCCAAGGCATCATCTTAGGTCTTTTCTAACTGATTGCTTCTTTCCTTGGCACTAATTAATGATGCATGATGCCATTAAAAATGGTTTCTATAAAGCTTTCCCAGCCTTTCTCGCCCAGCAAGTGCAATGAAGCTACTTTATGAAACATAACCTTAATTAACCAAAGTGATCTCAGATCAGTAGCCCTGAAATTTTTCAATAGGCTCCAAATGTACAGATGAGCACATCCCCAGTACTTCACTGCTTTTAGAAGTCTAGCCACCTTCTCCGATGCATATGTCTAATTGGTCTTTGTAAAACTCTCTGCACTTGTGTTCTGGGAGCAGCAGTTTCAAAGCAGTCAATGGTGTGAGACACAAGCCTAAGAAATGGAACCAATTGCTCAGAGGATCTGATGATGGCCGGATGGTTTTGTTGCTCTTGCCCTCAGATGTCTGAATCTAAAGAGAACACCTAGCACAGAATGTGCCACAAACTCCTTAGAGACATCCACCACAGGAATCCCCTGTTCCTTGCCTTACTTATGTACTTTCTCTGTAACAACCATGATTTATCTAAAAAGAAACCAAAGAGCAGAAACACCTAAGCTTCTACTATGCAGGTAATCAGTCGTCATCAGGAGAAAGCCCTTAGGGAAATAACTACAAGCCTCCCAGAGGCGTAGGCAATGATTCAGCAAACTAAAGCAGCTAGAAAAGCAATATTTAAGAAAGCAACAATCATTAGAAGCTTAGGAAGAAAATTAAAGTTTGCATGGTACTTACATAAAGCAATTCAAGGCATGGAAAGATAATTGCCAGAGAGTACTCTAATAGAAAAAACATCTAATCTAGAAAGGGTATTGTCAAGAATGACTTCAGAACAATTAAGAGCCACCACCAAAAAACAAACAACTGTCCTAGATATGATCAATGCAAACTCAATTTTCATAGAAATAAAAATGGTATCCACAAGGAGCACAGGCCTATTGTTCAAAACACAATATAAATTATGCGTTTTCAACAGATACCATCATTTCAATTTTTCTATGTCTCTTGAATATTTCTTAGAGACCTGACATGTTGCCTCCTCCAGCATTTCAATTAGATTGGTTGAGGTTTTCAGGGCTTTTTGAAAGGTGCTATTTAGAATTCACCTCACTGTGTTATCTATTTTGTGCCATGTTATACTTAAATTCATGTTGGATTTATATTCTAATATTTTGAAGTACGAAAGAATGAGGGGAAAATATTAATTCTGATTTTAAAAATAGTATGTCCCCCCAAAACTGTACTCGAGTCTTTATTTTCTATCATCCTAAGAATTCATTTTCATATTTTCTATGTAAAAACATCCACACAGGGCAGGCTGAAGTGCAAGTTGTTATAAACATGGATGGACATCAAAATTAATTCTAAATTTTATTAAATTAAAAATCCATGGAATACTATTGCGTGATGTGGGATATGACTTTATAATCCATGATACCATAGAGGGTTTTGAGAGTTGATGTTAGTTATTACAAAAACACTCATGCTTTGTAGAGAAAGATGCTGAAGCCCAGGAAAGTTATAACTTCTGCTAGCCAATGACCAATCAAGAGCAGGTACAGGGGCATGACTCCAGCACAGGTCACAAGAAGTCACACACATGTCCATCTTCCAATGTGCATGAATCCACCCTGGGTGGTCCCAGGTTGTAGTTATTCAGACTTTCCCTAGAGTCTTATCCTCCTGTAGAGTGCCAACATTCCCCTGGTTTCTGTCTAAAAAGACAGAAACTCTCTGATAGGGAGAATATTCTTTCCCTCACATTAGGGCTGAAGGGAGAAACTTTCACCAAACCTAAACAACTGTTAATGAATGCTTCATTTCCCATGCTACTTCATTACACTGCCAAGTGATAATTCAAATGAGAACAATACATTTGAACAATGCTTTACAGTTATTAAAACAGTCACCATAAAGATAACTGGATCAGCCAGGCTCAGGGATTGAGCCCAGTGCACACCTGTAATCCCAGCAGCTCCAGAGGCCGAGACAGGAAGATTGGGATTTCAAAAGTCATCCTTAGCAAAAGCAAGGCACTAAGCAACTCAGTGAGAACTTGCCTCTAAATAATATACAAAATAGGGCTGGGGATATAGCTCAGTGGTTGACTTCTTGCAAGTTCAATCCCTAGTACCAAAATTCATATATTTTACATCATATATTTTATACACATGCACATGCGCTAGTGTACACACACACACACACACACACACACACACACACACACACACACACTTGGATCAAAATATTTTCATTGCATAGATTGATTGCTAATGGGTGAGAACATCCAAACAGCTGCCAAGGAGCATTCTGAATGAGTCCAACTACACGACACTCTGGAAAGGTCAAAATCAGTGGTGGGATGTGGGGTGAAGGATGAATAAATGGACACAAAGGATGTTTTGGGAAGTGAAACTATATGAAAACATGGTGGACACATGCTATTAGACATCATTAAACCAATGGAATGTCAACATTAGGGGGAATTTTAAACTGACTTTAGGTGATAAAAATGTGACAAATCAGACATAATATGAAAGCAGGGTGAATAAAGATTGTTGGCCACAGTGAGTCCAATAATGCACTTATTTAAAGTGAATTTTGTGCACCTTGCACAGAGTTTGTCTGAATTCCCAGCCTAGGTGCATATGCTCTGAATTCAATGTTCTATCAAAAATCACAGCAAAACTGTCCTCAGGAAAAGGCCATCAGTGATTCGAGGACAAGTTAATAAGGGCAAGTATGACTATTACTCAAGTGGCTCAACATCAAGATATGACTTTGAAATGACTCTCTTGAAGGCTCAGATTAGGCAAGGTCAAGAATCACACAATCAAAAATTCACACATTTCCTTTCCAACAGAGTAAAGAGACGGGTGTGAAAATAGCCTCTTCTCATGTTATTCCTCTTCTGGGATCACCAAGCCCCCTGACTAACTCCTACAAGATAGTGGAAAAAGAGGAAGGTCTGAAAGATATTAATCAGACTCTGGTAGGAGTAGTTAGTGGCTCAGGTGCCCATGGAAACCAGCAAGGAAGTGTGGAAGCACAGGTGTAGGGACATGGAATTTCATTGTGTGTGGAGAAAGATTACAACATCATTTACCTTCTTTTCGTGTGTGTGTGTGTGTGTGTGTGTGGTGCTGGAGATTGAACCCAGTGCTTTGTGCAAACACTCTACCAACTGAACTACAATCCCAGACCTGCAACACTATTTAACTAGAATGTGAAAAATGGGAAGATTTGGCCAAGGGCTGGCCAACATTGGTGCTTTTCCATAATTAGAAGACCAGGGTTCTCTTTTATAGACCACTCTGTTGACCAAAAAAAAAAAAAAAAAAAGTTTATACATATACAAACCCCAAACTGTCAGTAAGAGAAGACTCATTTTAAGGATGCTTGCATTTCACTTAGAAAAAATCTATAATATTCTGATTACCTGGAGGCAATCTAGTATTTGGTAGCAACCCAGAATTTTCTTTGACAACCTTGAATATAAAGGCATGCATGCTGAGTTCTGTTCCTTGAAAATGTTTACCACTGTGTATGTTTACAAATATCTAAACACATTACTTCTCAGACGAGACCTTGAATCATTTCATCATTTCATACTGGTACTTCCTACACATACTTCTGATTTCCAATATGACACTCAATGTAATCTGAACACTTAAAAAAAAAAAGGCTAAATTTTTCTTAAGAGGTAGATAGTCCTGTCTTTTCTTCTTCTTTTGGTGGTATTGGGGATCAATAGTCCTGTCTTTTCTTCTTGATTTGGTGGTATTGGGGATCTATCCAAGGGCCTCACACATGCTGGGCAAAGCTAAACTTCTAGTCCATGTCCTATTGTTAGTTCCGCATCAGGTTTATAATTGATCTACAAAATAAAATCAGTGATTTTCTACCTTAGATATACAAACCACCTGGGGACATTTTTAACCATACCAATACCTGTGCCTCACCCCCAGGGATTCTAACTTAATTGGCTGTAGCAGGGATCAGGTATTGACATCTATTTAAAAGCTCCCAAGGTGTTCACCAGGTGATTCTGATGTGTAACCCAAGCAAGTTTCTGCCCTGTATTGTTTCCTAGTTTCTATAGGTAGGAAGTTTCTCTTGTTCTTCTGGACAGGTTCTGCAAGTTTTCCTGAACCTCACATTTATCCCCACTAAGATTCATCTCTTTGACCCACTTTTCCAATCTTAACATTATCTGTTAATCAATGTATTTTTTACCCACTCAGATTAAGTGAATGAACATTATAGAAGCATTTTTGTCAATGTTTTATCTTGACCACTGACAAAAATGGTGACTAGGCGATGATTCAGGACATAACCATTTGGCACGTTTTTATGATGCTCCCTGTCATCTTTGGGTAGGACATTCAATGACTCACCACTCTCTCTTTCTAGCATTCCCCCATATTTCCCACAAGAATATGAAAATGATTTAAAAAAAAAGCGGAAATTAAAAAAAATGGGAAAAAAAAAGAATAGGAAGAATGGTCTCACTGAACATATACCGAATTCCCTCATCCATCAGGTTAGCCACTGTCAAAGCAGTAGCTAAGGATAGTCTGACAGAGCTGTTCCATTTCACCCTTAGCTGTAATAGTTTTATAAACTTTTGGTTTTTATTGGTGCATATTAATTATACAGAATAATGGGTTTCCTTTTGGCATCTTCATATATCTATAGAACAATTTGATTTCACTCCCCAGTATCTCCCCCCCATCCTCCTCCCTCTATAGTAAATAGAGGGAGTAAATAGTCTCTTTAACCTTGCAAAACAACAACAAAATCCTCAAACCCCTAAGCATGTCAAGGATATTTGAGACAGATAATAAATTTCTTTTTTACACTTTCCATTTCTACTTTTGAGCACTAAATTTAATGAGTGAAAATCAAATAGGCTCAACTTCTTCTCTAGAAAGATCTTAGAGAGGAGAGGAGCCCTGTGTGCTTACGGCTCCTGAGGGAATAGAAGGCATTTCAGTCCATCAAGAAGGCATTTCAGCACTCCGAGGAACTGAAGCTGCCTCCTCATTTGCCAATAAATGCATTCCACTAAAACTCTGAAATGGTCTAGAAACAGAGGATTAGTAAGAAATGCAGAACTTATCTGCACACTTTTTACACTTTGTGCCTCTCTTATGGGGACTAAGGACAGACACATGAAAGAAAGAACTAAATGTCTACAGGGAGATGATAATGCTGGAGGTCTAGGGTGCTAATTGGTGCTTTTGTCACCATTCATTAGGACAATTTACATCATCATGGAGTAAATTAGGAGGTGAGCAAAATAATAATTATTCAGGAAAGAAAAATTCTGCACCAGTTCCTTTCATTTTTATATTTTAAACTATAAACATTTTTGCTTATATCTTACTTTAAACTTATACTTTTTCCTTATATTTTTTTCTTTTGGAGAATTTGTAAAAGAACTCAGTTTAATATGGAAAAATGCAGTCTTTACATGAGTATTGTCTGGCTATCGCATCTTAATTATGATTTAAAAGTGATCTATGTGCATAGAACACCCTCATATAATGTAATCACTGTTCTCTCCATCATGTGAGGATGGAATTATTTTCTCTATTTGTTTTCAAAAACTTAGTTGTTTAGGGCTACTTGGTATCTCCCAATGTCACATTGTTAAATTGCCTCATGTCAAATATTCAACAAACTTATAACACAAATGTCACTTCTAATTTGGTTACAATATGTAAAATTTTATACCCACATTGAAAAATGTAAAATGCCTACTTAAGTGTTTTCTTTTTTAAAAAAATAATGCTTGTAAAAACTTTTCCTTTGCCTGTTGCACCTTTTTTTTTTTTATATCTAGAGATCAATAAGCCATGCCCTACATCTGTTAGGCTTTCCAAAGCAAATGTCCCAGTGCTATGTTTTCTTACCTTGTGTTTCTAAGGTAAATGAGATTCTCAAGAGAGTTTCTTCCTTGACTAAGGAGACCTGTGTGGGAGTTTGACTCGTGAGTTATAAAATTCCTGGAAACATTTGAAGGAATATTACCCTTGGGTCTACCAAAGAAAAAACTCCATTTCTGAACCCTATGTGGACAAAGAGAATCCCAATGCACTGTACACCAAATTACACAGAGCTTGTTTCCAAGTGGTATGGAATAACAAATCTGAATCTAACATTCAATTACTAGCAAAAACATATTTCGGATCAGTCAACCTTTACTGTATCCATCGAGCAGGAAACCATTGAGTCCACAAGAAAAGGAAGATATTCCCCTTGAAGAATTTTGGGAGATGATGAAAGTTACTCAGCGTACAGGAGGAGTATGAGGAGGAGGAGATTGGGAAGTTGGGTCACTTCTGTCACTCAGGCCAAACATTCCTGGATTTTTATTAAAAGGCAAGGGTATCTCTTCTCAAGTAATTTCTGAAATTCTGTAATTCAACAGTAAAATTTGACAAAATGTTCTACAGCAATGTAAGAACTCATAATAGAATACAGTTTTCAATTAGGAAAAAAGAAAAAAAAGGACTGAGAATAAAGGACTAGAGTATCTTGCATAGTTTTATAATTACATAAGAAATAATGCATGGATCTGTTTGTGCTATACGTAGGCTAACATTGAACTGATTAAGATAGGGTCTTTGAAAGGTATTATAACTGCCTTCCTTTCTGAAGGGCTAGCTTTGGTTCAGGGAGTAGATTCTTTTTTTTACCTTCAGCTGGATTCCAGTGGCTCAAGATTTTGGGCTAAAAGAGGTTTTCCTAGTGATGAAAAGAGGAGGAAGTATTTATTGACTCCTTTTTATGCCAATACAATTTCAATCATTTTATACATATGGTTTATTCAATTTTCATGACAACGGTGATGTTAGTTCTATTATTCTTATTTAAAGTAATGAAAATGTTCACAGCTAGTGGGAATGTAAAATGCTGTAGCCATTTTGGAAGTCTGGTAGTCCGTCAAATAGACTGTTTACCACTCCTGGTTATAGACCCCAAAGAACTGAAAACAAGTACAACAAAACTTGGCATGAAAGTTTGTAGCAGTATTATTCATCGGATCCAAAAAGTGGAAAGAATGCAAACATCCAACAACTGTTGAATGGAATAAACAAAACGTATGCCCTTATGAGGAACTATTCAGCCATTAAAAGAATCAGTTACTGAAAAAGGAAGTTAACACATTGATGAACCTTAAGAACATGATGCTAAGTGAAATATGCCAGTCACAAAAGACCACATCATGTATAATTCCTTTTCTATGAAAAAGTCCAGAGTAAGCAAATCTGGAGAGTTGGAAAATAGTTCAGTGGTCACCTAAGACTAGAGGCAGGGAGAGAGAAGAGAGATTTGGAGGGTAATGGAGAATATTTGCTAATAAGAATAGGATTTCTTTTGGGGATGATAAAAATGCCATGAAATTAGATGGTGGGGATCATTACCCAACTCTGTGAACACACTTGAAAAAAAAAATCACTGACTTGTACACTTTCAATGGATAAAATGTATGGTGTGTAAATCAGAACTATTAAAAGGAAAAAATGACAGAGAGGGAATCTCAGGGAATGTATGCAATTTATTATCCAAGATCAAAAATGTATTGACTCAAAACATAATTAGACGGCAATTTTATACATTATCAGCCTTACTGAACATAAAATGAAGAAACTGTCAAGAGAACAAACTTAAAACATCATCACAAAGCCCTTGCTTATGTCTCAACTGAGCAATTCATTAACATATTAGCTATGCCACTCCCCATATTATACTTGAAATTTCACCTCATTTCTATAAAATTATTCTATAAACACCTATCATCCTGGTCCTGAATGCATCTTTGGCAGGATATAAGAAGAAGCAACATTAGATTTGCTGAGAAGTATGGCTTCATTTTTACATAAGATTTCAAAAATAATTGCCAGACAAATTTCTATTTATAAAATTTACATGTCAAAATTATTACTGAATGTATACTTGGCCAAAGTGTGGCATTACTAATTTTTAAATTAAATATTTAACATTAACTATTTAATGATTTTCAATTAAATATTTATAAGAAACATTTAAAATATATATCTTCAGTTTTTTCATGATTCAAGAGTAAAAATGGTTCAATTATTTTGAGTTTTTTTCTAAACTGAAAATGTTTGACTAAATCATGTAAAGTATCTGTTCACATCATTTTCTCACGGCAGAGGAGATTAGGTAATTAAAGGGAAAAAAGAAATGAAATAAACCAAATTTATCCCTTGGGAATTTTATACACTGTTTAGAAATATACAAGTTGGGGAAGTTACATATAGGAGCAAGTAAATGACAGGTAAACTAATCAAATTAATAAAACAATTTTGATTTTAGTAACTAAGATAAAAGTTAAAACAATTTGAAGACAAAGTGGACAAAGTTACAAGTTTTTTTAAACTAAGATCCATAGTTCAACACCATACATGACAAAATGGATATTGTCCATAAGCATGTGGTGAAATCACTTGTGGAGTAATAGATTTATATGTATCTGAAAGGCAAAGAAACAGCAAAAATTTGTCTATACTGCTTTTCAAGTATGGGTATTTTATATTCTACAAATCTACATTTACAACCAAATAGCACAACTACATATACAGATCAGACTGTGTCTTCCTATTCCATCCCCCACAGTCCCTACCAACCATGATTTACCACAGTTATTGATTGACTCACAAGCATATCTAGCTAGACTTCAAATCCTTGTTCTACCATTGACTAGCTAGGTGAAGTTCAGCAGATTTTCCTTTACAATGCAGTTAATGATAAAGCCAAGAAGGTGAGAGTATAGGAGGTGGTACAACTCGAGCACTTCAACATAATTACTTCTATGACTCAGTACACGCTGGTCATTATTACTTGATATTATATGCCACTCACTGGTTATATAAAAGACTAGAGTGAAATACTGTGACAGCTTTGACTTCATTAAAAACCTGTTTAATGTTCCTTGGTAGTCATCCTATCATCACTTTTAAATCACAGTGAACATGAGTGAAGATAGAATTTCTTGCCTGTGTATTTCTAGTATTTAAAAACTGGCTATCAACACATTATCGATGAGTCACATCCTTTCATTGACTAGATTGCAAAACAAATCTGTGCCAATGTATCCCATCCCCTTGACTAATCAGTTGTGTCACACACAGAATTTTAGTCTCATGGGCATCAAGCTCTACAAACTAGATTGAATCGTCTAGGATAAATTCTATAATAAACTGTGTGTTATCTTCTTCCTCCAAATTCTTAACTTTAGACTTAGATGATACAGAAAAGACAATGGGGACCAAAATCAGAATTGATATTCTCATCCTTATATAGATAAGGAAATGTTTATAATAATCCTTAACACCAATCTACAAGGTTCTTTGGCTTTTTTCTGGTTAATCAACTTGTGAAATGGGAAAGACTACAGACATGGCAGAATATTAAGCTTTGAGAAACTTACAATATCATAGGGGAAGTGTGTTTTTATTTAATTGGATAGGAATTAGTTTGGGTAACTGTGTGGCTTCAGCTGGTAAATTACACAACTGCACAGCAGGGGAGCTATGTTTGGTACATGAAGTTAGATAACCATGACGATAAACACTCAGTAATTTCTGGTAAGCCAGTACTTTCTGCCACCATGCAACACTTCACGATTTCCAATAATATCAATAAAGCAGCTTCATAAAGGTTCTTTTGGGGGGAAAAATCTGGCAATTTACTGTCTATTCCTACCAGGCCAGAAAAATGCCAGAACTGATTCATTTAAGAAGTAGCGTACATTTTAGGAAGTTCAAAAGTTAGGCTGTCAGAGGGCATCAACATTGCAGCTGCCTGTGACCATCCCATGAGAAATGCTGAGGTCAACCTCAGTAATTACATTCCAATCCCCACTCCCATCCTAACCTGAAATGAGATCAAGAGCCACAGGGACAGATGTTTGGGAGTGAGTGAAAATGTAACAGCACAGAGATATAATCTAATAAAGTCACCAACGAAAAAGGTAGAAATACGAGTATAGAAGAATAACTCCTGCAATTCTATACCAAAAAATACACACGGACACCGATTAAGTAAGTCAGCAAAGATGGCAATGTGTGACTTTTGAATACATGCTGATGGTTCAAGGCAGGGATTAACTGAGCTACCGTTAAGCAGACATAACAGATGTGGTAAGTACTACTGCAATCTTCTTTTCAATTATCACAGCATAGCATGTTGGTACTGGTAGTCCTAATGCTATCAATTTGAGACTTACTCAAGATAAGGAAAAATGTGAGCCAGGCATGGTGGCACACGCCTGTGATCCCAGCAACTCAGGAGACTGAAACAGGAGGATAGCAAGTTTGAGACCAGCCTCAGCAACTTAGGGAGACCCTGTCTCAAAATACAGAAGGAAGGAAGGAAGGAAGGAAAGAAAGAAAGCCACTGAGTCCAATCCGCACCCCTGAGTCCAATCCCTAGTATCATCATTCCTCCTACATCCTACAGAGAAAATAAAGGTCCACTGGTAATTTATACTTTCATATAGATTCCCCCCCCCCCCCGTAACAACCCAACCTCCAACCTAGACCTAAAGTCACAAAATGCTGATGCTAAATAGTTCACTGGAGCCAGTGGAGATTTAGGAGAACCCTGGTGTGCTGGAATAAAAATTTCTGTAATTGGAAAAGTTCAGGAAATATTTAGTGAAACAATTAAGTTTTACTTTAGGAGTTTGTCCATCATATAGAACTTCTCAGAGCTCTGTCTCCAAGAATGAGATATCATTGGAACCCTTTACAAAACTGCTTCTCCCTCTAAAGTACCTATTCAGGTTGTAAGATGTAGCACTATTACTTTCAACAGACTGGTTGGTGCAACTGTGTGCATGTTAAGGACAAGACTATATCTTATTCTTTCCCTACCACTCACACATTCCTTGACAAACGGCAGAAACACTAAATATCTGGTGAATGGAAAACTCATTGTTATAATGCACTTATAAAAACATAACATTCATTGCTGGTGAGGGCATTCTCTTCACAGTGAGCTAAAGTTCCAGGAAATCAGCCAGAAGATCCTGATAACAAGAGCAACAACCTATAGCCCCCATTTCCTCTTCATACAGTCATAAGGTAGGTGTCATTAAATGTATAATAAGTAATAGAACATAAAATTGAGAATATTTTTAGTACCATGAAAGAATAATGACAAAGGATTTGCACAAAATAACTTCAAAATGAAAAGCAGAATACAAAACTGAATTCAAAACATGATTCCCATTTTGAAATACTGGCAGATGTGTACATGCACACCCACAAACATTCATACTCATGTATTTGAAGGAAGAAAATGTGGGAAGGAAATGTGTAAAAATGTTAGTAGTGATTTTTGTCTGGGTGATAGGGTTACCATCATTTTTTCCCCAATATATCCATTTTTATAAAGAAAAACTAGAATATAAATCTACTTCTTAATTCTTCAAAATTTTTCAACGCCTAAGTATTCTTTGTCTACCTCATAACTATATTCAAATATAACAATGTGTTAACTTTAGGGTTTTATATTTAGTAACATGTCCAGAAAGTATGAGTGAGGCTATACTGCTCCTGTCTGAGATGTGATCATAGTATGATGATGCAAAGGTGATCAAAAGTACGTGTTCATGGGGGAACACTAGGTGATGAATCTCACTGAATGACTTTGGTTGTTTCTCCACTTCAAGTTCACATGTTGAGGGCAAGGATTTTGAACTAGAAACACACAAGGATAAATGTGGAGATCTTCCTGGAGTGCCATATAACCTAGGGAGGGTGGACAGTAATGATATCAGCCATCTATAAAGGCAAATATAGCATGTAATACAGAATGTCAAGTTTATTTTTTTCTTTCATGTTTTTGATGCATTATAATCATACATAGTGGTGGAATTTGTTGTTATATTGTGTTCATAAACAAATATATAACAATAAAATTTGGTTAATATTATTCCTCAGTATTTCCCTTTCACTTTCCTCTTCCTTCCCCCAGTCACTTTACTGATTTATCTGCAATTTTTATGAGATTTTTCCCCCTCACACCACCTTATTTTTATCTAGCTTCTACATGTGACAGAAAACATGGGACCCTTGACTTTCTGAGTTTGACTGATTTCACTTAATGTCAAGTTATGTTCATTTTGTTTTAAATGACCCGATTTAATTCTTCTTTATTAGAATGCCAAATTTAAATGAACATTTAAAATAAAGGTTTCCAAAGGAAGTTTAAACTTGTTACAGTTTGGGACAGATACAAATTCACTATCCTTGAGCAGTTTTTCCAAAGTTTGGGGAATACCAGGAAGGGAGAGGTATACCTACTCAGGGAGGTGTTCCCCCTCCCCTAACAGCAGGAACAGAGGGTGACATTCTATTATCTCTAATCTTCATGAGATTCTGATGTCAGAAGTCAGGGCCAAAATTTCTTTAGATTGCTGACAACACTTTGAAGGGAAGAAGAGGGCTGGCGAAAGATGGCCCTGCTCCTCTGAAAGTAAAAGGACTGGTGACAGGAACAGTGGGTATGATTAAATGAAAAACACCTTTTCCAATTTCACATTCAAATCTATAGAGATGTGCAATGAAACAGCAAGACTGAATGCCTTTAGGAGATGTGAATTCCTTCTTTGGCATGGAGCAACCATGAGCTTTCAAAGACTTAGACCTGCGATTTTCTTTTAGTTGATAAAGAAAATCTCTGTACAAGAGCCTTTGCAAGATTTTAGAGATTTTTCTAGCATAAAGTTGTATATGCAATTATGTGTCTTAAAATGTCCCATGATCACTTTGGAAGAAACATTGGTGTATGTCCATATATATATATATATGCATGCCAGCATGTGATCAGAAGTTATTGCTAAGCAGTAGGAATATGAGTTGCTTATTTTTTTATTTATATTTTTCTACAAGCTTTTTATAACTTAAAATATCTAAAAGAAATTGATTATATCTACCTATACAGTCATATACATGGACAAATACATGTACATACATGAAAAACAATCTGTTATTTGGTTAACTCCAAACCTTCAGTCTTATCTATGACAATTTTTACCATTTAGAAGCTACCATTCAAATCTCATCAGAAATTCAAATAAAAATTCATAAAATTTTTTGGCAGCATTAAGAGTACTAAACCGATTTAAAGTATTTGAAAGTACATATGTCACTATATAGCACATATGTCACTATATAGTAATGATGAATAAAAATGAAACCTTAATGATATGTATCTTAACTCTTTTTCTTATCAAAGCAAATGGAACACACTGATAGTACTTACCAACCCTAATCCCTTCGGGAAAAATACACCAGATAAAATATGACAGACCAGGCTTTACTATCTTCCCATTTTATATAAATCCAAGCTGAAGATAATAAATCACACTGTAACCATGGTTACCAGTTCCAGATAAGAGTTGCATCTCCTATTAGCATTAGCTGTGTTCACAAATTTTGTCTTCTATTTGTCACATCAGCTCTACAGATGCATTTTAATCTTGTTTTAGAATTAAACAGAACTCAGATTTTACCCATTTAAGGAAGAAAGTATATTTCTGAATTATACATCTTTCCATCCCAAACAAATGTATCTAGAGAAAAAACTGTTGAAAAGGGAGATCAAATATCAGATATGCAAACAAAAGCCAGTTATCATGTTTAAAAGAATTTTTTCTCCTCAAAGATGAAAAAATATTAGTAAACAGGATTGCTCCTAATTACATACTTTCACTAACTGGAGAATCCGTCTCAAAGAACCTGGCCATACTTCTCTAGCAAGTCGGGGCACATCTTGCCACTACTTTCATTGTGGTCTCATTGAATTGCTTTTGCAAAAATATAAGTTTCTAGGAAACACCAAAGACACATACACACCATGCCAATAGGTACTTCAGCTCAACCTAAAAATAGCATCTTTAAAATTAGGGGTTTACAATTCCAAATCTCTGACTATAATGCAGAGGAGAAAATAATGTAAAGGAAATAACTAAATTGATACAATAGGACCTAGCAGAAATCACCTCTTCATCCTTTGTTGTTTGCAGAATAAAATAGACATTAATATTGCTGTTTGTATATAGGTGACTGTATGACCAATGTGATTCTGCAACCTGTACAATCAGAAAAATGAGAAATCATACCCCATTTGATTCAAATGTATGAATTGTCAATATCATTGTACTGTCATGTGTAGCTAATAAAAAAAATATTTTATCCTAATTTGTGACACAGAAACCATGAGATGGAGCGACACCTAAACATATGGTATGAATTTGGAAACTAGGACCTCAGAACAAAACAGTAAATGATCATTTTTTAAAGGACTTTAATGGAGGAAAGAAAAAGAACAATGGAGTTTTCAATCTGTTCTCCAGAATAACCTTCTTAATGAAGAGAGTGACATAGACGACTTGAAACAAAAGAAGATAAAGAACCTGGAGACACATCAATGCTTGAAATACATGGCAGCCACAAATGACTTGATGACACACTTGTATATTTAGGGGCTAAACAGTGATGATTTGCCTAAGCAGTGCCGACATCCCTATTAACGTGATTTTTAGCTTGTTTGCCTTGGTTATCTGAGAAACTGGTCAAGAAATAATGAAAATTAGGCAGAAACTCTTGAAACTAACAAAGAGCTTCATTTAAAACTCTAAGCTCCTAAGGGGAGCTACTCTGCTATTTTTAACTATATCATGCAATGCCAAAAATTATATGTAGGCATTCACCATATGTTTTTGATGAAGTTTATGGGGGCAACTTCCAAAATGTAGCTCTGCTTTAAATGGTGAGAATATCAGATTTACAGCCAAAACTGTGGATATGAATCGCATTTATAGCAAAACTGTTTCATATTATAGACTGTATCAACCTGAGCCAGTCAATGAACCTTCTGGAGATGCAGTCCTTTCATCTGTAAAATAATGTTCTCTCTTAAATTAGATTATGGGTACA
Organism: Urocitellus parryii; assembly: GCF_045843805.1. Lineage (NCBI taxonomy): Eukaryota > Metazoa > Chordata > Mammalia > Rodentia > Sciuridae > Urocitellus > Urocitellus parryii. The sequence continues at coordinate 149,376,645 of NC_135535.1, forward strand.
AAATGAAAAATATCATGCATTTTCAAAACTTTCGTTGGTTAAAAAAAAAAATACTACTTGGGCTGGGGATGTGGTTCCAGCGGTAGCGCGCTCGCCTGGCATGCATGCGGCCCGGGTTCGATCCTCAGCACCACATACAAAGATGTGTCCACCGAGAATTAAAAAATAAATATTAAAAAAATTCTCTCTCTTAAAAAAAATACTACCATGAAAAGATTTTTTCCTCTAAATTAATATGAAATTTGTTTATGAGCATTTTCCAGCTTCAATATTGCTGAAGGTAGCTCTCTTAAAAAAATCTAAGCCTACAAACAAATCTAGAACACCCACTAAAAAAGATCACTTCTAGCTACGCACTGCAGCACATACCTGTAATCCCAGCAATTCAGTAGGCTGAGGTAGGAGGATCACAAATTCAAAACCAGTCTTAGCAACTTGGGGAGGCTCTAAGGGACTTAGTGAGACCCTGTTTCAAAAAATAAAAAGGGCAGGGGATGTGACTCAGTGGTAAAGCACCCCTGGGTTAAATCTCCAGTACCAAACAAACAAACACTTCTATTTGTCAGGCAACCCCCCTTTGTGAAGAACAGACAATTTGACAATTCTGCATGCCCCCATGGAAAATTCCTGCTTAAATCCACGCTTATTTTAACTCCAAGAGTGGGTAAGAGAAACAGGACCTTTAATGTTAATGTCTTTGAAAATAAAAATAAATCTGTCCTCCTTGAAACTTCACAATTATAAGAATTTGCAAGGAATAAATATGGATACAAATGAGAAGCATAAGGGGAATTGCCCATTTATGTCTGGGAAAAGACAGTTCATAATGTATAACTAGAATAAGACATTCAAGTCTAAATAGCCAAATTATAAGACATGAGCCACAAAATAAGAAAATTAATAAAAGAATCACAAAGCTATTTTTTTTCCTGTATTATTGAGTTCTGAATCTAAAGAAAGCAAGATTTGGGGACACAAAATTCAAGTGAATGTTAAGCAATGATTTATGTGGACACACACACACACCCCTTTCAAGGAAGCCTAAGAATAGTGGAAGATATGAAGTGTTCTATTTCTCAATGTGAAGGGCTATTACAACCAATAACAGCAGTAAGATATTGAATGCTAGCTCCATATGGTCACTTTCATCTAAAATAAAATAAAAATGTATAAAAGTAGAAACCTCTTGGAAAGTCCAAGAACTTCTCATAAAAATTATCAAAATGGCTGAGAGAAAAAAAAAGTACAATCATTTTGAAAACCATTTAGCAGAATTGTAGGACTCTATTTTTTTTTCACAGTAAAAAAACATGAAGAAAGAAGTTCAAAGTGGACAGGTTTAAGTATTTTCATGCAATTTATAATTACCCTGCTGGATGGGCACCCCTGGGATGATACCTAAGCAGGTGAATTTGTAAAGCTGAGAATAAACTATTGACAATTGTTATGAAATCAACTATCACACCCACTAATAATATTTTCTTATAATGAAAAATGAAATCTTATTCCTCATTTGGGGACAGGGATTGAGGAGAGAATTCATTATTAATCCTCAAATGAGTTTTTCCCCCTGTGACATAACATTGGGGACAGGAGATTTTCCAAACATCTCTTACTCTGAAGCAGCCAACAACAGCATTTTTGGCCAACAAACCAGAGTAGGTCATTAGTCTGATCCAATGGGGTCCTTTTGAAGATCTGAAAGTTTAAGGTTGAGACTTTAGAAAATTGCCATTTCTCATAATTTGTGGTTTTGTTCTTAAGAGTCACATTTTTTTCCAGCAATGCTAAAAAATTCTGCAGCTATTTTAGTAGGTTTTTATGATAGAGGATTTTATACAGTGGTAGAAACAAAAACTGAATGGCATGAAGAATGACTAATGAAAACTTCATGAAACTACCATTATAGCTTTTTCAATTATGACAGTAAATATTTAAAGACAATTGTGATGAGATAAATGGTAATTCTTACAAGTGTATATAGATAATTTTTAATGATGAGAGCAAATTATTTCCAAGAATGAGGAAAAACTGATAAGGATATATATTTTGGATACTTTAATCTACCTTCACAATTTGTTAGCATGATTTGAAGAGAGAAAATCATATTTTTGGGTTAATTGTTTATTGATGAAACTATTTTTATTAAAAGAAGCAAAATTTAATAATATTTAATTAACACCACTCACAGAAAACCAAATGAAGTTTGCTAGTAAGTAAGAGTACAAACTTTAGAGTCAAAAGATCTGCATTATAATCTGAAATTTTATTTCTAAATTTATACCCTAAGGATTATAAAACCTGCATTACAGGGTTATTAGAAGTTCTGAATAGGGTAGAAAATGAAAGTATATAATATTGTTCTTGATATAGGAACATAATCACAGTTTTTATTATCATTAACAATGTTTAGAAAAGACAGATGTTCCCAAGCTATTGATCTTACCTAAAATAGCTAAATATCTCTAGATGTATGCAGATGAAGCCATTTTAAAGGTTTACTTTACCTACCAATTTTTAATAAGTTGAACTACCATGGCTGGTTGTTTTAGGAATTGGTGGAGAATAAATGAAAACAGATCATGACAATTGAATTTTTCTGCCTTAAGGAAAAAAAAATAAAAGTACATTAAAAGGATGGACTGTCATTTCTTGGTTTTGAGGGTTTTAGAAATCACAGGATCAAATACAGAATTACACACCTGCTAAAAATTTTCCAGAGACTTCAAGAAAAATACATTTCTTTACTGTAAAGCTGCAATAGAACTAAACAGTTCTAAGGCAAGGAAGATAATTCTAATTTGCATACCTCTTTTTATAGACTGGTGGCATATATGAAGATTTAGCCAATTATGTTAAGCAAAATCATATTCCTCAAGTCCCTGTTCAAACACAGTGATCTGCCTGGAGTTTTGTAACACAGAGTCAAAATTAACCCTCAGAATTTTACAATGCTTTTAATTATTTATCACATATTGACTTGTTTTATAATATTTTTACAATAAGATTTTTTTTCCCTTGTATGTTACCTGAAGGAAGGGGCTCAGCGTGTCTCTTTGATTTCTCTGTCTACATTATTTACAGTTACCCAGTACATTTGAAGATGACCAATAATTGTAAGGGTGGCAGGCACAGGCTAGGTGAAACAAAGGTAGTATTAAGGAAATGTGGGTGCTTTGGAGCACTAATAAACCAATACTGATTAGACTAGAGAGAAAGACTAAGAATTATAGAGCAGACCAAATTTGGGGGAAGGTGATGAGTTCAGTTTAAAATTTTTATGAAAGACACAAATTGGTGTATACTTTGTATACTACCAGAGATATGACAAATTGTGCTCTATATGTATAATATGAATTGCAATGCATTTGGCTATCATATACGAATTAAATAAGTAAATAAAAAGAAAGTTCAAGACCTACATGGAGGAATTCCTTCTATAGAGGATTTATCAGCATTTTCAAGATATCAAGAGTCAAGGAGTTGGGAGTGATGGTGCATGCCCGTAATCCCAGTAGCTCAGGAGGCTGAGACAGGAGGATCTCGAGTTCAAAGCCAGCCTCAGCAAAAGTGAGGACCTAAGAAACTCAGTGAGACACCGTCTCTAAATAAAATATAAAATAGATCTGGGGATGTGCCTCAGTGGTCGAGTGCCCCCCCCCCGAGTTCAAATCCCCAGTATACCTTCCCCTGCAAAAAAATAAAAAATAAAAAAGTCATGGCTACAGATAAATTCATGTATACAGAATGATTAAAAGGAGAAGAGGATGCAATTAGACTCTCTAATGGACTAGACTACAAAGTAACCACTTGTGGCCCAGAGATTTGGAAGCATTTAACTCCTTTGAGAAGAGGCCAAAAAAGGGAAATGGGAAAGCTTACAACAAAAACTGTTACTCAGCTTCAATAAAGTATGTCAATTATTGGTGCATCTACCATTTATCTGATCATTTAACAAATATGTCAAGGCCATTGCTAGAAACTGGAAATACAATGACATAAATGACAAATTGTGCTCTATATGTGTAATGCAAGAGGATAATAAATGTGGAAATAAGACGGGGGAAGGTTATTACCAAGAGCTCCCTGGATATCCAACTTGGGTATTCAGAAATTTTGTTCTTTTTGTCCCTGAACTATAGATGAAAATTACAACTTGATGATACTTGCCAGGAAGGTCAATCAACTAACTCTACAAACTCTGTTCACTCTCTGATCATAATAGCCATTTTCTGCCCAAAGGAAAATTTACATAAAAAAGTGAACAAAAGTTTTGGATTTATTATGGTTTGGATTGGAAATATCCCTCCCAAAGATCATGTGTTTAAGATGTGGTCCCCAAGGCAGCAATGTTCAGAAGTGGGAACTAAGATTAGGTGATTGGATCACTGGGGCTATGACAACATCACATCAATGTATTTTAACCCCTTAATGGATTCATAGCTTAATAGGCTTTATTATAAAAGTGAGCTCTAGCTCTCTCTCTTTCTCTCTGCTTCCTAGTCACCATAAAGTGAGCAGCTTTTTCTTCCACCACATGCTTTCTGCCATGGCGTTCTATATCACTGAGACCCCAAATCAGAGCCAGGTGACCCCGTACTGAAACCTCAAACCAAAATAAATCTTTCCTCCTTTAAGTTTATTTTCTCTAGTATTTTGTCACAATAACAAAAAGCTGACACAAGACCCATTCATTTAACACTGTCAGTTATCATGTTCATTTATACATTAGCATCTGAAAAATTTGGTTTGTTAGGATCATTGCCCTGGGACTAGACTGTCAGTAATGCACTGACAAATGATGCTACTGGATTTTCAAAGTTAAAGCATCAGCTTTGAGAAGCCAGTGACTTCACTGAGGTACCATATTTTATGAAGTTCTGCCTAAACAACCATTCAATCTCCCTGGCTATTCATAGTATTTCATTAACACCACTCACGGAAAACCAAATGGAGTTTGCTAGTAACTAAGAGTATAAGCTTTAGAGTCAAAAGATCTGCATTATAATCTGAAATTTAATTTCTAAATTTATACCATAAGGATTTTAAACCTGCATTATGAGGTTATTAGAAATTCTGAATGGGGTAGCAAATGAAAGTATGTAATATTGTTCTTGACATAGGAACATGAAGGTGTGGTCCCCAAGGCAGTAATGTTTAGAGGTGGGACCTAATATTAGATGATTGGATCACCAGATCTATGAAGTTTCCCTTTAAAGGTTAATCAGACGAATCTAATTAAGCCTGAACAGTAGAGGATACAAAGAGAACCAAGGAGTATTTTCCTATTAAATGCCGATCTTTCGACCTGCTAATGTCTAATCCCAAATCATCATGATGAAGATTTTTGGAAATCCCACCCAAAGATTGGCACAAGGCAACATGAGCGTGTCTTAAAAGTGACTTCATCATATCTGTTGGCATGATAATATCCCTGACTCTAGCCAAAGTCATGCTCATATCTGCTTTTGAGTGAGATTTCATGGATCCTACTGGCTACAAACACAAGCCACACATTTGAACTTCCTATTATAATGCTGAGAACAAAAGCCATTGTACCATACGCTCATTTGCCTCCTAGCACAGTCACCAAAACATACTGTTTGCATTTCCAAAGGGCCACAAAGGCCTACGGTTCCCCCAGAGCTTGGGTTTATAATGCACACTACCAAAGAGACATACCTAAAGACAGGCACTTACCAGAGGCAATAGTGGACACTGCTATGAGGCCCTGGCATTGCTCCAAAAGTGAAAGTCAGATCTGAGTCCTGGCACTGCTTTCCTTTTCTGTTCTCCAATTCTCGTATTTCCTCCCACTTCCCATATTGCTCTCTTGATTATGAAAAGTGATGCCTTCTGTCATATCCTGTTATTCCCCAGTTCCTAACTCCAAACCCATAAGCCTCATGCCTGGTAGATCTGACTCACAGGGTGAAGCTCTACCTGGCAATGACCATCACTGGATATTGGACCCAGAGCATCTGCACCATCACCTATTCCAAACCCTTCCTTTGCAACAGGGGACACATGGACATCCAGAAAGTTTAAGCAAATTGCCTGGCATCAGCAAAAGGGTATCCTCCAGAACCCAGATTTCCTGATTCCCAAGCCTCAGGTATTCTGTGTTTTCCCTGCAGCTAATCATCAACTGTCTTCAAATAAAATTTTCTTCACCAGATTTACAAGTCTTTCCAGAGACCTAACCAAAATAACTATAGCCACTCTTGGTGTTTTAATTACTAAAGCCAAATGAAATCAAGATTTTTACCCAAGAGACTGATCCTCAGGAAGAAAGAAAATTCAACACTGCATGTTCATAAAGAAAAAGAACTCATCACAGGATTTCCCTAAATGAAGTGTTTCAAGGAAGGATATGCAGTAGCCACATCCTCCTCGTGCTGAATATGGTTGTGTCAGTGCTAAGATGGGCGAGGTACATTATCTTGTTTAATCCTTTTAGACAATTATAAATAGTATTTTCATCTTCATTTTGTATATAAACTGAAATTCAGCAAAATTAAATATCTTCTTATTCCCAAGAAATTGTAGGCAGCAAAGCTGGGATTTGAATCAAGATCTGAATCCAGGGCCCAGACTTTCAGTTACCATAAAATGACAAGTCTTCTGAAGATAAAAGCATAAAATATGATGATTCATAATAAACGAAAAGATTCCTACCTCTATTATCTCTACTGTGAAAACTTAATCCAAAGTAATGACGATAATATTCCAAAATACTTTTACATGTCTTGTACAATCTTCACCAAACATACAGCCATGGCATCCAAATTGTAAGTCAGTAAACAACATGTCCTTTTGTACCCACTTACCCATTCTCTCCTCTTTTCATACTCCTGTTCCTTCAAAGAGAATTTTCAGCATGGTGAGAAACAGGATGAAACAGAACTTGGATTCAATGGGCTCTGCTCAGCTCTTTTAGTATGCATTCAAAAGTTAACTGGTATTTTTTTATATCAATATGTAATAGCAATTTTAAAATAGAACAGAACATTTTGTAGGCCTGTGCTTTTGATGACATAATGGTTTGGATGGCTAGATGTTCTCTGTTATTTCCCATTCCAGTCTACAGGAATGCACTATGACACCTTCTAACCTTGCCCAGGTAAACTATACCCTCCATAGGCTCATCAATAACCTAGCTAAGACCTTAAGAGAAGGCAGGGAGAGAATCTGTAATTATTTATGCCAAGGCTTAGGCCACCAAGGGCTTGAATAGACTTCCAAAAGACACACAGTTGACAAAATATCTAGGTACTGCCTACATTTTAAAAATATTCAAAGTGAAGTGACTTAGACAAGTTTACAATCCTAGAGAGAAGCAAAACTAAGATGGGGACCCTGACTTTTGCCTCTTTATACCACATGCATGCTCCTGGAAATCTTTTTTCATTCTTGTATTCAATGGTCTAAATCAACATAAGCAATAGAAAGTATTACTCAAATTCACTAGTGATGACGACCAGGCAGATATTGAAAAGTATATAAGCTATTTAAGAGATATAAGATGGGCAAATTCAGAAAAAGAGAGATACGAAAAACTACAAATTGAGAAGGACAATGGGAATAATGAGAAACCATCTCAGGTAATATTTGTGACTGCAGGATTACAAACCAAAAGTCATAGTGACAGTGAAAGTTTATCAAGTGAATTAATAAAAGAAAAGAGCTAGTCTAGGATATTCATTATTCAAATTCTGACTCCTCTATTTGGTGATATTTTGGTGGAAATTAGATGATATGAAATAGATATGATAATGATTTGGGGTTCTGTTTTCATCCATTATCTATTAGAGATACATACTAAAGAATTTATGAGGGGAATAATATGACATTTGGGGTTTGTTTTAAAGTAGTTTAGCAATAAGCAGAGATAGAGACTAAATGTGTGATAAAAGAGAAATGAACCCCAGGAGTGACAATGAGTTGATAATTAGGTTTCATGATGGGTTGGGAGTAGTTCATTTATATTATTCTCTTTTGGAAAAAAAAAATATATGCAGTCTGCTCATTACCAGAGAGAATTAAGTGACGGGCTTATGTATACACAAAGGAGAAAGAGGCATAAAAAATACAGAGTACTCAATTCCTTACCTGATGACAGACTCAACATTACTATTTTGAAAGTCAACAGAGAATTTTAGCAGCTCCCAACCATCACATCAAGTCAGAGTTGATAATTTCCAGCTTGAGTTGAACTTTTAAAAATTATGTTGATTTTTTGAAACCAATTTAAGATGAATCCAATGTTCCTTTTCTCTTGACATCATATAAAACACTCATGTTTCAGTGTTCCAAACCTACAAGCATGTGTTCTATGTGTATATAAATTGTTTAATTTCTAAAAATGGCATTTACTTAACTATATCATTGATATAATTAAATCTTGCAATAAAACTCATGAGAAGCAAAGAAATCTGACAAAAGGTTCCTAGTTTCAAGAAGTATTATGGAGGAAAGAGCCCCAGAACACACAGGAAATCAGAACGCCCGATTATGGTGCTGCATAAATCTTTTACCAACTGGAAACTCGGACAAGTCACTCAACACTCGAGTCCCAGAATTGTCATCTGTGCTATGACTGGATTCTATTGTATACTGTCCAAGGTTCCTTTGGTTCTAACATCCGAGCAGTTGAAGCCTGTTTCTCCCTCATCCACACCTGTTCAGGAACCCAGTCTCACCACAGATTATGACACTTCCAATTTTAGGAAGGCTCCAGGACTCAGCAAGTGCAATGGATGGAACAGTAAAGAGAAGTCTATTTCTGGCCTTTTTGTCAGACATGAGTACAGTCACACAACCAGGCAGAGAAGCTCGGAGTCATATCCAGTCAAATGGAAGAGATTATCGCCAGGGAAGAGTTTAATGATGTGGTCAGTCTGACACAAGGCAGGGTCTTAGGAACACTCATAGGGGATGCAAGACCCCTAAAAGAAAGGGAAAGGTAGGGAAGACACCACTGATAAATCACCCCAGAGTACAGCCCTCCCAGGGTGGGCTAGGTGTCCTGAGTGTTCCTTCTAGCCTTGTGATCACATCTCTGTGTGAATTTATAATAAGCTGTGTAAGCTGGTGGGGCAGAGCCTGGGGCTTTGGCACTCCCCATGTATCTCCAGCTTTCAGGACAGTGTCCAGTACACTAACTTGCGTTTGCTAGGGCAGTAATGACCACACAGGATGGTATGGAAAATGTGAGCACAGTTGGCACATTGAGAACATTCTATCTAAAGTATTAAAGTAGTACACTTAAAAACCAGCTTTTTAAAAGAAGGGTTTTGGGCAAATTCCAATGTGAGGATAGGGGAAAAAATGAGATAGAAAAATAAAGAGGAAACCAACAAAAAAAAAAAAGAGAGAGAAGGAATTTCTATAAGGACTTAGGCTGAAAAGTAAAAATTAAGAAGAATGGAACAACATATTTTGTGGACTGATTCTCCAGTTCCACCAATTGGCAAGAGTTATCTGCACACTAGCAGTAGTTATTTCCAATCAGGAGCTCCTGGGCAGTGGAGCACATAAAACAAGAGTAATGAGAAACTCCTTAGTTAAATCCCATGCATGCATATATAAGAGAAGTGGAAAAAAAAGTTGATTAGTTTTAAATAAAATATTAAGCTTTGATTAGATTATTAGTATGATCAAATTTTATAAGCTTGTGTTCCAAACCTTCTGTTTTATTATCAAATCCATCTGCAGTCAATATTTGATTCATAAAACACTCCAAGCCAGGAATCTTAGGCTAAGAAGTAATTTTATATTAAACTAAAACTATTCTTGATATATTCATGCCAATACAAAGAAAGAAATGCATCCCCCCCAACTTTCTGTAGCATATATGGTAAAATGACTTTTAAGATGCTTTAACTCCTAAAAGTAAATGTTAAGCTATACAATCATGTCACTTAACAAGGGGGATATGATCTAAGAAATGAGTTCTTAGGTTATTCATTCTTGTGCATACATCACAGAGTACTTATACAAACCTAGACGGTACACCAATGCACCTAGGCTATATGGTATACACCACTGTATATGTTCATAGATGACCAAAATTTTATTAGGTATTGTATAACTTATTTACAGACTAATAAAATTAAAGCTTTACTAAGATTCTGCTTGATGCTACATTTTTAAGTTAAGGAACCATATTTCTTATCAAATTTAATAGCACAAGTATATTATTTATTCTGAAAATTAGAGCTGGGGGAAAAATTAGAAGACTTTTTTTAAGGGATAAAACCAAGTAACAGAAATTTATACTTTTTTTTTAAAGACATTGAATATATTAGTTCTAGATACTCAAGATTTCTAGTACTTTGCATAGCATTTAATTAGCCCACCCAAAAGAGTGAATCACCCCACATATAGTATTGAAAAGGGAAAGAAATTAAGGAAATAAATTAATCAAATTAGAAAGTTACATATTTAGAAGCAATTCACAAAAAGAAATTGAATACCAAATGTTTCAGATAACATTTTGGCTAATGCTTCATTAAGCAAAACTAGAGTAGTCAAAAGAATAAACTGAATGAGAAAGGGGACTGAAGTTCAAATGGAAATGCCCATAAGAATCATGGAGGTGGGAGAGGAAAGGGGATTGTTTGGTAAAATGTACATCTCCAGGTGCCAGTTGAGAAATTCTGAATTGGAAAGTATACCTTCCCCCAAATTCTCTGGAAATGTGACTTAGGACCTGTATTTTTAATAAATTTCCCCAATACTTCTGATGCTCTTGGTGGTTGAAGTATATCTCTGAAATCTTGGTGGTTGGAGTATATCTCTGAAATCTAATTAAAAGCAATTCATGGGATGAGAAAAATTACACTTATGAATAGAATTTAGGTTGCGTGCTTTTTCTTCTACATCAAAAGAAAGTAAGGTACAGGAGAAAAAAGGCATGATAAGGGTAGAGAATTAGGTTTTAAAATATTTAATCATATGAGTAGATACCATCTGGATTTCCCTTCCATATCAGCTAATTAAAATGTTTGCCAAATGTAATTCAATTTAAGAAAATCCCTAAAGCCAGATTTTCTCTTACTTCAAAGTATAAATGCTTGGACAAGTTTACACGTGTCCTGGGAGAGGAGAAGGACAGGGTTATTAGCAAGTCTGGTGGTGCCACTAATTGCAGAGGAAGAGCTCCTAAAAAGATGTGGAGAAATGCTTAGATTTTGTTAACACACTTGAGATGAAATTCACACATTCACACAGCGTACAACTCACTCATTTATGGTGCAAAGTTCTAGTATTTTTATAGAGTTAAGTAAACTTCATGATTAATTATAGAGGATTTTATTACCCCCCCCACCAAAAAAAAACCCTGATAAAAATCAATCTCTATTCTCCTTTCCTAGGACATTAAGAATCTACTTTCTCTATAGTTATGCTTGTTCTGAATATTTTAAGGAAATGGAATCATAAATTATTGACCTCTGTGTCTTCCTTTATTTAACGTGTTATCCGTGTTCTAGCATACATAAGTATTTCATTGCTTTTTATTATTCCCCACAAGTCAATTCTTCAACCGTGAGTTTAGAAAAGAAGAATCCTGATAAGAGCCTTCATTTATTCATATATCTGACAATAAGCCACATACTGGAGACTATTAATTGTTTAAATCAAAGACTTGATCTTTGATATGATTTGATGTTACCAAATATGGTCTTAGAAATTTTTGCTCATTTCCATAAATAGACTCCAAACAGAAATGGAAACTATATGCTATTTTTCTAATGCCAAAACACAATGGACAATTCCAGGCAAAAGTATAGTGCTTTCATTATAAGTAGCTTCTTTTGAAATAAGGGATAATTTCTATAATGGCCACAACTCCATAATCACAAGGAATTTATAATCCAAAGTTGGACAAAAATAAGCACAAATAACAATACTCCAAGACAAAATATAAATATTCAGTTGCCCTGTGCTAAAATATCCAGTATCAATAGCTTCACCAAGGCACATTGACTTTTATCATGGATATACTAAAATATCAACTCTAAAAGAACAGGAACATTTTTCTTGTTCCTTGATAAATCCCAAGCCACCAGGATCAAGGCCAGTGTAGGAAAAATATTAATTTTTGTTAGCAATTATTGCTACATGTTATATATTAAATCATTAGCTGCTTTGAAATTTAATTTAATTTGAAACTTAAAAATAAATTTCTTGCAAAAAAATTACTCATTTTAGAATTATTAAAAAAGAAAAATACAGCTAGGCACGGTGGTACATGCCTATAATCCCAGAGACTCAGGAGGGTGAAGCAGAAGATTGTGCATTCAAATTCAGCCTCAGCAATTTAGTGAGGCCCTAAGTAACTCTTTGAGACCCTGTCTCTAAATAAAAGAGAAAAACAGCTTGGGGATGAGGCTCAGTGGTTAAGTGCCTCTGGGTTCAATCTGGGGTGGTTGGTGGGGATGAGATTAAACTGTTGTCACATAACTGAGAAAAAAGCCATAATTAATATTTAGTACATTTTTTCAGCTTTTATTATGCATATCCAGGTATACTAATTAGTATTTTATATATATTGCATGCACATATATGTATTTAACACTTTTTTTAGTTGTTGATAGAATTATCATTATTTTACGTGATGCCAAGAATTGAACCCAGTGCCTCACACATGCTAGCAAAGTGCTCTACTACTGAGCTACAACCCCTGCCCCATATGTCTACATATTTATCATATATAGTTTGACATTTCACTACTGCTTTTAATAGATGTCATATATGCTTTTAAATATTAATTTCATGGACTACTGTTTTCTCATTTATAAAATACAACATTTAATATATACACAGGGTTCAAAGGCAGGCTGGTAATGTGCTTGCAAATGAAATGAAATGGTCTTTTCAAAAAAATGCAATCACATCTCCTCCGTTAATGAACTTTTAAAGAACAAACCTCTTTTGTAGGTAGAAAGCAAAACAAAGCCCTTGTACAATTTGAAGTCATGCTCATTTGTATTGAACAGGACAAAAATATTTTCTCACCCAAATTTATTTATCAAGGAACAGGTCACAACAAGTCAAGGTGACCTTAGCAAGATGTGCCTTAGTATTCTTGCCTTCTTTCCTCCAGTGCCCACCCTCACTTGACCTCTGTACCCATTGCTTTCTGCTACTCTCCTTTGCTGAAATCTGTGTGTATGTAGGATGAGCCTGGCTGGAGATAGCAGCCTGGGCTAGGTATAGTCACAGTTCTAAAAGCTCAGATGAGTCACTTTATTATTCAAAGCATGAATGTCTCAGCTATAAAAAAAGGAAAAAAAATTCAAAGCTCTGTACCAGTGGTTCTCAGAGTCTTGTATAGATCAGCATCATCTGAAAACTTGTTGGCACATTCTCAGGATCTTCCCCAGTCCTACTGAACCAGAAATTTTGGGACTCATCCCAGAAAATTTGTGTTAACATAGATCACTCTTGTAATAGAGGAAACAGTTGGGCAATCATTGCTCCACACCCTCTCAAACTTTCTAACTCGAGAAGAGGAGAACTCTACCCTCACTTTGGACTGCTGTCCTGGCTTCTTACTTCTGAGAAATATCAAGCAGAGAAGACTTGTGTGGGCTTGAACTATCACAACCAACCGGCCACCACCATTTGTAGATGCTCATCTGGCTTTATCCATGACTTGTCTAAAGCTAGTCCCTTTACTTCAGCATTTAATCCCGTGCTTTCCCCTACTCAAGTAAATGCTTCACCAATTCTTTGTCTCATTCAACATTTCTTTTAACAAATCATTTTAATTAGCATATAAAATTTATTTTCTCCATCTTAAAATTCCTCTCAATTTCCACTTCCCTTACTATTGTCACCATTTCCTAAAATTGAGGTTTGATTGGCATAAAGTAAAATGCACAGATTCTAAGTGTTCAGGTTAATAAATTTTGATCTAAAACTAACCACCAACCAAAACAAAACAGAAAGTGACTACCGTTCAAGTTCTTTCTGCCCCTTTCTGATCCTACCTCACATACTCAGGCCAAAAATCTGACTGGTAAAATTGAGATTAGTTTTGCCTATTCTACAACTTCATATAATGAAATTATATGTCTTTTGTGTCTATCATTTTTCCTCAATCTAACAAATCTAATATTCAATGTTGGGTGATATCAGTAATTTCTCAAAATTGTATTGCCCAGTAGTCTAGTATATGAATAGACAATACTACTCTTTTGTTGATGGATATTGGGATCAGTTCCAGTTCCTTATGACTAAGGCTGCAATGCATATAAGTCTTTTTGTAGACCAACTAGTGTTTCATAAAGAAACTAAGTTAGGGAGTAACCCAAATGGGTTATTTTCTTGAATAAATCTGTTCCTAAATTTCAGATTCAGTAACATACAGGAAGAACCTTTTTCTTGAAAACCCTACACTTTTCAATCAATCGCCCTTCCTCTATGAATGCAAAGCATAATGGTTTCAAAGCATTTGAGAGAACTATGACTCATGTCTTAATCCATAAATACTCCAGTCAAACATTTTTTCCTTTCCTTTCTATCCTCACCCAACCAACACTTTGTGCCTACTGTGTTTAGGACTAGATGTGAATAAGAATTGTCCCAGTCTTCCAGGAACTTTTGGAATAGCTGAACATGAAAGTAAATTGAAATATTTTAAGTGCAAAAATAAAACTATGCTCAAGGCACAATGCACCCCAAGAAGAAACTGATCAAATACTCGAGACACAGTAAGGTGTAGTGCTTAAGAACACAGATCTAAGAGCCAGACTACCTCAGATCAAATCTCAGTTTTCCTGGGCTCAATGGCCAATGCCTGTAATCCCAGAGGCTTGGGAAGCTGAGGCAGGAGGATTTCAAGTTCAAAACCAGCCTCAGTAAAAGTGAGGCACTAAGCAACTCAGCAAGACCCTGTCTCTAAATAATTAAATACACAATAGGGTGGGGATGTGGCTCTGTGGTCAAGTGTCAAGTGTCCCCAAGTTCAACCCCCTATCCTCCCACCTGCCACAAAAAAAAATGGGGTAGTTTCATCATTGTTGACTACCTGTGTGTGCTTGGGCATGTTGCTTCATTTCTTTATGACTCAGTTTCCTCATCTACAAAATAGGGATAGAACAGTGCCCACCCTACAATGTTTTGGGCTATTTAAGAGGAGTCCAACTTTAGAATACTCTCTGGCACCATATATCATCTGCCATCACCATTCATCATGCTCAGTTCTCAGGGTGGCACGTATAGAGTGAATAAGCCTTGAGGTGTTCCAAACCATAATCATTGTGCTGAAACAAAAGTAAATTAAGCACATGTGAGGCCCTGACCTGGATTCAATCTCCAACACACACACACACACACACACAAAAGTGGGATAAGAAAGTCCCTTGACATCATGATAAGGAATATCACTTGACAAAGGCGGAGTTGCTGACTGTAAGCAAGAATTACATCATCAGATAGAACTTGCAGAAATTCACTTAACTGGATGTGAAGAAGAAATTACAAGCGGGGGACTACACGAATTGAGATGGACAGATTCGTTAGATGACAGCTCTCAATCAGGAGGAGAAGGTAGCAATGTGGGGGGGAAAGGATGGACAGGAATATGAGAAAAATCAATGAAATTTGGTCACCAATTCAGTGCATGACCATTCGAGGATGATCGTTAGGGTTTTTAGTTGAAATGATTCAAGCTGGGAGTAGAAGAGTTGAGACGGCATTAAATTTGAGATTTTGTTGGCAATTTCAAGTTGAATTTTCCAACTTGATGTACAGATATGAAATTCTAAAGCAAAAAAAAAAAAAAAAGAAAGAAAGTATTGTGTAGATATAAGAACTATCATCACCAGTAAGGGTGATTGTTAAGTCATGAAAAGGATAAAAAAAACATATGCAGTGTGCCATTGGAGTGGAGATTTTTAAAACACAATCTTTGAAAATCCCAATACCTTAAAGTAGGCAGAAACAAGACAGCAGACACAATGGTTGATAGCCCAACAGCCATTCCATTTCACCACAAATGATCAGAACATGTCAAGCATGAGCTTTTCTGTCCTCTGCTAGTATCTAGTAGGTTAGGACTCCATCCAAGCCAGACAAATATAAGGTGAAGCTTCTGTGGATTTTTTTTCCTTGTTTAAATGAAATTGAAAGAACAATTCTTAATGAAATTGCTGAACTATTATATTGAGTTCTGGATTTTCAGTTACCTGAGTTAGTAATCACCTTTAATGTGTGAGCCAGTTTGAAATCAGGGTTCCTATTACTTAAAGTAGGAAATATCTTGACTGATAAAAAGCATTTGTACTAGAGATGAAAGAGAATTATTAGACTGGAAATGGAAAAAAATGCTGTTACTGAAATCAAGAAGGAAAAACTTCAATAAGGAAAGCACAAGAGTTTTATCATCTGCTCTATGTGTATGTGCATATAAATATATATTCTTTATGCTGATGTTTTTATGTACTTTGATTTAGGTACATGTGGCCTCTCTTAAATATTGTAGCAAAACTTGTGATTGAGAGTACTGTACATTCACTATTCTCTCTTCAGTCGACCCTAAAGTGTAGCATACAGTTCACAGTAAATACACATTCTTACGATGAAAGAAAACTGGTTCAACTCATTGAAAGTGTTTTATTTTAAGCTTATTTTTTAAAATTTGAGCAATGTTTTTTTAGCACTCACCATGGAAGATACTTTCTCAATTACCTTCACTAAATATATATTTTAAAATGCAGGAATAACAGCACTCTTGTGTGAACATTATTTGATGTTTATATTATTATATAAAGCTAATCTTATGAATAATATAACAGATTTGATGGTTTAAATATAGATGGCATAATGCAAATAATTACTATCTTATATAGGATACTTCATAGAGCAACATGAATTCTAGAAGAATTTATGAAGTTTTTTTTTTTTTTAAACCAAGCCTAGACAACTCTAACTTTATAAAAAAAACAAGAAATCTACCAATGCTTTCTCCACCAAAGAATCAGATTAATGGCATAAGGCAAGAGGAAACATGTAAGTCCTCATTTCCTTTTGCTAAAAAAAGAAGGTGGGTAGGCAGGGGGTGTAACTCTTATCCCCACAAAGAATGCTCACAAAGCAATAAAAAGTTCAGGCCAACAGCAAGCAGCAAATATTTTTAAGTATTAATTAATAAGACAATCTTAAGAAGTTCCTACCAAAGTTTTATAAACCAAAACTTATATCTGTGTCAGTGTCCTCTAAAAACCATACGAGATCCCTGACGTTAAGGTTCGTGCCCAGCATTTTAGATGCTTACTACTCGAAATGTGGTCCATGGACCAGTAGAACTGGCATCACCTGGGAATGCGCTAAAATGCAGATCTTCGGTTCCACCAGACCTACTGAATCAGAATCTGCATGTTGATAAAATCCTTAGTGCTTGATGGACACATTACAGTTTGAGAAGCATGCTTCTAAAGTATCGTCCCTTTGACCATTTAAGTTCTTACTGAAATAATACAGAGCCAATGACTCATGCTAGCAAATCTCAGTTCTAGTGCAGTGCTAAGTTGTGCACACAGGGCTCCAGAAAAAGCAAAAACAATGGGCCAACAGTCTGACTCAACACCAATAACAATGCCTTTCAATAAAAAACTGCCTTTTGATGAAGTACTACAAAAAGCATTGGCTATAACTGAATATTTAAATTAGAGAGGAAATTTCTATACTCTTACTAAAAATTCCAGTGCAAGGAGTAGAGGGAGGAGAAGAAAAAATACATTTGCAATCATACTATGAAGTGAGGACAAAGAACTAAAAGATGTCAAGTTTCAAGCACAGAGGCAACTATTACTTGTGAATTCTATAGAAGACTCCCAAAGGCTTGTCTTTAATAGTTAACTTATAAATTGGAATAAGGATTTGTAAAGATATTTCCAGGGCTTACATAGTGACTAGCATATAATGGACCTCAATGTGGAATTAATAAATGCAAAAAGAATCCATTTTTGCTTCTCCTGCTGGGTTATTACTTGGGAGGGCATCAATATTGAGACCAAGATTCAATGTAGAACCCTACTTGCTATATTCTCTCTCTTTTTTTTTTAAGAGAGAGTGAGAGAGGAGAGAGAGAGAGAATTTTTAATATTTATTTTTTAGTTCTCGGCGGACACAACATCTTTGTTGGTATGTGGTGCTGAGGATCGAACCCGGGCCGCACGCATGCCAGGCGAGCGCGCTACCGCTTGAGCCACATCCCCAGCCCCGCTATATTCTCTCTTCATCCATTGAGTCCAAACAGTGTTTACCAGTTCAAAAAAGTATTGTAGCATGGTTTGAGTGTGTCCCCAAGGATTCAGATGTTGAAATTTAATCCCCATTTTGAGATATTAAGAAGATGGAACCTTAATCCAACTATGATGTTTAGAAGTAGGGCCTTTGGAAGACAATTAGGATTAGATAAAACCATCATGATACAGCCACAGGATCCAATAGTTGATAGTATTTATATAGGAAGCTTTATAGGAAGATGAAGGACAGACAGAACATGTGTGCTATCTCTTGTCATGCAATACTCTGCATCAACTTGGGGCTTTGCAAGCAAGAAGATCATAATCAGATGCAGTTTGTTGATCTTATACCTCAAGAACCATAAGCCAAAATGAGTTTCTTTTCTCTGTAGAGGAACTTGCCTCAGATATTTGAGTTATAAGAAATGGACTAATACAAGAAATGGGAAAAATTTCCTTCTCTCTGCCATGCATTGAACCAACATGTTCATGGGCAGAATTGCAAATGAAGAACCTTCCTATGTTTCCAGCAATTTGGTTACTTCCAAACCACTGGAGATAAGCTCAAAACAACCCATTGTTAAGACAAGCAGGGCAAACTCAAAGTATTCTGTTCCTTCCATTTATCATTTTTATTTCTTCATAATTAGAAACCTTCAGAGTATTCCATCTCTGGGGAAATCTAATCTGCTTTTCTGCAAAATGACTTCACAAAGAAATTTTCCTATTAACATTAGCTTTCCTTTTTGTTATTAAGGCTGACTGTATTAAACTTTAATTACTTTGAAGAGCACCTCTGTCCAAGAAAAGATATATTTGATTTACACTTGCCATTTCCTATGCAATCTTTTGAGACAAATATTAGATCACCCTAATCTACAAAGAAATTCAGTTCAGAAGCAGCTGGAGGAAGAGGGCTTGGGTCTCTTATGCCCCAATCATTTGTATTACTACCTTTGTTTCTTCAAAATTTAGCTGTCATTGGTATTCCATTCTGAGGACTTGTTCCAGAAATAATGTATTTTTTAATACAACAGATTTTAACAAAATGAAAACCAAAAAATGGTCCAAGTGTTTTGTCATCCATGCCTAATATCAATCCTCTTAGTAGCATAGTCAGGAAAATGCAATTGTGGTTGTTCTGGTATTTACTTAATGATATTTAAAAATGCTTTATTCCCAAAGCCAACAGTATATCACATATAAACAACTCCCAGGGAGCCACATTTTCACATTTTGCTCTTTGGAGTTTGTGATATAAACATAAAAATGTACAAAGCAAAATGCTGGAGGGAAACTCTATGCCTGATGGATTTAATTTTTTCTTATTTTGGTATTCCTGTAAATGACTCTCAAGAATAAGAAGGATCCTTATCCTTGCTTGGTATTTTATATAATAATACTCACTACTGACTACTAAAGATGTTCTGTTGAAGTACTGGGTGCGGTGACACACACTGTAATCCCAGCAGCTCGGGAGACCGAGACAGTAGATGGCAAATTTAAAGCCAGCCTCAGCAATGGTGAAGTGCTAAACAACTCAGTGAGACCCTGTCTCTAAATAAAATACAAATAGAGCTGGAGATGTGGCTCAGTGGTCAAGTGCCCCTGAGCTCAATCCCCAGTAACCCTCCCCCCACCACCCCCGCAAAAAAAGATATTCTGTTGATTTGCACTATACTCATCTATTATAAATTGGATGCTCAGATCCCCTTCACACTTTTAACAAGCCTCTCATGGGATTTAAAAAGCACAGTTCTAAGTGATAATAGAGATTTAGATGCACAGCACACTCAGAAAGACAAGCTATGGTTGCTGTAAATCACTCATAAGAGTTCACCCCTGTATCTGAGAACAGAACTTTCAGCATCTCTTTTTAAAAGAAAATATTTTTAGAGGTTTTAGCTGCAGTTGTGTCTTTCCCTTGTGGGAGCATCCATTATCACTGTCAGACTCCTGACAATCCACCCACAGTCCCCATCTCCAAATTGCTCCTCATCCCCTCTTCTCCTCCAGCCTTTTGTCCTAAGCCTCTCCTCTCTCATTTCCCCCTCTCTAATCCCAGACCTTTTCCAGTTTTCTCTGTCCTTGAATTACAGGGCAGATTTAACCTTCCATGTGGGATTAGAACAATTGCTCTTAACACCCTCCTGAGCTTTTTCAGAGTAAGAGAATTTCACTAGAACACACAAAACCCCCCAATTTATAAAGCAATATTTCTTTGTGACATGCAGCTCTTTAAATACTTCCCATCTGAGTACATTGATGTTTAGAAGAGAACACTTTTGGAGTGAAGCTGCATATTTAGTCTATTTTTACATTTCAAAGATAAAACTTCAAGGCATGCATTAACTTTAAAAAAAAAATCAACATTCTATTCCAATCCATTATCTTTAACTAACTTGACCGATTTGCCAGGTAGACTGTTACTCAAACAATGATCACTGAATGTCATTAGAACTCCAATTTTCAAGGTGCTCAGTAAAGTATGTATAAAATGATCAATATATCTATGTTAAAGAAAAATATTTTTGTAAGTAATTCACATAACCCAATGATTTCTTTCAATGAATATAAGCTTGTCATATCAAGCAATTAATTAAAATTCTAATCTCACCATGTTAATCACAGCACGGTAAAGTGGCAATTCTTTTAATTACTGTTCTTTGTTGTCATAGTCAAAATCCTTGCTATATTGTCCTCCAGGACATTGCAGAGGAGTAAAGACAGACTCCCATTCCTGCCCTGTCAAAAGTATATGTTCTTCCTCAAAAGTGTCATAAGTAAATCCATTAAAGATCATTTCTGAAAAGTCACTGGAATTTGATTTATAATATATCATGCAAAAATAAAACCTCATTCAGCTGCATTTGGGCAGCTGTGAATAGCATTGACCAATCTTCCATAAAATATGATTTATAATATATATTTTCACAAATCAAAAAAGTAAAATAAGCCCAACTTTTAAAAAGACTGTACACAATTCATAGAATGTTATAAAATGTCATAATAAAGAAGACAAATTGTTTATGAAATAACACTAATTGGTTTTGCTTTTTCTTTTTGTCCAGATTAAGATGTGAGAGGTGAGGGTTTACTACCAGCTTCATAAAAAGCTACTTAAAACATTTCTAATACTGACCAGTTCTGTATCTATATACATCATGGCCTGCAGAAGAGCCAGACCCTGATAGCACCAGAACGCTACATTTCTGAGGGACTAGTTCAAAGATAGAAAAAGGAGAGCTTGGCCAAGTTTAGTGGAATATTTTAAGCTTATTTTAATTTACTGTCTTACAAAAATGCTCACACACGAGTTATGTAATTACAATGAGCTCATTCCTTAGCTTCACTGAGTCCTAATGTAAGGATACCCTGCCTTTGTTCTTGTTGCTCCCATGCCTGCCCCCACCCACACCCATGCCAACTGAATTAAAGAATTGTTTAAAATTTACCTTTGATATCTTTCTGAAACATTCAGGTAGATAAAATGTCATCTTAAAACAGACAACCATGCACTTATCAAAAGCCAGAGTCATCAGGGAAATGCAAATCAAAACTACATTGAGATTCCATCTCACTCCAGTCAGAATGGCAATCATTGAGAACACAATAATAGTAAATGCTGGTGAGGATGCTGGGGGCAGAGGGGAACTCTTCTACACTGTTGGTGGGAATATAAATTAATATTGCTACTATGGAAATCCCAGTTCTGCCTCACCCACTGTTGAGCAGAAAAAGCTGCAGTCTTGATTTAGTCACCAACAATATAGCAGTACAGATAGGCTAATGTGACTTTCCTCAGTGGTACATAGTGGCAGTAGTTGTAAGAATGATCCTTGCCCAAATCCATGATTTTTAACCCCATGCTCATGCGCCAAGTCTTATTAACTGGATTCACACCACAAATCTTTCATCTGATTTGCACACTGAATTTTGGGATGGTTTTCACATCAAGAATCTGTCAACAGACCTACCTATAACTCAAAATTAGTCTTTGTTTAAAAGAGACGGCTAGCTAAGTAGGAGGTAGAAACAAGCATTCTGATTTTTGGAAGAAATTGGGAGTCTATCTGAAACAGATAACAAGAGCATATCAGATACTTTGTGCAGGGAAACAGGTATGTGTGAGAGGGTTTTAAAAGCTAGTCAATTGCTTAACATGTTCTAGGAGGCACCCCCACAGTAGGCAGAGATGCTCTCAAATGACATTTGAAAATAGCCAATAAAGAAACCCTTGAGCAATGATTCGCCAAGTGCTGTAAAAGGACCATCAGCAAAGAAGCAAATGAGATAATGTTTTGAGTACACATTCCTGGGCCCTGTTCCATACTTCCTGATGATACCTGAAATACCAAAGTTTGAGGATCTTAACACCTTTCCTTGAAGGATCAAACTTGTCTTGAAATCCGTCATATACACAGATGTCACATTTCTCAAATTTAATTGTGGCAGTTTTATCTTTTTATTCAATAAAGATTACTATTCACAAAGTATTCTCTACCTTGAGAGATACAATTAAATGACCAATATTCTGTCTGGACTTAATTGTGCAATCAAATTGGGACATTAAAAGAAAAGGACACCATCAAAAAAAAAACAAAGAGGCTATTATATTTCAAAGTACTTTTAACAGCAGGTGACTTCTCTACAATCCTAAATCAATCCTCTTAAGAGCTTCTGATGTTAAGAGACCCCAGGAGGACTGGGGTAAAGAAGACAGTGGGTTGTGAGCACATAGGAGGTGGGAAGGTGAGGGCAGAGTTATGGCCCAGTGCTGAAAGCCCACTTTAACCTGCACCTGCGTAGAACACTCACTACAGGGAGCACTCTTCAGAAGATAAATGTGTTTTATTTCTACATGACAAACCATGGTGCTATAAGGGACATAACCTAGAAAATGAAAAATTAGTCCTTTAAGCAAGGACACATTCCAAGTGTTTTCTCAAATGACTATGGAATATCCAAAATTTGACCAATATAATAGAAAATTATAACTTTTGGTCAGCTAGATAGTTCTTAGCTCAAATAACAAAGCTGCCTGAAGCCTCAAGACTTCATAGTAATCAAGATTCTAGAGCTGTGTCAAAACTCCAGGGGGCCATAATGGAAGCTCTCAGACCCTAAGATGCAAATACTAACTGTTCTCTCCTGATAACACTCTAGCAAACCGAAGCCAAGAATAAGCCCCTTGATTATAGACAGTTTCCAAAGAACAGAACATATGCAGAAAATAACCTGAAGCTTCAGAGTCGGATAGATCTTAGTCATACTCTGAATTTTATATATTCTGTAGGGTGATCTTGGGCCTCCATTTCCATATCTGTGTAATGTGATAATGGCACAAACTACATGTAAAAATTAAATTAAATATCTATGTAAAACATGTAGCAGCATGGCATTAAAGAAAGCTCTCTGGTTGGCTGTTACAACAACTTTAATGGTTTTTATGTATACATGTTCATTACAAAAATGTCAATTACTTATGCCTGCTTACATACATAGCATTATGTGACCATATATATGAAAATTAAGAGCCAATTTTACTGATGTATCTAAACCATCAGCAAACAGGTTGGTTATGGTTCTGAGTTGACAAGCTGCTCTTGAAACTTTTCTGTGGGGAGGTGATGCTGGAGATTGACCCCAGGACCTCATGCATGCCAAGCATCCACTCTCCCACTGAGATGCACCTCCAGACCATTTACATGTTTTTAGTTTGTACCATTAGAGAACTTTGGTATACAAACCACAATTTAATAAATTACATAACTATCATTAGCCAAAGAAACTTAAACGTTAAGGGACCATGATTTACAAATTTATTTCTCTGCCAGAATTTGCAATGAAGTTCTTAGTGAAGGGAAAACCATTAGTTACCATCAATAATAAAACAGCAGTGATGGCATTTATTGATCATTTCCCAAGTACTACAATTTCGTGAACACTTTGTGTGGATCATCTTGCTCTATATAACAAGTCTATAAGGCCAAGGCCTATTATTCTCACCATTTTACAGATCGGGAAAACAGGTTTCTCAGGAAGTTAATTGCCTAAGGTCACATGAGCAGAACAACAATTTCAGTCCACTTGACTTAATATGGAGACTGTTCCTGCCCACCAAGTTATTCTGCCTAATATCCAGAATTGGTACTTGGGAACACTTTATCCCAATCCACTCTTCCCTTTTACATATCAGAGACCCCGAGTTAAGCAATATCAGCATAACTCAATTTATTAGAAACCAGAGGGAATGATCCCATTGGATCTCACCTTTTTTTTTTTTTTTTTTTTTTTTTTTGAGATGGGCATTAAACCCAGGACCTCATGCTTGGTAGGCCACATTCTTCTTTTGAAATTCCTCATTTCCAAGGATACAGGACTATACATGCTATTCCCTAAGTGATCAAAGCTACAGGCAAATTCTTCAGATGAGATGTTCATCCAAGCAGAACAGTCCCCCATGGTGTCCACCCAGATGGTTACCTTAGGTAGGTGATGTGAGACTTATATATGCATTATCCTTCCCAGGTAATTAATTCCATTTTTAGTGTACATTTCCAGAAATCCCAAAAAGAACGATTCTAACAATGAGAATTTCAAGTCCTATGACTAGAAGATGAGATGTTGAACAAAACTATGAGAACATAAGGGGAACACAATAGATGCAGCTAGATGCATAAGCAATCCAAACATGTATCATCATGTCTCTTGTGATCCATTTCACTCTACAGTGACACATTACATGTTCCTATAAAACCTAAACACATAAGCTTTGACGTAAAGAGGAGTAAAACCTTGATGGATAAAAGATCTAAACAGCAGGTCTGCAGCCGGAAGAGCTCACTATAGCACAAAGATGCCAGCTCCTAGCAGGCAGTTTGTGGGCAGCAGGATCAGTGTGACAGACTTACAGTTTCTGACAGACATGGTGAGTGCAGCTTGCTTTATGCATGGCTAGATGTTACAGGGTCCACTTTGTGTTTGGTACTTGAAGCACCAACTAATTGAAGTTGACTGCTCACTCTAAGGATTTGATTACGATAAATAATGGGCAGGAAGAGGTCCCCCCCACGTGAAATTAATTACTCTTAAATATTGCAGCAAGAAGTCCATTTGAAGCAGAATGTATTACTCAAAACTACATTTGATACTGAGAGGATCTATCAAAGCCTCATCTATAAAGAATTCTTGAAGATTTTAAAATTTTAAAAATAGAATCAATCACTAGAATTCAACTTCTAGGTTACAGGACATAAGAGGGAAGAGAGGAACAATTAAAGGATACCACTAGAGTGAAATTGGGAACATACACAACAGATGGTTCTAGAGGACACTTGACAAGTTTTATCAATAAGTCAACAGCACGAAAGATGGGAAGAGAGATGATTGCAAATTGATCAAAAATTTAAAAGCCTTAAAAGATAACCAAGTACAATAAGTGGAAACCAATTTGGGTTTTGATTCAAACCAATGACATGGCATTTTTTAGTTAAAAGAAATAGATGTTAGCAACACAAAGGAATGATGAAATTTTTTGTATGATATGGTTGTAGTTATGTAACAAATATTCCTTTAAGACATGCATATTGAAGCATTTAAAAGTAACTGACATTATGCCTATAATTTACTTTAAAATACTTTAGTATCTCCTCTCCACCAAAAGATAGCAATTATGACAAAATGTTGACAACTATCAAATCTGGGATGATGGGATTCATCAGAACTTTTTTCTCGATTTCTCTATTTTTTTATGTTTAATTTAAAGAAAATCTAGGATTCTAAATGTACAAAGCTATTATACATGGTGGTTTTAATCAATATTAATTACAAAATGTATGACCTTGGAAAATAAGATACAAAGACAAGATTGGTTTTGAAGGACCTGAGGTTTTACTTGTAGACTGAGAAACTCGTATATATAATTTACCCAGATTTTTATGTTGAACATTAATCTCTTATTTCATTTAACATATATTTTATCCTTACTACTTTAATTCTTGAAGGTCAATTTTGGTTCAAACTGAGCATTAGCTATTCTTCTTGGGAAATTGACTATTTTTCATTGGAGAAACAGAACTAAAATTTCTTCCCCGTCACAATTCTGAGTTCATCCTTACATTAGCTGACATGTCCAAAGCCATTTGATATGCAACACATAGTTTCTCATGATGCAAAATCCTTTAGGCAGAGGCAGAATCCAGAGATACAATGAATATCCCAAGTCTTAATTTCCTCCCTACTCCACCTCATCCTATTCAAGTTTCATTCTGACCTCCAAATTTAGAATATTTATATTAGAAAAATCTGAAATGAGTTGGAAATTTTAGATTTCTTTTGACTTTTAGAAGAAATCAAATTAAAATATATATTATAATCCCAAACAGATCAAGTGACCTATCATAGTTTACATGGCAAAAAGGTGAATATCACCACTGAATGGGGTAGGTTCAAACTTGCCCAATCAGTCCTCAACAACAACCTGCTTTCAGAGCCACCTGCATCAAGTTTCTTCACTCAATTAAATTACTAGTTCTACACAGTAAACCTCAATCATCTCTTCCCCCTGAGAAGAGCATAGCAGAGCAGAAAAAGAAACTGGGTAATCTCTTTCATATTTTTCAAATGTAAATAATAAAATTGATAAGACTGCTCACAGGTGCAGGAAAATATGCAATTATTTCCTTCCCATCTAGCCATATTATTTTGATAATAGTTTTGAAAAATATTGTCCTGCTGTAAGGCTTGCCAAAATAATTCAGCTTCTACAAGGAAGACAGCTCAATCACCAATAAGCAATTTTGGAAGGGCTGTGCAGGTGACCTACACTGACAACAAAATCACTCAAGAAAATTCCAAAGTGGCTCTAGATAGCTCCCCTGAGATTACCAATTTTGGCTATTTCTGGACTTTTATTAGAAAAAGATATGGCTGGGAATTCTTTCAAAACTTCTAGGACTTGAGAAAATAGGTCATGAACCATGTACTACAAATAGACACAATCCACTAGTATTTGAAGTTACCTTTAAGCTTCTCAGAATCCCTGGCTCCCCCAAGATCAAAAGCTATAGATCTCAAGCAGCTCAGAAATGCAGACATAACTTTCTTGTAATCAGAACTTAAAATTTGTATGACAGGGAGGGTCCCAGTGATGTCCATATTAAAAACGAATATGATGTTTACTCGTTCAAGGGCATAAATTTTTATGTTGAAATTTTTATGTCCAATTTCTGTTTAGTAATATCAAACATACAAGTTCTAGGAGTACAGAAAAATGTGAACATACAGTTGCACAGGTCTGAGGTTCATGCTCAATTCCCTCAGGGCCTCTTTTTCGAAATCTTTATCCCCCCCCCCCTCTTTAAAAAGACAATTACCCTCTTAGCAGTAAAAGTTGAAGCAAAAAATGGGAAAGATATTTTATAACTCTCCCCATACCACTTGTGAGATGCAAAAACCAATTTTGAGAAAATAATCACCCTTTAAAAATGCTACCTATTCACACATTCATCTAAGCATTTAGAAATGGGTGGTTTGAAAGTGTCAAATGAATGAAACTTGCTACTTAGGTGGAGCAGAATCTGTTTTCTATATAAAAAGTCACTGCCAAAGATTATGTGCCACAATAGCATAAGAATCATACTAAACTTTTTATTAGAAAAAAATACAAATGAAATAGACCAGCATTAATACTATTAATATTTGAGCCTCTTTGGAGTAAACTTCTAAAGGCAATGACAGTATTTATCCCAGGTGAAGCTATAATAAACAAGAAAAATACAAATCCAACTACTAAGTATGTCAACCTGAAAACACACTTGGGCATATTTCAACAAATACTTTCATGCAACATGTTTCCCAATTTAAAAGAAAAATCTCAAATTATAATATATTTATATTTAAAGATAATCTCATTTTAATCAGTGAAATTATTCTTGAATAGTCAACTAGTACATTTGACTCAGAATTTCAAGAAGAAAAAGTGAAAGTATCACTAGTCTTTTCTTTCCTAGAAAAGTAGCAACAATAGAAATAATTAGAGAATTAGCATTAATAGGTATTTCACATTCATATTTAGCCTAAAGTGCCTTTAGATTCCCTTCTATATATAGATCTGATATTTGAACACTACATAGTAAATCCAGTCTTTAATTATTTAAAAAAGGAAACTCCAATTATACTTCTTTGATTTAGAACTGTGAATTCAAAACAACTAATAATACTCCAGTCCTTAGGCAACTATTAATTTAGAATGCTGTGCTGTGGATGGGACTTCAGTCCGTTCTCTTTCAGCCAAGAATTTTTTTCTTTAAGTTACTGAGACTGCTTCAAAATAATTACATCACTGCTGTATGGGATATTCGAAGTCTCACTCCCAACTGGCCAGATATGAAATGCACTTTGTGATGCAGATGCATCTAAAACATGGACAACATGAAATAATGATTTGATAAAAATTATCCCTCAAAGCACATCCAACCGGCCTACAAAACAAATCTCACTTCTTTTTAAAATTGTTCCTACTGGAGATGCTTACTAAACCAATACAACTGCTTTCTCATAGGGGAGAGGTCCAGCTTGATACCGTGAGTCTGGTTGAAATGGAAAACAAACTTACCACCTTTCTCAGCACACATACTTCAATAGCATCCACAATACCTTCATGGTAGCATTTTTTAAGATTTCCTTGTGGAGCTTACATCCATAAAACAGCAACATGATTAAGAGCTAGACAGGAATCATAATGAGTACTGCCCAATGTCAGGTTCACTTACCTAAAAAGGAAAAAAAAAAAAATCAAGGATTTAAATCAATTTAATCATGAGGGTACAATTATCTCCTCACATCTTTACTAATTAGCTTTGACTTAAAGTAGATTTTGGAATAGGAAAAAAAAAGAAATATAATCGTATAGCATTTAATAACAGTTTGAAAACAAATGCTCCCTTCTTTCATCTCTGACTTCTTTAACAGGTAAAAGTTAATTGCATGCAAAATTAAAGTACTTATGATGGGTTGATAAACAATTGCTCTTCAGTTTGTTGAAGAGCATAAACAGTAAAACAGGTGATATAAATAGAAATCTCTTAAGATCTTGTGGATGTTTCCTTGAGAAGTGTCTGATTATCACTAGATCAGTTGCAGCTCATTCTTTATAGGATAAAATGGTGCTAGTTATTGCTGGAATTTTGCCAATAATCTCCTAGGCAACTGACAGCTAAAGGAGCCATAAATAGAGAGCAAACACCATCACTGTTTGCTGCCCTGAAGGATTCTGCCATTACACACAACAGTGTATGAATTCTCAGGGGTATGCTTTAGCACATGCATTTATCATCTTGAAGCACTGGAAATATCAAAAAATACTGATGCACTGGAGACAAAGAAGTAAACATAAATGAACCTTCTCTATGCCTACATCCACATGTATCTAAAACCATAACAGCCAATATGTCCAAATTCTTATGCACTAAGTCCCAAAGCATTTTACGTGTGTAAATTTAATTAGCATTTAAAACAACTTCGAGGCATGAGCCATTATCCTCCGTTTTGGAAATGGAAATGTTGCGAATAGATGAATTCTAGATAGGGAAGAGGGGAGGGAGGGAAAGGGAGGAGGCAAGGGATTAGCAAGGATGGTGGAATGTGATGGACATCATTATCCAAAGTACATGTATGTAGACACGAATTGTGTGTCAACCTACTTTATATACAAACAGAGTTATGAAAAATTGTGGTATATATGTGTAATTAAGAATTGTAATGCAAAAAATAAAAGGAAATGTTAAGAAATAGGGAAGTTATAAAACTTGCTCAAAGCTAGATTAAAAATATGCATTTTTAAAAATTATCATCAATTCAGATTCAAGAGTCAGTCAAGACATCAATTTCTTTCCCTTATGAGATTCATTTTGACTTGTTATTGAAGGACTAAGGAAGTGTCTACAATTATGTACTTCAAAAAAACCCATCAAAATGACAATAGTAAAGTTTTATAGCTGTTTCATATAAGAGAACATTTTTCCTTAAACTATTAACAATAAGTGTTCAATAGAAATAAAATGATCTGCGCTGGGGTTGTGGCTCAGTGGTAGAGTACTCGCCTAGCATGTGTGAGGCATTGGGTTCAATCCTCAGCACCACTTAAAAACAAAGATATTGTGTCCACCTAAAACTAAAAAATAAATTTATATATATATATAAAGAAATGAAATGATCCAATGAATCAAGTTGACAAATATCAAATCATTATTTATCCTTACACTAGTTCTATAAAACTGACCTCGTGAAAGTTCAAGGACTTTTCATATATTCATACCAGGAATATAAACCAAAATAACAGATAATAAATATAGATAGAACACAGTTTAGTCAATAGCATCCTTACATGGAAGCAGTGCGCCCCACAGCAGTAGCCAGCCCCCTCTCTACTTTTAACACCCTTTTGGTGGGCCATTTTCAGACATTACATAAATTCCACAGGACAATGATAACATTACTTTATGGTAATGCTTTGACTAAAAACTATTACTTTGTGGGAGTAGCCCTCCACCTCATATCAAATAACTGTTTTCAGAAATCAAACCTTTCCTTACAAAATATTTGCATTCACTAAGATTATCACATGGATAAATATGTAAAAGTTTCATATATCTATATATCAAGGCAAGTGTCTCTTGATTGCACATTGTAGTTTCTAAGGAGATCATTTTGAAGGGCGAAAATACCCTCTTTGAATGTTCTGGCATGTGTGTCCTACCTCCACTAAACACCTCATCATTGGGGTCAATCATGAGATTAAAAACCAAATAAATCCGAGTTAATGGTCATTGATTACCATGTGCTAAGTCAAGAATGTTCATCAATTGAACGTCAGTAAAAATCCTCTCTAAAAGATAGTGTGATTTCTATTTTACAGAGGAGGAAATGTGGATTTAAGAATGTAGCATGAGAGGACCAGCTATCCACTGGGATTTACGTAAGGCATTCTCTGGGCCACCTGCTTCTCTGACTGCATGACTGACCATGTCTGCTTTCTGAGGAGATGAGAGATGTACTCTACAGAGTGAGAAATTTTTCTTAAAAAGCGAGAAGATATTCATCAAGTATAAGCACTGTCTGTTTCTCATGACTCTATATTTTATATATGGCTCACATGTTACTGACTGCTCCGGATGCCCCTTGAATTCTCTGGTGAGAAATTAAGCATGTATATTTATGAGCGGATTTTAATTCAAACAGAAATGATCAAAACTACTCAAACCTTGTTTTTTATCTTTTCTGCCCTCAATTTACTAGTAGGGAAAAAAAGAAAAAAAATCAGACTACAGAACTGAAGAAATCAGCTCCAGACAGCATTATATTTTCTGTGACTTCCCCAAGTTTATAAGGTAATTGTGGTGATTAAGAACAGTGTACTAAATCTGTTCTTTGTCCTATAATGAAATTCCATTTCAGATTTGCATAAACCAAGTTATTACAGTTAAAGTGATTAATACATCTCATAGAAGGTATCTTTAATGAAAGAGGTATCCTATGCAAATAGTTCTTCATGTATCTCAGAATATTATTTGCAAATGATCGCCACATGGCATTCCAGCCTCTTAGGACACACATTGAGAGACAATGAACTCCCTGTAGCATCTCAAAAGGATACACCCAGCACCAGATATCCTTCCTGCTTTTTACCTACCTCTTCCCCCAATCCTTCAATACAACCTGCAGCAGGACAGTGATAAGTTTTAACAATCCAAGACCTTGCTGCAAATTGAGTAGTATACACATATTTTCCTTTCGAAAGGGATTCGAACACTCCTGGTAATGACAAAATTTCTGAAACATTTAAAGGCCTCAATCCCCAAAGTAAATGCCCAAAGTGAATGGGCATAGGCCTACTGGGTCAGGATCCAAATAGCCATCCTAGAATTATCACTGCTCTACAAACACTTCAGCATGAGTGACACTTAGGGACATAACCTTCTGTGGACAAGAGGCAGATGTAAAAGTTTTCAAGAACTACAACCTTTTCCATCAATTAAGAAAGACAGAACATGAGACATCAGTCTGTGTTGTATCAGTTTAGGAAAGGTCATCTTCATCATGCCACAAGCAGGGAAATAAAACAAAAACAAAACCCACAAGACAGAATTGCACGGTGCCACCGTGCATCAACTGTCTTGGTGTTGTCACTAAAAACCAACACTCACTCACATCTTGGGCTGTTTTTGTGCCTGCTCAAAGGATGCAAATATTCCTTGGAACGTTTTTTTAAAACTAAAGAATAAAAGAATTCTGAAAGGAAGCATTCATCCAATTAGTGAAAAAACCCCACTGGTTTTAAATGTTAAAGTTACCACCAAGTGGGACAGTGTCATGCTGTATATGCCAGGGTTATTTTCACATTGAGGAAAATATCTTTCTGTAGAAGAAAATTCTTAAGCAAAATCAATTATTCATTGCAATGCAAGGAAAAAGATTCTGCTGCTGGCCTAGGAGGCTGTCAAAGATTTCCTAGGTTTAGACATTCACAGTCTCTTAACTGAATAGGAGGATGACTCTTTCAAAGATTTCTGGCAATCAGGAAAAATTGTCTTGTAGGGAATAAACTGTTACTTAACAATATTACTGTTGTTTTGATGCAGGAGAAATACTAGCATTAAGAAAACTTCTTTTGTGTTATAATTTGGATTATATATAGGTTAATGACCAGGTAGGATTAAGAACTGCTGGAACCAGTTGGGAAATAGCAGTAATGGTGGGCTATATTGGGGGAGATCTAGGGAATTCATCTAAGGTATAAACTAAAGATAGAAACAATGAGGATGAACATAATTTTTCATATTGCACATGATTCATACATGTTTTCACTGAAAATCTGTACTAAGTTTTTTTTCATGAACTTTACTGTCAAAAATATCTGTCTCAATAAGAGAAGCTATTATTCAGAAATCTGAACTTATTTCAAGGGGTATAAATATCTATTAGCGTTTTTCTCTCTATATCTTGCTTCCTACTGGAATTAATAGTTGGAGAGGGCTATTCATTTGTTTCTGTACTCCCAGTATCTAAAACATTAATTGATCCACAGGTTGTGCTCAATAATGCTGAATATGAATATGTAAACCAAGGCATGAGTTGCTTCATGAATACAAAGATTGTAAGATCTGGTCACTGCTCTCAAGACTTAACAATGTAGCTGAGGTATTTGAGCATGATATCCAAAGCCAAGATTCTTCTTTGTATGTGGATAATTATTCATGGTGTTATAATAATGGTGTTATCTAAGGGAGTTCAGACCAGGAAGACATGCTAGGTTGCCAGAGAGAACCAGGAAGGCCTTCTTGAGGTAAAACTCAGTGGAAGTGAAAACTGAAGGGGGATGAGTCTCAGGTAAGACACCTGGCTAGACCAGGTCATCAGTATTGAATAAAGAAAAAGGTCAATAAACATAGGTCCAAATTTGAAAGTCAAATGGCTTTAAATTGATAATATAGCAATACCTCCCTAAATATGCCTTACTGTTTGACTTCTACATACCATGAAAAGTTAGAAACTTTTTTCTAATGTAGTATATAGCATTCATAGAAGGTAATACATATTTAATAGACACTCTTATGCAAAGCTAGCATCTCAAGTAATGGTAAGAAACGAGTATTTATTATAAAATTAAATTCAGCCCAAGCATATATAGGCCAATCAGCAAGCTGAGGAAATAAAAATTCCCCCAAAGATAAAAAAAACTGTAATCAGTTGTGATATTTTAAATTTAATACCCATACCTGGGCACAGCAGCACATACCTGTAAGACTAGCAACTCAAGAAACTGAAACCAGAGAAACCCAAGTTTGAGGCCATGGGCAACTTAGCCAGATCTTGTCTCAAAAAGGGCTGGCGGATGTAACTCAGTGGTAAAGCACACCTAGGCTCAATCCCCAGTACCAAAAAAAAAAAAAAAAAAAAAAGTTAATACCAAAGTTCAGACACTAATCAATCAAAATGACCCTTTAGCCAATCACAGTGGGGCCTTGCTGATTGCCAACCACAGTTCTAACATTTTTGTTCAAAATTACCTATTATTAATTACAAGATGAATTTATAAAACATGCAGTGACTTGCCTGATTTAAAGAAAGTCTGGATGAGAGACATCGATTGAGCTGTAGAATAATCAAGGAACTTTAACCACATCTCTGCCACCCATGGTGGTATTTCCCAGAGATTCACCTTCCATGAGTATTTTTTCATCTACGAAGCCAAGGACAAGAATGCACGCCTTCAGCAATGCTCCAAAGACTAAAACTATGAACAGTCTACATCATCTATACCAGTGCCCTGTTCAATATAACTTATCAAAGACCAGAAATTACTAATGAAGGACAATCCACTTTAAAAAGGAAAACTAGCTCTGATGATCACTGTCTTGCTGCTCTCCTTTCAGAGAAACTCTGCCTCTGCCCAGGTCCTCTTGGAGGGGTGATCCTAGGCAGCCATGTTTGTAACTGATGGCCCTACTCAGAGTTGACTGGACGGTAACAGACCACTGACCAAAGCTGGGCTAACCAAACTTCTAGTAATCTGAACTAAAACTACAGAGCTCAAGTCAGTCCACCATTGGAAGCTAAGGTAGCTACCATGGGTGGCTCTAAAGGGCCATGTGGAAATGATAAGCAAGCAAAAACTGTCAGGAACAAAGATGCAGGAAAGCTGAGATGACGACTATGGCACTTGGATAAAGAAAGGGAGACCATGTGGCTGCCAGAAGAACACTGTCTACTTCTTGCCACTGTATGCCTAATGGCCATTCCTTCAGTATTTAACATAAGTGCCTACTTTCACTTTCTTAGGTTTCTCATCCTTGAAGTCCAAAATGAACAGAGAAAATCGAGGGCCTGTGTCCTCTTTCCTCACTGCATATCAACATTATTCCATCATTGTGCTCTTAGGGTTCTTTCTTCTTGGAGAGTAACTATAAAAATGCTCTCCAAATAAAAACAGAGGCACTAGAGGAGGAAGTACAAAACAGTGATGTTTCTAAGTTGATAACTTTGCCAACCTAACCAGATCAAAATTTTATTTGATGAAACACAGCAATATGAAGGTATATCTACTAAGCTGCTTCTCTCAGGTGTTTACTATGAAATGTCAAAATTTATTGTAAAGAATTGCATCCTCAGGCCAGACACAGTAGCACATGCCTGTAATTCAGAGACTTGGGAGGCCAAGATAGCAAGATTTCAAGTTCAAGGTCACTCTCAACAACTTAGTAGGACCCCGTCTCAAAAATAAAGAATAAAAAGTGTTGGCGATGTATCTCAGTGGTAGAGCATCCCTGGGTTCAATCCCCAGTACTAGAGTGATGGGTGTTGTGTCCTCCAGCAAGAATAGCCTCTAAAATGACTGTTAAAGTTATAAAGAAAATACCATTGCCATTAGATAAATAAACTTGTGTGTATTGAGCTTAAAGCTAAATGGCTTTAATGCTAAATAAGAGTAGAGCTCTACCATTCATTTAAGAGTTTCCCACCATGAGCCTGTAATAGGTAATGCATAGGCTAGATACTTTGGGGTGCTGCAGATTGATACTTTCAGAAAGCAGCTGACATCATAGGTCTAACAAGGGCAGAAATTATTAAATCAGATTAGCAAGTATTGTCTGGTCTTATTACTTTGGGAATAAAGTGCTTCTGCAGGAAACACTTCCCAATGTTTCCAGCCCCCGTACATTAAGCAGGGTCTGTTCTGGCCTGACTTGGAATAAAGACTCTCTAGCCAAAATAAGACTTAACAAGAAATGATACATCCAGAGAGAGGGTCGTCTTGATCACACAGGACCTTTGGCCCACAAGAGAGTAAATAAGTTTTCAAAATAATGACAGATAATGCCCAGGATAATGGTTAATGAATTCAGTCTGCTTTGATGTAACCAAATCATTATTAAATTAGTGACTGGGATTTACACACGGCTGTTGTGTACAATCAGTAGTGTACTTTAGAACCACTGCTCTCCCCTGTCCATTACAAGATCCATTCTCAGAGGAAAGGGCTATGTAACTCATGGCCACAGCACTGGGACCTGAAAAATTTGCTCTTTTCCCCAGTTAAACAAAGCAGCTAAACAGAGAAAGCCAGGCAAACTGACAAACACTGAAAGCTAATAGTGTGTCATCACATTGGCAAAAAACACCCTTTCTAGTGGGATCTTTGAGAACAACTATGTGCCAGGCACTGTGCTGAGTGCTGGAGTAAATCTGCTCTATCACAATTTAGTGCTTATAAGCTAATGGGAAAGATAGAGGACCTCAAGCAAAATGAACAAAATTCACAATGGCAGCGTGATGGACTAAGTAGGGAACTTAAGTGAAAATAATGTGAGGCTGGGGACATTGCTGAGTGATAGAGCTCACCTGGTTCAATCCTCAGCACCATGTGAATAAAGGAAAAAATGAAGAACTTGGTAGGGACCCTCTTAGATATCATCTCCTTCTTGACCTCCCTGTGTGACAAATCATCTCAATCCAACAATCATACAAGGACTAAATTTTATGACAAATACAACACAACTGAAGAGGGTTTTGTTTTGTTTATTTAGGGATTGAATACAGGTTTGCCTAACCCTGAGCCACATTGCCAGCCCATTTTTTTTTTTTTTTTTTTTTATATTGAGACAGGGTCTAGGCTAAGTTGTTCAGGGCCTAAGTTTCTGAAGCTAGCTCTGAACTTGTGATCCTCCTGCCTCAGCCTCCTGACTTGCTGGGATTTTAGGCATGCACCACAACACCTAGCAGGGTTTATGTTTTAAAGCATTAACTGGTTATAAGGGGAGCTTGAAATAAAATGAATACCAAGTGCCTTTGGCCAAAATAGAAGAAAAACGTACCTCTGAAACAGTTTCATGTGCATGTGAGTCAGGACCTGTCCTGGGTGATATAATTGCAGCTTCACAATCCTACAATAAAGACCATAGGCTTCGAACCTCAAAAAGCTCCCCTGCAAGACAGAGCTCTGGAGTACCGGGAAAACGACAAGATTGACATGTGCAGAGCTGGCTTCCCACCTGGTTTTCACTGGAAAGTCCTACTTTGATTAGTCAAGTGTCTAGTATTTTGAAAGCCTGTAGCAACTCGTGGCTGTAGATAAAATACTGTGACTCCGTTTTGGCAAGTCTTTTCTCACCCCCTCTACCCACCCCCACAAGGCATCTCCGCTCCAAACGTGTAGTTTCAGCTGACAAGACAGAGATCACCAGGGACACTTTCCTTTTCTTAAAGAAAAGAGGAGAATAATGCTGTTCTTATATCTTCTGTGAAAAGCAGAGTCCTAGATAAAGACTATGGGAGAACACGATGCACCCTGGGGAGAGTTTCAGAATTGAGCTTCTCTGGACTCTGAATCCTGGTCTCTATGCACCACCTTGTGATTTCACTCACACTCTTCCTCAGTTTGCTCACCTGTAAAATGGGTAGGATCCTGAGGGTAAAAATGAGACTATCCAGAACAGGCTTTCAAAGCAGTCTTTTATA
The DNA here is from genome assembly GCF_045843805.1 of Urocitellus parryii. NCBI lineage: Eukaryota > Metazoa > Chordata > Mammalia > Rodentia > Sciuridae > Urocitellus > Urocitellus parryii. Next base: position 149,414,423 of record NC_135535.1, read on the forward strand.
CTGTTCAAATTTTGGCCACCTTTTTTATCTCTTGTCCAAAAAGGTTAATTAAGAAAAACAGAAGACAAAAAATTAACTGTAACTCTAACCAAGTCATAAGTTTTAAGACTCCATATTTTTTTTAGGGGGTGATGATAGTACCAGGGATTGAACTCAGGGGCACTTGACCACTGAGCCACATCCCCAGCACTATTTTGTATTTTATTTAGAGACAGTCTCACTGAGTTGCTTAGCACCTTGCTTTTGCTCAGACTGGCTTTGAACTTGCTATCCTCCTGCATCAGCCTCCCAAGCCACTGGGATTACAGGAGTGTACCACTGCGCAGGGCTTTAAGGCTCAATTTTTAACACTCAATTTTCTCATCTACAAAATGGAGACAAATCTTCCCTCTTACAATTGTTATGGGAATCACAAAATTTTATATTCAAAAGTACTTCATATACAGGAATACCAATGTCAATATAGGATATCAATATTAACATAAAATTAGAAGTACATGCTGGATAAAACAATGAAGAGGACTCTCAGGGTTATGTAAAGGTCAACCACTAGGGACTCCCTCCATCTACTGTAGAGCACAACCAGGAAGACCAAGCCTCAGGAAACAGAACCATCACATTTGGCTAGCTGTGTACTTTCAGACCAGCTTCTTTACCTCTCGGTGCCACCATGACCCTTTTCGTGGTAAAAATAGTACCATGTGTCAAGGAGGTTGTGAAGCTTAGGTGGCATAATTCACCAGCTTCACAAAGTCCTGGAACACGGTAGCACTTCATTAATACTAGCAATTACAGGAGTCAAGTACCTTAGAACCACACCACCCCAAGAGCCCAGCATGGCCAAACCTAAATTGAAAGCCTAAAACAGGAAGATTACATTGCAAGAACTTGTTTCACAATGCCAGAAGTTTCTGGTGTAGTCATCAAATAGCTTATGTAAAATTCACCTACTTTTTCTGTCTTCAAATGACACCGTGCCATAGCAGCAAATGTCAAGAGTGAAAAAAACAGTGAGCACCTAGGAGACTCTCTGTGTGGCTCGTAGCAGGATTGTGCTGTTACTGCTCAGGGCTCCAGAGTCAGGAGCTCACCATCACCCCCATAGGGAACTGGGTCCTTTTATACCAAGGAGAGGCACGCAGAACACTTTCTCCCACTTAGCCCATTAGAAGAATCACCTGGAGCACTTGTTCAAAACCCAGATGCCAGACTGGCCCTAGAATGCCTAGGGAGAATCTCTAGGGGACAGCCCCCAGACTTGGCACCCTAAGTGGTCCTGTGATTAGGTCTGTTGGGGGTGCCGCAAACTGCCCGGCCCAGGCCGGCTGAGTCCCGCTCCTGCTGCCGAGCACTGCCTGCGGCACCCCTGCTGAGCGATTCCCTGCTGAGCTGTCAGTGCACGCGGGCTTGCAATCTTGCAACCCGGTTGGGCACAAAAACACAAGCCAGTCAAACTGAGACAAAGTTTTATTTAGAGAGAGGCCGTGTGCGTCCCCTAACAGGTGGGTCCGCCACGTGTGTGTTCTACCTGAAGGGGGGGGGGGAGTTCCACTTCCCCCGGAACACCCTCCTACCATCCTTTTCCAACCAATGGGAACTCTCCCATTACAAGAGTGACATGAGTAACCTGAGTCTTGAAATGGGCCCAGCTGAACAGCATGAGTCCAATTACCATATGAATGTGAATTGCTGGCTGGCAGTCATTAAATCCAAAGGTGCCTATATCAATATTTTTGCTGTGGCTCCTAACAGGGGGTATATGACATACAGTGGCTATTTAGTTTCCACTTTCCCTTCCCTTCCAGCCCCATCTCACTGCTCTGAAACCATGCTCTGCAGCTTCACAGATAAACACGCCTTCATTAATTAGCCTTAATGATAGGAAGAGTACTTTCACCTGAAGACTACCAATGGCTTGAAAACAAATTTGTTGATGGAATTAGCGGTCCATTCTCCAAACCAGTGTGCAAATATAGTTTACGATACCTGTGGGCATTTTCATAATTCATAGCTTACCCAAAAGGATAAAAGGAACCCAGCCCCAGTTACTGGGAAGCCCTGGGTGGCATCCCTATTTCACCTTTGGCTCAGTTCTCAATCTCTTTTTTTACCTGGTTCCTTTTTTTTTTTTTTTGCCTCAGGGAAGGGAAATTTAAGTTTTCTTCCCCTCTTATCATTTCCTTCTTGTAGATTCTGGAGAACACAGGCAGGGAAGTTTACTTTGCGTTCCTCCTTGCTGAAGGCTAAAGAATAAGGAGAATAAAGAGAAGGGAGGTTGCAGTACCTAAGAAGCTGAGAGATGCCTCTGGCTGACATGAAAGAATGACAAGCCTCTGCAAAGAGGCTGATGACATTGCTTGTGTGCCTGGGGGCACTTTTTGCAACACTGACAAGCTCTGCTGTCTATCCAAGCAATCACCAAAAAATTCAGTTGTCTATTGAAGGCACTAGGCAGATGCTCTAGGAAATACAATCCACGTTCAGGTGAAATCCATGTACTCCAGGAGCTAACAGTGCAGCAGAGACTGAAGCATTAATAACAAGGAAAAATAAACAACAATAGGTTACAGAGGCTCTTGGAGGACGGAGAGACCATTTTCCACTCAGTGAACTGCAAAACACCTTGGAGAAATTCACTTGGCCCTGGCTTCTCATTTTATCACTAAGAAAGTTAACATCTCACTCTATATTCTCATGACCTAGATGGATTCTCAGAGAAGATTTAAGAGACATAAACAAACCTGGGCATTCATTGTAGGTTTTCTAATCCTAAATCAGTGGACGGATGTTTATTCAATGCCTACTATGTTCTCGTAACTGTTCTGCGGATACAGGAAGAAAAGAGGGAATTTCTTCCCTTAGGTAGCTTCTGTTTTGGTGTTAATTTTATCCTACCATACCCCAGGAAGAACAAAGCCTTAGAATCATAAAGAGAACTTGGAGAAATATGGATGACATCAAAACTCAGTGTTCATTCCAAATCATACACAGCAATGGGAAGAAGGCATGAGAGTAAGAGACATTTCAAAGGAGTAAAACAAATGAACTTGAAAAAGTTTTTCAACTAAGACATCTTCTAAGAAGCCTGATCAATTTGCACACAATTTCCAGCATACTGACATTTCTTTAGTTTTTGTCTCTCTGTGAATGTTTGTGTATATGGTCCTCCCTTTTAGGTCTTTTTTTTTTTTCATATCTCTGGATGTACACAAAGTAGAGTCACATCCTTCATGTCTTCTTACATGTACTTAGGGTAATGTTGACCATCTCATTCCACCATCTTTCCTATGCTCCTTCCCTCCCCCCCTCCCCTTTTCCCCTTTGCCCTATCTAGAGTTCATTTAATGGATCAACATCCTTAAATCAGAGGAACCACTCAGCATTAAATTCTTCCAGTAAAGACACAGCTTTTCATTTTCTATGTGACTCCCCAGAGCACTTATTACTGTGTTTTTATCCACTGTTGTCATCCCAGTCCTATTGACTGGTAAAAGAGAAATTACCTGTTCTTCTGAAAGTTGCATAACATGAGCCTTTGGCAAAAGGCAAAAATCAAACATGGTTTTTAGATATTAATAAACCAATCATACAGAGTGATGTGTTTCATAGTCTCCAAATTCATACTTCACTCAAAAATCATAATCATTTTTCCATTTTCAGTTTTTGTCTTAAATGTTATATATTTCAATATTGGATTCACAGACTAGCTCAACAATGGTCCTGAGCACTGGATTTCCACAGCAAACCAGCTGTTTTATTCTACAGAGACTGTTGTTTCAAAAATAAAAGTAATTCTAACCTTTTGGTAAGTATCACTAATCAAACTTGGTGTCTCAGTGCAAAAATAATTAGAAAATTCATGATAGGACTGATTAAAGTTTATTTGTAGACATAATGTTTTTTGCAAGACCCCATCGTCAAAATTAGAGCTGATGAAGATGGGGTTGCCCAGGTGGATGACAGTGTAAAATAAAATACCTGAGACATTTTCACATTTTATATTTGAAACATCATTGTGGTTTCCTACAAGCTAAGTGCAATCTGGAATCACTTTTCCCTTTGTAATGTCATTGATCAAAGCTGTGAAAAGGGATGCCATAACCTAAAGATGGTCCTATCCCAAAGAGTAATTACAAAATTCTCACATTCCCTAAATCACCTCCCCCAAAATCACTGTTTCCTGACTCTGTGGCAGCTAATGAAAGCTACATTGAATATTAACAAACATCACCTCAGAAAGAATTTAAGCATGAGGGGAGTGAGGAAGGCCAGGTAGCTTTGCCACCATTAAAACACTAAGAAGTGCTTCGCCAAAGAAGTCCCCCCACCCCTACTCTGAATGTCTGATTAATCAGGGGTGGTAAGAAAATATCAGCTCCTGTGGGGATTTGGGGAATGTGTGCAGTTTTCTGAAATAAAACACATGGCTGAAAAATCAATGCAATTGTTTGCAGCTGAGCCCAGCTGAAAGCCATTGTCCTTATCTAGTTATCAGGAGTCACTGCCTGCCTCAACACACAAGCGCTTCTGTTTAGCCAGGTGTTTCCAATTTTATGCTTAGTTTAACTGCCCATGCTGGGATTGTTTCCTGCTGACACAGGACCACGTAATGGCTCTGACACAAAGGGACTGCTAAGGCTCCATATCAAGGCATTTTAGTGAGCAATGCATGCTTTCTGGCCAGATTTCTGCTTGGGTCATGGGCCCCTTCCTGTCTATCCCCTTTGCTAGATTCAGAAATTTCAACTACTTCCCTATATCCGGCAAAGGACACTTGTTCAAATCTTTGACATTTTACCTTCCACCCTTTGACCCAGGTTTTGGATTTATGTCCATTGTAGGACTTTGGCCTGAGCCTACTGAGAAAATGCTGGGTTTGAGATCCTGTGGTGCAGCATAATCAAAAGCTCCTAGGTACTCACTCGGATCTAACTGGTTTCTAATCCCATCCACTGGCTGAATTTTCTCATTTGTTGGATGGAGATAATAATATCTGTTTTATAATCCTCATAAGGCTTTATAGGATGATTTGAGTTAAAGAAAAAAATTAAAAGTTAATATGTTTCTTATATGAATGTAAAATTAACATATTTCAAAGATCTGATTGAAGCCATTAAATTAATAAGGAAACCAGAAAGATATTACAATCAATGCAAAGAGCAAACACATATAGGCAATTTAGAAGGCGGAGATGAATTTGCAGATACAAAACCTCTTCTACAAGGAAGATGGGCATTGCCAATTGAATCTCTGTGGGAATCAAATGTATTTTGCTGTATTCTCAGATTTCTGCAACCTATGTTAAAAATAATGAGAAGCATACATCTCTGGAGGATTTATATTCCATTGTACAAGAGACCAAGTAATCCATTTCTGTTGTTGTTTGGCAGTTCCTAGTATCTCCAGAAGCATATTTATGCAAAAGCATTTTGTGAACTACATTTATGTACCCAAAATAATTTGTCAGCAACATATATTTTCTGCTGATAAAAGGATGTGTTCGTATATGGGTTTCCTTTGTTTATACTATTAAGAAAAAATAAAGGTTTAAAAGAGATATTCAAGTATTTAACAAAGAAACTAGGTACTTAATAAATGGCAGATATTTTTAAAAGTAAGCATGCACATCTACATGCATACACTGATATATACAAAAAGTACACAACACTTTGGCTAGGTCTTTTTTTGTATTCATTTAAAAGAATGTTGTGGAACACTTCTATTCACTAGGCAGTGAAAAATCCTATTCTTTCTAGACTCTCCTTTTTTCCCCACCTCTATGTCCATTAAAGGCCTCTCCTAAGCTAAGTAGTACAAACAAAGGGTCGAAAACTCCTTATACCAAGAATATCCTAGCTGAATAAAACTGTCTTCAAAGAAGAGCCTTGGGAATTTTAATCAACCATCCTAGGTAATTAGTCATTCTAGTTATTAGTCAAAGAAATGCCAGGTTAGGTAGCATCCTGGAACCTGGCAATGAAGAGGGGAGTCTGTTGGGGAGTACACACCATAAAAGCTCCTGACTGAATAAGGACATGTATTTGTGGTTGGAAAAAAAAAAAGAAACAACAATAACAAGTGAGATTAGGGGTTATGAGAAATTCTCTTTGTCTCAAACTCCTTTGAGGGCCCATGTACAAGATAAAGTGGGTACATGACGCATGAAGAGTCCATGAACTTACAGTTCACATATGAGATAAATCCATACAGTGAAATACTTTGCAATGTAATTAAACACCATAAGCTGAGTTAGTAATAAAGCAAACATTGTCCTTTGTCAGTTTTATTCATTCAAATCACTGTAATAGTCAATATCAAACCATAACAATGTAAACAACTTATTTTCTCTCTAGTAATTTCCATTTACTTCTTCGTAGATGTCCCAACCCAGAGGACAGTCTTTCATGGGAAATTATAAGAGAAGTTGACTAAGTAAGTTTAAAATTATAGCACAGTTTACATATACAAACAGAAGGTTTTTCATTTTGAGCAAAAATCTCAGAAGATTTTTATTATAAAAGTAAATGTGCATCCTGAAAAGGGACAGGATTTTAACATTTTCACTCCCAGAAACCATGTAAAAATTTCATATGAGATTCCCACCACTAATAGCCACAGCTTTTCTTCAGCATCTAAGAAAATCATGCACATTAAAAAAAGAAAGAAAGAAAATCATGCACATACCTATTGATATGACAGTAAGGTACACTAGGAAAAATTACTACAATGCTATTCCAATAATTTATTGGAATTAAGATATTTAAAGAAACACATATTTCAAACCTATCTGATCAAGCTGTCAATTTGGACAATCATTTAACTTCCTTGCAACATGGAAAGAATGGAATGTCTACATCATGGGGGGTATAGTGAGAAGCAAAAAGGGAAAAAAGCATGTGAATCATTTTGCAAATAATGCTAGTTAGTTGTTCTCCACAGATGTGAAACCTCCAACTTTGAATAAAAAGGAACTGAGCCAGACTGCCTGGTGCTGGGTCATGGAAAACAGGCCAAACTGATTAAGCTACTTCAGAGATTGTAGAGAAAGGATATTTGAATTTCAAAAATCAAAGAAATGAAATGCAATATGAGCTGGTTCAAGTTATATGGGATTTGTCAGAAACTTTCACTCCTCCAAGATAATATGACGGAGACAACTGTGAAGGAATTCTACATCCTATGGGCATTTTTCACTTGTAAAATGTCCTTATTTCAGCGTGCTCTCAATGAAAACCAGTACACTTACTCTTCTATGCACAATGACAGAAAAATTAGAAGGGCTTTGAAAACTATGTTCCTTAGTAGACAGTAGGCATACTGAATCAATTGTACTCAGAAGGCACTGTAATGTGAGTTCCCTAAGAAAGATCTCACCCGTGTGACTGGAACAGTGAAATTAGTGGCAACTTTAAAGACAGCATCCATCTCAGCTGAGGAAATTATAAAATATGACGCCATCCCTGACTCTGTGCTTCTGTACATTAGAGTCCCTTATATGGTGTGTTCCATCAGAAGGTCTTGAATTTTGCAGTGACTCTCGAAAATGTCAGGAGTGAGTATTCCAGATAACTGTAACAAAACAGCTCTTTGGTATAATATGCTTACCCATAAAGAACTGGGAAAAAAAAGAGGCATTGTTAAAGGAATATACTAGAATCTTTCTAACAAGGCTGTTGAGAAGCAGACACCAGCTTTTCCCCACTGCCAAACTAATATGTTCTACAATAGATTTCCAAGACAATTATGTCCCTGGAGTGCAAAAGATATGAGAGACCTACATGGGCTATTTAGAAAACAACTATTATTAAGAAATAAAGAAGACAGGTTGGTAGAACATAGGTTTAGTGCTGTTGGTTGTTTTAACTCTTTCTTAAAACTATGCTTAAGAAAGAAAAACACAAATTGGAGATATTGTGAGTCTCCTTTTCACTTTAAATCCCACCCTAACCTTATCCAAGTAATTAGTACTAAAAATTTGGGTGTGTCTCTCTAAAATTATTTTTTGAATGTATGTATGATATGAGTGTCTGTATTACATGTTAATACACAGATATGTCTCTATGTACACACATACACATATATGTAGCCATATCTTGCTTTTTCACTTAAATGCAAAGATACTAAGTCTTTTACATCAAATGCTAGATAGGTAGTTTTTTTTTTAAAAAAAATTTCAGGAAACAAATGATAATCCCCACTTAAAAATATTGATATTAAGGACCTACCCCAGATCAGTTATCTGGGTTCTTTTTTAAATTAAATTATTTATTTATTCTAATTTGTTATACATGATGGCAGAATGCAGTTCATTTCATATTACACATATAGAGCACAGTTTTTCAAGTCACTGTACACAACGTATTTTCACACCATTCATGTCTTTATACATGTACTTAGGGTAATGATGTCTAAGTTATTCCACCATCATTCCTCTCCCATATGTCCTCCTTTCCCTTTCCTCCCCTTTGCACTATCTAAAGTTCTTCCATTCCTCCCATGCACCCCCCCCATCACCATTATGAGTCAGCATCCTCATATCAAAGAAAACATTCAGCCTTTGTTTTGTTGGGATTGACTTGCTTCACTTAGCATTATATTCTCCAACTCTATCCATCTACCTGCTAATGCCATGATTTTATTCTCTTTTAATGCTGAGTAATGTTCCATTGTGTATACATACCAAAGTTTCCCTTTCCATTCATCTACTGAAGAGCATCTAGGTTGGTTCTACAGTTTAGCTATTGTGAACTGTGCTGCTATAAACATTGATATGGCTGTGTCCCTGTAGTATGCTGCTTTTAAGTCCTTTGGGTATAAACTGAGGAGTGGGATAGCTGGGTCAAATGGTGGTTCCATTCCAAGTTTTTTAAGGAGTCTCCATACTACTTTCCAGATTAGTTGCACCCATTTGCAGTCCCACCAACAATGTATGAGTGTGCCTTTCCCCACATCCTCGCCAACACTTACTGTTGTTTGTACTAAACCCAAAATTTCTTCAACACGCTTCATACAATCAAAGCATACTATGGAACCAAATGCAGAAGAATTACTTTGTTTTTAGTAATTCTTATGCATTTTCAGAAAAGTTAAGAATCCAAAGAGAAAGGTTTAGAAACATCTTAATAACAACCACCACATAAATCAATAAAGCTAAAATAGCATATTAACTCAGAGCCAGATTCCTGAAGGTCTGCCCTACTAGGGGGAGCCAGTAACCCCAGATATCACCATGTAACCCCAAACCACTCCAATGAACACAATATGAGATGCTCTGGCCTAGTAAATTGCTGGCAGTCACATCAATCTTCAAATTAAATAGAAGTTCAAAACAGTGCTCTCCAAAATAAAGTACCTGCAAAATGATGCATAAGGACACAAGAAGAAACAATAATATTTTCTAGACCTTTATTTTAAAAGCCTCTTTAAAAAGAGACTATGTTTTTGAATTTTATAATATAATTTATTTGTACAGTAGCTTATTCATATAATTTGTAATTATATATATTAGGTTAAACTGAGTGAAACTGATATTTTTATAAATCAAAAGATCAGCAGGTTTGTCCTAACATGTATAATTTTAAAAAGTGTGCATTTAACATGTACATCAGGGTTCCTCAGCCTCAGCTCTATTGACATTTTAGGCTAGGTAATTCTTTATTATGGGGTGATACCCTGTGTGTTTTGGATGTTTAGCAGCTTCCCTGGCCTCTACCTACTAGATGTCTATAATACATCTCCTCCCTACCCCACATGTTTCTAGACATTGTCAATTGTTTCCACAGAGGCAAAATCACCTCCTATTGAGAACCACTAATCTTTTTTGAGTGTATGTGCTGAGCTTTACTAATGAAGTAGAAGATTAAAATAGCATGAAGACCACTGACTAAAGAACAGAACCAGTTGTCACTAACATTTATAATAATGCCAAAATACTAATCCAATATGGACTTTTGCATGAGTATCGTGTTTGAACCATCTGTTAAAGATAGGTCAGGTTCACCACCATCATGCACACTGTGATCTAGATCTACCAATTCTCACAGGACTCTCACAACAGCATCAGGTCACACACAGGAGGCCTCTGCAAAGAACCATTAGCAAGAGAATGCAGAAGCAGCTGCTCTCTCAAGCTAAACGTGGGTTAGACAATAAGAGTAAGAGGAAACATATTGGAAAGCTCCAGAAACAGCAGTCAGATAAGCGAGGCTGGCATAGAGTCATCAGGCCTGGCTAAGCTTTTCCCCAAGCAAAGGTTTTTAGAAGGTTCTGAAACACTGGATCACAAAATGTTCTCAAATGCCTAGTCATAAACGCAATGAGAGTGGCAGGCAAGAGCCAAAGGACTGTCTTCCCAGATGCACACAGTGGAAGAGGCTGTTAGTCACAAACTGATTTAAGTATCACCCCCACACATTGGTAGAGTTTTAATCAATACAACTTATTTTTGAAAATTAACGGTGAAGATAATGTGATGGCCTCATGGGCATGCACTCTGGGGTATGTAGATACACACAGGTAGAGCTAACTGAGTTCACTGTCCTCTTATCAGAAGCAAACAAATATGTGGAGAAAATTTTCAACAATTTTAGCAATCAGGGAACTGCGAATCAAAACTAAACTGAGATTTCACTTCATCCCAGTTAGATTGGCAACTGTCAAGAATATAAATAATAATAAATGCTGGTTGGTATGTGGGGAGAAAGGAAAACTTACACATTGTTTATGGGACTGCAAATTAGCATAACCACCATGGAAATACTAAGAAGGAAAACTCCATATGACCTAGCTATTTCACTCCTTGGTATTTATCCAAAAGAACTGAAACCAGCATATGATAGTAATGTATGCATTCCAATGTTTATAGCAGCACAATTCACAACAGTCTAGGTGTCTGTCAACAGATGAATGGATAAAGAAAATGTGGTATATAAACACTTGGATTTCTACTCAGCTATATAAAGAAGAATGAAATTTTGTCATTTGTTGGTAAATGGGTGGAATTGGAGGATACCATGTGAAGTGAAATAAGCCAGTCTCAGAAAGTCAAGGGTTGAACATTTTTTCTCCTATGCAGAAACTAGAGTGAAAAAAAGAATTTAAAAAAGGAGATCTTACAAAAATAGAAGGCAGACCAGTACAGTGGAGATAGGAGATTGAGGGGGAGGGAGAAGGAGAGGGAAACAGAAAGAACTGGGAAATGAAATTAACCAAATTCTTCTATCCGTATATATCATAATGAGTCATATTCTTATATATAATTACAATGCACCAATTAAAATATATATTACATATACATAGGAAGGAGATCAGTTGAGTAGAGGAAGGGGATATGGGGGAGGGAAGAAGAGAGGGAAAGGTAAAGTACTAGGAAATTAAATGAAGCAAATTATGTTATGTGCACGTTTGACTCTTTCACAATGAACCTCATTATTATGTATAATCATAACGCCATCAATAAAAACAAAAAAAAATACATCTCTGGATGAGTTGGTTTAGGTTAAAAAAGATTGTGAAGTTCAAACACATGTTCACTTATGCATGTGCTATGAAGGCACCTTCATTCTTAAAGAAAAGAATAAAATCTGTTTTATGAACACCAACTGAAAGGCTTTAAGTCATGAATCTGTCAATTTTGGCTCCTATTAAGCATTGGTGTATATAAGATATGACAATGTAGCATTTAACTATCTACAGACAAACATCAGTCTCGTGTTACTTTCTAAACAAATATATGTAGATATGTGACAGACAGTTTTCAAGTTCTTACTTAACAGCCTCAGAATTTGCTCTCTTTCTCAGGCATTAATATTTTTGGATATAGAGTGGGAGGAAGTGTGGGAAGCAGGGAATTCTCAAAAGGAGCTGAATAAAAGCTGGCATTAAAAAGGAATTGGGATTCCCCCATCCCACCTCCTACTTCTCACAGGGGAAAAAAAAAAAAAAAAACTGGAATCTTGAGAAAGCCTCCCCTTGGCCTGACCCCTTACAGCAAATTGCCCTCTAGCCTACCCCCAAGGACAGAAGCCAGTGTTGGTGCTCAGTGTCTGTTCAGTAGGTTTTCAAGGTGATGACTGGGAATCTCACAGAAAGACATGAAATTTTTTCCTTTGTTCTTTGTAAGATGTTCTGGCTTCAGGAGTCCCATTGACTTAACTAGGATTATGACTGTTAGACATAAGTGAATAATTAAGAAACTGAACTTGATAACTAACTTTAGCTAGAACTTATCAAAGGCTAGATATATTTTTGAATACTTATGTGTCTAAATTCTAAAAATCTCCAATTTTATTCACACACACACATACACACACGCATACATCAAACCTATGAGGTAGGTACAAGTTTTATCCCCATTTTATAGATAAGGAAACTAAGTCAAAGGATTTGAGGTAGGTAAGGCAAATGAGGCCTGTGGGGCACAAGAACATGACTATGAGAGAACTTATCTTAGAATTAAGTAGTTCTGCTAACAAAGCTGGACTTGAATTCTCCATGGCCTCAGGGACACAGCCCCGAAGATATTCATGAAGAAATGTTCCAGGTTTTGGTGTTTGAAAGAAGTGAGTACACCTTAGTTCCACTTTTTACTATCTGGAAACCTTAATTTCTCTCATCCAGACACCACTTCTGTGGGAAACAAAACAAAACAAAACATGGTAATAGCCACCAAAGGAATTGTTCCCAGCCATTGAGTTTAAAAACACTTTCATCAAAAGTCATGGCCCCAAGATGTACTCAATAAATATTATTTTCTACCTTCCTTACCCACTAGAACTCTTCATTTAATATATTAGTGGTAATTTTTTTAATATTACACTTTACATTGACCAAAACTAAACACTGTTATTGCTTACTTAAAATCAACAAGAATATAATTATTGGACAATGCTCAGAAAATGATCTCTTTGGGAGAAGAAAAGGCAATTTGCTAAAGCACAGTGTTTTCAACTTTGGGTGTCTGCTCTTTGCTTTATTTCTAGGCTCCGTGACTGGAAACTAAATTGTGACCATCACTAGGTGGCTGTTTCAACAGATTATGGGAGAGTCATGCAATGAAGACTGCACACCCACACAAGAAGCTTCAAGGAGCTCTTTATGTTTCAAAATAAAAAGATTCAAACAATACATTAGTTAGGTGAACAAAGCAAGGTCCAATGCCATGAATTCCATCATTTTAACCAAAAAGAAGGTTCAGTATGTGTACCTTCATACCTGTGTGCTCATGTAAAATACATCTCTGGAAAAATACATAAATAACTAAGAATTATCAGTTGCCTCTGGCAGGGAAAAATCTGACTGTCAGCCAGAGGAGGAAAATTTCACCATATACTCTTCTATTCATTCTTAACTTTCAATTATGTGAATATATAAACTACTTCAAAAAATAAGGGAAATAAAGATAAGACTCCAAAAAAATTGTTGTTACAAGTTATGATGAGCTCATGGAAGTAAAGAAGACAACTACTTAGGAGCTCACAAGTTGCTGCAGCTTTCTAGATCGCCAGAGCCAGTGTCACAGGGAAGGCCACAAGAAAGGGCAGAGGAATGGGAGGGCTAGGGACGGGGCAAGGGCGGAGAAGCAAAGATGGTGGAATGTGATGGACATCATTACCCAAAGCACATGTATGAAGACACGAATTGGTGTGAACTTACTTTATATAATCAACCAGAGGTATGAAAAATTGTGCTGTAATGTATAATAAGAGTTGTGATACATTTCACTGGGTGATTCCAGGGCTTGCTCAGGTTTGAGATGCACTCTCTAAATTGCTGTCTAACTCACAAACACTTAGGGCTGTCTGCACCCACATGGAGAGTATATTTAAAAGAGTCACCTGGTTCCACAGGTTAGCTATTGTGAATTGTGTAGCTATAAACATTGAAGTAGCTGTGTCACTGAAGTATGCTGTTTTTAAGTCCTTTGGGTATAGACTGAGGAATGGGATAGCTGGGTCAAATGGTGGTTCCATTCCCAGTTTCTAAGGAGTCTCCATATTGCTTTCCAGGTTGGTTGCACCCATTTGCAGTCCCACCAGCAATGTATGAATGTGCCTTTCCCTTCACATCCTCACCAACAATTAATTTTGTTTGTATTCTTGATAGCTGTCATACTGACTAAAATGAGATGAAATCTTAGAGTAGTTTTGATTTGCATTTCCCTAATTACTAGAGATATTGAACATTTTTTCATATATTTGTTGATCAATTGTATATCTTCTTCTGAGAAGTGTCTGTTCAGCTCCTTAGCCCATTTATTGATTGGGTTGTTTGTGTTTTTGGTGTTAAGTTTTTTGAGTTCTTTATATATCCTGGAGATTAGTGCTCTATCTGACATGCATGTGGCAAAATTGCTCCCAAAATGTAGGCTCTCTTTTCATCTCATTGATTATTTCTTTTGCTGGGAAGAAGCATTTTAGTTTGAATACATTCCATTTATTGATTCTTGATTTTATTTCTTGTGCTTTAGGAGTCTTGTTAAGGAAGTTGGGGCCTAATCCAATATGATAAAGATTTGGCCTTCAGCTGATGAAAGGATAAAGAAACTGTGGTATATATACACAATGGAATATTGCTCAGCATTAAAAGGGAATAAAATTATGTACTTGCAGGTAAATGGGTAGAGTTGGAGAATATCATGCTAAGCAAAGCAAGCCAATCCCCAAAAAACAAAGGTCAAATGTTCTCTCTGATAAGTAGATGCTGATCCATAATGGGTGTATATGTGTGTGGGGGCGGGGGATGAAGAAACTTTGGGCCGAGAGAAGGGGAAGGGAAGGGGCATGGGGTTAGGAAAGATGGTGGAATGAGATGAATATCATTACCCTAGGAACATATATGACTGTACATGTGGTACAACTCTACATCATGTACAACCAGAGATATGAAAAGTTTTACTCCATTTGTGTACAATGAATCAAAATGCATTCTGTTATCATGTATAACTAATTAGAGCAAATTTAAAAATTTTTAAATAATAGTTAATATTTTTTATTTGGGAAAAAAAAGTCACCTGAGATGCGTGCTACAATGAACTGTAAGATCCCAGATGAAACCTAGGAGTATGTTATTTTTTTTAAGTCTGATCTGATCGTAGAGTCTAGAAAATACTTTCCCAGATCCAAGATGGCTGTGATGAATCCAAATATTTTTCACTAAGATTATTTTGCATGTGGCAGTCTACAGAGACCCAGTCCTAAGCCTTCTGCTCACAATCAGCACTCTCAGTTGAGTATGTGTGTAGTGACCTTTAAACAGTAGAGCAAACTTTGGCAGGCATTGGAAGGACCTGGAGGGCTTGTCAAAACACAAACTGCACTCTCTTGACTGCAGTTTCTCACTCAGTAGAGGGTGCTGAGGTGGTGATCATTTGCCTTTCTAACTAGTTCCGGGTAGTAGTGATGGTGATCAATTGGTCTAAGCACTTTGAGAACTACTTTAAACCACTGGTTCTCAAACAAAATGCTGCATGCCCTTTTCAAGTATGCTGTCAAATACAATCACTATGTAGAATTTTTGACCTAACTGAAGATGCATATTATGACAGGTGTAGGTGTGAGAACTTGGAGCTGGGGAGGCTGTGCAATGGTGGCAGGGTACAACCTGGTGAGGATAGAGAACAGGAGGTGTCACTGAATGTTAAACAGGCACCCTCAGGAGGGTGTAAGGGTGGGTCAGGTCTGCAGAGTTCTTCTCAATCAGGAAAAGGTGCCATGAAGGTAATCCTGTGAGTTCTGGGGGAAGTATCATGGCCACCAGAGAAAACAAGCTGAGGTGTGACAGGAGGAAGTAAAGAACAAAACACAACTGAATTTCTGAATTTCCAATCCCATTATTTCCTATGCATGCTAATTTTGTCATGAGTTAGACTGACTTATACTTAGGAAATAGTTGTTTTATATCCTAAATTTATAATGTAAAAAAAAAAAAAAGTCACCTGGGCTCCATGCTACAATGAGCTATAAGATCCCAGTAGAGAGGAATATAGTCTATTGTCCTCAGGTCCTTTATACTCACTACCTTTATTTATCTAATTGAAATAAAATCTTAAATTAAAAATTATTTGATCACTCACTAGAATATCAAAAAGATTTATTCTTATAATGTGGAAACACTGGATATATTAAAATACGTAACAAAAAAAATTAAGGTGTTTTATTTCTACTGTTATATTTGAAACATCATTCCAGTTGGTTTCTTTCCTGTTTCTTTTGCCTGCCCTGAACACCTGAGGATTTATGACACAACACAACCTTATCACTATGGAAATGATTCTCAGGAGGCTGAACTAGAATTTCCAGTCAGTGATGTTAAGAATCGTTGCTTCAATATTCCAAAAGAGTAGCAATTACAATAGAATTCTGATATTTACAAGTAGGAGAACTAGAATCTCTATGGCTTCCCAAATTCAGGGATTCCTCCAGTGCTTCATTTCTTCCACATGTGCAAATAATAGTACAGGACAATTAAGGTAAAATGAGTGGCAGCTTCTAAGTGGGATGGTGAGATTTACTCACCAAGTGAATTGCTTCTGCACATCAGCCTTCAAGAATTCCAAATGCGTTCATGTCTTGGTAAAATTATAAATTACTCTCAACAACTTGGACAATATTGTGAGTATGCTGCTAAATCTGCAAACGTCAAGGGTCAACCATACAGTAAAAGATCAATGTGAGCTATCAATTGCAATAACAAGTTTTGAAATAAAAAATAATATATATTTATATATGAATATATATATATATATATATATATATATATATATATATATATTTCAACTTGAACCTGGCTCAAAGAATACTATGCATAAAATATATTAGCACTCAAGAAAAATAATACCCTCATCACAATTGGTCAGGACATTAAACTGCAGCAACCTTAATTTCCTTCAGGGCATATACAAAGTTTCCATTACTCAGAAGCTTGTCAGTTCAATCTGGGAGCATGTGTATTAAAAAATTCCAAATTAGAGCCATTAGTGTATGTGAGAGAACTGTAATTAGTCTGAAATCACAGCCATAAACCAGCCTTAACAGTTAAAATGACAACGTTCTGTCTTTGAGTATGTGGAAAAATGCATGTTTCTTATTACTGCAATTGGTGAACTACTGGCTTGTTACAAAAGTCCCAATGCTATGGGATGGTAAGCTCCCCTACCCTTTCAGCAAGAAACAGATTCAAGACAAAGAACTCCAGCAGGATCAACTAGTGTCAATCAGCCTCCACTGTGAAGCCTTCATAGATCCTCAAAACCTAACCCAATTTCATCACAGCTGGGTAAATATTCAACCCACTGCTGGAAGCTAGTTGGGCTCACTGCATCTCCAGCTCTTAGGGCTGCTACCCTGAGACATGTTTTTTCTTTTTATCAGACTATTGAGCAGGTCACCGTAGACTGGTAAACTTCAATCACAGCATTCGGAGATGTAAAAACATCAAAACCTTTTTTAGGCTCTCTCTGTTTGCAGTTTCACAATCCCTCACTATCAGTGGGCTTTCAGATTTGGCCTAGAGATTAAAGCAATGTACCATATGAGGCAAATCCAGATCAGGAAATTCTTTACCTTTCATGTCTCTATTTTATTAGCAGTAAAAGAAAACAAGTCCATTGGAAATTTCTGATTTGGTGATGCCCAACAGGATTCATCCTTTCTGGGTCAAGGTTACCTTTACTGCAGAACGCTCTGAAACCCCTTTACCTGAAGAGAACATTGTTATTCTCCCTCTTGAAAAAATTGCTAAATGTAGTGGAAATAACATAGCAAGGATGCCTCTCATTACTAGTAAGAAAACTCTGTGTCCTCCTCGTGACTGAGCATGCCTCAGTATGGAGAATGCAATTCACTTTAGGTCACACATTCTTAGCGGGGACGATGGGGACCCTCACAGGACAAATATTGCTTCTTGGAATAGGGGACAATCTTATATATAACATATTAAATCGAAATATTTTAATATTTCAATATTAAAATATAAATAAAAATACTTATATTTTTATAAAGCAAAGATATATATATATATATATATATATATATATATATATATACAATACATATCTATGATATTAAAATTTCATTAAGGTAGGAAGGAAGATGATTAGAAAAAATAAAGAGGCTGTTTAGGTGGGCAATGATGAAATAATGGTTTGGAGACACTGCTCCAGACATTGGCAAAGCACTGAAACTTCCAGCCAAAACAATCACCATTATTATTTTGGAAATAACATTAGTTGCTTAAATTCAGCTTTCAATAACAATCAAATGTTCTTTTTGAGGATGGCCATTGTAAGTTACAACAAAGAACAAAACAATTCTACATGGTTACAAGTATTTTTACAAAACACTTGTAGTCTTGGTAGGAATGACTAAAATCCACTCAATTTGAACTCGCCATTTTTCAGGAATTCACAGACTATTTCTCTTGTTAAGCACACAGTGTATATAATTATCACACTTGAAAATCTTAATCACTGATAATTTTATAATTGCTGCTGAAATTTTAACAATAATAAAGATGCAATACTCAGCATCCCTTGTTAAGTTTTAGAAAGCTTGTTTTGCAGATTGGCACACACATTTTTAAAGCACGCATGAAAAATTGAACAAGCTGTGAACTGTTACAATGATGTCATATCGAAAATTGAGACAAATGCCACCTGCAACTCATCTGCTTTCCCTCCACAATACCCTTTCAAATAAAATTCTACAGGCAAAAATAAAAGTTTTTCCCTCATTAAAAAAAATTAACAAAAAGATATGTTTCAGAAACATTTCAAGGAGAGAAACATTTTTTTGCCAAATGTCCTGAAATATACCTAGTACAACGTCATACACAAGATTTCCTTTCCAGATTCTTCTCATCCCACCTCAAAAAAGGTATATAAACAAACACACACACAAAAAAATACCTCTTCTACCACTGAAAAGCAAAGTAAGTAAGAAACTTCCACCCAGTTAGCAGAGGTTTCCCTGGTGACAAAGCTTCCCACAACTGCATCTGACTCATCTGTAATGGTAAGTGCTATCTCCTTTCCTCCAGTTTCTTCTTCTGTAAGTGATAGTGTAGCTGAGGGTTTCTGAGCCAAGAAGACGGATCTGCTGTCCATAAAATCTTTTAATCTGATTTATGCAAGAATAAATCATACTCAAAAACAGGGACTGGCACTTTTCTAAATTAAAGTAATCCCAATAATTACAGTCAAAGTTCTGAAACAAAGCCAGCAGAAGCATTAACCTAAATGTTCAGTTAGAAAATGCTAATGCTGACATTCAGCTTCAAGAAAAATTACACAGGAAAAAATGGCAAAAAGAAAAAAAAATCACATTTCAGTGCAAGTTCTTACTTGCAAGAAACAGAAATCTGGAAAAAAGGATTTAAAATTCCATATTCAACTAATCAAGAGTTTCTCTTCATTAGGAGATTGTCAGCTTCTAGGATGAAAACAGTTATCTTATTTTCTGAAATGGTATTATTACAGATATTCAGCTCTTCTAACAGTTGATTTAAGATTTTGGGAGAAAAATATAAAAAGTGAAGTGTCAAACAATTCCACAATTTAATGTGATACAAATCTAGTTTTAAAAATGTCCATGTATTGCTTGAATATACTCATTATTTTAAGATCATGATATAAAAATATCTTTTATATGAACAACAGAGATTGTCATCAATGCAGAATCTCAAACCATCACATGAGTACATTATGTACAGGAAATAGAGAAAGTGATAGGATTAAATCAAATTTATAAGTTGGGCACAGTGGCACACACCTATAATCCCAGTGGCTTGGGAGGCTGAGGCAGGAAGATTGCAAGTTTAAAGCCAGCTTCAGCAAAAGCAAGGTGCTAAACAACTCAGCAAGACCCTGTCTCTAAATAAAATACAAAATAGGGCTGGAGATGTGGCTCAGTGGTTGAGTGTCCTTGAGTTCAATCCTCAGTACCAAAAAACAAAAACAAAAACAAATTCAAATTTATATAAGCATCATCAGTTACTTTTAATATATAGCAGTATTATATTTACAATATCCAATGTCACAGGTCTAAATGATAAGTTTGCTTTTGAAAATTATGAAAGAAAATGAAAAATTATGTTATGAAAAAAACACAATTATTAATTCCTATGTTATAAAGAGTATTGTATAAATGAAATTTGAAGCTATTAAATAACCTTTTTTCATAAACAAAAATATTTCATATTTTATGTTCAAAAACAGAATTGTAATAGCCAGGCTATAATTTCAAACAAACCCGGATTTTAAATTTACATTTGTGGAACAAACAAGGTGACATTTCATTTTCTTTTGTATCACTATTCATTTGTGCACAATAACTAAAATGCCCTTATAATGGATGATTCATGATGAGTCATTCTTATAAGGAAATAAATTTAAAATAAATTACTGTAATGAATAATATCTGAATTATTTTTTAATATTAGTTAGGAATCAGCACATCAAAGATAATTTCAGATAAATGCCATTTCACTCTGAGTAGGGCAATTGTGGTTATAGTTAATTTTGTATTGTGCTTAACCCCGGGGTTACTAACCATGGTCTCATATTTGGGTTGGGTCACATGTGCTTTGACAGTTGTTTTTAGAACTAACATAGATATTTCAGGGTGATGATTAAAATTGAGTGAGGCAAAGAGAAGGGCCCAGTTGTGAACAAGGATGTCAAATACTGGGAAATTTATTCTCTATAAAATTTCAAATTAAAATGACCTATTTTCTACCACTTAAATAAGTCTTCACACTAGACTTTCCTATACTCAAGTGTACAAAATTCTTAACAGCCAGTAACTCACAGTTTTATGTTCGTCAGCAGGCTTTATGCCATAGTACATTACCTATTGTTTCTTTGAAAGATGAAATCATTACCCATATTAATTCCCTTTGCTTGGAGTACTCGCCTTCTGGTCCTCACGTTGCCCCTTAAAAGCCTACCTCTTCATCAGATCTTTGGCTTTAACTACCCTGCTAAGAAGCTTGTTCACTTTCTCATTCATTTATTCATTCATTCAATCAGTCAGTCATTCAACAAATGTTTACAAAGTCTGTTCTATATGCTGTGAAAAATCCACTAAACCCTGGGCCAGACAAAAATACATTTCATATATAGTTAATATACATTATGGTTATGCAGTTATATTTTTAATGCAACTTTTCCTTATGCATTTATAACTTCCAAAGGCAGGATATATCTTCTTCCATATAGAAAGTAGTAAATATACATTTACTGCTGGATGAAACACATACCAAGAATGTCTGTTATAACTACTTTCACCCTTTGTAAGTAGTATGTTTAAAATTATCCTCTGTGTTGTTGGCATTGAAACAATAACTTCTAATAGAAACATTTAGCATATACATTTTATTGGTGTCGGGCGGGGGGCCGGGGGCCCATGCATGCTAAGCATGTGCTTGACCACTGAGCTGCACCCCCAGCACAAATGATTTTTATTTGTTGGTTTTATACATGTCACTGACCCAAACTGTTTCCATAAAGTTCTTTATCCACAATACCCAGTGACCTTTCTGTTAACAGCAAGTGAATGAGTTCTGGTAAAAATGAAATGAATGAGGGTGCATAGTATGACAGCATTTGTTCTTTGATAATTCATCTTCACAGATCTATTACCAAGGTTGGCCTAAAATAAACTATAAGTAAAAATGAAACTAAGTGTTTACACTTGAAATGTCACAATTAACTGAAACTATATTAAAAAATAGAAATTTATAAAAAGACAACTTTGTTAGAAATTTCACATTTATAAAATAAAATTTCACTTGTAAAAATGAAGAAATAGTATCTTTGGTTCTAAAGAGAAAATTACTTGTTGACTCCAGATAATTCATTCTAGAAGCTAGGAATTATTGAGATTAACTGCAGCATAAGAATTGGAAGACTTTGGTTCTGTAATAAGGTCCATTATCTACTAGGTGTTTGGCTTTGAACAACGCATGTATCTACTAAAGATTATGATATCCGACTTCTCACCCAATATGGTCACTGAGAGAATTAAACTAATAAGACTACAAATTATTTGAAGCTAAGAATGTCCTGTTTTAAACAAGAGATAGTGAAATAGATGGTTTTCCAATGATAAGAACTAGTCAGGTATACATATAGGACAAAACAACTCTTAGGGAAGTAGAAATGTACAATTTCATGTGCCATTAAAAATTTCCAAGGAATAGCCTCTGCAGGACATAGGAGTGTCTTCTAGGTCTTACCCATGTCTCCCCTTACCATGTATTTATTACATGTCTGCTATAACCAAGCACTTTTTTAGGTCCTGAGATTATATCACTAAATACCACGAGTGTCTACTTATGCCATTACGCTAACATTTTGGTTGGGGAAATGATGAGCAAAAAAGAGAAAGAAGGGAGAAGTAAGAGAAAGGAGGGAGGAGGAAGGAGGAGGAAAAGAAGAAAGAAATGGAATAATATAGTGCTAGATCATGAGAGGGAAAATCATGAGGAAGGGGGTCTATCTGGGGATGAGGGAAGGCCTCTCTAAGACAATAACATCTAAGAATGAGGAGGTGAATGATAAGAAATGTTAACCACGCTGAGGCTTTTTCACCTGGATTTTCTGACTGTTCCAAGGATGAGCCCATAACTAAGGTGTCCCATAATACATTCTGTCCTGGGGAATTTAGAAAGAGGCCTCCAAGTCTTTTGCTTTTACTAAATGCTTGAACCAAACAATGCAGTGAAGATGACCTAGGAAGGCTTGTTTCTGCTTGCTGAGCCAAGATAATAGGTCCATCAACGTATGAGGGAGAAACGAGGGCAGACAGACACAGAGATGAGAAACCACACAGTCCTGGGGAACTGTCACCTCAGTTCTGCATGGCTTTCCACTTCCCAGTTCTTGTCTCTTCTGAGGTATGACTATATTTCAAGTCTGGGGGTCCATGAGGTTCATATGGATCCTTTAGGTCAATTCCCTTATTTAACTTCATAGCAATCTAGATGGGTTTGTCTTTGGATAACACGGTTGTTACAACTGAGTTAAATTGCTGAGTTCCATTAGGTATTCCTTTATTGAATTAATCCTAAACATTATCTGCTACAAGAAAGCCTGGAATGTTGGAAAAGGAACATGGGCTGTGAGACACAGACACACTATGGTGACAACTTCATAAAGCAACATGACAGGCAGCTTAGGATGTCCCCCAAACTCAGGAGATTGGCCAACTCCTGCATCACGGCACCTTGAGTGGAGAGTTGATAGTACTGTTGCCAAAGCAGCCATTGACTGTAGACTTCACTAAGTTTCTCAGAATAATTCTACCTCTGAAAGCCTGTCACGACAATGCCAATTTGCTCAAAATCTTCAGTTTTTTTAATGTACCTATCCAAATTTCATTCCAAACATGTTACAAAAACATTTACAAGACTACACAGGTTTACCTGTGCAAGGATATTTACTACAGCTTGCTCTAATAGTGAAAAATTGAAAATAACCAACATACATTCAAAGGTAATGGGTTTACTAAACTGTTACAGTCATAATGGAGAATTGGAAGTTAAAAAGTAATCTGGTAATTCTATATAAATTGCTGTGCAACAATATATATTCACAAATGGAGGAAAAGAACAAAGCTTCAGAAAGATTATGCAATATTATCTTAGGTTCAAAAAATAGGCATATGTGTGTGCAATCAGCATATGCAAAGAAAAGTCTGTATGTCTTTCCTCTACACTCTTCACTGAGGAGACTTCATCAATTGGGATGAAAAGAGGGTTTTCGTTATCTGATTTGCTGATCTCTGCATTGTTAACATTTCTCATATCTATGAATCTCTTTTCTAATCAGTCAGCCATTAAAAATTGACTCAATTCATGTCTGCCCAGATTTAAAAAAAAAAGATATATACCACTGTATGAGCACTGTAAATAAATTCCGATTGAGAAATGTGAGAGATAAAAAATTTCCTTTCTTCCTTTTTCTAAAATTCCACTACAGTCTTATGGAGAGAGAGAGAGAGAGAGAGAGAGAGAGAGAGAGAGAGAGAGAGAGAGAGAAAGAGAGAGAGAGAGATCTAGTGATTTTACATCTTGCTTATAGAAGCTGGCAGTTTAAGTACTAAAAATATCCCCCATACCACCACAGCACCCAGCTTTCACTTAACTTCTTTCCTAAAAAAAACTCCCAGACTCCCCAGAGTACCCCTGAAAGTGTGGCTGGAGAGAAAGTTTCACTGCTTATGAGACTAGACTATGACTTTGGCAAAAGAGGGGGCTCTTTGGGGAAGGAAAAATCAGGTTGTCACAGCACCCAGGCAGGCTCCCCCCAAAAGCTAAATTGGGCATGACTATGCTTAGATGAAAAGTAAAGCAGAGACCTTTCTTCAAAATACAGGTGACTAAATTTTTGCTTTACTTATGAGGATTCTTTTAAAGAGCAGGAAGAGTTACTCATGGGGCCCTTCCATTAATGAGGTGAAAAACAAAATCCACTTCCTTGGGACTGAGCATCTACAGACTAGCGTGCTCTTCATTTGTAAACACATTTGTGGTCTATTTAGGAATATGGCAATTGAGCCAAGAAACATCCTCTCACTTCCCCTCATACTTGTGAACACCACACACCCATTACCAACTGTTTGGCTGTGATTTTGTCTTCAATCTTTTCTCCCCTTCCTGTGAAATTTGGTCTCATTTGACAGTGCTCACAGGGAGGGGGGCAGTGATACCAAGAATCCCCACCTCAAGAACTTTCTGGTTCTCCTGTTGTGTCTGAAGTCACACCTTTTTACAGCTACAATAGCAGAAATTTACCAAACTCCACCTGAATCCTCCTTAGGTTGGGGATAGCATTCTCTCAAAACACCAGTCCACAACATGAAAAAATGAGGAAATACTGGAATTGGCTATTCTCTCTCTTATAAGCAGAATTGTTTTGTTTGTCTTGTAGTTGTGCTAAATACACACATATATGAATATCAAATATTTTTTACATGTATATATATACATATCCTGTGTGTATGTGTGTGTGTGTGTGTGTGTGTGTATATATATATATATATATATATATATATATACACACATACATAGAGAGAGAGAGATAGTATACAAGGGACTGTGTGTGTATTTATATATATACATACATATATAATCTTGTAGTTTTATAAAGTTACAAAATGTCATAATGCCTCCTAGCAAGCAGAGAAATCACAAAGAAATCCAGAGCCATTTTTTATCTGTAAAGTACATTCTGATCTCAGGACACTGAGGGTAATAAATGCATATTCTATCCATGAGTCTTTGAGTGGAGAATTAAAACAATTACATGCAGAGAATAGCACCAGAATGTGAAGTTTGTGTTCAGACTTTGAAACCTCACCTTTCTAAAGGCTGAGATTCCCATCAGTCCTTCACCGGCTCATTCATTCAAACAGTTGAAGCCCACTCATCACCAGGCGGAGGCTGGAAACACTACATTTCCTTTTTACTTATTTTAATGAATGATGTTGAAAACTGTGGAGGCTGGAAAATGTCAGGTGATAACACGGAGGTAATTTATACCCATATGCCCAACATGATTCAGCTTACCCTTCGGTTGGCTTTGTAGCTTTCACTGGAACCAAGAATATAATAAGTAAGCCTTCTAGAAAAAAAAAAATGTCCTGTTTTAAATAGTCCACAAGGGACTGTGCTGTTTATATTACTTAAAAATCTTATGAAAATAAGAAACACAGACTTGAACTACAGTGATATTCATTTTTCACCTTTCCTATGGGCAGGAACAAAAAGTCTGACCACATTCCAGGTTGGCAAGGCTATGGGGAAACAAGACCTGCATGTATTACTGATCAGAAATGTGGGATAAAATGGGAGATACTCTGTGGAGGAAACTTGGCAATATCTGTAAATGTACAGTGTATGTACATTTTGCCCCCAGATTTTCATTTCTAAGAAAACACATGGACACGTGCATGAAGATACATGTGTAAGCTATTTACTGCAGCAGTTTTTGAAAGAGATTGGAAATAGGCCAAAAGTCCATCAGTAGGTGAGTTGTTAAAGTATTTAAGTAAGTGCTTCCATATACTGGCTTGAGCTTTAGAGAAGAACAAGGCATCAATTTTGTGGAAAAAAAGCACATCCAGGAAAAAATACGGGCAGTCTCTGGACCTTGTGGCTTCAACCAATCTTGGATTAAAAATATTGGGGGAAAATGTATTATGTCTGTACCAAAATATACAGACTATTTTTCTTGTCATTATACCCTAAACAACTCTGTATAACTACTATTTATATGATATTTCAGTTAGCTTTTCTTTGGTGTGGCCAAATACACGACAATAACAATACAGAAGAGGAAATGTTTATTTGGGGCTCACGGTTTTAGAGGTCTCAGTCCACAGACAGTCAACTTCGTTGCTCTGGGTTCAAAGTGAGGTAGCACATCACAGAAAAAGGGCTCATGGAGGTAAGCTGCCCAGCTCATGGCAGGGAGAGAGATGGAAGGAAGGGCACACTCCCAGTGACCCACCTTCTTCAGCCATGCCCAACTTCCTACAGTTATCACCCAGTTAGTCCATTCAAACGAGGTTACAACCCTCCCAACCCAAACATTTCATGCTGAATATGCCTGTATTAACAGGAACTTTCTGAGGGGGGGGGGTCACCTCATATCCAAACCATAACATATAGTGCTTATATTGTAGTAGGTATTATAAGTGATTTAGAAATGATTTAAAGTATATAAGAAGATACATGTAGGTTATATGCAAATACTATGTCATTTTATATTGTTCATCCACAGATTTAGGTATTATAGGGGGTCCTGGAATTTCCTGTAGTACCTATGTATACCTATACATATAAACACACACACGCGCACACACACACACACACAACACACACACACACACATATACATAGACTATCTCTGTAAAGGAAGTGGTAATAAAGATGGTCTCCTGAGAGAAGGATTTGTTTGTGACTGGATATATACCCACTATTCATCCATTTTGATTTTCTCATCATGTACAGGATTACTAATATTAAAATATGTGTTTTGAAATCTCAAAATTTTTTCTAAAATTTCCAATTGTTAATTTCTGACATATAAATTCCATTTTCTCACGATGGCTATCTTCTTTCATCTACCTAATGGAAAGTGTCACATCCTTCAAAATTCAGCTCAAATTCCAACTCTAGTATAGACCTTTTCCTAGCCATTCTGTCCAAATTGATTCTTATCTCTAAACTTCTATAGGATATAGAGGCTATGCCTCAATTTTCCTTAATATGCTACTTGGTTTTGGGTCATCATTGCTTAACTTCCAATCCTTTCATAAGAATGTAAACTTCTTCACAGGAAAGATGATTGCGAAGGGAAGAGGGCAGTGTCTACATCTCTCTCCTTGGCTTGCTACAGTGCAAAGCACAGAGTAGGCTCTAGATGCTAACGGGTTGTATGCCCAGATGATTTCAGAATGCCAGACATACCATGTAAATGGCACTCTATAAGACGAAAACCAGAGATTGAGTCAGCCATCAATAAATATCCATATACGGTGCTAAGAGCTCAGTCAATGTGTCCTGGCAGGAAAGAATATTAGTCTTGTCATATTTCAACCAGCTTGGAGATATTACCTTTTAATTTAATGAACTGATTATGATACTACTGTATGAAAACTTAGAATTAGGACATAGTGACAATGTCTGAGAAGTAAAGAAGAGTAATGAAAAAATGTTTACAAAATTCAAAATGTATAATTTAACATTCTCATTGGCCAACCCTGCCACATTTCTACTTTCTTTAGGGACTCAGGTGAAATATTGCTTTCCATTTTTCTCCCAGATTTAATCATCATTAATAATCCTCAACTCTGACAAGTTAACAGATTCTTCCTTTGAAAGATATGACTTTGCACTGAACTTCAAGTTATCTTAAAACTGGCAGTTACAAATATGAAAATATTACTAGTCAACTCACTCTAAAGTGACAGACTTGGAGATTAATCTAAAATAACACTTGAAAATGCCAAAAATAATGCAAGGTAAATAAGTTCTAAATACTCTCATTTATAAGGTTGTCTTGAACTTTCTGTTTGTGTTAATCTATAATACTGCTTGACCTAGAACATTTAAAGAAGCTGAAATATCCACTATGAATATTTACAAAATTCTATATTGCTTAGTCTCAACAAATTAGATTTTAACACAAGTCTCAAGGAATTTTGTGGTAGATGTGTATTATTTGATTTATCAATAATCTAAACATTAAAGAGAATAGATTTTGTGTGTGTGTGTGTGTGTGTGTGTGTGTGTGATGTCGGGGATAGAACCCAGGGCCTTGTACATAGTAGGCAAACCTTCTACCACTGAGTCACACCCCCAATCCCATAGATAATATTTTTGAAAAGGTAAGAAAGTGCCATGGTAAGTTTGTCCCCACTTGATTTCTCCATCGAACCTTCTCGTAATTGATCAACAAAGACTTTAAAAAGATTAAATAACTATATCCTTAAACACATGAGATATACAAAATATGAAAATTAAAGTCACAATGAATTGTGATCAAAAAAGAAAGCTAGGGTGCTTTTAGAAAGACTCGATCATAAACATCAGATGGAATGCGAGGGAGAAAAAGGACACTAAATAATACAAGGATGTAGGAGACAATAGAAAAGTGAGACTGGAAAAGCAGCAGCCTCAGAAAGAATCCCTCCAGGATGACAACTTCATCTTGTGCTTCGGCTGCCAGTCACTGGTCTTTTATTGAACTAAATGATTTTTTGAAGTACTTCCAAAACATACTTACAGAATTCTAGTTTGTAAGTATAATAGAATTGATCTCATGATTCTTTCAAGGGATTGAAAGATAGATTACTTAGCCTAAAACATTCAAGTCAAAGTAAAGAATACAGTGTATCTAGACAGAACTAGCAAGATCAAAAGCTCAGCTAGTGGGTATAGGGATAGGAAGGATAGTAGAGTGAATCAGACATTATTACCCTATGTGCATATATGATCATATGACTAGAGTAATTGTACATAATGTACAACCAGAAGAATGAGAAGTAATATTCCATTTATGTATGATGTGTCAAAATGCATTCTATGTTATGTATAACTAATTAGAACAACAACAACATCAACAACAACAACAAAAATGCTCAGGGGCCAGGGTTGTGGCTCAGTGGTAGAGCACTTGCCTAGAACGTGTGAGGCACTGAGTTGGATTCTTAGCACAATGTATAAATAAATAAAAATAAAGGTCTATCAACAACTAAAAATAAATTTTAAAAAAAAGCTCAGGATAGACAAAGGAGAGCATTATAAATTAGGAACTGGTTACATGATACTTATTTTCTCAAATTAAGAACACCGCACAATATTACCTTAGTTTATTTCATTAAAATTACATAATTGTCACTATCCTAAATCTGTTTACCATTATCCACTCATGAGATGATGTTATAATGAGTTTTTATAAAGAGGCCTCAGGCCAAAGGTGCTATGAGATAACAGGTGCTGCCAACCAAAGTGCTGATCCCCACCACATCTTCCAGAAAGCAAGGCTGCTCTGCAGAAGGCAGAAGACACACACATCTAACAACTCCTTCTATCATTTATCAAGTGTTTCCACATTTATCATTTTAGTTACCATGCAATCTTAGCACAGTCAATTATTCTATTTCCACCCTTCTGAAAGCAGTTGCATAAGTTTATAGTTTATCTCAGGAAGGAAGAGGATCCAAAGAAATGACCATCTATTTAAAATGTTAAGACAAATACAAGGAGCTTGAGGCAACTTCAGAGTAAATTATCACATTCCAGTTTATCCTGTTCTGATTGTAACAGCAATAAATAACATCCCCTTCTATTCAACTGCCCTATTTATCACTGCACTATCTTCATTTACTTCAGGCACATGACAAGCAATCGAGCTTAATTTTTGCAATGCAAGAGATAGAACACACAGAGGTGGAACAATAATTACATAAGTGAAATCACATACAATAAATATTCACATAAATAAAATATCAAAAAAAGGGTACAATATCAGGTCACATTATTTAACAGATCCCACAGCACTGCCCAGTGCCAAGTGATGTTTTAACTCACCTAAGCTCCTTACAACCTTATATGGTAGACAACAGAACTCCATTTTATAGGCAATAACACTAAGTCACACAAAGATAAAATAATTTGTTCAAGGTCACACAATTTTGGTGAATCCAGGCCTCCATTACCTCTACTGCCTCTTCTTGGTCATCTTCCTTGTTTGTTTTCTTAAGCAAGTTCTTTTGCAGTTAAATCAGAAAATAAATATAGGAAAAACAGAGGTGAGTGCCCTTATGAAGTTTATGAAAATGTGTTTACATATAGGGCAAGCAAAAGACAAGTACTTATCTTTTCCAATTTTAAAAAACATTATGCAACCCCATCTTAGGAACCACAGGCAATACTGGGGGCAGGGGTCATCTTGACATCACAGCCCTAGTCTTAACTTCTAAGAAAAAAACAGAACTAATTTTCTTTTAGTAGAAATTATTAGTTAAAATTGCAAGGCACTGCAAAGAGAACACAACAAGTTTAAAATGACATAATGGACACCATTTGCTCTGAGGACAGGCTCTTATTATTTTCTCCCAAAGAGGAAAATTTTCTCAAGTATTTGAAAACATCGACAGAGGACATTTACAACAGTCAACAATAATACACCGTTTCAGGAAATGTCAAACTATCTGTTTAATATAATCAGTGAGTCTCAAATCCATTCAAACCCATGTTTACCTATCTCCCAAATAACTTAAAGTCAGATAGTTCAAAATAAAGACTACACCAATCCCAAAAAGACAAATGCCAAATTTTTTCTCTGATATAAAGTGACTGACTTATAGTGGGGTAGAGAAGGGGGACATGAGAGGAATAGACCAACTCTAGATAGGGAAGAAGTATGGGAAGGGAAGGGAGGGGGCAGGAGGTTAGCAATGATGGTGGAATGTGATGGACATCATTATCCAAAGTACATATATGAAGACATGAATTATATACAAACAGAGATATGAAAAATTGTGCTCTATATGTGTAATAAGAATTTCAATGCATTCCACTGTCATATATTTAAAAAATAAAATCAATTAAAAAAAATAAGAGCTATAGGGCTGGGCTCAGTGGTAAAGCACTGGGTTCATTCCTCAGCACCACATAAAAATAAATAAATAAAGATATTGTATCCATCTATAAACAAAAAATAAAAAAATAAGGGCTACACTTTGATATCTTTCACTTACAGACTTAGGTAGTTGAATATATTATACTAGTTCCCACTGGTTGTAATAATTTATCCCTCCATTTCTCAAATATAATTCATTCTTAAGGTATTGTAGATCATTATTTCATAATTATAAACTGTAGAACAGGTTCGCATTCACAATCTCATCTAATTCTTATAACAATCTTATGAGGTAATCAAGGCATGTTATCTTGTTCTCCATTTTTATGGATAGGCAAACTGCAGTTGAAAGAATTCAGGACAGAATATAACAAGAATTTGAAGCTTCTGCTCACTTAATCCACAAGTTTATCCCTTAAGCCCAATAATATAACAAAAAGTACAATTGTCAAATTCTCCAATTGCAGTATCATGGGCATTTCCAAGTCTCAAAGAATATTAAGGAAAAAACCAAGTCCTTCTTCTATTCTAAACCAAGTTTAGAATAGAAGAATTCTTCAGCCATCCAAGTTTTTTTAAAATTAATTAATTAATTAATTAATCGCATACTGCCCACATGTGAGAGAGAAGAACTCATTTCTCTCTCACTACTCTCTCTCTCTCTCTCACTTCTCTCTCTCTCTCTCTCTCTCTCTCTCTCTCTCTCTCTCTCTCTCTCTCTCTCTCCACCATCATGTTGACTAGCATGTACACAAAAACACCATGATTTTTCAGGAGAAATTATATTTCATGAATCTGAAACACTAACACTGAAATAGGTTTCAAAAGCTATCGTTTAAAACATTAATAATTAATATTTAGCTTCCTATTTATGAATCAATAACTTTACACCAGGGATAAATGTTGCTATAGTATTCAGACTATTAATTTACTATAGTTTAATATTTTATTTTAATACCTTGCTCTTCAAGAGTGTAAATACTATAATAACAACATTTTTCTTATAACTGATATTATGTGTTGTTTGAAGACCAAATCTCTTATTTCTACACTGAGGGGGGCGCATAACATGTATCCCTAATGTTCATAATTAGATGAACTGATGCTTATAGCACATATTAAACTTACTGAAGCACTTAACTGTATTCTATACACAAAATACTAGGCAATTTTGCCATTTAGCTTAGATTCTATTGAGAATAATCATTTATTATAAGTTGAGGAGAAATCAAATATTTATCATAAATGACATTTGGAAATAAAAATGAAAGAGAAGATCCAAACAGTACATGTATAGGTATCTCTAGATAACATTTTCATAAAGACCTATCCTATGAGCTGCCTTTAATGTGGGCTGGACAGTGATTGAAAGCTGTGAATTCTTTATGGGGTCACTAGGTGGCATATTACTCTGGGTTGTCTGCACAGGTACTTGTAAGGAACCTGTCACCAAGGAAGAGGAGAGAACATGTGACACCTCAGAGAAACAAGCAAGAGCTCGCACTGTGCTTTCACAAAGAAGCTTTTTTCTGTTGAAGTGAATGAGAATTACTCAGACTAAAAGGACAGATGCTTAGTGATTTACCATCATATGAAAAAGAAAATTATTGTCCTAAAAGTCAACAGTAAATAATGTGTGAATCATACCACTTTTTCTTTTGTAGTAATTTTAGGATTATAAAAACATTATATTCACATACTATATATCTATTATAAGTATTACATTTCATGAAAATATAATATTTTATGTTATAAAATATTTAAATATCTTGGAAATAAACAGACTTGATTAAAGTAATACACACAAACAGCTTTTGATCTTACCATTAACAGATTCCTTTCCCATAAGTAGAAATGAGAGACATTTACTATGTAATTTTCCTTTCAAATATGTATATATGTAAGTCTGAAAATTTTCAAACTAATGTGCCAATTTTATAAAAAGAAAGAAAAAATACATATACTTAGAATTCTTTAAAAAGTATAAAAAGGATTAAACTTTTAAAAAAGTCTAAAACATTAAACATTTTAAAAAATGTTTATATAGCTTTTTCTTTTTTATATTTTCTGCTACTTCTTTGACAAAACTGTATACTTATATTCTTAAAATTCATTAAATTACACAAAGAGATAAACATAAAAGAAAAGGCAGACAAAAATAGAAGAAGGTAAAGATATAAAAATAAGCATTTTAAGTTCACAATTATGTTTCCACATTTTGTATCCAACAGAGGCATGAACACAAGCATGCTATGGCATCTTTGAAGAAATCATTGCTATAATGATTTTAGGTCATAATGTTATGGAGTTTTCATAAGTTGGTACAGTGTTTTCCTGCTTCTACTTTCATTTCTTCGTCATACACTAGACACTATGCCTTTTGAGTCTCTGCTGAACATATTGACCATATCATTCCAAAAGTCATCTAATTTCTCTTCAGGAGCAAAGATTAAATCACTACAATATATCTACATTTAGGGAAAGGCTTAGTAGTATTCTTCTTAGAAATTTTCAATATGCAGAAGTTAAACATTTTTTATTCTTTAATTATATATTTTATCAATAGCATGATTCTGGTGTTCTTTTCAATATATCACCCCTTAAGATGGCTGGTTTGGATTCTTGTCTTTTCAACTTAATAATATTTAATATATGATTTCAGAAAATGAATGTTCAAGGGTATTTAACACTGTAATTTTTAAGTTTAATTTTATTTTTAATTAAAGTTTAATTTACTTTAAATTGACTCATTACAATTGTACCTGTTCATGAATTACAATGTGATCGATATCTTGATACATGTACACATTGTGAAATGATCAAATCAGGGCAATTAGCAAACCAATCACAATATTTGTCATGAGTTTGCCACTTTTAAGTATATAATACATTATTGCTAACTATTGTCACCCTGTTGTACAATAGAACATCAGACCTGTGTCTCCTAACTGTAACTTCAACAATGCTGTAATATTTTTGAGCTACAAATTAAAAGTGAAAATGTATGAACAATACATTCAATCACATATTGAAATTACAACTATAATTTTAAAAAATCAGAATTGGACTGAAAGAAAAGTAAAAGTCTACTATTGATTAAAAGATATTTACTGAAGGAATTAAAGTGAGAGTCAACTAATTTCAAAGTCGTTCAACAGTGTTTCTATTCCAGGTCTTATTTGCAAATTTAAATTGTTGCACACTGCTGAATTTTTAGTTACAATTTACAAAGCAAACTGAAAAATAATTGAAAAGAAGATACACATAGTTCATATGTTATTTTCATTTGGTTAAACTTGAAGAAGAATATTCTAAAATGAAATACAACTTTTAAAATTATAATTTAGCAGTGCAGTATTATAATGTATAGCCAAAATTTAATATAGTTCAATTTTGAATTTTAATCATGAAAATACACACTATGAGTTTTGAATTTTTTATTTGAAAAATTAATTATTCACTACTGTATTTAATCATATCTAAGATCCCATTTTATCATGCCATGTACCACTTTTAACCTAGCACAAGGAAAGAAAAATATTTTCAAATTATTACATGATTATGACATCAAATTTCAAATTTTTTATTCTGGAAAAATTATTAACTTGTTTATACTTAGACTGTAATCATCTGTGATCTTTATACACACAGAAAACAGAAAATGTAAATAAAGTAAACTGGTTAAAGTATCTCAGAACTTCAACAAGGGTCCTACTCTTCCAAATCTATCAATGCCTGGACTTCAAGTCATCAATGCCTATTTTCACACATGAGATCAAGCCCTGTGCCATCAAGATGGTAGGTGATGCAGCATTTCTCAAAGTGATGCAAAACAACTGTTTACAGGATTTTCTTCCAACCCAGTCTGCAAATTCTTCCACAAAGATCCTTAAATAGCGTGCTGAGTGAAATTTTGAAGTATCACAGTCATAGTATCTAGAATAACAACCAAGTTTGCACATACGCAAGCAATGACAGCTACCTTAAAGCTACTTGATTAGTCAATCCTAGAGACATTAAAATATGTAAACAGCTATGTTGCTTAGAACTGAGAAAGTTTGAAATTCATATTCATTTCTTGTTAATGTGCAATTAGAAATAGGAGTCCTCAGACATCTCCTATCCTAAAATTATAAAATGTAAGCTAATTTTTGTAGCTCTCGAGTAAGTATTTAATAAGATCGAGTGCATAACACTTTGTAAATATCCATGCTAAGATTTCACAAGCAACTAAAATATACATATGTTAGGTTTCAACAAAATGCTTTTATTACAACAATAAATATAAACATCACCAGCTTTAATGTCGTATGTATAATTACAAAATATAAGCATATGATTTTTTAAGGATCTTGGACACCTTGTGAATTTGGTATGGCATTTTAACAAAAATAAATCTACTCACTAGTATCATTCATGTATCAGCCATGAATTCTAAATATGTGAGATCTGAGCTGTTTGTAAGAACCTAGTTTGTTGTAGAAACCTGAAAAGTTGATGTATATACCAATAAATTGTAGGATCTGAATTATTTAGCTAAATCTACTAAACCAGGTATTTCTGCCTCCTTTACTTTGCGATAGTACCAATTGATAAATTACAATGATTAAAATTTAACTGCACTGCCAGAATGGCAAACTTCCTTACTACAGGGAAATACTAAAGGGCAGGAAAGAAGAAATTAGGCTTTAGATTCGAATAGTCTGAAACCCTGGACATTCCATACACCCAGTGATTGGGAGAGTGCAGACACTTTTTCTACATTTATTTTGATCACTAGTGAAATGATGAAAAAAAAGATTTCAGTGGTTTGTTGCAGGACTTAACCAGAAAATGAAGTGACTGGGGCAAATCTCCCTCCTATATTTGGCACATAGCAGGGATTCCAAAAATGTTAACTTTGCCTTTCATTTTTCTGAAACATTTGAGTCACAATATACATTTAATAAAATAAATAACCTGCCATATATTTACTAATTTGAAAATTCAAACTTCCTCAAGCATTATTCAGAATTCTTCCAGCTATATGGCTACTGTATTCCTTTTATTACTTAAAACCATCTATTCCAGGACGGGGGATGTGGCTCAATGTATGCCATGGGTATGATCCCCAACATAGTAACAATACAGCAACAGTAACAACAACAAAATACAAAATACATCAGAAGGCAGTGCCTTTAGGAACATGATATACACGGAGTTCATCAAATAATTCTTCTAATGGGCTTTGCCTTGGGCGTAGGGAGAAGGGGCAAGTGAAATCTGAAACCAGTACTTGAACAATCAAATGTGTGAAAAAAAAATTGAAAACTAATAGAAAGATATTAGATTAACATTGACCACAGTGATTCCCTATACGGGAACTTAGGTCTATTGTTCTTCTCAGCAATAACTAATGAAGTAGCCACCCTTTTATAACAGGTCAAAGCAGAGGTTCCAACCTGAAGTCCAGGAGTCTGTGCTGGTTGGTTGGTTGCTTGATTCTTTTTTTTTTTTTAAGAGACTTTTGAAAAACATTTTTTTAGTTATAGTTATATATTATTTTTATATGGTGCTGAGGATTGGACCCAGTGCCTCACACATGCTAGGCAAACGCTCTACCACTGAGCTACAACCCCAGCCCCAGTTGTTTGATTCTTGATTTGTTCCACAACATGTTTTTAAACTATATAAATTTCTATAGTCCACTATCAAAAGATTTCATGTAGAAATTTGGATTTCTAGCTTTTCTTGAATAATCATGAAATCGGACAACATAGGCCCCAATTTATTCAGTTATATTTCTTCTTTGGCATTTTATTTATATCAGCCTGCCACTCTGGTTAGAAACAAGCACTCTTCAGAAAGCTTTTTCATATGAATAGCAAGCCCCATATACACAAACACACATCTTTAAATCTATGTCTTTATTGGTCTTAGTAGTTAGGCTTTTTATTTTTTTACACATATCACCCTTTCCAAACTGCATTACACAGAGCCCTTTCTCTGAACAATAGATTACTTAAAACCATCTATTCCAGGATGGGGATGTGGCTCAATGTAGTTGTCAAAAGTAGTTGTCCTGTGAGATGACAATATCCCCAAGAGTAGGAACAATGCAATGTTCATGGAGCCCCGTACATTGTGGTTCACCTTAAATGCAGTTAATCACAGGTAATCCTGACAGGCTCCAGGAAAGGCCCTTGGGGTGAAATCCCAAACCTTTCATGGTTGTAGCATCTCTTTACAAATTGTGTCTGCTAACTGCTGATAAATTCCAAGACTGTGAGGCCCATAACTGCAGTGGTATGAGGTTTTTGTAGTCCAAAGTTAAAAGGAGCAAATGATCATATTTTGTAACAGATAAGAAGCCCAAGGGCTGGAGTTGTGGCTCAGTGGTAGAGTGCTCACCTGCACACATGAGGCACTGGGTTCGATCCTCAGTACCACATAAATGTAAAATGAAGAAGAAGGAGAAAGGAGAAAGGTGAAGAAGAAGCCCCAAACAACCAAGACCTTTGTTTTAAAAATCCAGGGCTGGAGGGGTAGCTTCATAGGAAAGTGCTTGCCTAGCATTCATGAGATACTGGGCTTAATCCTTAGCACCACCATCACAATGACCAAACACTTTAAAATTTACCTGGTTGATACAAAC
This sequence comes from Urocitellus parryii, assembly GCF_045843805.1. Taxonomy (NCBI): domain Eukaryota; kingdom Metazoa; phylum Chordata; class Mammalia; order Rodentia; family Sciuridae; genus Urocitellus; species Urocitellus parryii. The sequence goes on from NC_135535.1 coordinate 149,452,207, forward strand.
ACCTTCAATTCTATGTCAAGGTGCACTTCAAAGAGGACTTTATCTACATCTGTCTGTGAGAAAACTTATTTTTCTGATTAAATCAATCACTCTTTACCATTCACTTTTGTTGTACTATCTTGGTAATTAAATAAAGTTTTATAATCAGTATATACTTTATAGAAAGTACATGTTATGATATAGCAACATAATGAGTAGATATACATGTATCATGTGAGACACTAAAATCTTTAGAGAAAAAATTATTTAGAAATGGAAGTATAAAATAGTTTCCAAGTTTATTCTCTCAGCAGGAATATTCTCAACTTTTCCATTTTGTATTTCTTTAATTTAAAATAGGACCCAAATACCAAATCTTACTGAAGTGGGTAGGGAACAAAGAGAAATAATGATAAGAAAAAAAATTATAAAATTTTTCAGTTATATGTAAACTTAAAGCAAGAAATTTTAAGAAAACATTTAGATAAGGAGTCTACATTGGAGTGGAATGTATCCTATTAGAATGTAAATTATACAACTATCTAGTAATAAATTAAAACAGGGAAAATTTTAAAAGTATTGAGATAAAGACTACTTTGTATTTTTTATCTGATAACCAAAGACAGACTTTTGATAGCTCTCTATAATATTTAATTCTTAACATTTAATCTTGTAACACTTCATGACCAGAAAGTACTCTATGGGGTAACACCAATTTGTATCAATGGATTTGCAATAATTTGACCTGATTGCATCTTTCAGTGGTTACTCAACCACTGTAAAAGGAAGAAACACTAGAAACCACACCACTCATAGGAGATCTAAGAACCTGGTATCTTGGGGATTTTCTCATGTCATATGAAAGACACATGGGTTCATGAGTAAACACCTGTCTAATACTTTTCCCTTTCCTTTGTGTCGATTACTGAGCAAGGCAGTTACAAATTGTTTATTTTGATGTCAACCTTCTCCCTATTATGATCATGTATTCAATAGTTTGTAATGGATATTCCCAGAACAGCAATTCACCGTTTTGGGTTTTTTTTTTTTTTTTTTTTTTTGGTTTTTTTTTTTGGTTTTGTACCAGGGATTGAACCCAGGAGTCCTTAATGACTGTTGTTTGAGACCTCATTAATTTGCTAAGACTGACTTTAAACTTAGAATCCTCCTGCCTCAGCCTCCCAAACCACTGGGATTATAAGTGTGTGCCACCCAGCTAGCAATTCACCTTTTCATGACCAAAAAATCGGATCCAAATAGTAAGGACCTGACTGGTTCAAAATGTCTTTTTAACACTGCCCAGGAGTGTTCTTTCATCCCAGATAATTAAAAGAGAAACAACTAGGAATGAGAAACCACACACAAAAGCGACATACACGGCATATATGTTAAGCCTGCAAAGTACTTATCTCTGGAAGAAATCTTAAAACAGATGTAACTAAGCGCACAACCTATTTTCTATGCTGGTGTAAATTTCTCTCCTCTGGACTACTGATCTTCTGTCTCATGCACTCTATTGTAGAATAGTCAATGTTTTGTGTTAGGAACATTACAGGAATTGCTTTCTTCTTAGTTCTGCTCCTGTTTAAAGTTCATATTTCAAGCACAAAATCCCAATCAGAAATGATACCACACTGTTTCACCTTTTTTTTTTTTTTTTCAGAAGCTCTGGGATATACCTGCTGCCATTCATTGAAAGTTCACCTGGGATTCCTCTCTCTACTTACATTAGATTAGTGTCTCTGGCATTCTCCACATATTTCTTCCTGCTATCCCCATCTCTCCATGATATACACAAATGCTCAGCATAGTTTACCTAGAAAACTTCCAAAAGTATATATATGACTGCATGAGTAGTAAAATATTAAAATATTAACATATCAGAAATGAAACTATAAAAACTTATCAGGAAACCAGCTTGGCAGTTCCTCAATAATTTAAACATGGGATTAGTATATGACCAGCATTTCCACTACTAAGAATCAAATCCATATTAATGGAGTTTTTTTGTTCAAAGAAAACCTCATCTATGAATATTCACTGAAGCTCTGTTTACAACATCCAAAAGGTAGAAACAACCTAAATATACATCAACAGGTGACTAGAAGAACAAAGCATAGCTTAGTCATACAGTGGAATATTTGTTTTTAAAAAAACGGAATAAAGTACTGATATGCATGACAACATGAACAGACATTGAAAATGTGCTGAGACAGAAGCTAAGAACAAAAGTACGATGTTGTAGGCTGTAGCTGTTGCTCAGTGGCAGAGCATTTGCCTGGCATGTGTGATGCACTGGGTTGGATCCTCAGCACCACATTAAAAAAATAAATAAATAAAGGCATTCTGTCCATCTACAACTATTTTTTAAAAGTACAATGTTGTATGATTCCATTCATATAAAATAGCAAGAAGAGGCAAATCTGGGGGGGGGGGGCGGGGAGAAAGGAGATTAGTAGCTTCCAGAGCCACAGGGGAGGAAGGAATCAGGAGTTTTGTCTCAGGCTTCTGTTTGGGGTATGAAAAATCTAGAATGTGTCGGTTGTACATTGTGGATATAGTTAATGGCACTGAACTTTAAAATGGTTACAATGGCAAATTTTATGAGTATTTTGTCACAATAAAAAAGTCAGAATGGCAAACTATCTCTGATCTAGATGTAAACAATGCATAAATTATCTCTGATGGAACTTCTATTCCTGGCCCAGAAAAATGACCTTAGGTCTTATTATTTAAAATTCAGAATGTTTCACTGGGTTGTTTTTAAATATAATAACAGATTGACAGTTGAATTCTATGTGAAAGAAAAAAGACTAGGAAATATTCCTTGTTTTCTTTGCACCTCAATTACAAATATAAAAAAATCAGAATGCAAATTTGTAAATAAGATGGCTACACCATTAGAGAGAAAATGATATTAGAGATGTTGAATAGAAAACAACTATAAAGAAGAGGTTCTCTTAGACCTTTGTATTTCCATCAGCAAACATCCAATAATATGTCAAATCCTACCTATTACTTTTGCTTTGAAAATATGACTTCAATATCTTTTGGAGAAAGCTGTCTCTTAAAACCCATAAAGGTCATAGCTATCATCTGGTTAAATTACATTTCAGATATTAGAAAATGGGGTTTTCAATTCAATGTAAACACAATGAACTATTTATGTATGTGTGTATAGTGTTTAAATTCTCAAAGATTTGGCAAATTAAGTGTGCGAGTCTATAACAATTTGAAATAGTTGCGCCAGGGGTTCTGGGCAGACACACTTATGTTTGTGGTTTATAAGCAGTCACACAATTTGTAAATAAGTAAGTGGCAATCAGGAATTCCATATCATCTGATTTTGAATCTCATGTTCCTTGTACTAGACTGTTTCTTGCTGATACACTGAAGCCAAGATAAAATCCAAGACTTTGGACCCCCAAGGCATAGTTCTTTTTTATATACATCCCTTTCCTTCACAAATGGTTACATAAAGTTGAGTGCCACCGATTCTTACAACACAAATTTAAGAATATACTATGCTGATATACTAAATAATCTAAACCTGATATGTACCATCAGAAATCAATGTTACACAAACATACAAAGAACTATCCCTGCCAATTTTTATATAATGCAATATGGTCCATAAATTTGTTCCAAAATCAGAATTCCTCTAGGGATAGAGTAAATATAAAATTTTCTAAAATAATTCAAATGGTAATTTTGTAGCAGATTGGAAGACAAATTTCTAATTTGCTTATTAGGCAGGAAGGAAGTCAACATAACAAATTAATTTTACCACGATGAAATACTTTATTTCAATTTATAACAAAAAAAATGCAAGTTATATTAAAATGTTGAAGATTCTGATTTGGGGAGACAGAACAGTATTTATATCCTCCCAAATTTCTTTTTTTCCCATAGGTAATAAGTGCAAAAACTAATCTTATGCTCATGATGCTTGGAGCGATGACAGTAACTCCTCAATGGTGTTTGCCTACTTTGGGGTAAGATCTGCTTCTAAGCCTCACCTTCATATTCTAGGTAAGCAAAAATATTCCCTTTTATAGAAATAAGGACTTTGAAAATTATCTTGAATAGCAAGTAATTGGTTGTACAAGAATTCTAACTCTGACATATGTGATTCCATCATCTGCCATTGCTAGTTTATCATTGCTAGTGTTTTCCTTTGACCAGGATTAAAATATTTTAAGCCCATGATTAAAACACTTTTAGAAGAATCTCATGTTTGAAAGTTATAGTAAGCTTTATAAGTAGAAGATAAAAAATGTGTTGAATAACATTAGCTAGATACAACTATATCAGAATATCTATTATCTAAAAAAAATATAATTGATATATTTATAACTTACACAAGATTATCTAAAGTCAATGTCAAAAAACTTTTATACAAAGAAAGGGAGTAGTGTTAAAAGCATTATCATCAGGTGAGCTGCTGATTGAAAATTTGTCATTAACTTAAGCAACTAAAATTAATATTTTATAGTTGTTACACTTTAGTAATATAGAGGACATTTCTTCATTTTTAGAGTTTTGTTCAAGCGATCTCTTAAAATAGCAAAATTTTATGAATTACAGGGAAAACTTCTCAACTAAACTGCTTATAAAAGTTTATAGCACATATTTCAAACATATTCAAATAAATAAATTCATCAAAACCTCATGCAGCAACTTTTTTTAAAGGCTGGAATCTATGCATATTTTTTTTCTTAATAGTAGACCAAGCAGTTGCACAAGGTGAATGCTGCTTAAGGGGTCAGAACAGGGAACTTCGAATATTCGAAACTATTTCCTGAGCTGCCCTATTTGTCCAAAACAACGGATTGAATGAAATAATCCCACATGTATATAGTAGAAGGGAATCCATTACGTTTCTCATAAACATCTCTGAAAGGGCAGTGGAATAGGAATCCATAAAATCATAACTGAAGCTGAATTTGTTTTTAAAAGAAACTTTGAAGTTACTCATAAATAATTAGTTGAAAACATGATTCACATAATTACTCAGTAATTATGCACACACTCTTTTTCATTAATAGTCAGACCACCATGGTTCAGCTTCTTTGTGTATTTTGGCTGACCCTTGTATGTTTAAATGAACAGGGCTGAAAAACAGGGAAATCATCCTTCAAGATAATATAATATCCCAGAGATGTTTCAATTTTGTAAAATGCCAAGGTAAATTATCTAGAGGTGAAATCACTGAATGTAAAGACTGAGTAATTTAGCATCATGAAAATGGAAAAAATGCAAGATGTTTCTAGGTAAATTATCTGGAGTTTAAGCTTTGTTTCACAGAAATAACTTGGTTTACTGTGATTATTGCTTAATTTTTCATTAAGTAGACACAAAATGCTGACATTAAATATGACACAAATGCTCAAAGCGGTGCAGCTATAATCTAAGGCAATGGTTATTTCATAGGCTACCTAAAAGCCATTTCCAAAAATTATCATGCATAAATATCATATCAAGGTTTATTAAGTTTCTGATATATGCTTTGTTTGTATTTCTGTTTTGTCAAATATATTATGTACCAAGGGGAAGAATGATTGTTAAATGGAGACTTGAGAGATGTGTTTTTCTGCAAGAAAATTAAATTAAATTACTCACTATACTTAAATCACAATGGCTAACAGTAAGTAACACCGAAGGGGAGTAGAATAAATATTAATCGTTCACTCATCAAAATTTCACTGGTATCATGTATGCCCAGATGTAACAACTATAAAATATTAATTTTAGTTGCTTAAATTAATGACAAATTCAGGTATCATGTATGCCCAGATGACTCCCTGAAATATTATCCATTGCCTTCAAAACTCATAAAATATTGGTGGAATTCCCAGAGGAAAAAAGACATTTGAGGATTGTGTGAAGAAATTTTTCAAGTTCATTGCCAATTGGGAGAATCTTATGAGGCCAAGTTGTATTTCTTTCTCAGGACCCAAGCACCATAGAGCCTTTTCCCAAGCATTTCCTCCCTGCTGAAATATCATCTTTCCAGGCTTGACCAATTCCTTGTCCTGACTGGGCATGCCTATCAATCAAGGGTCACCTTTTTAGTGAAACTTCACTAGCCACCCTGGTTATATGAACTGTCCCTTCTCTGAGCCCTGGTTTCTCTCCATTGTAGCAGTCTCTTGTGTAATTTTTATATTGACTTTTCACTAATTGTCTGCCTTGCATGTTTATCTGTCTTGTTCTTCATGTATCCCTTGCACTTAGAATAGTAAGCCCCCCAAAAAATATTTATTGAAAGGATAAATAGGAGAGCACTGAGGCCGAACCACAATGATAAAATAAGTCTATCAAAAACTTCAGCATGATTACATACTGTATTTTAAAACACATACAGTAAATGCTAGACAGACATACCTCATGGAACACATAAGTTAAGATTGGTGAGTGGGAAGTGAGGGCTGAAAGTACTGAAGCTATCTATACTGACAGCCTGCATCAGCAAACTATTTAATTATGTTCCAAGTTTCATAATCTTAACCCTTCTCCTATGTTAAATTATATGAAATTTTGTTTTGTTTTATCGGCACTGTTAAAGCTATCAGTTCATATCTCTATAAATGTCATTGATATCTACAGAAGAGTGTTTTACATATGTTTTGATCTTATGATTTCCCTGATGATGGGAAGACCAATGGATTTCAATGACTAGAATTCTAAAGTTAATAGAGGAACCAGGAATTGAAAGAAACTTCTAGATTTTAAGCCATTTATATGGCCATGAAATAAATACAATATCTTTACAATGATGTGTAACAGAAGAAAAAAGTAAAAACTTTTAAAAATCACAGTGTATGAAAAACAAGAATAAAATGAAATTTTATTAAGATGGATGACAGAGAAAGTCATTTACATGCTAATTGTGCAAAATTAATCATCCCTCATATGATTAACATTATTTTCTTGGCAAGTAGGTACAATGATTCAATCAAATAATAATTTCCTCAAAGTCTATATACTTTCAGAAAATATAAACTAGGATTATTTTTATGACCTTATCAAATGGTGCTAATCAACAACAACCAAAAAAAAAAAACCATAATTTCAGGAACAGTAATCAGGACCAGTTTTTTCTTCTTCTTACCAATAAACAATATTTCATTACACACACACACACACACACACACACACACGAAGTTTATAAATATCATTTCAGAACCAAACATTCCAAATATTCAAATTTATTATCCCAAATTTTCCTTTGCCACACTCCTGGAAATAATTTTTCCTATAAGACTGAAAGTTGCATTATGGTCCTTTGATATAGCACCTGGTATAACAGAGTACCATTTACCTGGAATTTACTAAAGACACAAACAAGCCCCTTCCCCCTCACTCCAGCTAACCGCTAGCTTGTCACCAGTCCCAGCTCAGAACTCAGTACAGTTTCACAAATGCATTATCTGAAATCCTGGCAGCCAGAAAAGTGTTAGAATTCAGGCATTTTAGATATAAAAAAGTATATTTGAATATTATGGACATCCCCTACAGCACTTGGAGAAGCCTTCCATAAGCAAAGACTTTCCTGTTGCAGCAAAACATACAAATATTCACACTAAGTTGGATAAATAAAGACTATAAATAGCTTCACATAAGGTCAGATCAGGTTTTGCTGCCAATGAGTTCAGGTCGGGTCAGATTTTGCCGTCAAAGAAGTTAAAGAAAATTTTTAGTTTTTCATTTGTGTTTTGCAGTTACAGAGAAGGGATTATATACCTGTGGAATATAAGCACCTTGCCTTCCTTTTGTGCCTAAGGCTGCTAGATATAAGATAAATTTATATCAAGTTTCTTCTGCCTTCTTTCTGACAAAAAATTTGAAGTAAATTTCCAGGTAAACCTACCTGTTTGATTTTTCTTAAGTAGTATTATATTAAGGGGCTATTATTTAATGAAATTTTGAAATCAAGAAATAGTATACCAGATTCTCTCAATCTATTTAGTTCTTCCCTACAAAAAGATAGTTCTGAATGTACAATTAACTTGGGCAAAGACAACATGTAAATTTGCATACTAAAATGAACAAACTCCAATGCAACTCAACAAAATACCATTACTAATTATTGAAGGATGAGTCAAAATTTCTGCAGATGTGGATGCACAAGACAAGAAATAATTTTAAGTGCCTATCAACTACAAAGCTCATCGCATGTGTGCAAGTAAGAGTAATAAGAATTTTAAGTAAAAAAGGCAAAGATTTTCAAACTTCTAGCAAAATAAGGGTAAGGAGAAAAAAATACTAGACCTCGAGGATAGCAATACATAAGGTGAAATGGAAGAGGATATAAAAGCCACTTGCTAGGGAGTATATCATTAGCCCCTCAACTATAACAAAGCACTGAACACGTGACCACGCTCAGTGAACCATTACTCAAATCATCCCTCTCACACCAACAAAAGGCTTTCAGAGGTTATTTGCCTACAGAGCAGTAGTGAGCAAATTAAGCAGTGTCCAAACACAGGGATGAAAATTACAAATCAATGTAACTGCCATATGCTCAGAGTATACCAGCTTAGCCTCACCTTAGCAAGAGGGCAGGGGCACTCAGGGTACCCTAATCAAAGCCCCAGAAAAGAAGAACACAACCATGGAATTCCAGCGCCATTAAGAATAAGTAATGACAATCAGAAATGGACACTCTGTTGACCCTCAAAAAAAGGCATTAAACATTTGAATAATGAGAGCTGATGAAGAGAAGAAAAAGCACATCTCTCACATAGAAGGTAAGTCCATGAGTATCTGGGAGAGAAGGAAAGAAGGAAGGAGAAGAGAGGGAAGAGCAGTCAGGTAGACAACAAACCATAAAAACTATCTTAAATAAAGCAAGTTATTTTGTATTCTTCAGATGGAAAGAAAAGTGAACTGAAATGGTAAATTCCCTTTTGTGAAGTTTTCTGAAAAATAAGCAAGTTCATTGAAATACTATTCATTCCTAGTGGAATCCTGAATATTTAAGTACTTTTCTCTAATTTGTCATGTTTAAAAAAAAAAAAGAATAAAATACTCAAGGGGCCAAGTCTCAAGCAATCATTGACAATGAAAATATATATTCTTATTCCAGTGAAGCACATGTTCCTACCAGATAGAATCATTGGTACAAAAGAAAAGACCTGGCATTTCATCTGGCCTTGATACTCATCTGTTAAAGCCTCTTGGTGAACCAAGGACAAAAAAGAAATGTTTAGTCCAGACTTCTGGGGATTGTCCTTATCTTTTTCTCGTCTTATACCATGCCATAACAATACATCCCCGAACTCCATACTCCAAACATACAAACCAATGTTTAGACTCCAAAGTCACACCAGGATTCTCTAAACCTTTCTCTCATCTCATATGCTCTAACCAGAAGGCTCTTACCCTCTGTCACTTGGGAAATACATATCTTCCTAAAACACCAATTTGATTTCCTCTATCCATCCTTTCCTGACCTCATCCCCCAAATGGAATTTACCACTCTATACTTTATGCCATCAAGAAATCTAAAAACACCTTTACTTGTACCCATAACACTTTCTACAAGTCTGGTTTGATGGAGCTAGCCCTGGCCTGGCAATTGAAGGTTCTCCATAGAACATTTGTTGAATGAATTAAATTAATAGTAAGAACTTGAATCCCTATCATGATTTATTATGCATACCTAAGTTCAGAACCTGGATAGTACACCTTTCTTTGGATGCTATTAAGGACTAAATTTTGTCCAACCCTATAACCCAACTTTTTATATTGAAATCCTAATCCCTGATGTAACCATACTGTATTTGGAGATAAGGCTTTTCAGAGGTAATTAAGGTTAAATAAGGTCATGGGACTGGGGCTCCTGATCCAATAGCATGGGTGGCTTTATAAGAAGAGCAAGAGAGGGAGCTCTCTCTCCATAGGCACATACTGAGGAAGAGCCTAGTGAGCACAGAGCAAAAAGATGACAATCTACAAGTGAGGTAAGGGCCTCCCCAGAACCTGGCACCCTAATTTCAGATTTCTAGTCTAACCTAAGTGTGAGAAAATAAAGTTTTATTATTTAAGCCAACAGACGTACGGCCTTTTGTGATGGCACCCCAAGGTAACTAATACAGATGCTAAAGAAAAACAAGCATTAAATGTCTTTTTTTTTAACATGTTTTCTCAGGTAGCTGGCTAAACCATGCACTTCTGCGTACAATATTGGGTGAGGTAGTAAGTACTCATCTGTCATTTCTTCTTCAGGATCAGTCACACCATAGCAAGTTTAAAATTCCACTATGATAACCACTTTTGAGTTTAGGTGCTGTTGTTTTAAAACCTCTTTTGAAAACATGGTCTTACTGATTATTATTATTCCAATCTCATAATATCCTTGGTTACTGTATCATGTATGTGATCCCATTTGATTGTTCTGTCCAAGAAACGATATTAGGTGAGAAGCAGGACAAGGGTAAAATGCAGGTTCCCTAACATTTAGTAAACCCTCTTTAACTATCATAAAGAGAGATAAGTAGTTATGGGATATTCTCTCTCTCTCTCTCTCTCTCTCTCTCTCTCTCTCTCTCTCTCTCTCTCTCCCTACCTTTTACAACAAACATAGAAATTATTGGAAAAAACATTTCCTGACACCAATTTGAATCTTTATGTTCCTAAGCAAAATACAAAATACTTGCTCTGTACTAATGAAGGAATCACATAATGATTCCACTACATTTATCTTGCTTGCCTACTCAATATTAAACATTTCTCATGAAGGACTTTATAGGCAAATGCCCCAACCATGTGATCTGTTCTGAAAACATTCAATACCAATCTATAATTTTAAAGGCTACTTTGATATATACATTCCTATACAGAGAAGGATTTCACACTAAATTCTGTATTAAAATAATTCTGCATATAAATAAGAATCTATTTGAAATGCTTGGGGAGTCTGTTGCCACAGAGTTTGGCAGGTTGCGTGTATTTCTCCTCTGAAGTGTTGCATTTGACCACACCCACAAATGCTGCAGTATAGGTCACCTGGAGCACCCAGGAACCTTCTAACTCTTTGGTTAAGAATATACATATATACATATAATTGATTTTTAAATAAGTGTGCATTTATTTAAATAAAACTTAAACCAATGTATACTTATATACACATTTACTTCAATAACTACGTTAATTTATTTTAAAACCAACTATAAAATATTGTATCCTTTATCCAGAAAATTTGAGGAGAAAAGGCCTAATCATATAAAAGATATTTCCTCTTTGATATGTATCTCCTCTAACACTGAAAATTCATGGTGATTTTTGGTCAGTAAACTGGTAGAGATAATCCAATGGGACATTTATTTAGTGTTAACTGCCTACAAGGCCGCATGCTAAGTATTTCCTGAGATGACTACCAGGAGGTTCAAATGTGGTCAAGGGAATAGGCTTGGTACTTGGTAACTTGAAAAAGAAGCAGAATATACCTGGTGCCCTGCCCATACAAGGTGCTATGTCTATCCAGAAGAATGACTGTCTTTTCACAAGGGTGTATCAAGAGATTTAAAGAAAAGGGCAAGAGCTGGGTTTGACCTTCAAAAATGGATGGGATTAGTGGGCTGGGGTTGCAGCTCAGTGGTAGAGCGTTTGCCTCGCATGTGTGAGGCATTAGATTTGATTCTCAGAACCACATAAAAATAAATAAATTAAATACAGGTCCATTGACAACTAAAAAAAAAAAAATTTAAAGATGGAAGGGATTATACCAAGTGGCCTGGTACAGAAGTGCTTTCTCAGTGGACAAACAACAAGTATCAGAGGAAATAGTTTAATTCAGGGACTTATAAGAAATTCAGTCTGGATAGAGTCAGATATGGATAAAGTGAATGAAATGGGGGGAAAACTTTGAGTTATGGGTATAGGTAAAGGGTCTCTGGCACCATGGTCATGACTTTGGATTTCACTGAGCCAGCAGTGAGCACTGGGGAAGGTACTGAGCAGCATAATTGAGCCTTTCCTAAAGAATGCCCTGGCAGCAGCTGAGTGAGGGAAGAAGGGCTCAAGGCAACCGACTTAGTACTGCTCTCTGAGCAGGATAACCTTATGGGAAGAGAACTGAAACACAGCCAGGAAAATCTCAAGGTAGGGGAAGGGAGAGCCCATGTCAAACGACTGCACATAAAAGCTCAATGATTTACCACCCACCCAGCCACTGCTCACTTTAATCAGGATTGCAGTGTCGTGGCTCATGTGTCTGACTGGGCTCTCTATGACACTCTGTGTTCAGAATCATGGTGGAACCGTTCAGACACTTAAGGCCATATCTCATAAACATGAGCAAAGCTGACAGTTTTCCTTGAGACCAGCACCACTCTGCTAGGCATTAAACAAATCATTTGTGCTGTGCAGCTGAGACCTACTCCCTTGGGAAATCAGACTGGCACCTTTGCAACATCATCAACCCCTGCTGAGACAATGTACCAGAAGTCAAGGCTCACTTCAACCAGTCTGTACAGCTTCACTATGTAGGGTGTTGAGCCACTGTCCTAGAGTGCTGGCATGTGTTCTCAGTGTAGTCTGCTGAGAGTAGCCCCTTTAAGAACATCATATTCAAATTAATCTTTTCATAAATAATAGATTATGAACATTTTTAAAGGCCTCATGTATCCAACCAGTAGTTGAAATCTTTTATCCTCTCTCCTATAACCAACCATTCTCCATGCATCCACTGGCTGAGCACACATCTCATTGGGCTAAGGAGACATTTTAAAGAAATATGATTTTAGAGAACAAGTCTAGAAATTAAAATATAACATCTGAGGATTTTGACTAGAGATTTTTAAAAAAATCACAGTACACATTCTCCTTAAATAGCTATGGACTATAAACCTATTTTAAGGATTTGTTTTTCTTTGTTACAGATGTACCACTATCTTTTCCATGGGTGGCACACCCTAAAACAAAGGCAGTTTATAAAACACAATGGATCAAAAATAAATGCCAGGTCTAGGGAATTACCTTTTCTGTCTATTTTGAGATGTATTAAAAAGTTATGGACATATATGAAGATATATACATTCAAGGAAACCAAAATGAATCTACAGGTTTACTAGAATCATTTATTGACCTAGTGATAATTCTTCCATTTACACGGAAAACAAAATTAACTTTATAAATTATAATGGAGAAATTAGGCATATGGCTGTACAATGGCAGGACTAAATGCATATCTGAGATTTGTCAGCCATAGAGTGATCAATAATTAAAATGGAGTTCACCTTCATGCTGTAATTTTAAAGTGTAACTACAGGTTTCCCTTAGTTTGCCTAAAATATGTGTTAAAGCTAAACATCTATGCCAAAATAATATTCATTAGTAATTGTACCCTGTTAATTAACAAGCATTCTGGAAAATTTAAAGGGGGGAAAACACACCCACCCACATAATGAGGACATGTGTTTACTTAATATCCTGAATATCACTATGAAAAACACACCAGCTTAGTGAAATCTAAATGACTATATTTAACTGTTTAAATATTTTAGCAATGTATCTGAGTTGTGATGTTTTTCTCCAACACAGAACACACCCATTAATAGACCAGAAAAAAAAAAAAAAAACAAAAGCATTCTGATTCTAGTAGCTTCTTACAGCCAATCTCTCAAAAATTCAGCCTTAAGATTACTTCCTCCCCCGGAGCCAGAGAACAATAAAGAGAACATGTTGCTTATATGTTTCTTACCTTTTTTCCTTTCCTTTTCCTATGAGCAGGTTTGGCATTTTTCTCCTTTGGTTCTTCACTCATCTTTCCTTTAAATCAGGTGAGTTTATAGAGGACAAGAGATCACCGCCCGTATTCCAACATCCAAAACCACGACAAAGAGTCAAAGCATTGAGACCAAAGTCCATTTACGGGTGCTCCCCAGGCAAAGCAGCCGCTGCTTAAACCCAGCCCTGCTGCTGTCAGAGACACGGACTGCTAATGTAGCCCTGCTCAGCTTTCCTCGGGAAGAAACTGGGTGTTCTCTACATCAAACACTCAATTATTCCTCTAAAGAAAATCAATATTTTAGCCTTTCATTTTTAACTAGTCATTACCCTGAGATAAGATCTTGACAAGACTTTGTTGCTTATTCCTCCACAGTGATTCCAGCCTGGAAACGGTGAGAGAGAGAGAGAGAGAGGGAGAGAGAGAAAGAGAGAGAGAGAGAGAGAGAGAGAGAGAGAGAGAGAGGGAGACACACACACACACACCCTCACACACACAGAAATAAGCTACAGACTGCTGACAAGTCTCCGAAGCCTTCCCAGGGGCTGATTTGCTGTTTCTTGCAGGCTAGGAAGCTGAATGTAAATTGCTCTCGGTGCTGCTAGCCTCCCATGCCAACACATGTGTTGGTTGCATCGGGCATACAGCAGGAGGCAGAAGTCGGAGGAGTGATAAAAGATCAGGTTACTGGTTGTTTAAAAAAAAGAAAGAAAGAAAACACTCAATGATTCAAACAACAAAAGAGACCTACTACTACCAGAGAAGTCACAGTCTAGATTTGCTTCATGATTACTTTTTTACTGAGATAAAGCAAACAGATGGGCAAATTGCCTACATTCAGCTAAGAATTTCTAATGAAGGGTTAATTACACAAAATCCCCTCTCCAGTTTGCCATTATTCATATGCAGTCATTGGTCTCCTTCCATGAATATACCAATGAAACAACAGGAAAAAAAAAAAAAAAACCTTGACAATATTCAGGAAATACTTAAGGCAAAGCCGCTATCTGTATGGCAGAAACATTCTGTGCTTCTGAACCGTGTTTAGGGCAGTGCAGGTCTCAGATCACATTACACACTTCACAGCTGCCCTGACCACACACCATGCCCATGCTCCACACTGCATGCCATCCTAAGCCCAAAGCTTCGAGTATATTCTGAGGATCTGGGGGAGCTCACACCTGGGTGGAAACTCCCTCACCATGCTTTTCACCCTTTTAAACACAGCCAAATTATCATCAGAAGCTGTCACTTAAGCATCTTTGGAAGACTGCCAGTTACATTCTGATTCAGAAAAGAACAAGGTTCTAGAAGTTAGCAGGCCACCACTGAGTTGGAAATAGGTCCCTTAGAGTGGACAGCTGACGCAGGTGTAAATAATGAAGGGGGAATAAAGGAGGAAAGAGAAAAAAGTGAAGAACAGGTTCAGGGCTATTCCTGGGGGGGGGGGGGTAAAAACTACAAATAAGTCACATTACTTCGTCAGTACAACATTATATCCAGGAAAAATGGATTCTAACTAATATAAAGCACAGTCATACAGAGATAAACAAGTCAAAAAGGGCTAATTTTCAGTGGTGTCTACAAGGGGACTTAACACTAGAAATGATGCTAAACATCATTTTGAACCAATGGGCAAATCTGTTTATGCTGAAGTATTCACCATTATTTACCTATCACGCAAAGGGGGTTTGCATCTACATTCAGCAAATATTCTTTCTCCTATTCCTCAAACCACCATTCCACCAGAAGGTATGGGTATGAGAGAGGCTTGGAATGGATTTATCATGGCAAAGCAGGCCAGGCATGGGGATGCAAATGACCCCCTCCGTGAGTCACATGGACTCTATGAATTATGGGTTAACTGAGCACCTTTCTAGGGTGAGGTTGCACATTAATTATAGTAGTACACATCTTAGTAAGCCTAGTGCGACCAGAATGCTAAATGGTGTTCCAAACTGCCATGTTCCAAGTGTCCATTTAAACTTTGAACTTTGCTGATCCACAGTTCCCATTTTCTGCTGCTGTTCAGTATTGTTCCTCTTGTCAAGCAATAAAAGGTAGAAAATCATAATAGGGCAGAATAAAATTTTCAAGTTCTTCAGTGATTCAACTCTTGCTCCTCTTCAAAACAGCAAAATCTGGGAAATCAGCAGGACCTTTACTGTATCCATCCATCCTTAACTGCAATTAGGTGAAGCTGGGCTTGTCAGCTGCATGCCCTGATGGAGAGGAAGATGAGGTAGGTGCCTTATACAGATTTTTCACTAGATGAGGCATCTAAGAAGGTGGATTCAAATCAGACCTTCCCACTTAAATCTTCCCATTCTTCACTGGGCAAACAACAGAGATAGCATATCTTTATGTAATTTATCTATAACAGAACCTTGACATTTTGATTCACCTACCTAGAATAGCCTGTTAACAACTATTTACTGAGTATCCACAGGATATGAACCACTTGAGGGGAAAAAATGGAGCGTACACAAAAACTGAGATTAAATTTAATCTATTCATGAATAAATTTCTAATTAGTAGAAATTATAAAATATACACAGCATACAACTAACATAAAAACGTATGATTAAGGGCATAGCACAAGAGTATGAGGGAAATGGCGGCGTTAAAGTTTTTTAAACTATAAAAATGTATTAAAGTTGATGCAAAAATTAGGAAATTGATGGAGCAAACTTGCATTGATAGAAAGTGAATGAAATTACGACAGAGTATAATTGTTAGCCTATCTTTTTGTTAAAACATGAACTTGACTGTTTTCATTTGTATATACAATGCTTATATTACAAGCTAAAGTGCTCTCTGCTGGTTGGATACAAAAAAACAGGGCCTTTAAAGACAGTATTATATGGTAAAAATTCTACCACAGATTGCTTTAAGGAGGAATTATCCTTACTGAAGAATGGTAATTTGAATGAATAATATTTCAAGATATCATATTGTATAATTAGGTATGATAGAAAACCCAATTACTTTTAAATCTATCAAATTATTTAAGTAACAAAATATATCATTTTAAGTTATAATTTAATAACAAACATACATGATGTATACCACGTTTTATGTCCATTTCAGTAATTTGAGAAATCCTAGATATTTTAAAAGCAAAGATTAATTACATCTCTAAAACTCCATAGGGCAAAAAGAGCTTCTACGCTAGAGTTAAGGTCTGAAAACAACACAAATCAATAGTAATTTAATTTCTAACAATGTGAAACATATTTTCACATTCTAATTCAGACAATCAAATTGCATTAAAGGTTGAAAAATTAAAACAATTTAGACTTAATAAGTAGAAAATGTATGACCTATTGTTTAATGGTGTTTCTGTATACTTGTACTCTAGAAATACACATTCACAGAAATAATGATTGCTTTAATATACCCAAAGGTGAACCAGTGCATTTTAAATTATAATTGCTCTGTGTAAAAGAGTAATTTGATTGATCTAAAAACAGACTAGGGGTGATTACTTGTTCCAAAAATGTTAAATGTTAACTACTTTCCAATGGTAATCTCCTTTTCACCCAAATTAGAAAATTCCCCAGACCTTGGAGAAGTTAAATTTAGCCTAAGAAAATACTTATAAGCTAAATGCACTTAAATTACCAGCCTGGAAACATAACTCTCTTCTTTGAGTTAACCAGAGAGCAAAAATATAACTGGATTATAATGCTCACACATATTCCTCCATATACCTGCCTGCCTACTGAAGAGTTTACTCCAGATATAAATGAACATCAACTAGTTGATGCAGATATGAGACAGTTCTATTTTTAAATTAAATAACTCGCATAAGAGGACACCAACCAGGGCCAACTTAAGTCTTGTAGAACAGATCTATTTTTAAAATGAAAGTGGCTTACCATAGAAGAAATAACAGCAGGGATTATCAGGAAGAACATTAAAAAAAAAAATTCAGCTATCTTCTACATAAAATTCACCTGGAAACTCTGACAATGAATATGACTTCTCAACTAAAATTAAAATGTATCATGTTAAAAGTAAAACAAAAAAAAACTTTCTATTGAAGTTCAGTAGAAATGCCTATATGAATAGGCCGGCTTTATTTTTAAGGCTATGACGTCACACACTTACTTTAATTTACACCAGTAGTTGGAGAATTAAAGTAGTTACTAAATCTTACAGCACTCCCTTGACATAATTCATTAATCCTCAAAGTTTAAAATACTTGTAAAGTTATAGGTAAATAAGCTGTCCCCCCCCCCACCCCTGGAAAACACAAAATCTTTAGAACTGAGAGGAACATTGAGATGTTGTTATCTCCACACTGGCCTCTGACCCTGAGAGGTCTTCCCTGAAGTCACCCAGCCAGTTCATAGCAGAGTTGGGACCAGAAGCAACTCTATGAGCTACCCCTTAGAAGGGCTTTCTCTGCACTATACCAGAATCTCCCAGAGAGTATAAAGTGAGCTTGCAGTGAGATTTGAGATGACAGTCGATGGTAAACAAACTTGACTTTGTTGTGTAATTTGCTTTAAAATGGGGGGTGGGGGGGCGGGACACACAAGAGTTCATCCTGTACATCTTATGGAAACTCTTCTGTGAGGTTTTGGTGTTTACCTTGTTCAACTTTGGGTCAATGCCAGCAGAGAAAGGAAACCAGAGAGTGTCATAGGAAATGGGTGGCCATTCTAGTAACTTGAGAAATCCTAGATATTTTAGTTCGAGGATACACAAATATCCCTCTAACTAAAGTTGAGAATGGTTTATAAATTTACAACATGGTAAAATGATTCAAATAATTCAAACTGGCTATTCTTCTTCCTACAGAGCTGGAGTTACCATAGACTCATGATGGTATTGGGAGGCTTCCGCCACTACTGCTTCTCCTCCTACTTGCCTACCACTTCAAAAGATATGCCTCAGCCCTAAACTGCTGGGCCACAGAAAAAATGTATAAATATTCAAAATATCAGAGCATAATTGTACCACTGAAGTCATTTTGTTTCATACAATCTCTTGCCTTTTCTTATGTGATGAAAACAGGTAAAGAATATGCTCTGTGTATTTGGATTTCTAGTCTTCTTTGAGTCTTCATTTTGAAAAATGACATATCGACATTTGTACAACTGCTTAGAGCAACTGAAAGTCTGGGCAGGAGTGGGGCATGCGGTTTAGCAAAATGAGACAGTTCAGTCTCAATTTTCAGCAGAGTCTCAAATACCTGCATGACTTTTCTCTTATCCAGTGGCCATCTCTGTACAATTAATGCTTTAAAAAAAAAATGGTACTAGGGATTGAACCCAGGGGCACTGTATCAATGAGCTATATCCACTTTTTATCCTCTATAGAGGATCACACTAAGTCACTGAGGCCAGCCTCAAACTTTCAATCCTCTTGTCAGATTCCTGAGTTGCTAGAATTACAGGTGTGGGCCACCACATCCACCTTATTAATAGTTTTTTTAAAAAATAATAATGTCTTTTAAAACTTAGCTTAGCTATAAGTAATAATATCTCTGAACTAATGCTAGTTCCATTTTTGAAAATGTGTTGGAACTCTTCAGGCAGGTTCATAGCAGGACTTTCTTGTTTTGTTCTGGGTGTTCTTTCTTTCCTGATTATTCATCCATGTGCCCATTAAAATATAATGATATAACCAAAGTGGATTAGAAAAACAGGGAGAGACAGAATGTTCAAAGAGATAGAGCTAGTAAATGGGTGGTTTGCTTTTTTGTTTATTTTCTTCCTCAAACCTTTGCATTTTCACAATGTGATTTTCTGAGCAGGGTAATTTCCTGTTGCTAGACTAACAATTCTCTTTAGAGGCCTGGTGATATTTACATGCCTTTTGTGAGGTAAGGGACTAATGAGTCATTCCTTTGATCTTCCTAAATCCATGTGTTTTACTTAATAAAAATAAATATCATAAATGATTTTCAAAGAATCTAGTGATAGATTGTAAAGACATTCCCTTGCTGTGTAAAAATTTCCAGAAATGCTAATATTAAAATGATTGGGCTCTATGGTTGCTTATATTTGGGTCAGCATCTGAATGGGGGTCAGTAGTTCTGCTGGATTTTCTTTTATTTGCTCTGAAAAAGTTATATAGAAGATGGCCAGGATCAGCTCTACTAGAGTGTTTTTTCCTCAAATGCCCACCAATGTAGGAGTTTCTCAACTCTTCATAGTCCAACCAACATAAAACATGGATAACTTTATTTGTACATCTACTAAAATGAAAGGAATTAGAAACGAAGTTGCATTTTCAAAATTCTAACTTAAACCATATCTCATGGTATCTAAAATCTTAACACTAAAGTTAAAGTTGGTGCAGATGCTGTGAATCATTTGTTCAAGGGACATGAGAAGGATTGAGCTTAAAAGTTTTTTTTTTTTTTTTTAAGTAGCAAAAAGAAAACACAATGAAAGGACTGGCTATTAAAGTGGAGAGTATGTGGAAAGAGAGGATGTGGAACTGTTCTAGGTGGTTCCTGCCTTACCTGCCCTCACATACGCAACACAAGAATGTTGCTTCTTGAGCTCAGTGGTCAAAGCTAATGTTGAAATTAAAGCCAAGTTCAGGCTCCAGTCAATGATAATTTCATCGTGTCATGATTAATTCTCAGATTAGTTGTAAGTAATATTTATAAAGTTAAGGTAGCTTCTTTAATTTTAAAATAAGTTTATATTGACTGTTATAGTCCTTTGGATTAGTTGTAGTTCTTGGCTCATATTCCTATAGCTGAACAAGTAATAACACATATTCCTCTTGAGAGATTCCAAGGTACATTAATCCTTTATAATCATTATTGAAGTATTTTTAATATTAATGCTTGTGATACACAATAAATTTACAACATGGTAAAATGATTCAAATAAGCAATAAAAGTGACATTCCTCCAGAATTTATTATTCATTATCAACCTCAATATTCTTCAGTTTTGTAGAAGGATGTGTGTTTACTACACATGTTATGGTTTGGAAATGAAGTGTTTCCCAAAAGTTTGTGTGTTAAAAGGCTTGGTCCCAGTGTGGTGGTGTTCAGAGGTGCGGCCTTTACAGGTGATTGGATCATATGGGCTCTGACCTCATCAATGAACCAAAAAAAACAAAACAAGGAGCTGGGGTTGTGGTTCAGCGGTAGAGCGCTTGCCTAGCATGTGTAAGGCACTAGGTTTGATTTCCCAGCACCACATATAAATAAGTAAAATAAAGATCCATCAACAACTAATGAAAATATTTTTTAAACCCACAAACAAAAACAAAAACGCCCTTTCTATCCTTAAGTCAATTTCATTTCTTTCAGATATTTTGTCACACAGATGGAAAGTTGACTAACATATCTTCAACAACATGAGTTAACATCAATTTTTTGTAACATTTCCAAACCGTCAAGAGAAAAGTGCTGTTATAATTTACATTTCTTTGGTTGGCAAAGAGTTGAATTTCTTTAAATTTACTAATCACCTTCATTTCTTATGTTATCAATTTTATTTTCATGACTACAACTCAGTCTACCAGGAAAATAAGGAGAGATGAATTTATTTGGGGGGGACTATGAAACAGAGAACTAAAGAACACATAGCCTCTATCTTAAATTAAAATGAGATTGGGGAGCCACAACTCATATCTAAATCAATCCCCCCCTCCCGCTGCGCCCAGCTTTGGTACTCAGGATTGAACCCTGGGGAGGGGGGGTGGTTACTACTGAGCTACATTCCCAACAAATTTTTACTTTTTATTTTGAAACAGGTTCTCACTAAGTTGCTTAGGGCCTCATGAAATTGTTCAGACTGGCCCTGAACTTGCCATCCTCCTGAACTTGCCTCAGCCTCCCAAGCTGATGGGATTATAGGCATTCACCACCATGCCCAACTCTGAATCAGTTTCTATAAGGTCCTATTTATCTGGCAGATGCATATACACACCATTTTGTTTTTTGCATGCCATTTTTAGTTAACTCAAACCCAGCAGCATGGGTGCTATAAACATATCCAAGGGTTTCTACTTCTAAACCTACTCTAAAGAATAGTTTTAAAGAGTAAAAATTTTTCCATACAAATTCAAGTTAGTTTGAAACAATTTTGTGGTGTGACTATGAATGAGAATTTATTTATCCTCTGGGATTATTCACTATGAAATCTTACAAAGTTATTGAGAAAGATCTCCAAATAATCTTATTATGCAGATATCCTTTACTACTAAACACTTAGAGTCTATAAAACCTTTTTCACTACAATGAACCAAACATTTAAACTGACATTGACTTACAAACTAAAAATAAGCACATCCAGAAATTGAAAATGTCCCCAAATAATTAAACAGAAGACCTTCCCAGGGAATCTAGCATAGCCCATCTGTCCAGCCACTTTTCAGATTTGAAGAGTAGAAAAAATTCTCAAAGAACCTGACTCCAGGTCATCCTCTCTACCTATGGGAGATGATAGAGTATTCAATGGAGGCTAACATCTATAGCTTGGCAAACATATCATCTTTGAAAATGCCCTCCCCAAAATTCTGAAGCAGCATAATATTTGGAAACTTAGTAAACTTAATAACTTAATAAACATATGCAGTCTGTAAATTTCTGGCAGGAAGTTTGTATCATCTCATATGTAATTTTCGGGTGGCAGCATTGGCTGTGGTACAAAACAAGTGCTTTAAAAACACAGGCTGAAAGTCTATAATCTGCAAATCCAAAATCCAGAAGACTCCCACACCTGAAACAATATATTATGACAAAGAAAATTCCACACTTGACATGTTGGGTCAGGTCTCAGTCAAAATGCAGGCACACTGAATAGACTGTATAAAATTACCTTCAGCATATGTGTATAAGATGTATATGGCTCATCACAATGGCACACACCTGTAATCCCAGTGACTCAGGAGGCTGAGACAGGAGGATGGCAAGTTCAAAGGTAGCCTCAGCAAAAACAAGGCACTAAGCAACTCAGTGAGACCCTGTCTCTAAATAAAATACAAAATAGGGCTGGGGATGTGGCTCAGTGGTTGAGTGCCTCTCAGTTCAATCCCTGGTACCCACCCCACTGCCACAAAAAAAAAGATGTATATGAAATATCAATGACTTTTTTTCTTAGACTTGGGTTCCATCCCTAAGAAACCTCATTGAATATATGCAAATATTCCAAAATCTGAAAAACTCTTAAATCTAAAACACTTTTGGTCCCAAACACTTTTGCTAAAGGACAATAAACCCACCCCACCTGAATTAATGGAGAACTATGGAGTCCTGTTTGGGCTGATCGTTACCCTACACCAAAAGTGTTATTTCATATAAAACTTGAGGCCCCATCTTTCCATTTTGCTATAGTGTGGGAAAGGGCATTAACCCAGACACACAGCAGGTCACTTCCCGCATAACATCAAAATATAAAGACAGTGGTTCTTATTTCCTTAAATTATTCCTTCCTATCTTTTTGCCTGAAAATTTATAATGCTCTAATAGACTTAAACTTAACAAATTCCCAGTTTGAAAGATATGCACGAGGCCTCAAGCATGTGTCAGAGCTGAGCAAAGGCCCCAAAAGGCAAAGATAGCCAAGGCCCAGTAGCAGGTAAGAGTGTTGAGCTCTAAAGTCCTTTTTTAGTCCTAAAATTCCGTAATTTGGTGACCGTTTCTATTACAACCCCGAGAATTACCCTAGTGAATACAGAAATTGGTACCTTCAGGCAAGGTGCTGCCATAACAAATATCTAACGTGGGCCTAGTCATCAGGCAGCCAGCATCAAGGCAACTGCCCCTGGAGGTTGGAGGCTTGGTGAACACTGGTGCCCACAGTAGTGAAATGCACACTAGGTCTAGCCTAACTCATTAGAAAGACAAACCACATGCCTACAAGTTTTGGTGCTTTGATTATTACTGATGGTATTGAGCCAGTTTTCAAAAGAGAGGAACTTAATCAAAAATTATAAGAAAAAAAAGAATGGGATGAGAAATCCAAAAATATGGGGACTTGCAGAGCAGGTAAAACAGAGTGCCCCTAGATCCCAACTATGAGACAGAAGACAGAGCAAGCCTTTGAGAAACAAAGGTCCATGGAGACTCAGCCAAAGATGAGGTTCAAATTAAGACCTTTTCCCTGCTACTTCATGTGGCCTCACTAGTCATTCCTAAATGAGAGACACATTCAAGGACTGAGGAAGCAAGAAAACAAGGAGGATGGAAAATGACACCTTGACAGACCTGAGTGAGTTACTGACATAAGGAACTAACTGGAAGGTAAAAAATTGTACTACTAAGGAAATTCAATTACTGTCTTTAAAAAACTTCTGAGAGTTTGAGCCTTAAACAAAAATAACCTTTGAATTTCCAAAGTCACCTTTAAATTTGCAGGAATAAGAAACATAATGATGCAAATGATTATAATTTCCAAGAATAAAATAGTCTTCAACAACTACTTCAATGTGAAGATGTATGAAAATAAATTATGAAGAACATTTTAGAACCTTCCAGAGAGTGGTGACAAAGGCCATAGAGGACAATGGATGGAGAACTACTCACAGAGAGTAGAATTCAAGTTTAATCAAGGAATTTCATCCAATGTCAAAGCAAAAAGTCCTCATAATGTATACCCAACAATCATCTGAGATTTCTTTGGATCACTGATACCTCTGCTCACCTCTTCTTGTTCATAGGAAGTGTTTATTGTGGTCATCTTGTCTTTATCACTGTCTATTTCATGGGGGGTAGATCCTATACTTTGAGCTGGATACAGTAACCAACTGAGACTCTGGATTGTCTCTTTAGAGGATCCTGGGGAAAGTTTGTGATTTGGGGGTAGCAAAACAACTGGTCTCTGGCAGTGATAGCTTGGCATCCAACTAAGATGTGTGCTCTGCTTCTATAGAGTGGAGTTGTCTGGCCAGGAGACATATACTATCATGTTGGTTTGAGGTGGGGCAATAACTAATTCTCATTAATAGGAAGTAGAAATGATGCATATTACTGCCAGGACAAAGTAGTTTAAAAGTAGATATCTCACTGGGCATCCTAGCAGCTTGGGAGGCTTAGGCAGGAGGACGGCAAGTTCAAAGCCAGCCAAGCCATTTAGAAAAGCCCTAAGCAACTTGCAAGACTCTGTCTCAAAATAAAAAGTAAAAAAAGGTTAGGGATGTGGCTCGGTGGCTAAATGCCCAGGGTTCAGTCCTGGTACAAAAAAAAAAAAAAAGCAAAACAAACAAAAACAAAAACCTAGATATCTCTCCACATCTCCTTTTTACATCTCTCTCAGCTGAAAGAAGACTATAAGACACTAGAGGCTGTTGTAGCTATAAGATGAAATGATTCTGGGCTCCTAAATCACTGCAAGGAAGGCTGCTTGCCAGTGTATCAAGTAGAAATGAACTTGATCACATTAAGCTGCTGAAGTTGAGATGACTTTCATTAGTTTTCTTAACTAATACAGACTCCAGACTGAAGATTTCTAAACCTTCAAACTTGAAATGCCCTAGGTATAGTCTCTAAATGCCATTTATTCACTTAAAAAAACCAAGACTCCTTTGGGAAGTGGCTGATTGAAGTTTCAAAGCAGAGAAGTGTAAGATGAGCCTGGGACAGGTTTGCATCCCAGAAAGCAAGGAAGTGATATATTAAAAGAACTCAGAACCAACTCAAAGAGGCTTATGCTGGCCAGAAGTGGGTCATCAAAAAAAAAGTAATAAATAGAATGGACTAACATACACCATACATCAGATACCTTTAAATCCAGGAATTATGATGGTACTAAAAAAAAAAAAACATACTTTACCTTTGGATGATACCTTAGGTAGCCAACTCTTTCTGAAAACCACTAAATAAAACATTCAAATATTAATCTCATCTTTGCTGTACAAAGTATAAAAATTGTTGATAACCAAATCACTAACAAACAAAAGTTTTTCTATGTTGAAATATTTAGCTAATAAATTAAGAAGGAATGACAGAATTAGAATATCAATATTTTGTAACCCCTACTGAAATGATGGATTAAAGCAATGATCAATAGCTACTAAAACCTGGCTGAAAAGTTAGTAGAGAACTTTATAATGAATGGATAGTTTAAGCTTATGACACATGAACATGTTCATCAATGTTAACATCACAAAAGAGAGGTAGCTGAACATATGTGCTTCTACATGAAAGTAAATTATAGCTCCCATGAATTAATCTTACCAAAAACCAAAAAAAAAAAAAAAAACAAAAAACAAAAAACACCAACCTGAATACCTGAATCTGGTTGTAAATTCTGCTTGAACTATAGAAAATCAGGGGATTGAAGCAAGAGATTATCAATATCTCAGCAAAATCTAGACTATGAAAAACTGCAGAACAAATCATTGGGGAGAAGAAAAAGGAATAAGAGGAAGTCTATAAGTAGATTAAGAATTAAAAAGTCTATCAACCCCATGTAATATATACATCCTTATAGTATTCTGATTCAAACAAATTTATCATTAAAAAAAGACAACCAGAGAAATATGAAGATTGACTAGGTGTTTGATAAGATTAAAATTATTAAATTTAGGTGTGATATAGTATTTTATTAAAGATGCTGAAATTCCTCATGGACTGTCAATGATTCTAGAATCGTGTTCTTAGGTAAATAGGGATATATTACAGATAAAAAGAAAAATCAGCCATTAGTTTATAACTATTGAAGATAGGCTATTTCATCATACTTAATTTTGCACATATGTGAAATTTTCCATAATAAAACATTCAGGCAAAATTAAAAATATACTAATCTCATGAGAATCTTAGACTGATACAAAAATTCAAGTGTCTAATAAATTAAATACTTATGATTTTATATGTAATGGCATTGCACAAAATGGTCTCTGAAACTGTTGAATAAACTATGTTATTGATAGATGTTTTATAAAAAATTTTGGTGACACATTGACTTGAATCATGGACGATACGGATGACAGCTAAAGTCCCAGACAAATGCAGAGCAAAGCAGGTAAAATTCTGGCAACAGATAGTATGAAAGAAAATGGCATCTTTATTTCCACACAACTGCCTTCATGGTCTAGTCAATCAAATAACCAGTTTAAAAACAGAGAGAGACAGAGACTCAGGTAAGAATGTCCAAATAGAAAGAAAAATAAATCCTGTCATTTCTTCTTTCCAACAAATCCCATGTTCTGATTAAAACTCCTCAGATGGGAAGAAGATTCCAGTATTACGTGTATCTTATCACAACTATCTAAAAATATGTATTATTTCAACCAGTTTCCTTTGAGCATTTCTAATTAGCTCTTGATTTTCCTCCCAAATAATAATAACTAAAGATAGAATGCTTTCCTTTAAGTTCCCCCAATTTAGCCTTTTCCTAATAATTATTAACTGCTGCTTGGATTTCTTGAACACAGCCAACATGGTCTTTGATTCACATACTCTTTATTATGTCTATTATTGATGAGGTATATAAAAAGCATTTACTGAAAATATACTTTACAGAATTTCAGTTTATTCTCTTTTTCTGTATTTCTCCTTCTAGGTGAGAACCTGAGATCAGCCCAAAGCTGTTTGATAAAGAATTTATAGCCAATTCTTGGCCAGCCACGTGTGGCAACTGAGTACCTGAAATGTATGAACAGGCATGTGCTGTAAATGTAAAATACACACTGGACACCAAAGAATAATCTGAAAATAATTTTAATGATTCATAATCAATAATAATGTATTTATTATATATTGAGGTGATATTTTAGGTGTGTTATATTAAAATGAATATATTAGAAAAATTAATTGCATCTCACTTCCTTTGCTTCTTTATGAGGCTACTAAAAATTTTAAATCACATATGTGACATTTGTGGCTTATGTGATATTTCTACTAAACAGTATTAATTTAATGTTTGAAGATTTTCACGTGGGTTAAAATTTAGTGCGTTGAGAAAGTTAGGATGGAAGGGGAGAAAGGGACCACTTTTATATGCTTAGTGCTTTACCAATGAAACTTTTCACTACTTCATGCCCTCTAACAGTTACTGACTAGCACCTGTGGACAACAGGGATAACATGTCACGGAGAAATCTGCATGGTCCTGAATTGCTGTTTGCATTTAAGAAATATGTGCCAAGTTAATGAACTCCTAAGGAAATCAACAGCAAGAACAATTTTGGAATTAAGAACCATTTTACATTTGGCATTATTTATTCTTAGTTTTTATATTTACCATTTTTTATAAACTTTTTAAAAATTAGCTAGTATTATTCAAGTACTTGCTACCTGTAACAATGATTGCCTCATTACATTCATATAAGCCTATAAGACACATACTCTTTTTTTATTCTACAGATGGGGAAACAGAGTTATAAACATTGGATGACTTGTCTGAGGCCACCCAGCTAAGAGGCAGCATAACTGGTGTTCAAACCCAGGAAGTCAGGCCAAATTCTTGGTCAGAAGGCAATATGCAGGAGCAATCTGCCTCTCCAATATAAGGCTTTAGAGTATGCTGAGAAGCGGTAAATCAAAAGAAATAATAAATCAATACTAAACAGCTACAACTTAAAAGAATCTTTCCTATGTGGTAGTTTCCATCTTCCTTACTCTTGGTTTCTTATTTATTGGCCAGGAATGAAAGGCACCACCTTCCAGAAGGTAAAGTCCATCACCAAACTTGAAAGAGGGTAAGCAAGAATTAAATATACTTTCCACCTCTCCTGAGCTAGAACAAAAGTAAATTCCATATTAAAAACTACTTGAATGGTGGTGCATGCCTATAAACCCAGTGACCCAGGAGACTGAAACAGGAAGATTCCAAGTTTGAGGCTACTTAGCAAGATGCGATCTCAAAAAAAAGGGGTGGGAATATAGCTCAGCGGTAGAGCACCCTTAAGTTCTAACTCCAGTACCACAAAAAAAAAAAAAAAAAAAAAAAAGGAAGAAAAGGAGAAAGAGAGAAAGAGATAATTGACCAAGGCAAACGCAAATATCACTCCAGCCCACGCAACTAATTAGGAACTGAATAGTTCAGATGTAATAGTTCTATTTTACCATATTTTTAAGTCAACTTTAAAGTGAAAAATGACATTAAGAAAGGTTTTATATATCTTTACTAATGTTGTGAACATAGTTCTTGAATTTTCAGATCTAACTCCCTCAGAGAACTTTGTAGCCATTTAAGAAACAAGAGGACTGAGAAAAAGTAGGCCCCTTATAAACTACTAAGCACTGACTCTGAGCTGGTATGAGTTCTGGGCATAGAATACTAATTGTACAACAGGATGGAGGTTTCTAGGGGTCAAGGTATAAATGAGTTTTTTGCCCCCATCTACTTCACATGAAGCCCAGTAGCATCTCAAATTCAACTGGTAGCTATTTTCTCTGTTTTCATTGCAAAGTGGAGAGATATTCCTAAGAATAAAAACCACTGAACCACAAAATAGGGGTTATTTTGGTAGGAAGAGTCAGCTCTTAAATCATCGTGGCCTTGTAAGCAAAATAGTAAACAAAGTAATATAACATCCCTGAATGAATGACAGAGATTAATGACGTCATGAAAGGCCTGAGCTGGTGATTCCTAATTTGTGCAGACAGTAGATGAATCCTGAAGAACAGCAGCAGATTATCAAGATTAATTGGGTAGTGACTCCATTTCCATCTGCAGTTCCAGACATGGTCTATTTTCCAGAATAAGATGATTCAGCCCCCAGAGTCTACCATGCAAGCATTGACTGCAGAAATGCTAGACTAAATGCAGGCAGAAACAGCAAAAGAAGCCTTCTGTGCCTGGTATGAGCAGCTGTAACACATTTCATATCTTGCCTTAGGATTATGCAAGATTATATCTATTCTCTGGCTCTGTTCTGTCTGCAAAATCTTTGATCATCTCACCATGCTAGAGGACATCACAACAGCTAATGTCACTGATGGCATCATGGACAGAGGTGCTAAAGACCCAGTGGTTGATTATCATGGATACCTCAAGGGACACATGTGCCAGGGAGCAAGAGACAGGAAACAAAATGCAGTAGCGGCAGCTTGTTCCTAGAAGTGATGACAGAGTTTAGTATCCAGCAGCGATCATGACAAGTTCCATAAGTAAAATCCTAACCAGACATCTTCCTTGGTTTGACATTGGCTATGTCACTTAGCTTACCCACATTCACCTGCTGCTACCGTAATTCGAATTCTTGTTTCCCAGCCTTCCATTCAATTCTGTAAGCTTCCAGATAACCTTCAAAATGATTTTTTTTTTGCTAAGCTATCCAGAATCAGTTTCTTGTTTGCAATCAAGAACAATATTCTAAATGACTTCAGATTGTAGAATTGATAAGATTATGAGCTAGAAGGTAAACACAAAGATTACTGTCCCTAAGTACATGCTACATCAGTCTGCACCTAATGTCAGGCATGGAGAGAATAAATGAGAACCAAGTGAATAATTGAGTAGTTAACAAAAATTTAGACTGCACTACTTCAAAACCAGACAAGAGTTTGAGAGTGTCCGGTTCACATACTCCTACAAACAGTCTGGCAGGCTCTCTGGCCTGTTGCACATCTAAATGCAAGAAGCTAAAGATGAAGGTCTTAATCCACAACTCACCCAAGAAAAACACCCACTAGCCTTTGCAAACATCCAGAACTTGGGGAAGCTAAGGTAAAGAAGGAAAATGGGAACCTCTTTTCACTTTGTTTCCCTTTCTCTGAAACTTACTTAGGATTTGTTAGTCAAGTATGTATGATCCCTATGCCTTTGCTGAGATCAACACAATACAGAAATCTTTACAGAATTGTCAAGGCCTATAAGAGTGCCTAGAAAGATAACTGATAAATCAGTAAACACAACAATTGAGGATTTTTATACACCGACTAATTACTGCTTACCATCATAGGTATTTTCAAGTCCAAGGAATTGATAATTTAAAAAAAAAATTTTTTTGCCTAGTCTTTGAGAACAGTTTGTGCCTATCCTGCAACCAGGAGGCCAAGAAATATGTTTTAATAAAAACATACAAATTATTGCCTTGGGTACAATGATACTTATGGACTTCCTTCCCAGGATATCTCTAAGGATTGGCTATAAAGAAACTCAAGTACTTATGGGTAGTGACTGTAGAATTATAAAATGTAGCTACCAGACAAATACCTCCCTTTTTTTCATGTAGCAAATAAATACTTTACTACAAAATGGAAAAATAAAATGATAAAAAATTAACTTCCAGGTTTCCATTGCTTGCTGGTATTTGCAATATTTCCACAAGTATGTTCAGTGTTTATTAACTTCCTTCACAATGTCTTAGGTTTGCTGACCAAATCTGGATTTGCTACAAGAAAGTTATGTACTAAAGGTAATGTTGATGAAGATATTCTAAGAAAAATATACTTATTCAAGGAGTGGTGGTGAAGTATTGGTTTTCCTCACTCAAGTTGTAGTTG
This sequence comes from Urocitellus parryii, assembly GCF_045843805.1. Lineage (NCBI taxonomy): Eukaryota > Metazoa > Chordata > Mammalia > Rodentia > Sciuridae > Urocitellus > Urocitellus parryii. The sequence goes on from NC_135535.1 coordinate 149,483,296, forward strand.
CTTTATCTTTCTGCAGAAAAATCTAAATTCTGAGCAAAATGAAGGTGTCTACATGGGTTTCTGTGGGTGAAGTGCCTATAATCTTTGACTCAAAACCTATTACAATGAAATAATTTACTTATATATCAAAGATACGTGACCTGGAACCAGCATCTATTTTCCACATGCTCCAAAATACAAAAATAGATGTCACATGTTTACATATCTCATTGAGGCTTTCTTCTCTAAATCCTTGAATTGGGCAAATGAATGGTATCCATAGAAAAGATTTATGCAGCTCAATTTTTTTAAAAAATTGCCTATCTTAATTTTTATGTAGAAATAAGAAAAAGTTAAATGTTTCTCCTCCTCTCTCATCCTAACCTGTTCACCTACCTATATAAATCCTTCTGCCTATCTTTCTATTTTTTTTTCCTACTATAATCCTCTCACTATTTCTATCTAAACATTTTCTTCCTTTCTCTAGAATGTCTCACACCTTCAGACACCAGAGATTTCAGTGAGTTCTTGTTTTGTTGGAAGTAGCAACAATCTCAAGGATGGCTGTAAGTCACTATCATTGCTAATAGTTGCTTCAAATGAGCAACATGCAAAGAGTTACATAATCTAAGGCTAATCCCCACACTGCAGCTTTCACTCCCATCCAACTAGGAAGCATTTAATAATTATGTGCATGCTACTTGGTCCTTCTGGTACTTTCTTGAAACATGAATACATTTTTCAGTTAAAGGCTTTTATAAACACCTTTTTAATAATCTAGGTCACAACATGTCCCTGATTCTTTTTAGTCTTATTCCTTCAAAAATATGTCATCTATTATTAGCATATATTTTTCAAAACAAGTTATTAACTTTTTATACTTCTCACATTTTACCTGAAAGGTAAAAGGATATATGTCACTTTCAACACAGATTTATAAACTATAAAAAATAAAATGCAAACATAGAGATTTTTTATGGGGTTTTTACCCCATACTTTTATGATCTGTAATTGATCTGTAAAAAATTTACCTTCATAGGTTGGCTATTTTTATGTCAGGTATTTCTCTGTTTGGACTAGAATAATATAGTAATAGTCTCACTGTAATGTGGTCTTTGATGCTTACAAGGGTTCAACCTGCAGATTTACCTAAGAAATGCATGCTGTCTGGCTCCTTCACGGTCACCTTGCAGGGACTGGTAATTGCTCATTTCAGGCAACTATTAACAATAGTAGAGACTTTTACCATCCTTTAGATTGTTGTTACTTCCAAAACCCAAGAACCCATTGAAATCTCTGGTGTCTGAAGGTGTGGGGCATTCTAGAGGAAGGAAGAAAATGTTCAGACCTTGACATTAAGCATAGGACCTGTTAACTTAAATTCTTAGAAGATCAGTTTTTAAAAAATGATGAAAAAGTAATAGTAAGTAAAAGAGGTCCACATACTCCTCAATACATTGCCAACAAGAAAGTCAAGAAGTTGGGGCCAGGGTTGTGGCTCAGTAATAGAGCGATTGCCTAGCATGCATGAGGCACTAAGTTCAATCCCCAGCACCACATAAAAATAAAATGAAAGTATTAAAAAAAAAAGAAAGTCAAGAAGTTATAAGATAGAGCAGATTGACAGTTCACACCGAAACTCTTCTTTTCACATAATTCTTCAGCATGAGGCTCTCAACCTTTTTAATATTCCTAACAGCATGCCTGTACTATCATGCATAGCATTCCTGCTAAGACACTCAGGACAAAATGAGAAAAACATGGATTTTTCCCAGTATGAATAATACCATTATGCAAATAAGACTATAACATTCTGGAATTGTCAGAATTGCACATGTGATTTTATTCTACGCGTTGTGTTTTCTCTTAATAATTAGATACTGGGAAATTGTTCAGAAGAAAAATCAAATGCTTGAAATAGATCTTTAACAAGCTGTGAAATGGCTATACGCTCAACAATAATGAAACACCACCACTGAAATTAAAATGTGTCCAAAATAATCCACCGTTATGATAATTAATAAGAGCAATATTTTAAATGTCAAAAATATTTGCACTAATCAAACATGGAAACTTCGTCCTGTACCATGTAACAGCCATTAACTTAGTGTGAGCTACATTAGTACAGACTCTAAAAATAATTTACCAGATTACCATATCCTAAATCTATTATAAGTTTTACATATTTATTTTGGTGATGCCAGGATCCAACCCAGGGCCTTGTTCATGCTAAGCAAGTACTCTACCACTGAGCCACATTCCCAGCCCTCTGACAGGGTTTTTGAACAAATGGTGAGAAGAACAAGTGGATTTTTCCATTGGTCTTAATATAAAGTTAACATATAACTAACATATAAAGGTACAATATTTTGAGGTTGGTATATTATAGGAAGACTATTTAAATTAAAAAAAATCATATCATATAAAAGTAACCAGTCTGAATATAGAATTCTCCTGACCTTTAAAAAATGAAGCTATTTAAATGTATTCATTCAAATTCTAATTAGGATTCCCCACTAAAGTGAGTACCCAGAAAATAGAAATATTAAATAAATTATTCTATTTCAGACCCCTAGTACACCCAGAGACTAGAAAGTCAAACTTAAATCAGAAACATAAAAAAACACGTTTTTTTGAACCAGTAAATTATAAAAAGACTATTTACATAAAACACTGACTCCATATCACATAAAAAGATTCACGCTGAATATGGAATTTCTCTGATTTAAAAAAATGCAACTATTTAAATGTATTCTTTTAAAATTTTTAGCATTCCCCTCCACTAAAGAAAGCCCCCAAATGTGGAAAAAATAGAAACATTAAACCAACTGTTCTTTTACAGAGTCTTAGTAGACCAGGAGACTAGAAACCAAAAACTCAGAGATGTCTAGCATCATTTATCCAGAGAAATTCTTATGAATTCTCTCTCTTGCCAAACATATTCTCTCCCCTTCTGACTGGTAGCACTCAGATTAGGAATGTAAATGTGATGTAAAGCAAATAAAAAAGATGCCAAGATATCATAACGTGAACATAGTGTATGTGATTGTGTTGCCTTGTTTGATTCAAGTAAACTGCAGACCGTCAACATACAAATATGCTGTCCAGCCATGTGACTGTATTTATTCAGCAGCCTGTCTGTTTAGGGCACTCTACGAGCTACCCAGAGACTGGGGAGGAGACGGGCACAATCCCTGGGTGTAACAGAAGAGCTGGAATATGTGTTGTCATTTCCTACCTCCGTCACTTCCCTCCAGGCTTTCCCTTCCACTCATTTTCTTTCACCTGTTCAAATTCAGCACACCCCTTGAGAAACAGCTCAAATGCCAAATTCCAGGGAATTTCTTCTGAGTGCTTGGTCCTTCCTGCTGTATGTGCTCCTTGTATTTTGAATTCACTTGTACCATGTACAGTAAGAGTTCAAAACAGAAGGCGAGCAGGACTCCCATCCCAAAACTAGATTTAAATCCATTAGGATTATATAGCAGTCATCTCTGTATCTATCTGCCACTCTGCAGAGTCTTCCTCTTTGTCCAAATAAATATAATCAAAAGATTGACATGGTTCATAAGGGCCACTTTTGGTTTTATCTTTGGGGTTTTTTTTAAACTCTTTATTGAGGCTATTATTAGATTTTATTAGAATAGAATCCCCTTGTGTTTCAGGAATCACCTACTTTCTTGAAAATAACAAGGTAATATATCAAAACATGCTTTCCTTACAAGGATTGAAACAATTTTATTTATTTTCATAAATCTTTTTGTCTTTCAGTACAGAGGATTGAACCCAGACTCACCTCATCACTAAGCCACATCTCCACCCTTTTATTTTTTATTTTGAGACAGGACTTCATTAATTGCTTAGGGGTTTACTGAATTGTTGAGGCTGACCTCAAGTTTGTGATCCTCCGCCCAGCTCCCCAGGGTCCCTGGGATTACACAATGTATGCCACCATGCCCAGCTATTTTCACAAAACTTAAAGTATATATTTTCTTCCAGAGTTTGGGACTTCACTTATTAAAATATTCCTATTATTTTCACTGAGATAATACAAAAAGTTTTACATTCCTAAGGCGACAGTTGGGTAGAAATCTTTATTTGAAGCTAATTTAGATTCTGATAGGAAAACCTATTTCAACTTACAAATCTCATTTTTCTACTTAAAAAAAATCAGTGATGCAGAACTTCTGGTACATTATCATATAACCAAGTTCACTATTATCAAACTAAAATATAGTTGTACCTGCCCTAATCAACAGACAAGAGCTATAAATAAGAATATCAACAACAATCTTAATTTTAGTGAAATTCATCTACTTATGTAATACTTTGTAAAAGTTTATTCAAGAGGCAAATATTTCCCTTCTTATCAATTCCCTAGCAAACTCTCATTTTTATAATATAAAAATAAATTACAGCTACCCCCAAATAAATTAAGTCCAATAAATGAGGCCTTTGTTATTTAAGAATGTTTCTACATACAGAAAATACTACGTTCAGAATTTAAAACAATCTAATTGTATAATATAAAATTAAGTCTTTGTAAAATGAATACCTATATTTAATATAACTCAAAATATCAAAATTATGACTGCATTTCATTATTCATTCCAAAGAAAACTTATAAAACACTTTATCATATAGCATTTGCATGAAAGTAACAGTTACAAAATTGAAATGTTTCCTCAGTGATTTCAAAGTTAAACACCAATGTAGGGTTGAAACTCATTCTTCTTCACTGAATATTACAATAATTATGACATAAAAGTAAACCTCAGTAACCATTACATCAGAAATATTGTTACTAAGATCAGAATTTCCTGAGGATGAATGATTAAATAACTCCCTAGTTTGTTATTAAGTCCTAAAGAAAAATTCTTAATTCTGAGTTCTTGGTAGTTATGGCAGACATATATTAGACAATAAAAATTAAGAACTCATTAACTTGGTAAGATTTCACTTTTGATAATGAATATGTGGATGAAGTTATATAGTCACAACTCCCTAACTTACTGCTAGTGTGTTACTGTGGACAACAGATACTACTCTTCTCTCAGAACATTAATTGAAAAAATAATGCTGATAATGTTCACGTGTCAAATATTTCTAGCACTGAGCTCACATGAAACATGATATATATTTGAGACATTTTATGTCATCAAATCACCTTATCTTTCTCTGTTGACTTCTCACTACTGTAATAATTTAATTCAACTCATCTATAAATTATGATAGTTTTAATCCTGCAAACACTCCCATCTGTCCACTTTTGTCCATCTCCCTCTCACTATCCTGGGCTAAGCCATCACCATGTCTCACATGGATTCTCACAATAGTCTCCCAACTGGCATTCCTGCTTCTTCTTCCCCTCCTCCAATCCATTTTCATTCAGTACTTAAGAGGTTCTTTTAAACACGCACACATCAAAATCATGACACTCCCTGCGTAAAGCCATTCAGACACTTCCCATTAAATGCAGCTCTGCCTGTGGAGCCCTAAGTGCATGCAGCAAGCCCCACCCAGCTCTGCCAGGCTTTCTACTACTGCGCCCTCACCCTTGCTGCCCTCTCTTTATTCCAGGAACATGCTGCACCCACTCTCAACCTGGATATTGCTGCAGTGCTCTTCTCCCAGTTCTCATCCCTGATCCTGCATCCTCCGAATTTAATGCAACTGCCTTCTCCTGAGGCCTTTCCTGGCCACAAAACCTAGAGCAGCCCCTAAATAACCATCATGAGCAAATTATTCTCTAGTACTTCACCCTGGTTATTTCCTTCAAAGCACTTAATGATCTTCCCCATTAATTTTTAATGTGTTTATTCTCTGTTTCTCACGAGGAACATGAACTTCTTCACAACAGGCAAAGATTTGTCTTCCTAACATCAAACCATGGCTAGAAATAGCAATTAAAAAAAAAAAAAAGCCTGTTATTGGATAATAAGCCCCAAAATAATCAGTACATATAGAAGCATTATGTTACAAATTTGGAGAACACAGCATCTCTAGATATTAATTATTTCAACTACATGACTCTAGGAAAGACTGCTTATTTGGTCACCTGGAATAAATAATTTGCTGCAGGTAAGTAGCTTAGCCATTTTTCTTCATAATGAACAATCATCAACAAAGCCAACAAAGTACACATTGGTTAGTTTTAAATTCAGCTGTTCTCATAAAGCATGACAAAAAGAAACACTGGGAAATTATTCACAAGCAAAAGAAAAAAAATAGAGGTCACTGGACAGTAAAGAGAATCATCTCAAAAACATTTAGTGAGAGAAGTTAGGTTTGGGGAGGCACGTTTCTGAACTCTATATCTGATTTTTATTCTAGTGAGAATAGAAATCAAAGAGACTATCATATGTCATGCAGAGTTCAACGGACTATTACAAAGTAGTATGCACACATGTAAATACACACACACACACACACACACACACACACAGCATCTCCACACTTGAAGAAGTGGGACTTAACCTCTCACCCTTCAAGTGTGGCCTGCCAACAGCGTAGGGAAAGAAAGGAAGAAGCAGCTTACTAGTGCAAAACCTGGCAAATGCTAGCTAGCACTGTGAGTTACGTTGATAGCAGCTACACTTGATACAATGTAATGAGACTGGCATCTTATCATGGTAGTCAAGCCCCCAAACCCATCAGCCAGGGTAACCATAAAACCAACCTGAGGGGCATTCTGTAAAACACTTCGCCAACGTTCCTCAAAACTGTTGAGGTCTCAAAAAACAAGGAAATTCTGAGAAACTATCACAGAGTTGAGACACAGGAGACACAGCAACTAACGTAATAAGGATCCTGGAACAACAACAACAATAAAGACATCAGGGGAAAAGTAGTGAAATCTGAATAGAGTGTGAAGTATAGTTAATAGTCATGTGCCACCCTGGCTTCCTCAGTTTTGACAAAATGTGCTATGTTAATGTAAAATATTAGAGTATGGAAAACTGAGTGTGAAGCCTATGGAATTCCATACTTTCTACAACTTTTCAGTAAGACTTAATTAATCCTAAAATAAAAAGTTTACTTAAAAAAAAGACAAGTCTGTATAGAATGATCTCAAGCATGTACTATGTATTGATATCATCAGGGTGAAGTACATAGTATGTAGCATGCAATTATTTGTGTATTAAAAAGACTGTTTGCACTTCCTTGTATGTGCATAAACTCTTCCTTTAGAGATGCATAGATTACTTTCATAAGACTGTAGTAAAAGATTTACAGTGGAATAATAATAACAACAAAGACAACACTAATATAGGGCTTGCAATGTGTCAGGCATGACTCACAGTGTTATATATGTATTAACTCATTTATTTCTCACAAACACCCATGAAAACAGTGCTATTATTTATGTTTACTGATATGATTCATTAATGACTTGGGCATCTGCCTTTGGCTGTTTACATGAAATTTCTACACTTAAGCTATGGCTTCATTTCTTAGCCTCCCTTGACAATATAATGGAAACCTGGCAAGGTGCCCAGCCATTTGGCATCTTCTGTAAAGATTTACCACTCTAGTCTATTGATAATTAAACTGTTATGGAAAATATACATGTTTTATATATTCATTTGTCTCTATTAATATGCATGTTTAATATAGTTTGAGCTACACTTGTCTGTTGGAATACCCCCCAAGGATGGTAACCCCAGAGAGTTTCATGTCTGAAAATGATATGCCATAGCTTTCTACTAACATTATATTTTATTTCTTGTTATGTTTTTATGTTCGTGGAGAATATGGAAACAGGGGTTCTTAAATTGAGATATATGGATTTCCCCATGGATCTATGGATAGGACTTGGATGAAGTAATCACATCTTTACTTTCATAAGCATCTTAATGAAATTTAGCATTCCTCCCTTTATATGATATAAACCACAGCAGCTTAAGCAGAACCTTTGATGTTGTCACCACTAGTAGTAATAGTTACTTTCTTAGCCCATTACATTAAGGCGAATATCAGATGACATGGCTAAATTTATCATGATTTTAAAAATATGGCCTATATTAGAAATCCCGCTTGATCTTATTTCTTGGTTCAGCATTAATAAGTATATCTATTGCTTTATCACAATTTTAAAATATTTTGTAATTATTTCAATGTAGTTACTTTTTCTTATGCTACATTTGACATTTAAATTTTTCCTTCTGAGAAGAGGTTCGTAGGTTTCATCCATCTGCCAAAGGGGTCTAAAAAAGGGTCAGTATGAGAGTTTAGCATGTGATGCAGAATGCATCTGCTCCACTTGTCTTCAAACTGATTCAAGGCTCAACTCAGCAAATGTTTGTGGATTGAAAAAAAAATGAAAGAAATCAGCTCTCCCCACCACTGTTTAATGGTTTGATTTAAAATAGTTCACTTTCTGCCCTTCCACAAAGAAATCAAGGGGAGTGTGAAAACTAAAATGAGATACAAACCTTTTTCCAAAAGTCATTGATGAATTGACACATCATACACTGACCCCTGCAGTCCTGACTGGAACCCCACTTGCTTAATAGCACACAAATGATAAAAATAGCACATCCTGAATGCTTTGAGTCACTCTTTCTTAAAATGTGAGTGTGGCCTAACACAATAAGCTAAATATTGACTTTAAAAGGTAAGTAGACAAAAATGTTTTCTCTAGCATAGACCAGATTAGGAGGGGAAATGCAAATTTAAAAGTTTATGTACAAATATTTTAACCCTGAATTTCAAAAAACATTGGTATTCGTTTTAACATTCTGTTTAATTTCCTTAAATAATTTACATAGCCATTTGCAGAAAAAAATGCTAAGTGCTATTTCTAAAGCAGTAAAGTTAGAGATTGCAATAATGAAAGATTGATTATGGTGAGAGATTTTTATCAAATGCGTTACTAAAATCCATATCCAATGGTTATAGCATTACAAGAGCCAAAAGTATAGTGAAATCATCAGAAAGAAATCAGGTTTAATTTCACAGGAGGTTTTTCCTAGTGAAATCCTATTGGATCCTAATTATCACCACTTCTTAGTCATCATGAGTTATTAGTTTAAGAACCCAGGCTGCAATTTTGCCAGGCATTGCTATCAAGTCCGTTGACATATAGTTTCTACACTCCCGCTTTTCCTCCTCTGGTCAGTGGGACAAGACCTTTCATTTTTGTGTCCCCACCTTCTCTTCATCTGTACAAATACTGTGAACAGCTCCAAAGCACATCCTGAGCCTCACTCAATAAGAACCAATGTATAACTGAAAATACCTAATTGAAATATAAACATTGGTTACAAGAACTTGTTCAAGCATTCATTTAGAAGCTGGTTTGTTCATATTTGAAAACTAAAAATACATAAAGGTCAGTGTGAATTTGCAGAAAAGATTGCTCCAAGGAATTCAGAACAAGTCTTGACTACAAAGGTTTCAATGATCTCCCATTCAGAGATGATGTTCAACAACAGGAAGGAGGAGGGTTGCAGGTTCAGAGTCACTGATTTATGTCAGAGAGTACACAATAATAAATTAAAAGGAGTAACAGAAAGAAAGTAAAGCTACATGTATGTTTTCTTACCGGAAAAATAGCTAAAGCAGTATCTGTCTTCACCATGTTTTTATAAGAACTATTTTATCTGCTTCAAGGACTAATTTCAACACCTACGACTTTTGAGGTAAAGCTCACCTTTTTATGTAGTTAGATCAAACCAAAATGCCTTCAACAAATAAAGTTCTCTAGAAAAGGAATTTCTATAAATAAAAACGTCCCAAAGGATATAAACATATGACACCAAAATCAAGAACTGACCAAAATCAAATAAACAACAACAACAAAAAAAATCCCCCACATAATTAAAAGAAAATATTGCCTCTCTTTTGATTGCTGGCTGTGACAAAGCTTGTGAACTTCTATCCTGGTTGCATAGCAACCAATCTAAGCAGCAGTTCTAGCCTGTAAGAAATTTCCATGCCAGAGCTGTGGAAATAGAAGCTAACTACTCTGTCTATTTTTCAAGGTTACCTAAATTTGCAGAAGAAGAAAAAAAAAAGGATAGAATAATGCCCTAGAGATTTCTAGAACCAAAGATCTGAAAGGGAATTCCTTAATACTCTGAGCCCCTCTCTAACATTCCCAATAAATGGCTACCACCTATGCTGTAAATGACAACTCCCAAATGGGAAAGACAGGCTTCTATACCCATAAAATGTATTCTTATCATTAAGACCAAATAACTGAGCTTCATAAAGCTAAATCACGAAGTTTTAGACTTAGAAGGTAGAAGAAGAAGACATTTGTACCATAAGCATCAACATTCACTGTGCACTCTGTGTTGTTCCCAAGATTATTTTAAATTTTGCTCTCTTAATTTTATAATAAGCACATTATTATTGTTTTACTTTGTAGTATCTTTCCTGTATATAGCAGACCATACCACTGGACAAGTGTCTAAAACGGGCAATGCACTTCCTTAGAGATTTATCTTAAAAGAGTGAATCTGAGAAACATGATCAGTAACATATCTGGCATCAGCAGGGCTGGGAGTGAGACCAGCTTTCAGTCTGTCTTCATCTTCATCTTGGTTCCACAGAAGATACATAACAAGACACAAGACCAGGTTTGATGAGGCCACAGACTCAAATGCTCTTAGAGAAAGGAAAAGAAGAGACACCGGGAACTGGTGTTCATTTCTCTACCCATAATTACTGATTCTATCCATTACTGTTCAATGTGCAGGCCACCAAGGAAAAGAGCTTGCCTGCTTCTCACAAGGAAACCATGTCAGTGGAGCACAGGTTCCCTTAATGACTGAGTCAGTTAATGACATGGTGGAGAAAGCCCTGGACTAAGGCCTGGTCTCTATTCACATAGAGGTCAATGATGTGCTCTCCTGAAAATCACATAAATTGAGCTTCATTTTCTTCATCCATGAAGTTGCATTAATAAGAGCTTCTCTGCCCATTTCACAAGGATGGTCTAAAAAATTGAATGTCAAATAACAGAGAGCATAGATATATTTCTAAATATACTTTCTGACTACAGAATACTTCCTGCTCTCTCAAGTCATGACACTCCTGTGTACTGATTATATCCAGGGCTTCAAATCATTAAATGAAAGTAACAAATTTCAGATTAATTGTGTCTATAAAGATGTACATGAGAAAATAAAAATGTAGGCTTAGCACTGGACTCCAAAACAGCAGAAAACTGAATGCTGGTGATTGATGGGCAGCAATATTGATATTTAGAAAAGAAATGTGATAATAAAAGGTATTTCCTGATTTTAAAAAAAGATCCATTTTTTACTTTTGGATCAGTACAAAAACAAAAATTATAAATTGGGTTAGGAAACATTTTCTTTTGGAACACTGATAACAGTACAACACTAAAAAGAAAACTTAAAGGCTTTTCATTAATCAAATTAATTGTTCTCATAAGATTATTTAGAAAAAGTACACAGAATCCTTTCCAAAATATACATTTCTGTAGACAGCAAAGCCTCCCCTCAATGGGCGATTAAAATATTTACTTTTCCATTTAAAAAATATGTTTTGTAGATAAAAGGAACATACATATATGTTTCACTGAAAGTATAAAGAATAGTTAATCATATGATACTGGCAAATATGTCCAGTAGTTAATTGCTATAATTTGGATACGGAATGTACCCCTAAAAGCTCATGTATTAAAATCATGCTCCCCAATGCAACAAGGTCCAGAAATGGAGGTTCCAGGCAATGATTAGGGTTTTGAGTAGCTGAATAGACTCCTGACTGGTCACAGTAGGTGGGAGGGTGTGTGTGTGGGGAGTGAGGATGGCTGAAGGAAGTAGGTCGCAGTATGGCGTGGCTATGGATCCTTTTCTTCTCTCTCACCCCCATCCCCCTCAGCTTCCTGGATGCCACAAGCTGAGAAGCTTTCTTCCACCATGATGCTCTGCTTCAGCTTAGGCCCAGAGCACTAGAGGCAGCTGACCGTGGACTCTGAATCCATTAACCCAAAATAAACTTTTCCTCCTCTAAGTAGTTCTTGCCAGATATTCTGATCATGACGACAAAAAAACCTGACTAATACACTGATTGAGGGAAAACCTTGTTACGCATGTACTCATGAACTGTTAGCCTTTGTGTGGGCATATTTAAGATCACTGCGGAAACTGTCACGTTTAATTCCTAAGGCAGGCAGGTGAGAAAGGCCAGTGTCAGCAAGCACAGAATCCACAGAAGAGAGAAGAGAAATGGAAGATGGAACACAGGCTGTACCCAGCCAAGAAATGTTCTCTTCTAGGGCTGTCAGCCTTGACCTGCCACATTAGTCACCGCAGCTTCTGCAGTTTCTAAAGCATGCCCTCCATCATGATAAATATCATGCTGGAATCATCAACAGCTAAGTCTCCTGGCAAAATGTGACTCTCACTGCACCCCAGATCCGGCAGGAAGAACACTTGCAGATAACAGATGTATGGAATACACCCAACAAGCTGTTGAATATTGAGCTCAAGTCTATCTCATGCAGAGGTAGCAAGGAAATGAGGGGGCTTAACCCTTCTTTTGAATTAGTGTAGACTTAGGATTGTAAAAGAAAATCTAGACTTTATGTGAGAAAAGCCTTATCAAATCTGTCTCCAATTTATGTGCCTTCATTGAAGACAAGAACTTAAAAATTCATTATCATCCAGGTCCAGGTGCAGAGAACTAATACTTAGTGGTGCTCTGTGCTTTGTAATGGTACTGGTTGTTACAGACAACCCCATGAGGTAGGTATCATATCTATTCTATAGATGAATAACCAGAGCTCAAACATAATGTGACTTCCCCAGAGATGCAAGCGAGGGAGATAGAACTGAAATTTGAGTCTCCTTAAGTCTTACTCTCAAGCTCACCCACTTTTTCTTTCCTTCCTTTCTAATATATACATACCATGCTACAAAGAGAGGCTGAATCCAGTCCAGAATACCTAAATCATTACAAAAAGCTGCCTATTGAATCCCAGAAAGTTTCTGTTAAAGAGCAACATGTTTACATGCCAGAAGGCTTTAGCATATGTTCTATCTATACCATTTCCAAGTACCTATCAGCATAGTGCTCAAGAATCCTGACAAGGCTGACATCTTAACTGCCGACTTTTTTTCCCCGGGGAAGTAATACATGTCTCAGATTAATGCTGGATATTCAAAGCACTAGATCAAAGTGGAAATAAATAAGTGAGATAAATAACTATCACCAATATGGTCTTACTAGTTTCAATGCAAATCCAGCAAATATAAAATTTTGCTGGGATGCAGGGAAGAAGTCAGAGAGCCAAGATAAATAGCAAAGAGCGAATCTATACCCTGAAATGAGAGAGGAGAAACTTAGACCAAAGGCAGACCTGCCTCCCATAGTTATCTGTAGTAGCCACCAGCTGATTCCCCTGGAAGTGGCTGGTCAGGACTAGTGTGTCAAATGTCACAACTGGAAAACCTTGAACAGTTTTCCTGCTCTCCCTTACCCAAAAGCATCGGCAAGCAGCCTGGCCCTGGAAAGAACATGCAATGGGGGATCAGTAAGGTCTGCATTCAAATCAAAGCTCTTCTTGGAGCAGCTTCTTAGAGCCTATGTTCTCCTCCTACAAATTTGGGGTAATCCAGTTTTACAGAGAATCAAATTTCTACAGCATATAATGGCCATTCAATAAATGCTAGTTCCTTTCCTTTTTTTTTTTTGGTTTTTAAAAATTTATTCTTAAATTTTTAATTGATAAGTGAAAATTATATATATTTATCCCATGCAACATGTTGTTTTGAAACATGTACACATGGTGGAATGACTAAATCAAGCTAATGCATGACCATATGCATAGTACTTGATGCAATTATATTTTTTTAATGGGGAAAACACTTGAAATCTACTCTCTCAGCGATTGTCAACTTCAGATCACATTGTGTTTACCCTACAGTCTCCATGTTGTACAGATCTCTGGAAATTATTCCTTCTATCTGGCTGAAATTTCATGTCTGTCAAATTTTGTGTCCTCCAACTCCTCAATCCTGCCTCTTTCCTCAGCCCCTGGTAACCCCACCCTTCTCTCTGTTCTCTGAGTTTAACATTTTTTAGATTGCACATATGAGTGAGATCCTGGTTTGTCTTTTGTGCCTGACTTATGTCACTTAACATCATGTCCACCAGATCCATTCATGTTTTTGCACTCGACAGGAGTCCCTTCTTTTTTATGGCTGAATGGTATTTCTTTGTGCATACATAGTACCTTTTCTTTTTTTTTCTTTTCTTTTTTTAAATTCATATATGACTGCAGAATGCATTACAATTCTTATTATAGAGCACATATAGATCACAATTTTTCATATCTGCTTGTATACATAGTATATTCACACCAATTTGTGCCTTCATACCTGTACTTTGGATAATAATGATCATCACATTCCACCATCATTAATAACCCCATGCCCCCTCCCATCCCCTCCAACCCCTCTGCCCTATCATGGCATTTGCAGGTAAAAGGATGGAGTTAGAGAAGATAATGCTAACTGAAGTTAGCCAATCCCAAAAACCCAAGTGCCGAATGTTTTCTTTGATATAAGGAGGCTGATTTATAGTGGGATTGGGAGCGGGAGCATGGGAGGAATAGACAAACTCTTTTCCTCTTTTTTACCACACCATTTGAAGTTCTTATATATAGGCAAACTGTTATAGGCTCAAAAGATAAACCACAATCAGTTACATCAGGAAGATTTTTTCTTTTTTGTGAACCTAAGAAATAACACATATGTCCTATTTTCTTTATGGTCTGAGACAAAATCTTTTCTTTATTCTAAAAACCTTGAGTTGGGAGTTAAAGACTCAACAGTGGGTGATCTACAAGTATACTCTATCATGAAGAAAGGAATGCATCACTGTTGCATAAATAGTACTAACTACACAGAAGCTCTATGGGTTAGCAGAGAAACTTCTATCAAGGGCTCAGCAGGGAACTAGAACTCCATACATTTTCTAGATCTCTAATTTACACCATTATATATTTTATATACATACACATGTGTATCCATACATAATTTTACATACATTAAAGTCAATGAGCATCAAGTAGCAATGATACATGACAACATATAATTACATAGTTATACACAGACATGTATCATTAAATACAAAAATAAGATTAACATTCTCAAATCCTGTTTATCTACTTTTGATCTAAGTTTTAGAATATCACAAAGGACGTGGGGTATATGTGACGTGTGAGCCAGGCATAGAAAGAAACTGATCATTTTGAAACTGAATTTTAAAGCCCCCTTTCCTGGCCCTGGATCCATCATCAAGTTTTTGTCTTCTGCTTCATTACTCTACTATTAAAATTTTTAACTCTTTATAAATTTCGGGAGTTTGATTCCATCTTCTTAAAATCTACCGCATAAAAATGGGCTTAGAATGTGATCAGTTGAGGAAAAGGAAAGATCAAGGGGAATCTGTAGGGTAATTCTAGTGGTATTTTCAAACACATCTATGTATCAGGAACTTTTTGGAGAATTGTGCATTCTCACTTAATTTTTTTTTTTTTTTTTGGTACTAGGGGTTAAACCCACGGGCACTTAACCACTGTGCCACATCCTCAGCCCTTTTTTGTATTTTATTTAGAGACAGGGTCTCCCTGAGTTGCTTAGGGCCTCACTAAGTTGCTGAGGTTAGCTTTGAAGTCTCAATCCACTTGCCTCAGCCTCCCACACCACTGGAAAACAGGCATACGCCACCATACCCGGCTCTCAATTCTTAAACCAGGCCTATGAGATAGTTACCTATTGTTATTCCCTTTTAGAATGAGAAAGTTGGGGAACAAAGTGCTCAAGCAATTTGTTTACAATTTCTAATAAGAAACTAGTCAGCCAAACTCCAACAAATGGACTCATAGCGGAGTCCTCATGCTGAACGATTAGGCTGTATGTTACTGTGCAAGGAGACACTGTGTGATCTGAAAAGAGTATCTCACCCAAGTGAGGACCACACTTCTCATCACAAAGATGAGGATGGTCAAGAAATCATGAACTTAGATGTGACATGGATAAATTCATTAAAAGATCTGACAAAAAGAGGACTTCTATAAGAGTTAATAAAAACATTGAAATAATATGGTAAAATGCAGGTAGCTTGGAATTTATTGCACTGCTTCAAAGAGATTAATATTCATGGAAACCTTACAATATTATGATTCATACTTATATCCAGTATAATATGATACACATCTGTACTAGATAGATTTCTTAGCTTAGAATTCAAAGCCCCCAACATATTTTTAGCCTAACTCTTCAGCCACATTGCCCCAAAATAAATATTCTTAAATTATGCCCAAACATATTTTCTAAGAATTTACATATTTGAAAAAAAAATTATTTTTTACATAAAAAGTGGATGTGTAACCGATGTGATTCTGCAATCTGTATATGGGGTAAAAATGAGAGTTCATAACCCACTTGAATCAAATATGTGAAATATGATATGTCAAGAACTAGGTAATGTTTTGAACAACCAATAATAAAAAAAATAAAAAATAAAAAAAGAAAGAAAGAAAGAAAAAAATTCTCCACTTAAATATTCTACTGCAACTGAAAAACAATTGCTTGTTTGCTTAATTTTTTTAATTGAACTATGAGGGCTAATCATAAAGTAAAAAGAATTAAAAGACAAAGGCATCATAGAAAACCACCACACAAAATGAGAACTGAGGATTAATCACATTAATACATAAAAACCTCATACAAATTGACAAGAAAAACACTAACACTCTAATAAAATAATACCTACAGACATGTATAGCAACTTGCAAAAAAAGCTAATGAGACTTTCAAATGGGAGAAATATTTGCTAACAATTCATCCCACAAAGGGTAAAATATCTATGATGTATTTGGAACTCAAAAACTTAAAAACAAAATAGGCAATACAGTTTAAAAATGGGTAAATGATCAAACAGATATTTCTCAAAAGAAGAAATACAAATGGCCAATAAATATATGAAAAAATGTTCAATATCATTAGCCATCACAGAAATGCATTAATCAAAATGACACCGAGATACCATCTCACCCCAGTTAGAATGGCCATTATCAAAGAACCAAAAAATAACAAATGTTGGTGAGATGGGAACGAAAATTAGTACAGCCATTTTGGAGAACAGTATGGAGTTTCCTCAAAAAAAAAAAAAAAAAAACTAAAAATAGATCTACCATATTATCCAGCTGTCCCACTTCTGGGTTTATATCCAAAGGAAGTGAAATCAGCATACCCATGTTTACTGCAGTCCTATTCACAGAAGCTAAGATATGGAATCAGTCTGGATGCCCAACAGATGAACAGATAAATAAAATGTGGTATATATACATGATGGGGTACTATTTGTCCATGAAGAAGAATGAAATCCTGTCACTTGCAGTAAAATAAATGGAATTGGAGGATATTGTGTTAAGTGAAATAAACCAGATACATAAAAACAAGAACCATTTCTCTTTCATCTGTAGAGGCTAAAAAGGGATATCTGAAAGCAAAATAGTGTTACCAGAGATTGGAAAGGGTGTTGGGGGAAGTAGAAAAAGGTAGGGGAATTTGAATAATACATGCTGTTTGCATATATGGAAATATCACACTGAACCCCATTAATACATGGGAATAAAAAAAATTTAAGTTAAATATTCATTAAGCATCAAATATGTTCTATCCATTAATGATCAAGTAAAAACAAGGATATGGCTCTTACAGAGAAAGATTCTTTTACTGAGTAAAAATGCATGTTTGATCTCTAAATATTGTATTTTTAGAAATGAAACTTTACCAACTGTCAAAATCTTGACTCTAATAACCAAACCAAAGCAATACAGTGTCACCATCACATTTTCAAGTCATTTTCCAGGGCAAATATGATGTCTTCTCCATATAATAAATCCGCAGAGAGAAAAAAACTGATTATCCCTCCACCTTCAGGGAACAGAAAACAGACAGCACCAGACGTCTGGGAGAAAATACTATGATGTCAGACTTCATTTCTGAAATCTTTAACAACTTTGAAATGGTTCAGGAAAACAGAAGGGCAATGGAAAAAATAGATTTTCTCAGGGGCAGAAGGATCTTAGACACCATCATCCTGTGAGAGTGAAGGTGACCGTTCTGGCCTGTGGATCTTCTGGCCTGCTGAACCAGAACCGCAAGCTGGTAGGTACTAAGCTGGCATTAGATACTTGATTGTGATAACTAGGTATTAACTAATGAGTTGCAATTCATAAAATGATTTCTACATGACTAAACTGTGCAATTTTAAAGCCATTCTGGTTAAGAGGCATTACTTGTTCCGTCTTATGCACATACACATTCCCATTTCCACCCATTTGTTAAAGGACCTACAATCACATTTTCTCTTTGAAATAGAAATCAATGCAATTATGTCTTCCTTGAATGTCACAGAAAGGAGATTAAGGTGGATATTCCTAAAGAAAAATGGGAGGCTTTTCCTCCCACTGACCAGATGCCTTTAGGAAGGATTCACTGGAATCAACAGAGGAAAGACCTGCCGGAGCTGTTAGATCAATCCTGAGGATAAGCAAAATGGCAGAGGAAGCCACCAGAGTCCTATCATTTCTGAATCAAATATGTCAGTGTCTCCTCGGTAAAGACCTTCAGGGCGCCCTGGTGCCAGTGCTGTTGTAGCTCTGATCTGTGTCATATATACAATGAATACAAACTTTTGCAAACAACCAAAAGAACCCACACGGTCATTGTAACCCACACCCTTAAATTGGGCGTGAGTTAATTCTGACAGTTCTGAGAACTGTGTCATCGAGATGCAGACTCTGCCTGATGCAATGCAGCATTGTTTCAGATGACTCAAACCCCTCAGTTCAAAGACAAAAGGATTCTACTGGAGAGGCTCCTGCTTTACTTCGTCTTTTGTATTAAGAGGATGGAACAGCCTCTGACAGCACACCTATCTGTAGATGTCAACTCACATTTACAGACGTCTAAATCACAGGCCTGCCTAGGCAAGCTTTTGGTACGCAAGATTTGAAAAGTGACCCCAATTTCTTTAATGTTGCTGTGGGAGTCACATTCTACAGAAACTCATAATCAACGCAGTGGGAGGAAACGAGGAAAGAATTAGATGCCATATATAACAGATGGTTTTCCTTTAATTTTTATTGATACTCTTCTTACTTCATTAACCTCGGAATTCATCCAAGGTACCCCTTCAGTTTGTACACTATGAACTGCTACTTCCTCATCCTCCAGTCCTAGGAGGACTTGAGTACTGGGTGAGATGATTCAGTAACACACACTGAGAAAGAATTTTGTGAGGATTCCAGGGGCCCTGACACCATTTTGCTGGCACAAGGATTGAAACATTAAGCTGCAGGGACAATGAGGGGTTATGTCATTGGAATCCTGTGCTCTCATGGCTTTGTGTATGCTCTATGAAACTTCAACAGGAAGAGGGAAGGCCAAATGAGCTGACAGGTCAGACAGAGTTCCAAAGCATCAGACAGTTGAATTTATACTCAGACCAGTTAGAGGCCAGAAGAGATGCTCGAAAGATACCAAAAATGTAAAGCAGAAGAATTCCTTTACATTCAGGGTAACAGGTAACCACTCCCAGCCACACTTTGCCCCCCAAATTTTAATCATTCACCTAACTGAAATCCTACTGGCATTTGCATCTCTACAGAAATCATCTGGGAATGGTTAACAAGCAGGGTGCACTTGGATAGGAGGAATAATGTCTAAGGTTCTGCATCACAATAGGGCAACTGGGGTTTACCACAATTCATTGAATATTTCAAAATAGCAAGTAGAAAGAATTTTCAACATCCCCAACACAAAGATGATAGATGATTGAGGTGACAGATAGGCCAATTACTCTGATCAGATCAGCACACGTTATCTACATGTATTAAAATGTTTCACCATACACCATAAATATGAACAATTGCTAAGTGTCAAATTAAAAATAAAAATACATTTAAAGGAAAAAGAATGAAGTCATCTCAGCCTCAGCAGTTGCTTCATGTCTTCTGACATCATGGATACAAAATCAGTACCTTCTGTACAGACAGCATTTAAACCACAAAGAAAGGATTGCTATAAAGGA
This sequence comes from Urocitellus parryii, assembly GCF_045843805.1. NCBI lineage: Eukaryota > Metazoa > Chordata > Mammalia > Rodentia > Sciuridae > Urocitellus > Urocitellus parryii. The sequence goes on from NC_135535.1 coordinate 149,503,363, forward strand.
TTGCTGTGGAAGGCAGCAAAAGCAGACATGCATTCTAGACTGTGCAACTGGCATCGGGCTAGGTACATAAGAGTGAGCAAAGACTTGAGTGAACAGACCAAGGAAGTCCTAAATTCAGACACCAGTAGTTGTTTCATTCTCAAAGAGTTTAAAATAAACTAAAATACTACACTCTTGAGATAGAAGATGTTTTTGTTCTTTCCCAGAGTGTTGGTGAAATTCATGTTGTATTCATTCTAAAAATTATATCAACTATAATACTAGATCTAAAATTCTAAAACATAAATAATGCTTTTCAGCAACCGCAAAGTCTTAGAAATGGAGTAGGAATGGGATAGGCTAGAAGATGTTTATTTCTGCTTTGATTTTGCCACTATTACTTCAAACAACATCTTAAGATTTTAATTGATTCAATTATAGAAAATGAGAGTTTAGGGTGAGACCTATTTAAAAACTTACTTTAACTTGAAAATTATGAAGATCTTTGATCAATTGTCTGGATAGCCACTGACGAGACCTCTACCCTTGGTGCAATACCCTTATTTAATGTATAATTCAACTTTTATCTTTAAAAAATGAAGGCAGTTTACTTTTTGCTTCTTAGAACTACTGAGAAATAAAATACACTTAAAAATAAAAAAGTGCTTTAAAAGGTAGACAATACATACTGAGAAAATAAAATTACTTGTATGATTCAGATAAATCTGACTTAGCTTATCTCTAGTGACACAAATAATACTGACCAACAATATCACAGCATGGTGCTGAGCAGCAACCCTGTTGGTGACAAGATGAGCCTGCTGAACCAATGTGAACATTTTAATAGTCTATATTATCATTCTTATGAGACATTCATGTAAAAAGTATTGCTCTGCTGTTTCACTGAACAGCAACAATGAAAGAATACATCATTTCAGGAACATAAGTCACATGGGCCTATAGTTCAGAGGATCAGTAGTGGACATCTTACAGAAACATAACTAAAGGTCCATAGAGATGAAATAGAATCATAAGTTAATTAATATTAGACTTAACTACATGAAGTAACTGGTGTTATACTATTTGTGAACTACCAAAATGGCAATTCACATACTTCAACCTAATAAAACATATACCTATGGATGCATAAATTATCTTAGAAAAAAATACCAACCAAAAAAATCTGAATTATATTTTTAGATTTATCGAGCTACTATTATGGCACCAAATTAAATATCACTAAATCAAATCTCAGCAGATTCCCTCAACAAAACTTTGAGGTAGAAAATGAAGCAAGCAGAGCTGACATTCCAATGCACTCTGCTGCACCCCTAACCTAAAAGAAAAGACAGAAAGGCCCACAGATGGCATGAGCACATGGAGAGATGAATGCTGAGGACTCCAGGAAGATGGGCATGGAGGGTAGAAGAGTTGCAGCCTTTACCCATCATCCTAGAGGGGAAAGCAGCCTACACTATCCGCTGAGCAGCAGACCCCTCAAAGTGAGGCAGCACTTCAGGGTATCACAGCTACAGGTGTTCCACCATCAAAGTCATCAACCTGGCTCTCCTTGTTCTAGAGCCAGATCTAAAGGCAGACATCTGGTCATCAATGGGCTTCCATGTAAACTTTTCAAGCAGGACAGAATGTACTAATGAGTTAAACCAAACATTTCTTTCTCATGGTATTATCATTGAGGAAAACGATGTTGTACCTGTCTCTAGAGGACATGGATACGCTACAGGCCATAAAATCAAGACTCAAAATACATAACTGAGGACCAGATGTGGAAAATAACAAACAACCCCAAGGTACCAGTGTATCATGAACACGTGTCCAGTTGACCAGATGGCCCTACAAGGCAAAACTCTAAAAGCCTGATAGATCTTTAATTAATTAATAATAAAATGATTAAAAAGTATCATTTCATATAAATAACTTAAGTCCATGTTTACAATTATAAAAAAGAAAGGAAAGAAAGGAGACATAAACAGAAAATAATATTTTGGCTGAATTTAGTGTTAATTTTCATTACCTTTCTAGAGCTTCGTGAATAGTAAGATCCAAAATCACCCTAAAAAAAAAAAGAAACATTTAGCAAACAAAACAATATTTACTATCAGCAGCTTACAAACACACACTATTAAAACCTTTAAAAACACAGGAAGTACTTTAAAGAAGACACAGTAAAATAGAGAAAATATGATAAATTATAATAAAAGAAAAAGTCAGAAGGAAATGCTTAGGTAATTATAGAATCAAGACAAGTGTGCACACCAAATCAAGAGCATCAACAGTCTGAATGGAATCTTGTTTTAAATGAAATTGTGCCAAAAACACACACAAAAAGTATGATCCTGAACTTGAAATGAATATGCCCATGAGACACAATTGTTACAATTATAATTAATGTGATACAAAACAAGTATCCTCAGTGAGAAAATGCCAGCATTAGAAAACATTTTCCCATACCATGTTCTTTTATAGCTATTAGGAGAAATCCATTTTCCTACAAATTTCATTACTACAAATATCGTTTACCAAGGGCCAGAATAGCACAGCATTTATGAACCAAAAGCTGATTATACAAAAAAATGACATGAGATGGTTTCTATAATATCATTATAACCTCAGAATAGAAAGCTATAGCTCCACTCTAGGTACAAGCACTTCAAGATGATGATTATGGCTGCCTTTAGGTTTTTACTAAATGCTGACTTTATTCCATTAGCTAAAAAATGCATTAGCTCATTTTCTTTTCTTATTTTTTAAATATGTGTGTGTGCATGTGTGTGTGTGTGTGTGTGTGTGTGTGTGTGTGTGTGTGTGTTTTAGTTGGAGTTGGACACAATGCCTTTATTTTGTTCATTTATTTTTATATGGTGTTGAGGCTGGAACCCAGCACCGTGCACATGCTAGGCAAGTGCTCTACTGTTAAGCCACTACCCCAGCCCCACACTAGCTCATTTTCTATTAGGATATAGTAACATGTGCAAGATGCAAATCATTCTAACGAGTATAAAAGTTATGTAAGTATCCTGTAAAGAAAGGAATATTCTACATCACCATTAGCTCTCACTGTGCTTGCATATAGTTAAATTGACTCTTCTCAAATGCTAAACAGGTTGATGTCTCAAAATTATTTTATTTTGTCAGTTTTTAAAATTCATTATCAAGCCATAAAGAATTAAATCAATTTCAACTTTGTATTTGTGGTTCTAATAAAGGAAAATAGAAGGAAATTGACATTTCTAAAACCTTAACTTTATTCCTGGTATCCTGGCCATAATTTCTCATTGAATCTTTAGAACTTCTGAATAGTAAATTTAGTAACTTTTTATAATTATAAAAGTAATATAGAAAATGTGGAAAACATAGAAAACATAAAACTACTTATCACCCATTGCTTAGAGAAAAGTAATATTTTGTGTTGATCTTTTTCAATATACAGGTTTACACAGACACACCATTTTAAAGAAGATTGGGATTATACCATAGAAAGAGTTTATCTAGCCATTTTTCCTTAACGTAGAATCACTTTTTTTTATACAATAGCATTTGAACACATGGTCTTAATAGATGCATTCTAATCTTAACATTATATGGCAAAATTTGTTCAAAAACTTCTGGATATTTATGATTGAAGTTATTTCTTGTCTGTCTAGTACACCTAACATTGCAGTATTATCTTTGTACAAAAATCTGAACTTCATATCTGCTAATTTACTTGTTAAATTCACCAAAATAAAACTTCTGAAGAAAGAACATAAAACTGTTTCATGGCACTTGCCCATTATTTGCTTACCACAGGGCAAAAATCTGTAAATTGCTCATCAAAACAACAACTAGTGGTATAGGACAGTGACTATTTCTTGAAATATTCATAAATGTATCTTAGCACTTTCACCAAATACTAAAAGTGAAAACGCTTGCCTCTGCTTTTTATTCTAGTTAGGTTTTGTTTGTTTGTTTGTTTCTACAGCTAAGCAATTTTCAGAATTTATGGTAATTCTCCTGTGTAGAGTTTTTGACTATTTTTACTTAGGAGATTTGTGGTTTTCATATTGCTTAGCAAGAGCTCTTTCTACAGGATCAATCATTTGTATATTATAATTGTCTAAGTATTTTCATTTGTTTTCACAATCTGTTATTTACATTTAAGTTTGGCTTATGATGGCTTTTGATGCACAGAAGTTTAAATTTTATGTAGTCAAACACATCAATCATTCGTTTTGTGGTTTTTTTCAGGACTTCTGTGCTTAAAAAGTTCTTTCTCATTCTACTATCAACTAAAGGGCTACTTAAATTTTCATTTACTTGTATCCCAATCACCAGTGCCACCTTTTACCCTTGGCTTATTTTTTTTTAACTCATGTGGAATTTAGTTTAGGTATGGTGTGAGTTGAGTGCTTAAGTGATTTCTGATTACCTCCCTTTCCAGCCTTTCTACAGTACTATTGAGAAAATCACCCATTCACCCATGATTTTTGTCTCTGCAAAAATCACTTTGATGTACAACTGAGCTCTAATGTCACTTTCTGACTCCTAAGCAAGTCTATCTTAACAGTGCCTATCTTATACTCTCATTGTAAAGATTAAATCAGAATGTATAAAAAGCACTTACTTTGGTGCCCAACCCAGCACACATGCTAAATAAGTCAACAACTGGACACAAGATTCTTCCTCCTATCCATCTGTCGATTCTTTTGCTTGTGGTGTAAACATTACAGAATGTGCAATAATTGGTAAGATAAATGTCTCCAACTCTTTGTTCAAAATTTTCTTGGCTATTATCACTTATTTACTTTTTATATAAGCCAAACTTACTTTTCCTTACAGTTATTTTTAGGATGCACTTTGTCCTTAATTAATATCACTTTTTGGGCATGCTTTATTACATAGGCCAAAACTTCCAATCCATGTTACACCCTCCACGCCCCCCAGCCCCCCAACTTTTTTTTTTTGAGACTGAGTTGCTGAAGAGTCTCCTCTAGTTGCCTGAGGCTGGCCTTGAACTTGTGATCCTGTTGCCTCTGCATCCCAGGAATTACAGAAGTAAGCCACCACACTGAGCTATTCTTGTCTTTTAACTGATTAAAATATCAAAGCTTTAAGGGCCTCATCACTGAATTTGATGCTGGCTAGGGGCTTAAAACAAACAGTCTTTACAATATTTCAGTAGTATCCTTTCATTCTTAGTTATTTGAGATTAAATACTCATACTTCCTTCCCACAAAAGGAACTGTTTTTGAATATCTGAGTTGCCCAAATTCATGCAGCCATTACATGGAAGCACCTGAGTGCACACTCAAGTTATTGGATTACAGTGCCTCTCTATTCTCCTTGACAAACATGCTACCACCCTGTAGTAATCAGTGTCCAACCCAAGATATGTTTTGTCCCAATCACAGCCATACAAATTTGTTGCTTAGACCTTACAAAACGAATTCTTATAAAGGTAAACCAATAGAGGATGGCTAATTCCTCAGCTCACCTGAGAAAATATAGATCATCTATTTTTATCTGTAGAAATATTTCAAAACTCATGAATGTTTCAATGGGACAGCGAATTTAGTAGAAGATAACACACACCTAGCTGGGACTTCTCCTAAGGCATCCCCCAGGCAGAAAGGGTAGAGAAGTTCCAAAGCCTTGGCCTCTGAAGCCCCAGGACCAAGGTAGAAATGGGTAGGTCTTAGAAGCAAAGGAGAAACTCTTAGAGGAAGGTGGTTGAGAGTTATGAGATAAAATGAAGATAATGGTTTAAAAAAAAAAAAAAAGGTAAAAGGAGAAAGCCAAAGTAGAGTGTTTATGGGTACCTCCTGTCCTCTTTCTTCTCCATAAAACCATTAGGGAGCCAATGCCACATATAACAAGATTGGATCCATCTGCTTTCTTTTCATGGCCACCAGCCAAGCTCTGATCCAAATGTTTTCCCTCCCCACAGCCCACAGCAGTATGGAAAAACAAGTTTGCTTCTGTTCTTCTGATCCTAAATAAATGCATGTCTTTCTGTTCTGCTTTAGGATAGCTTCACATTAGCAACTGTTGAGAAATCTATGGGAAATAAAAGCTACACATAAGAAAAATGTTGCAATTTTAGGAAGTCTCACAATGGAAGTCGACCTTTACGTTTTTCAGAAGGTAACCATCCAGGCCATCCTCCTCCTCTAGGTTCCATGTGCCCTTCTTCACCTACCAGGCTTTTTCAATACTTGCAAACAGGAGCACCCAATACTGACTGTCCCAAGCTTCTGTGAATTGCAAAAACATACTGATCCTGCATTCTTCCTCCCCCACCCCCATGTTCAAAGTCAGAAGGTGCTGAGGTCATGCTGCGACCTCACCTGGATGACAAAAGGCAGGACAAAACTCACCCTCCACCCACTCTCTCCCAGTAACCAGCTTCACATCAAGACCCTTTCCCCTCATTTCACCCTCCAAACCCTTCTTCTCTTTCAGCCCAACAGGTCAAAATCAGACACTGTGAGATAAAATTATGTATCTAAATAGAATTAGAGTAAATTAAATAGAATTAAGTCATCATAACTAAATATAGTACAATAGAATTTAAATAGAAAAATCCCATCTGCACTTCTCTTCTCATAGATCAGGTCATGTATTCACCATACCATAGTGAAACAAAAAATGTTTTGTTTTCCACCCTTGTGTTAACAGTTAATAAAAATGGAAAGCAAAATCACGTGCCTAAGACTCTCACATTTTATCTTATTTGACCCACAGAACAATCCTGTAAACAGCAGGGTATGCATTATGATTTTTATTTTACAAAAGAAAAAAATTGAACAGCCAATAAAAAATAAATAAATAAATAAATAAATGCAAAAAAAAAAAAAAAAACAATGAGCAAAGAAATATGTGAATTGCCTGGAATCATATGCTTAGTATGTGGAAGAAACAGAATTCACACCGAGGACTTCCGTTGCCAAATTTAAAGTTCTTCCTATTTCCTAAAATTGACTCCCAGGGTCCAGAACCATAGGTTACTGAACGTTTACAATTTCCATTAGAGCCACAGAAGCAATCATGATTCATTTCTCAGCAGTTGTTCTCCAATAAGATTATTCTGAAGTCCACAGCAATTCCTTCCAGACTGTCCTACATGATTCTTGTTTCTGCCTAAACTGAATAATCTCTTATGGTAACAAGCAGGAAATATGGGTCAAATCATGTCTGAGTTTATAAAGGCAGGAATGCAAGATATATTACTAAACTGCTAAATAAAAATGAGTGAACATCATTTACAATAACCATAATATGATCTTATGAATGGACTCTTTTACATAATGACTTCCTTCCAAGATGATCTTGAATTTGTGACTTTTTTATATCTGATGCATTCCCTGCATGTTTACCCAGCTATGTCTATGTTTACCCAGTCAATGTCTATGATAATAAGAATCATTCTATCCATTATCCAAAATATATCTTCACCAAAGGTCTTTTTTATATTGGTATAAAAATCAAGTCTAGTTGTTGACATCATCGATATAAAATAGAAAGAGTTAATCTTTGCACGTGCCTGGTACTTTTGTAAAGGCCTCACAAATATCATCTCATTTAATCCTCATCTAAGACCCTATGAAGCAGGTACTTTTATAATCTGCATTTAACATACAAGCAAACTGAGGCACAGAGAGAGTAAAATAATTTATCTGAAGTTACCCAGTTAATAAGTGACAGAGCCTAGATTTGAACCCACATTAGGCAACTCTATAGTCCAAAGAATCTCAGTAATTTGCAGTTTCAAAGACTTTCACTTAATACCAAGAATTAGGGGTGAATTCAGAACCTTTCTGTATCGACCACTAGAACAAGAATGGCACCTTGAAAACTACCCTCTTAGGAGATCATTGTTTGTGTTGTCACATTGTTTTTCCTTGAAGAGGTTGTTCTGTATTTAGTAATAATGAAACAGAGAGCCCCTGAATGTTCTAACACTGATAATTCAAATTTCCTTGTGCTAAGGATAGGTGGGGACCACAGAAGCTCAAACTGACCTGTTTTCTGGCTAAATACAGCCTAGCTAAATCCACATATGTCTATCACCTGGCTTTGGTTTCTAAAAATTAAGACTGCCTCTGTAGCATTGGTGGAGAAACAATCTAACTGCTGTTCCCCAACTTGATCAAAATGCATGAACTTCATTTTTTCATTTTAACATCATTGGCCTATTTCTTCTTAAGTGAGCGGGTTGCCAAATCTGGCCAGCCAAGATCCAGACAGGTTCCCTGGGTTGGCTGCTGGTGACAATCATTCTAATTATCAAGATCACTTATTGTTTTAATCATTTGAATGAATAAAAAGAAAGAAAACTGATACTTTCTCCAATAATAAGAAAGAAAACATTTAGAACAGTTAGGCATTTAACATATGCCCAGCACAAACTTCATTTAATCCATTAAACAATACACTGTAGGAATTATTATTATTCCTATTCTACAGATTAAATATCTGACACTTGAAGAGATAAATTAAATTTCCCAAAGTTGCACACTTATGTGTAAGGCAGCCTTCAACCCAAATATGTTTCCAGAGCCCCACTCTTACTCGATTGATTGCCTTCAATCTACTATACAGAAATAATACTGGTTAAATTAGAGAAAAGTAATTTGAACAAATACTTCTCCCGTGCAACCAGTGTGGTGTGTTCCCCTACACCCACAAATGCACCCACCAATAGGTTCAAAGAAACATCTACTGGGATAAAGTTGTCTAAAAGACCTTGGGGGAAAGTGAGGAGCTAGAATAATAAGAAATTACAAAGAATAATGCTATCTCCCTTACTCATTTACATAATTAAAATTCTAGGTTTTTTCTCCTGTGTTTGACATTTTATTCATATTCCCTCAAGAAATAAGCTATATAAAGCTCAAAATTACAAATCTCTGAATTTATCATTTCAAAGATACTTGAATAAATAAACTGAGATGCTTAACATTCATAGTATTTTTGCATTAGAGGGCAGGAAAATAATTCATCTCTGTCAAACCAACATTTCAGACCCTTCTGGAGTCATGTGATCCATAACCACTTTGGGAAGAATGATGTTAACCAATTTGTTAAGAAAAGTAAAAAAAAAAAAGAAAAAGAAAAAGAAAAAAAAGAAAGAAAAAGAAAAAAATGCTTGTTGAACTTAGACCCACTACTGTAGTTAGAGTGAACCGTTAGAAAACTCAAAGTGGCACAAATGTTAGCAATTTTTAACTAAATAAAAATATTTCTTAAAATATTCTCTTTTTTCTCCAAGATGATATGTAAGCAATATAACAAGGATTTGTAAAGAACAAAGATAGGTACACTTATGGACCAGCAGTGGGTTTGATCCATGTACTTAGCAATACAAAAATGTGAATTTTAGCAGTCAGACAAGGGTTGTGTTTGATCATTGGGCTGGAATAACCATGTAAAATTAAAGTCAATTGCAGCAAGAGGGTGCCAAGGCTTAGTCTATAGCAATTTATCAAATGGTGATGAAGAGTGCAGGTTCTGGAGGAGGCAGACCTTAGGCATCACCCCGATTCTCTCTCCTACTCTTCTATGACACAGTGATGATGTTGCTGCTGAGAGGGTTGTCAGGATGAAACGAAATGGTGCAGGTAGAATACTCAGCACAGGTGCTCAGTGCTCAGAAAGTATTAGCTGCTGCAGATGTTATCAATTTACCTCTCCTGTTTCACAGACATTTTAGGGAAACCAGAAAGTTGAAGGTTTAACTGATCTAATAAGAAATACACCCAAGGCTTTTAAAATCTCTTCTAAGGGATAAACCAAAGATAGAAACTATTTCTGTCTTGTTCACTGTATCCCCCATATCTGGCATAGTATCAGATAAATACATGCTCATTAAATTACATGCTGACTCATTATATGGATGAATGTGTTAAAAGTTATCTTGGTATACTTTACACTGAAAAACTGGATGGTTGGGGGGAGGAAGGGTTTAATATGAGAGAGAAGAGAGGGCATAGAACTGAAGTTAAGTGAAGTCTATCAGATTATTTTTCCCATTGGGACCAACCAGACCCAGTCAGATTCTTTAAGTTAGATTCCCCCTAATACTGAACTAGTTATTACATATAACATATAGAACATATAGAAGCCATTATTCTAAGAAGTCTACACTTGTGATTTTATTTTTTATTAATTTTTTTAATTTATATATGACAGCAGAATTCATTACAATTCTTATTACACATATAGAGCACAACTTTTCATATCTCTGGTTGTATATAATGTATAATCACACCAATTCGTGTCTTCATACATGTACTTTGGATAATAATGACCATCACATTCCACCATCATTTCTAACCCCATGCCCCCTCCCTTCCTCTCCAACCCCTCTGCCCTATCTAGAGTTCGTCTATTCCTCCCAGGCTCCCCCTCCCTACCCCACTATGAATCAGCCTCCTTATACCAGAGAAAACATTTGGCATTTGTTTTTCTGGGGGATTAGCTAACTTAGCATTATCTTCTCCATCCATTTACCTGCAAATGCCATGATTTTATCCTCTTTTATTGCAGTATATATACACTTGTGATTTTAAATATTTGTTGGATCTTCCCCAAATGGTAGGAATTAAATTCTGTACATATTCTGCATGCATTCATTCCAAGCATGATCTTGGCCTCTACAGGGAATATGAAGAGGAATAAGACATAATCCTTTCTCTTAAAGAGCTTACTGTCTCATAAAGAAAACAAGACAGGAACAAAAATAACTCCAACACAAGGCAGATCATAGCAAGGATCATAGAGACACAGACAGAAAGGGATCCAAAGAGAATTAAATGCATCTACTTTAAGCAATTAAGGCTTTATAATAGTGAAGGCACATGGGTGAGACCACTGGAAAAGCTAAATTTTGAATGGGTGAGGTCACTGCAGATCAGAAGACAGTGAGGGTAACTGCCGGATAGAAAAACAGGACGATTAAGGAAACTGTGGCCACTTTGGCATTTGTAGTTTATGGGGGTCATAAAAAGAGAATATTTATAATGAAAACTACCTGGAAAATCTGGAACATAGTGACAAACCTGTGTAAAAAATATACAGTAGGTCATTGAGCAGGAATGTGACCTAAGACTATTTATTCATTAGAAAGATTTATCTAGCAAGAGCATGTAAGATGGAATGTAGACAAAGAGATAAAGTGATTCAGCCTTAGAGGATTAATCCAGCCCAAAGGTCTGGCCTTTGTCCCTCCCCATCTGCTCCTAGAAGTGATCTCTAAGTCCCTGGGATATCCTGCCTGTTAAGAGGGTCTTTGTTCACCTTGAGGCTGGCTTTGGGACACACTTCTTAGTCTATGGCAACAATGTGACTAATGTTGGGGGGGGGGGTGTGCCTCCAGCCCTACAGTATTGATCAGTGTGGTCTCTGGAGAGACAGAAGACTAAGGTTAAGCATGTGAGCAATCAATATCTGTTCTTTCAATCAAGCCTATGTGATGGAGCCTTAATAAACACGCTGGACACAAATCCTCAGCTGAATTCCCCTGGTTGGCAAATACTCCTGTGCATTATCACACATGGTTGCTGTACACACAATTCCACTGGGAGAGGACAATAGAAGCTTAGCACCTTGATCCCTTCTGGACCCCAATGCATGCTCCTCTTCCCTTGCCTGATTGGAATCTGTACGTTTTCACTGTTATAATTCATAACCAATGATTAACACAGCTTCCAGAGTTCTGGGTGTCTTCCTTGTGAATTATAAACCTAAGGGTAACTTGGAAACCCCAAAATCGCAATTGGTGTCAGAAAGGAGGATGATGTTAGGGACTTCCAAACTTCACAGCAACCAACAGGAAACTACTACAGTGCTGGAGAAAGTCAGGATGACCTCAAGAGCAGCAGTTAACTGCAGAGGAATAAACTACAGCCCTATAGAAAACCAACAAAAACTGACCTGATTAGATAGATTTAAGAAACTGAAAGGAGTTGGCCTGAGAGAAAAGAATGATTAGATTATTGATAAATGAAGACTGAGAAATCAGAAGAAAGACCCAGTTTGAGGAGGAAAACAAGATAAAGGAGGGGAAATGAGAAGTAAAAGATATGGAGAAACAACCCTCAGGGAGAAAAGAAGGACCATGGGTTCCAGGGAGAGAAGGAAAACAATGGGTGCTGGTCTTTCACCTTTTCCTGTTCCACATCTGTTTCCCTGATGGCCCAACCAACACATTTGCTATAATTAAGTCTCACTAAACCCCATAAAATTTAGACCCCTATAGATTGTAAACCAGTTGCCATTTTCTCTCTTGAAAATGTGCTACTCCGCTGCTTTCATGAAACATGGTAGATCCATTGAGATCTGTTTCTTTTACTTTCTCTTTCATGTGCTTTCAAGAAGCATGAGTGACCTCAATTCCTTCCTCCCCTGGGACACAGGCTCTTTCCACCTTTGAGAGGTAAAGTTTGCTCTTTCGCCCACAGTGAATCCTGTGTGTCCAGCACAGAGAATCCTGTGTGTTCTGCCCCCTGTGGTCCCAGCCTTTCAGGGGACCAGCTGGCCTCACTCTCTGCCTCTTGTTATCCTGAGCCATCATATAAAACTGCTGCTCTGCTGAGAGAAAGACCAAAGAGAACCACAGGCACCAGATCTGGGTGAAGAAGGCACCTCGGGCATGCAGAACAGTGGGGCCTTCAGGTGGTTGCAAACACCAAAGAGACCTGAGTCAAGAACACCACAGAGCTATGAGAGAGAATAATGCATTCACACTTTGGGATACTTTGATTTTGTAGAGTAACAGATATCCAAATTGCAGTACATTAAATGTAACTCAACTAAATGAGTTCCCTAGCTAATTTCTTTATTAAAAAATTGGTGATCATCCAAGATAATGGAAAGAATAACTAATTAAAATTCAAAAATGACCCAAAGAGCTTGAGAATGTTAATCTATATCACTATAGATTATCAAAATCTGTTTATTTATCAAAGTACCTAACTTATATAAAAGGAGTCATTAAGGATAATATGTTCAATCAGGTCTGTGATTGTACCTGGATCATTCTTCCCTTCATTTTCTATCTCCATTTTTTCCCAGTATATTAATATATTAATCCTATTTCCCTAATTGCTGGCAAGCTCACTTAATTTTCTATTATTTGCCACCATACTAGAAGGTAAGACAGACAGACAGACAGACAGACACACACACACACACACACACACACATACACACACCCCTTTTTCTTTTTCTTTTTTTTTTAAGTATGACTTTTTTATTGTTGGTTGTTCAAAACATTACATAGTTCTTGATATGTCATATTTCACACTTTGATTCAAGTGGGTTATGAACTCCCATTTTTACCCCGTATACAGATTGCAGAATCACATCAGTTACACTTTTTCTTAAGTTGCTTTTCCTATTCTAAAAATCTTACAAAAGACTTGAAAGTCTTGAAAACTTTAAGTTTTTCAAAAGAATATACGGTTCTTACAAAATTATAACATTTGACCCTAAAAATTGAGATGATGTGTTGGTTAACATAATACCAAGAAACTTTTTTTTTTTTTTTTTTTTTGGTGATGCTTGACCTAGGGCCTCATACATGCTGGGCAAGCACTCTATCACTCAGCTACACCCTTGGGAAAAGGGCTCACTCTTATACCGATGGTGGGACTGTAAATTGGTGCAACCAATCTAGAAAGCAGTATGAGGATTCCTTGAAAAATTGGGAATGGAACCACCATTTGACCCAGCTACCCCACTCCTCAGTTTATACCCAAAGGACTTAAATTAGGGAAGAAAGTGGGAGGGAAAGGGAGGGAAAATGGGAATTGCATGGAAGAGAGAAGGAGACCCCCTTGGTTATACAGAATACAGGTATGACGATGTGAGGGGGAAAAAAAAAGAAGTGTGTCACATTAGATTGGGTAGAGAGAAGTGATGGGAGGAGAGGGGAGGGGAAGGGGGAAATGGAAGGACAGCAGAATAAAATAGACATTATTATTGCTGTGGGTATATATGTGACTGCATGACCAATGTAATTCTGCAACCTGTACACTCAGAAAAATGAGAAATTATATCCCATCTGATTCAAATGTATGAAATGTCAAGATCATTGTACTGTCATGTGTAACTAATTAAAGCAAATTTTTAAAAAATGGGAAAAAAAGAGCATGCTATAGGGTTACAGCCACATCAATGTTTATAGCGGCAAATTTACAATAGCTAAATTGTGGATCCAACCTAGATGCCCTTCACTGAATGAATAGATAAAGAAAATGTGGTGTATATACACAATAGAATATGACTCAGCATTTAAAGAGAATAAAATCATGGCATTTGCAGGTAAAATGGATAGAGTTAGAGAATATAATACTAAGTGAAGTAAGCCAATCCCCAAAACCAAATGCCGATGCTGATTCATAATGAATGACGTAGGGGAGCATGGGAGGAATAGAGAAACTTTAGATAAGGCAAAGGGGAGGGAAGGGAAGGGGGCATGAAGGCAGGAAAGATGTTTGGAATGAGACAGATATCATTACCCTAGGCACATGCGTGAAAACACGAATGGTGTGTTCACCCAGAGACATAAAAAATTATGCTCTATTTTGTGTAATATGAATTGAATTGCATTCTGCTATCATATGTAACTAATTAGAATAAATAAAAATTTTTTAAAAAAATTAAAAAGGCTAAATGTGCACACCTGTAATTCCAGCTACGTGGGAGATTTAGGCAGGAGGCCAGCTTGCTCAACTTTGTAAGACCCTGTCTCAAAATAAAAAATAAAAGGGGCTGGAAATGTAGCTCAGCGTTAAGCATGCCCTGGGTTCAATCCCCAGTACCACATAACAAATAAATCAAATGCTGAATGAATTACAATATGTGAGCAGTACCTCCAAAGCTTATAGTTGTCAACTCTGACATGAGCACATGTGACAGGAAAATAGTGGTATTTTATTATCTTTTGGAAAATGGACCCTTTGGGAGACTGATGAAGCCTCTGGAGTCCTTCTTAAAATAATGTTTTCAAAGGTATAAAAGAAAACAGGATTGTTTAAAAAAGTAAATATACTGAAATACAGTTATCAAAAAAACTATTTTTATTTTTATTTATTTATTCATTTTTAGGTACCATTGATTGAAACCAGGGGCACTTAACTACTGAGCCACATCTCCAACCCTTTTTTAAAAATATATTTTACTTAGAGACAGGGTCTCACTGAGTTGCTTAGGGCCTCTCTAAATTGCTGAGGGACCTTGAACTCACAATCCTCCTGCCTCAGCCTCCCAAGCCCTTGAGACTAGTTGCCAAAATATTTTTAAAGTATATTTGTGATAATTTATATGCTTCATTATTAATGCATTAAATTGTATAATATATTGACATGCATAATAGCAGCTATTTTGTCCCTCCCTAATAATCGGGATTGAACCCCGGGGCACTCTCACACTGAGCTATATCCCCAGATCTTTTTATTTTTAAATTTTGAGTCAGGGTCTCAGTAAGTTTCCCAGGCTAGCTTTGAATTTGTGATCCCCTACCTCAGCTTTCTAACTCAGCATCCCAGGTTGCTGAGATTATAATAGACAGGTACCACAATGCATTGCTACAAACTGTAATTTTTAAGTAGTTATGAGTATAAGTGACATTTTAAGATATCTCTAATGAACCTGTAATGAAATATGGAAATATTCATAATTACTTCTGGTACCAAGTCACAGTACATCCAACTGTGGTTTCTTACCTACATTTATAATTAAAGGAAAAGTTAATTTTCATTTAAAGATTACTAAAATGAGGTTATCCCCTCCCTCCCTACATCCAAGGGGACCTTGTAATTTCTATTCACAGTTATTTGGTTAAAATCTCTTGCATTAAAGCACCACATGAGTATATTGTTAATTATGCTGAATTTACAGACCTTCAAAAACATGGCACCTTTGGCGCCTGGATGATGCTAGTGTCCTGACTGAGCTTAAAACATAGGAGGGAGAGCACCTGGCCTTTACAAGCAGTGGAAATTGGGGGAAGAAATAGAGTTGAGCAGAGTTAACGCTACAAATATTTGGGGGCTGTATGTCTATTTGAAGTTACGGCAGGTACTCAAGCACAAATGTAGCATGCATGCCATCAGACTGAAGACAAACTGGGGAGAGACCCTGGAAAAGGGACAAGACCATTTTCAAGATAGATACATAGAGGTTAAGTGAAACCATGAGATTGGATAAGGGAAATTTTAAAACCTGCAAAAGATAAGAATATGAGGCAGGGCATGGTAGTGCATATCTGTAAACCCAGCATCTTGGGGAGCTAAGGCAGGAGGATCATGAATTCAAAACCAGCCTCATGAACTTAGTGAGGCCCTAGGCAACTCAGCAAGACCCTGTCTCTAAGTAAAATATTTTAAAAAGAGCTGGGGATGTGGCTTAGTGATAAAGGGCCCTTGGGTTCAATCCCTGGTACAAAAAAAAAAAAAAAAAAAAAAGATAAGAACGCGATGGAGAAGAAAATCTTGGAATTTACCAAATTTAAGGCAAGAGGCAAAGGACCAAAGACAGATAAGTTTGAAAGCAATAAATGAAAAACAGTACAAGGTTTATTTATTTAATATTTATTTTTTAATTGTAGTTGGACACAATACCTTTATTTATTTATTTTTATGTGGTGCTGAGGATGGAACCCAGGGCCTCACATGTGCTAGGCGAGCACTCTACCGCTGAGCTACAACCCCAGCACCAGTACAAGGTTTATTTAGTCCCAGGCCCTGTCAGATGAAAAACAAAAATCAGAGCTGTGGATTAGCTATGATATCCAATCGTAACCCATAATTCTTGATTCATTGCAATTAAAAGAATTTATAGCAAGAAGTTACTTATCAAATCAAATTGCAATTTTTAGAAATAACTGTGTTTCCTATTTAATTTTTCTCTAAAAAATTCCACCAGAGCTGGGCGCAGTGGTGCCCACCTATAATCCCAGGTGCTTGGAAGGCAGAGGCAGAAAGATCATGAGTTCAAAGCCAGCCTCAGCAACAGCCAAGGCACTAAGCAACTCAGTGAGACCCTGTCTCTAAATAAAATACAAAATAGGGCTGAGGATGTGGCTCAGTAGTTGAGTGCCCCTGAGTTCAATTCCCCAGTACAAAAAAAAAAAAAAAAAAAAAATTCATCAGAGGAAATAAAAACAGGTAATAAATTCTATGTGACATCATAATTGTCTATCTTTAAAAGGGGGGTAGAATTTGATTTTATATTTCCTTTATTATGTTTCTGGGAATAAAGTTTTATTTCTTAAAATGTTAAAAAAAAAACTACTGCCAGAAACTTCAGAAAGAAAGACTGAAGATCATAAAGATAATAAAGATTAAGGTTGATGCATCCTTATTGGACAGGCTCACTGGCAAGTGGAACCTGGGTATACAGTAAATCCATTTTATCCTCATCACAACCGAGAAGTGGGTTACCGCTATTATCTCCACTAAAGAAAAAGGAAACTGAGGCCCACAGAAGTTAATTAACTTGTCCAAGATCATACAGCTAAAGAATCTAGCCAGAATTCAAAGCTAGATATCAAACTCTGTGGCTTTGTGTTGCTGTGACAAAGTATTTGGGGTGGGGAGTGGGGGGCAGGCCGACCTTAGAGGAGGGAACATTTATTTTGGCTCATGGTTTCAGAGGTTTCAGAATAAGGTTAGTTAATTTCATTGTGTTGGGCCTGTAGTAAGGCAGAGCATCGTGTCAGAGACGCACAGTGCAGTAGAGCTGCTCATCTCAAGGCGATCAGGAAAGAGAGAAAGAAAGGCAGGGGCAGGTGGGGGAGCAGACAAGTGATCTATACGAAGGGACCAGGGCCAAGATATACCTTTTCATAGCACATCCCCAGGGACTTACTCCCTCCAACTAGGACCCGCCACCTACAATTTCCAACACCTCCCCATAATTCCATCAAATATAAACCCTTCAATGAATTAACCCATTGATGAGGATCAGAATCCTCATGATGATCCAAACACTTCCCAAAATCCCCACCTCTGAACACAGTGGTATGAGTACCAAGCCTTCACACATAAGACTTTGGGGGACATTGCAGATCCAAACAATAACACAGGCTTTTGGGCAGAACCCTCTGTTGTCCACTGCTCTGAGACCTCCCATGGCAGAGAAAATATAGCCAATTGTAATAATATTTTGAATATATTCTCAACAATATACTCTGAGTTCACTGAGTTCACTCAAATACCTAAGATTTCATTTCCAAACTTCATACTCCTTTCCTAGATGGGTAATATCCACTAAGTTACCATTAATAGGTGAAAATCCTTTGAGAAACCCATAGCTTGGCAATGCAAGGTAATTTATCATCATTTATCATCATTATATTGGAAGATACTCCTTGCAAAAGGTTACTTGATATTGTAACTTTGTGGCTTAGAAAATTAGCTTCTCAAATGTTCCCTACAAACCCAACCTGCCAATCTAACATGCCTCCTTTCGGCAAGTTGCACCTGATAATGCACTGTTTTGGTGTTTTGCTCTCAGACCCCTCAGGGTTTCCAGAAAACATTCATATGCTCTCGGATTCTCTGAAGTTCTCGCTTATGACTCCATGATTCTGTGCTCAGCCTCTGCTCTACTGAGTAGAAGGGAATATCTTTACACAGGCCATGAGAAAACCCAGCTGCAGAGGAAGATTACTAAGGAGTCCCCAGACACATGGCTTCAAGGAAACAAATGATTGCTAAGGAGTCCCTAAATCAGGTACCCCCACAACTTCAGAGGAAGCACTGGCAGTTAAAAGAAAAAAAATTAAGACAACTCACAAAACTAAAATTGTAAAAGTTAAAGTTCACTCATCTTTTAAGAAAATCTCTAATATACATATAAATGTGTATATAGAGACAGACTGACAGACACAGAAACCTAACTTGCTGAATTGTTATTAGAGCACTTTCTAGTTTCTCCTCTGACAAAAAAAAAAAAAAATGGTATGAAATAAAAATGATGAAGGTTATTTGTAGACAACTGACATAATATGTCTAGCATTCCTAATTGGTTAGGAATTTCAAAATGATCACTAAAGGGTTGGATATATCAAAATGTTTTCAAATACTATGTTTAAAACTTCTCTTCAACCTAGGGATTTGCCATTTTAGTGAAATAGTTTCTCTGCTTTTTTTTCACCCTTTTGAAAAGCTACACTGAGCAATGAGTCACCAGGTGATTTCTTTATTTCTGAGTTCCATTTCAAAGACAAAAAGAAAAAATACTCTTCTTTGTCTTCTCACATGTACCTGAGCTGCTATTGTTCAAGGTCACGAAGGAGAGATTATTAAAGCAAAAACTTATGCTTTCTTGACAAGGAGCTTTATTACATAGCAGTTTATGTGCATGCCAAACATTTAAGGCAATTTAAATTTTTAGTATCTCCAGAGATCAAGTTAAATGGCTGGTGAAAACTAGTTTTTTAGAGCAGCTTTCATTTCTTCTTAATTTATCTGATTAGAGGGTAACAAGCATCATGTTTAAAATATCTGTTGGAGATAACTAGGATATTAAAATATTCTGTTTGCTTTATTTTTCATTATTGAGTTCCTAAATAAATATCATTCAGATTCACTATCATCTACTGCTAGCTGATATTGAAAAAAACATAATGGCGGACTGTTGCCATGGTAACCCCTCTACAACCACACGTTTTCTATGGCAACCCAAGCTCCATGGAATACTAATGAAAACCCATGGCAACAGAGAGTCAAAGGGGTGATTTCTGGAGACCAAAAGGCTCATGTAACATTTATTACAAATGTTATGGATGCCCCGTCATATATTTGACAATCAAAATCAGTATTCAAAGGCATATTTACAACAAAACTTAAAAGGCATATTTGAGATAAACTGTTCTGAAAAGAATAAAAATGAATGCTATGGTATTTTTAAAAAAATCTATATTGATATACTAATAAGTGTGAAAATGTGTAATTCATACTTTCAAACCACATTTTTTAAATAAATTGGATATATATTTCCCAAATTGCAGAAAAAAATAATGACATGCTACAATATTAGATAAACCTAACAATTTAAGAACATTTTGTTTAGATTTTATTCCATTTTATTATATTTATTATTTTATTTTACTTTATTCTTTTCCTAGTCCCTATTCTTTTCAAAATTCCAGTTATGTGATCTATGAAATCTTGTGATTTCTTTTGCAAAAGAATATTATATTTAAAAGACACAAGCCTCTATGACTCCCATTCTATCATTTACCAGCAGATGAATTTGCACATGTCATTTAATTGAGTGTCAGCTTCTTATCTGTCAAAGGACATGATATGTGCCTCCTCCTCACTACCAATTTGCTACATAATGAGCTAGATATACATGAGCACTCAGGGAAAAAATTAAGTACATTGTCTTAGCTAAAGAAAAAAAAACCCAAAACATTTCTTTTTATATTTTTATTTTAAAACACTGAAGTTAATTATAAAATTCCATATAAAAATTCATGTACATTATAAACTATTTTGGTATACAATTATTTATTGAGCACTTACTATGCTATTGATTATTGGTGTGAAAGCAAGATGAACAAAACTGAAAAGCATAGCGGTTATTTTCTAGCGGAGAACGTTACAAAATAAACCAGTACAGGGGCTGGGGATGTGGCTCAAGCGGTAGCCCGCTTGCCTGGCATGCGTGCGGCCTGGGTTCGATCCTCAGCACCACATACAAACAAAGATGTTGTGTCCCTTGAAAACTAAAAAATAAATGTCAATCTTTAAAAAATAAAAAAATAAAAAATAAACAAGTACACTGAGATGACTAAGGTAAGCAAAAGCGCTACAGAGGAAACAATGGGAATGAAGTGATTAAAAAGGATTCATGGGAAGACATGGGCTAGTATAGGTCAGGTTGCAGGCCAGCCTTCCAGAAGGAAAGCAAGGGACTATAAAGTACAGCTCCCAGGACAAGAAAGAGTCAGCCATGGAAGAGATGGACAGTCAAGCAGAGGGGACAGTCATTATAAGTCCTGGAAGCAGAAGCAAAGTCAATGTGCTTACAAAAGCACAGAAGTCAGTAGGATGAAAGTATAAAGAATGGGGAAAAGGGGCTGGGGATGTGGCTCAAGCAGTGCATACGTGCAGCCCGGGTTCGATCCTCAGCACCACATACCAACAAAAATGTTGTGTCTGCTGAGAACTGAAAAATAAATATTAAAAAAACATATATTCTCGGAAATGGAAGGCGATCCTCAGGGTTATACAAAATGACATATAAGAGGAAAGGAGGGGTAAGACAAGATAATACAAATGGAAGAAATGATTTACAGTAGAAGGGGTAGAGAGAGAAAAGGGGAGGGGAGGGGAGGGGAGGGGAGGGGGGATAGTAGAGAATAGGACAGACAGCAGAATACATCAGACACTAGAAAGGCAATATGTCAATCAATGGAAGGGTAACTGATGTGATTCAGCAATCTGTATACGGGGTAAAAGTGGGAGTTCAAACCCACTTGAATCAAATCGTGTAATATGATGTATTAAGAACTATGTAATGTTTTGAATGACCAATAATAAAAAAAATAAAATAAAAAATAAAATTAAAAAAAACATATATTCTCTCTCTCTCTCTCTCTCTCTCTCTCTCTCTCTCTCTCTCTCCCTCTCTCCCTCTCTCCCTCTCTCCCTCTCTCCCTCTCTCCCTCTCTCCCTCTCTCCCTCTCCTCTTTCTTAAAAAAAAAAAAAAAAAAGAATGGGGAAAAATAACATGGTATAAAAACAGAGAGGGAGGAAGGGCCAAAGTAGGGCTCTGGTCAAAGAGGGGCATGTTGTTAACTGTGAACAATTGGTTGGACAGGATATCAGACAGGAAGCTGCAAGGTCTCCAGGTGAGAGGTAATGGTGTGACTTATGCCGGGGCAGTGGCGCTGTTGATACCAAGAAATAGACATGAACGAGATGCTGTGCAGGTGAAGAAAACAGGATTTGCTGATAGATTTTGGTTCAGGAGGTTAAGAGTGAGGGGGGATTAGTTATGCCTCCTGGGTGGCTGAGTGATGCCACTTTCTATGGAGGGTAAGTGTGTCTTGGGCAGTAGAAAGAAACAGAGAGAAACCAGACTCTGTTTTATATTGATTTGCCCATTAAATATTTTCCCCGTCCACAGTCATTAATTTCTTTGTTAACAGTTCATCCTACCTGATTGGTTGGTGTCCATTAACATGAATCCTATAGAAATCCAAAGATTCTCCTTTCAAAATGTGAATCAAAATTACACAAAAAAATTATAAAATCATTATAGAAATAAAACTGTAAAAGTTGATTAAATAATATTCATGTTATAATGAAATAACATAATATATATCTAAATAAATATTAAAATATTTCATTAGTGCATTATAATTAGACATAATGATGTCGTGACACATTTACATATGCACATAACTTTTCTCCAATTCTTTTCCTGGTCCTTTTTCTTTCCCTTCCCCATTTCCCTTTCCCCCTCTTCTGATATTCTACTTATATATATAACATATTTTTTTTCATTAGTGCATTATGATTGTGCATAAAAGTGGGTTCATTGCAGTACATTCATGCATGCATGTAGCATAACATGGTTTATTTTGTTCCCCAGTTCTCCCCCTTCACCTCCCTTCCTCTCTCCCCTTTGGCCCATTTCCTCCCCTCCACTGATCTCCCTTCTATTTTCATGAAATATCTTCTTTTTAATCCTTTCCATCCTCTCTAGCTTCCATAAATGAAGAAAAATATTGAACCCTTGAATGACTTATTTCTCTTAGCAACATGTTTTCCAGTTCCTCCATCTACCCAAAAATGACAAAATGACAACTCTACTGCATTTATGTATACACCACATTTTTAAAATTCCTTCATCTGTTGATGGATATCTAGGCTAGTACAATAACTTGGCTATTGTGAATTGCACTGCTACAAACATTGGAATGCATGTATCACTATAGAACGCTGATTTTCAGTTCTTTTGTATAATACTGAGTGGAATAGCTGAACCACATAGTGATCCACTCCTAGTCTTTTATGTAATCTCCAAGCTGATTTCCACAGTGATTGTACTAATCTGAAATTTCATCAACAATGTACAAGAGTGCCTTTCTCCCCACATTCTCATTGACATTTATTATTATTTATATTGTTCTCAGTTGAGATTCTAACTGGGATGAAATGAAATCTGTGTGGTTTTGATATGCATTTTCTGAATTGCATTTCCTGATTGTTAATGATGTTAAACAATAAATAAATATATGTTAAAATAACTATTTTTCCTGTGGTAAAATTCACATAGAATTCATCATGGAAATTTTAGAAAATATTGAAAAATTTACAGAGAATAATCTTATCTCTAATCATAGCATCCAGAGATAAAACTTGTTACTATTTTGATGAATATAAATCTAATTTTTTATCATGAAATGTTTGACTAGTTTTAGTCAAAACTACCTAAAATTGAAATTTACTTTTCAAACATGTTTAAACAAGAGCTGGGGCTATAGCTCAGTGGTAGAGCTCTTGCCTTACATGTGTGAGGCACTGGATTTGATCCTCAGCATCACATAAAAAATACATAAATTAAGATATCATATCCATCTACAACTAAAAAATATATTTAAAAAATGTTTAAACAAGATAGAAAGTCAGAACTCTTGGTTCAATATTATCAAGTGCCTCAGTGTCTCATCTGAACCAAGGAGTCTGGTTAAAGACATAAGAGCCAGGCACAGTGCTGAACACCTGTAATCCCAGCAGCTTGGGAGGCTGAGGCAGGAGGATTGAGCGTTCAAAGCCAGCCTCAGCAACATGGAGGCACTAAGCAACTCAGTGAGACCCTGTCTCTAAATACAAAATAGGGCTGGGGATGTGACTCAGTGGTCAAGTGCCCCTGAGTTCAATCCCTAATACCAAAAACAAAACAAAACAAAACAAAAAAACCATAAGAACAGAAGCAGAGGGCTGGGGAGGGAGATGCTCAGTGGCCATCTTCAAACCCTGTATCTACCAAAGCACACATTCAGCTCTAAGAAAGGGAGCTTTTTTAAAAACAGCACTTAAACTTCTTGCTCTATTGCTTTGTTATTCATACACTGCATAGTCATTTAGGTGAAAACCAAATTGTTTCTATGACCAGCAAGACACTGACCCTTTAATTATGTTTTCAGTCCCTTCTAATATTTTTCAAAGATAATCCTTACATACAGTATTTAAAATTCTATATTACTTTGGTAGAGTTTAAAATATTTGCCCTTTAAAACCTCAACTGTTAACAAAAGGTAAAGAAAATAAAAGGCTTAGGAAAGACATTTTTGTTTAAACTACATATTGTTGATTTGATGTCAATTTTACTTTATAAATTAATTCTGTGGGAACTTCTAAAGTTTTGTTTTAGAGTTATCATCTCCATTAGGCATTTCCAGATAATATTGTGTACACAGATTCTATACTGAGCCCAAATCTAACATTTTAAATAAAATTACATTTAAAAGTTTAATATCATGGGCTAGACAGAACACAGTGGTAGACTATTTACCTAAGAGAGCAAGGCTTGATTTCGATCCCCAGCACCACACACACACAAAAAAATTAATATTATTCACATGAAGTTTAACCTTTCCCCCCATTTTTTTAAGCCCACATGGGATTTTTACCTAAACTAAGGCCAGTTTTAAAAGGTATGCAAAACAATGCCATTATCAAAATGCTGATTAAAAATAATTGCTAGCGTAACTACTGGAAGAATAAAAGACAGCAAAGCTTAGATACTAAATTTCATGCAATAACTATATATTAAATAAATCCTGAAAAGATACTCTCTAGATTAAAAGATATATGTCACAAAGATTCCTTTAAAGTTATTTTTGAGAGTATAGCTCAGTGGTAGAGCACCTGCCTGGTATGCAAGAGGCTCTGGGTTTGAGTCCCAGCACTGCCAAATATTATTATTATTATTATTATTAATAATAATAATAACTGGGTTTGATTCCCAGCACTGCCAAATATTAATAATAATAATAATAATAATAACAACAAAATAACAACAACAAATAAAATTATTTTTAAGTATTATCCTGTGGCTAGGAATAATTTATTTTCTAATGCTACATAGCTGGAGTTTGGTTTTTCTTTAAGCAAGTACAATGGGTCATTATCTGATAAGTTAAAATAATCAACATTTATACAGAGGAAACTAATGACTAGGGGATTTCAAAGCATGAAAATTTTGTAATAGTGCATAAATATTTAAGCAAACAGAAACAAATGTAAAGATTCAGATACAAAACATTGTCATGATTTGTTTCCTTAAATTTTAACTAGCCAATCCAATAAAACTGAACAAAGATAAAGGAACTGATCTGTGGGGGCTGGAGTGGAAGAGCAGGCAACATCACCCCACCTCCTTGATGCTTTAGATAACTGTTGGTGAAAATTACAACGTACAACATGGTAAAATGAATCACTGACAGCGGTGATTCCTGGAAGTCCCTACCACCCAAGGACCCAGATCTGATTCTCTCCACTTTTCTCTAATTTTCAAGTGTTCATTTTTCTCTTGAGTTGAAACAACCATGCATGCCACTGAATGTCAGCTATTGCTTTAGACTAACAAATTTTGCCAGTGATATCTGCCTTGGGATCAAATACTAAGGAGAGCATATTTTAACATCAGATGAGTGAAGAAATAGATTATGAGTTGCATGAAACTCTTCTAAACTCTAGTGCTTTGATTGAAATAAGACATATATCTTGACTATAATAGAGTCTGCACTGAGTTCAATTATATAACTATTTGAGTGGGGAGTGTGCAGCTGCCATGTATTTGCTCATTCCCTGTAACAACCTTTACAACCTACAGAATAATGTAGAAGGCTTGGAATTTACTTTGGAAGATTCTTACTTTCTATTTCTGTTTGGGTTTGTTTGGTTAGTCTATGTGGTTGAACTGAAATCTCTAAAGGAACATGGCAATTCAACAAGAGGGAAACAATAAAAGATTTTCAAGTATTACAAAATTCTTGTAAAAACAAACTTCTATTTCTGATTTACTCCCCGAGTACAAAACTTAGCTAATAAGGAACACGATTCCAGAATATTATACCAAGTTTGATCATACTATGGGGAGGGAGCTCAAGCAATTCCTAAAATGTTAATAACACAGGGGTCAAACTTCAGGCATATCCCCCATCCCTATTGAGAGGGGTGGGGGATATGCCTGAAGTTGAGATATATGTCTTATTTCAAAATATATAGTTGAGATATATGTCTTAGTATTTTCCCAACCTACTCAACACTACCAGACTGTCTGTGGGAAGACCCTCATTATGCATGGAGGTGACACCTAAACTCTGGTTACCTATCTGTAGAGGGTGGTCTTTCTGAGACTTCCTCAGATTCTTCATCTACTGATTTACCTGTAATGTGAATAAACTCAAGTAACTGGAGTTCCAGCACCAATCATACTACAGTTAACAAAAACATGAGAGCAGCAAACATACCTCATGGAAAAATCTATATAAAATTAGAACAGTCTGAGGTAGAACTCAGGCCCCCTCTTTTGAAGGACTGGCAGTCAACAGTTTCTGAACACTGTGTCAGTTTATAGCCAGCTTTATACTAGTGGCTCCAAATAGTTTCTAGAACATTTCAAATATGCTCCCTATACAAGTAAGACTTCAAATTATGAGGAGGCATTTGCTCAAAATGCAAGCACAAGTATGTTATTCAGGACTCAGAATGTTCCAAGTCATTTTTTTTTTAATTATTATGTTTAAACCCAAAATATCTCACTAAAAGCTCATTTGAAACAAAAATATCTGAAGTATCAGATTAATAATACTTTAAACAAATATTATAATACATGACCTCAGACACTCTTTCTTCTCATCTCACATTGCAGCATCAGTAAAAGCCTTAGAATTATAGCAAGAGTAGAAATAGAAAGAGGCCAGTGATATCCACAATCAGGACAGCTATTCTGATTTTAACTTTTTTTTTTCTTTTTTTCAGTTCTAGGGATAGAATCCAGGAATTTGCATATGTTAGGAAAGTGCTCTACTACTGAGCTACATCTCCAGTCCTTTTTTTTTTTTTTTTTTTAAGTTTTGAGAGAGGACCTCTGTAAATTGTTGCCCAGGCTGACCTCAGAACTTGTGATCCTCCTGCCTCAGTCTCCTGAGTAGCTGGGATTACAGGCATGCACCACCACACCTGGCTTCAAGGTTGCTTAAGAAAGTATTTGACACAGCCGGATGTGGTGTTGCACTCCTGTAATCCCAGCGACTCATGAGGGTAAGGCAGGAGAATGATAAGTTTAAAGCCAGCCTCAGCAAAAGTGAGGTACTAAGCTACTAGGTGAGACCCTGTGTCTAAATAAAATACAAAAAAAAAAATAGGACTGGGGATGTGGCTCAGTGGTCAAATGCCCCTTAGTTCAATCCCTTAATACCCCCCCAAAAAAGGAAAAAAGTATTTGGTACATGTTTAAGCACTTTAACAGTGAAACATCTATAAAAGTATTTGACACCCATTTAAGCTCTTTAATAATGAAACATCTCATGTTTAAATAACTGCCATACACTTATGATATATGAAAAAAATAGCCCAATATATTTAAATAAGAAATGAAGTTGACACATCATACTGAAAAGAGAAGTAGTTAAAAATTAGTATTATGTTTATTAATGTTTGCTGGCCAGCTAAAAACTTAGATTATTACCTAAAATAGCTAAATGATGCTTTTAATAAGAAACAAATTTACTTTATGTATCTATGATGAAGGAATTTGTTTTATTGTTCTCTTTAACTTCTTGTTTTGAACCCCTGCCTATACACTAAAGCTTAAATTTTGTAGACAGTACAAAGGCCATTTCATTAATCTAGAGGCAGAGGTCCAAAGGGCTAAGTGACTTGACCAAGGTCACTCAACCTATTAATCATGAGCCAGCCTGAAAACAGATCCATCTCCAAAGTTTCAGCTCTACTATGTCTTTGACATTGTTTCCCTTCTTCTTTACGTAATGGCTACATTTTGTTTAAAGAACACTGGGTTTTACAGAACAAGAAACTTATAATTTGCTTTTGTTCTAAGAAAGCAGATGGGCAAGATTAGACCTTCACCCCAAGAAAGCCTGAGTTAATAAAAGCCAGTACAGAGAGAACATCCATCCAGATCTTGTGTTTAGTTCAAGGAAGACCGCTCCCAGCAGAGCTTTGCCCACACAGAAGTACAGTACCTGCTGTTTAGAAGACAAGAGGGAATCAAACCTATTGAATTTACAAGAATAGAGGAGGCCTCAACCTGCTCTCTTAAAAAAACAACAAAAAGTGGCTGTTGCAGTATTTAGCTGCTGAGTGTTAACTCCCAGATGAAATGGGACCCATGATATGAAAAGATTTTGGAAACCTTTGTTAAAGAGTGGGAGAAACAAAGTGGATGAGAAGTTGGTTTTTACAGTATCCCTTGGAATGTAGAATGAGGGAGGCTGGGGTGTGCATTTCCCTTGCTCAACACCATGCAGAGTGCTCCACCGCTTCCTACTTTCAAATCTTGCTTTATTCCTTACCACCTTCTTGCTCCACACACACACCCTTCGTACCAGCTGTTTCACATTCCTGTCACTTTAATCCATTCATTCCATCTAAACTTTTTTTTTTTAAATCTCCTTAGCTTTGTTATAAACTGCACATCTTCAAATAGTTAGTGGAACCTTCACCTTTGTGAGGTTCTCCTAAGCAAAATTCGATCATCCCTTTCTACATGCTATTAAGTGTCCTGCAATTTTTCACACGGTTGATACATCACTGTCTCTCTCCATCCTTTATGTATCTGCCCTCTAGAAGAAGAAGCTATGCCTATTTCTTCCAGGCAACAGACCTCACAGATTAATTGCCTTCAGTATGTGTTCACTCAAAGAAAAAAATACATGATGCTGTTGAGGGTGTGGCAAAATGAGCATGCTCAGACATGGATGAGAAATTGATACAATCTTCCAGGGAGGCATTTAGCAATACATTTGAGGGTCTTAACATTCTCAAATCCTTTGACCCATTTCAAGATACATATCACAAAAATTAAACCAAAGATTCAGATCCAAGAATTTTTAACAAAGTCTTCTTTGAAATAGTGAATAGCCAATCCCCAAAACACAAATGCTGAATGTTTTCTCTGATATAAGGAGGTTGATTCATAGTGGGGTAGGGAGGGGGAGCATGGGAAGAATAGATGAACTCTAGATAGGACAGAGGGGTGGGAGGGGAAGAGAGGGGTCATGGGGTTAAAATGATGGTGGAATGTGATGGACATTATTATCCAAAGTACATGTATGAAGACATGAATTGGTGTGAATATACATTGTATACAACCAGAGATATGAAAAATTATGCTCAATATGTGTAATAAGAATTATAATGCATTCTGCTGTCATATATAAATAAAAAATTAATTAAACAAAGAAATAGTGAAAAATTGGAAATGAGTGTAATATTTTTAAAAAGAGAGTTAAGTGAATTATAGAGCCTCCTCAGGATGGAATAATATATCATCCCTGATAACATAGGGGATAACTTAATGATATACTGTAAAATGAAATATTTATAAAATGAGTCCCACAATAGTCTGACTTAATTTTTCAGCCCTACAATGGCACAAAAGCATACCCATATAAGCATTCTGGTCTTATGCTTTTTCAGTATAGTATTCAAAGAACTAATGAGCTACTTAATATTTTACTATAAAATACACTTGGTGTCAGGTGCTTTTGCCCAACTGTAGGCTAAACTAATTTTTCTGAGCATATTTACAGTAAACTAGGCCAAGCTCTTATGTTCAGTAAGTTAGATGCATTAAATGTATTTTAAACTTACAATATTTTCAGCTTATAATGGTTTTATTGGGATGTAACTCCAATGTAAGTCATGGTTCTCTGTATAATATTTCTTATTTCTGCTTCCAGTCTTATAGAATTAACTGCTATAATAATAATAATTTCCTTTCTGCTGTAAAATAGCAAAATATATATAACAGTTTTTTTGGGCATTGCAAAACAAACAGTACTGAACTGTGATCCCTGAGTGAAGGGGGAAAATTGAGTTCAGCCCTATTATTGCCCCAATTCATTCTCTGGGGGCAGTTTCACATTGCAGTGCAGGAAAGAAGAACCCTAACAAAAGTGCAGCAATCTTACTAAATGGAGAAAACAGAAATTGCAGAGCTTTAGTACAAGAAAGGAAGGAGCTGCAGAAAAAGCTCCAGAGATCTGCAAAGAATTATTGAGTACAGATTTGTGCCTGCGTGGGGTGAAACTCCATGAGGTGGAGGAGAGAACTGGTAAGTTGAAAAGTTTCTAGAGCTTACATAGGGCTAGAAATAGTTTTAGTTTCCCATCAGCCAGAGTGGAGAGAGTTTGACATACCTGGAGTATTGGATGGAGTGCTCAGGAGGGTCATGCCTTTAAGCTAAGGAAAATTATCCTGAGAACATAGGTGATTCTGCACCTTTATGCTTATCAGCAACTCCAAATGGTTAAAATGCTCTATAAGTAACAACTGCTAAGAAAGTAAAGACTCCAATTCTTTTTTAATAAAAAGGAAAATTAAAAAATCCAACATTCAACAATGTGCAAATCTTGATGTCTGGTATGTAACTGAAAATTATCAGGCATAAAAAGATGCAGAAAAATATGACCCATTGCCAGGGGGAGAAAAGTTAATCAGAAGAAACAGAAGTGACAGAGATGATGAAATTAGCAGGAAAAAAATCTTTAATCTCCAGATGGGATTTCCAGAAATGAGAATGCACTGGATGACTATGGTTAAGGACATTAA
This sequence comes from Urocitellus parryii, assembly GCF_045843805.1. Taxonomy (NCBI): domain Eukaryota; kingdom Metazoa; phylum Chordata; class Mammalia; order Rodentia; family Sciuridae; genus Urocitellus; species Urocitellus parryii. Next base: position 149,534,175 of record NC_135535.1, read on the forward strand.
CAGCAAATTAGAAACTGTAGAAAAGATCAATGAACTTGAAGACAGAACCTATCCACAATGAAGTACAGAGAGACAAAAATGAACAGAGCCTCAATGACCAATGAACAGTCTCAAGCAGTCTAGCATATGTCAGACTCTCAAAAACAAAAACAAAAACAAACGCTCCCCCCCCCAAAAGAAAACAGCAGCATAAAAATATTTGAGGAAGTCATGACTAATAACTTTTCAAAGTTGGTGAAAACTAGAGGACAACAGATTTTAGAATCTTAACACACCTCAAATAGAATAACATAAAGAAAAGTTGCTGAGTAAGAGTAAGAAAGTGCCAGGCACCGTGGCACATGCCTGTAATCCCAGCAGCTTGGGAGGCTGAGGCAGGAGGCTCATGAGTTCAAAACCAGCCTCATAAACTTGGTGAGGCCCTAAGCAACTCCGAAAGACCCTGTCTCTAAATAAAATACAGAAAAGTGCTGGGGATATGGCTCAGTGGTTAAGCATCCCTGGGTTCAATCCCCAGTCCAAAAAAAAAGAGCAAGGAAGAGAGTGCTTAAGAGAAAGTTCCAAAAGCAGCCAGGAGTTTAAAAAAAAAAAAAATAATTCAGTACACACATACACCAAAAAAAAAATTAATTAAATAAAAAATAAGAATGAGCTGGATGTGGTAGCACGTACCTGAAATTCCAGTGAGTTGGAGGCTGAAGTAAGAGGATGGCAAGTTCAAGGCCAGTCTGGGCAAATCAGCAAAACCCTGCCTCAAAATAAAATTGTAAAAAAGCCCTGGGGATATAGCTCAGTGGTAGAGTTTACCTAGCACGTGCAAGGTTCTGGGTTCCACCTCCAGGACTGTAAGAAAATAAAAATTTAAAACAACGGTAGACTTTGTTTTAGCAATGGGATATTAAGTTTCTAAGTTCCAAAATAGATATTGTCAACATAGATTTCCATATCCTACAAAAATACTTTCAAAAATGAAAATGAAAGGCATTTTAGACCAAAAACGTATAACTTTATCGCCATCAGATCTTCACTAAATGATAGAAATTTAGATGTTAGAGGAATGAAAACTACCCAAATAATAAATGTAAGGAAAAATATAAAAGGTAATGTTTAAAATATTTAAAAATATTCTCTGTATGTGTGTTATTAGAGGAGGTCCTACTGGTAGTAAATATATTTATAAATGACTTTTTAACATAAAACAAATAATGATATACTGCGAGGTTTTTAACATGTAGATGTAAAATGTATAACAGCGGCAAAAAATGGACAAATGAATGGAAATAGACTATTGGAAATTTCTAACAATAATTACATTACTATTTGAAAATAAACTATGATACATTAAATGTTTATATTAATATAAGATAAAATAAGAAGTCCTTCTAATATGCTAATAAGTAAGACAAAATGGAATCTTTAATAATACTCCATTATTCCAAAAGAAGAACAGAAAATAATGAGAGAAAAAAAATCATATGGCTTAAAAAATAAACAGGTAGCAAAATAATAGATGCAAAACCAAAGTCATATTAGTTATTACACTTAACATAAATCATTTAAAATTCCAGTTAAAAAGTAGAGATCGTCAAGACTCAGGGCTGAGGTGGAGCTTAACAGTAGAGCTTGTACAAAGCTCTGAGTCTGAGCCTCAGGAAGGGAAAAAAAAAGAAAGAAGGAAAAAACAAGATTCAATTATAAGCTGTATATGAAAATTCAATTGAAATTTACAGACATAAAAAAAGTTTAAAAGTGAACTGAAGAAGATATGGTATACAAACATGAACCACGGGGAGAACAAGCCAGAGGAACTGAACAAGGTTCACATGAAGTAGACTCAAGAACCGTGAATATTATCATGGATAAAGAGAAGCATTTTATAATAAAAAGGAGTCAACTCATGAGGAAGATATAATCATCCACAACATGTACACACCCAATGACAGAGCTTCAAAATATGTGATGTAAAACCTAATAGAACTCAAAGGAATTGAAAAGCCAAAAGTAACATATCCATGTGTTAGTTTCTCAAGATGGTTAACTAAAGGTCTGTTTTTGTTGTTGTTGTTGTTCTTTTTTTTTTCTCTCCCTCTCTCTCTTTTATACTTTTCTTTATTTTCAAATTTTTCTTGGGGCTCAGGATGTAGCTCAATGGTAGAGCACTTGCCCAGCATGCCTGAGGCCCTGTGTTCAATCCTCAGCATTACCAAAAGAAAAAAAAATCATTTTTTTCAGTAATTACATACTAAATATTAACAATAATGGTATACTACTCTCTTTGTTTTGTCTCTCAACTCTCCCTTAATCTGGGGACAGAATCTCATTTTTTTCTTCTGGGAACCAGTCCCTCTCACATGGCTGTGTTCTCAATGTGAGGGGCTATATAACCTCTGCACAGATGACCACAGGTTCGCATGATTTACCAGCCCACATAAAATAAACTCCTCCCCTAGGCCCAATGATGAAAGCACAGATGGAAAATGAACCCAGCAGAATTTATAGGGCTCCTTGTTCAGGAAAATACCTGGAAGATATTTCTCTCCACCCTCGGGCCCTATATTCCTGTATCATGCAGAAGCATCTTTGCCATTCATGGAGGATGCCTTCCTGGGACAAGAGTTAATCTAGAGGGAAGCTATCCTGAGTATCAAAGAGAAGCAGAAATGTAATAATATTATGTGAGTCCCTGTATCCAGCCATGCCTAAAAATATCTCCTGGACCTCTGAAGTACCTGAACCAATTATTTTCTCCCTTTTTCTTTTTGTTTTGTTTTTCAGCTGAAATTTGTTTGATTGGATTTTCTGCCAGGGGGAACCAGAAGCACCCTTGCTAACATGAATACAAGAGGAATTCAACCATCTTCTGTTTTTGTATTTTTCTCTGGAGAAAAGAACAATAAATATAAGAGAACAGCCCTTCTCTGGGTTTAATCTGTGCTGATAAACTGGCCCTGGCTTAGCAGGCATGACCAACCTCTTGACAGAAGCTCCTAGAGAAAATAAGGAGAACATGGTATCTATCAAACTAAAAGGAAGACTCTTCTAATTATTTCAGCATTTAAAATATATTTCTATTCATTTACTCAAATGTTTTCATGTAGCATGAAACAAGATTTTTCAAGAACTTCCAACAATAGGGCCTAGGAAGATTTTTTTCCCTATATTCATATGGATATCTAAGCAAATAAAAACAACTGGAAATAAAACCAAGTGGTTTTAAATTATTCTTCAAGCCAAATGAAGTCATAATTACCATTAAAATGCCACATTTTCTATTGGGGAAAAAAATGCAGCAAAGAGATTTATGAGGCTAATCACCATCCCAACAGGGTTCTTAGCAGCCTGGTTGTTTTACACTATTCTTGGCAAATAGTTCTCCTCCAGCCACACACTGATCTTCTTCACCCATCCTAGATTAGATAATGAAGGAGATCATGTACCTTATAGAAAAGTGTAACAGTGAGTCACCTAGCAGAATGGTATTCAATACTTATTATGCTGTCAGACAATTTAAAATTAATAAGAAAAGCTACCCAAGGAAGTTGATATAGAATAAAAATGCTTTCGGATTGAGGCCTAAATTACAGATAGTTTTAGTTTTAAAAACATAATGAGTCATTCTTGGTGTTCAAATTTAGACATAAAACTCAGGTATAATTTTAGTAGTCATTGTGGTCCACAGGGTTGATTAGGACTGAAATTTTATTTACTGTAAAAATGCTAGAACTTTTATATAAATATCTTAATGTCGTTCCATTTCATTTTAGATTTAAATTAAATTCAGATTTTCTCCAAATGTGTGTGTGTCTCTCTCTATCTCATATATCCTAACTTAAAAACAAACTTTCCTAATGAAATAATTTTTTGATGCTCACAATTTGAAATCCCTTTATATTATTTAAAGTTATAAGCCATTATCAAACCCAAACAAGAATTTTTACACATACTCCATAAAAAAACAACTATCCATCCTTAACTAAACTTAACATTCTTAACATCCAACTTAACTCCTCTGCCCCCTCAAAACATCAACCCACCTCTTAGAAATAGACCTGGCATTGGCTAACTTCACTTAGCATTATTTTCACTAACTCCATCCATTTATCTGCAAGTTTCATGGTTTCATTCTCTTTTATTGCTGAGTAATATTCCAGTGTGTATATATGCCACATTTTTTAATCCTTTCTTCTATTGAAGGCCATCTAGGTTGGTTCCACTGTTTACAATCCCAAAAAAACAAATCCCAAATGTTTTCTTTGACATAAGGAGGCTGATTCATAGTGGGATAGGGAGGGGGAGCATGGGAGGAATAGATGAACTCTAGATAGGGCAGAGGGGCTGGAGGGGAAAGGAGGAGGCATGGGGTTATTAGTCATGGTGGAATGTGATGATTATCATTATCCAAAGTACAGGTATGAAGACATGAATTTCTGTGAATATACATTTCATACAACTGGAGATATGAAAAATTGTGCTCAATATGTGTTATGAGAATTGTAATGCATTCTGCTGTCATATATAAATTTTTTTAAAAGAAGAAAAAGAAATAGACCCTGCATTCTTAAAAGTTAATTTTCACATGAATACTTTTGAACAAATTTTTCTGCATAATAATATGTACCAAAGTTATTTGCCTGACAACAGAATATATAATCTATAACAAGGAAAAGCTAAACTTTGAAACTGATAATAAAATGTTCCTAAAGTTCCCGAGACGCTTGTGCAATTATCCTACATGGCTACCATCCTGCTCTGTTCCAGGAATTTTGCTAGGGATCAGGATACAATAGAGAACCAGGTAGTCACAGCCCCACTCTGGGGTTTACAGTCTGGGAAGGAACATACAATTACACAAAACTGCATTTTATAAGAATTGGAATAAATGCTCTAAAATAAATGCAACATGAAATGAGAACTTGTCACAGGAGGAAGACCCAGTATCACCTGGGAACAAGGAAGGAATTCTCAAGGAGGTGGCACTAAACTGACACTGGGCTGGGGGCTGTCAAAGAGCACTAGGCAAGGAGAACACCATTCTTTAATGTGGGCAGGCAAGTAGACAAGGGTTTTTGTGGAATCAGGGGAAACAGGGCTGCTATTGCAGCCAGAAGACACTTAGTGAGGAAAGATGGCTCAAGACTGGGGCCAGAGCATATAGGGCAGTGTTAAGGACTTAGGACTTTATTCTTAAAAAAAAAAAAAAAAAAAATGAGGAATCTTGAAATTATCCTAAGCAAAGAAGTGAGGTCACTTCTGGAAAGCTCATTCTAGAAAAAAAAAAAAAAAGAAAGTCGTTGAGAAAGAATTGGAGAAAAACAAGTGGAGACATAAGAAAACAAGTTCAAAGACCGTTTTGTGATCCAGGGCCATGACACTGCCTGGGGTGGGAGTCCCTGGGATGAGCAGAAGTCAGTGGTTAGATTGTAGGTTAGGTTGAAAGGAAAATGTCAGAGATGACTATGACCAACATTTGGCTGAGGCAGAGGAAGACAAGGAATCTAATGAATACTAAGCATTTGTTACTGGAAAAGGAAGAGGAAACAGGAAAAGGTCAAACAGTTGGAGCCAAGGGATACCAGCGTAGAAATGGCTAAGAGAAAGAACGATGAGGCCTGAAATGTGTCCCTTGGGTTTAACAGCATAAAAATCCCTGGTAACTTCTGCAAGAACAGTTTAATGAACTGATGAGAGCAAAACTCAAACTGAAAGGTGGACGGCAGAATCAATTATTAGTGAAAAATGTAAACAGGAGCCTGCAAAAGCAGAGAGAGGTGAGGTAAAAGCAAAACCAGTTTCCCACATTCCACTTTGTACTATAAAATTAAATTATGCATCATGGCAAAATGGGGTATATTTTATGTGCTGCATGTGTATATATGTGACTAACTTTGCTAATTGTACAGGATTTTTCATGACTATATTTTGGATAAAAAAATACAATAAAAGTATAACACTTGAATCATTTTGAAGCTAAAACACTCATGATCAAGGAATTGGGCAATTATCTGCTGCAATGTGGAGAAGAGAGATAGAAGGTTTTTGTTATTCCAAACCCCAGGGTGTTTGCTATCCGGAAGGCAAAGTTAAGACACTTTAATGATGTAATACAGTTTATAATCAAGGAACAAATTGCTTGCTCATAACTCAAACGCTATTCGGTTGTTGATTAAAATGTAGTTTTCTAAATGAAGTATGAAGTCATTTCTCCTTAATAATGCCAGATTGCAACTGCAATACAATGCTCTTTGCAAAGTTTTAGATCAAGTACAAAACCACACTGCCACCTACTGGTAATTTAAGTAATTTATTACTTAAATTTGCTGAGTTTTTAGCGGTTGAATGACTTACTATTGGTTAGCATAGTAAATAGCTGATCAATGCCATATAACAAAATTTAAACATTATACAAATACTTCCATGTCACAAAAGAAGCTCAATTTAAAAACATTTTCAAATTCATATGTTTTAAGCCAGTAAAGAGAAAAATACCTTGCGAAAAAAAAATTTAATATGTAATGTGTGGACTTTGAAAAGGAAGAGCATATTATATCCTTAATACTGCTCATAATTATCAGTTGTACAAGGTAGCAGATAAAAACATGTAAAACTCATTGTTTATCACAGAATAGAGAAAAATCTTTCCCCTTTCAACTGAAGTCATCATTTTAGAAATCAAAACAGGTGTTACAAATTTTAAAGAAAGTTGGCCTTTTGGGGAAAGGTCTCTTTAAAATCTTTAAAAGTTACTGCTTCTACCCCTCTTCCCTCTGCAGATACACCTCCTTCCAGCCATTTCCATGTTTTCCTGCTCCCACTCCGTAAAACCTAGGAGAACTTGCTAGTGGTATTGGCCAGAGCCCAAGGCAATCCTATCTGAGCCAGTCAGTGTTCCTTAATAGGGAAGAAGCCATGTGCCCACAGCACTTCTCCTGGTTCTCTCCATCACAAAGAAATGGGACTCAGTGCCCCTATTTGGGAACTTGTCATTCCTGGCTAATTTTCTGTACAGAATCACTAAATCTTATTATTCCCAAGACCTAGATTCAAGATACACAGTGCCCACTCATTAAAAGATGGCATTTTGCATCTCAGATCTCCATTGTTCTGACAAATGCTCTCCCAGAAAAGCCACTTGGAGGAAGAGCACAGAAGAAGTTAAAATATGGGCACCAAGCAGCCCACCCTCAAAGTAGCACCCACATTACCAGCAACTCCTCATACATGCATAAAAAATGTTTGGTCAAAAATAAAAATAACAAATAGTTTTAAAAGTGCACAGTGCCCACAGTTCTTTTAAGAATATAATAGTATAACTCTTTTACTATATTAATTATTTAATCTATTAAAGTATAGACAGAATCTTAATATTTTTATAGGAATGATACTTCCCATAAGATCCTAGACATATATCTTAAGGTGAAATACCAGGGGTAAGAATTAGTATAATGGTGCACATCTGCAATCACAGCTACTTGGGAGACTGATATAGGAGGATGGCAAGTTTGAGGCTGGCCCAGGCAACTTAGCAAGACCAAGTCTGAAAATTTTTAAAACATAAATAAATAAAGAGCTGAAAATGTGACTCAGTGGAAGGGAAGAGCACCTCTGGGTTCAATCCCCAAAACAAAACAGAAAAAATTAATAAAAAAATTCATCAGTCAGTAAATTGCTTTTAAGAGACAATGTCTAATGTGAAACCAATTAAGTTCAGCACATTTTTTTATACCCATCTTTGAGACCTAGAGCTAGTTCTCCCAAGTGGGTGGCCACTGTAATGTTGCAGTTCAAAGCATTATTCATGTTTAGTGCACATGTTTACAGTGATACTGGTGTGAACAAACCGCTGCACTGCCAGTTGTACAAAACTATAGAACACACAATTGTGCACTATTTACAGTAGTGGTAATATTAATAAAGGACTGTGTTACTAGCTTATATATTTATGATACTATACTTTTTATCATTATTTTAGAGTATGCTTCTATACTTTTTTTAAAAAAAAATTATTGTGAAAGAGTGTGACTTGTTATACTGGCAGCGGCCTCCTGTCTTGTGCTTACTGGATCTCTTGACTGCATGGAGAAGCCAATCAAGTGGTTGACCTAAGCCATCCAGGTTTGTGTACACACACTCTAAGGTGTTTGCACAATGGTGAAATCACCTAAGGACACAGTTCTAAGAATGTGTTTCCATCATTAAACAACACATGACTGTACTCCATTTCTCTTCTTTCTAGGTTTTTGATAGAACTGAACCTCCCTGTTCCCTTTAAAGGTAGGTGTGGCTATTGGTTCTGTTTCACCAATGAAATGTGTCATCTCTAGGGGAATGTTTTAAGGGACAGTTAACGATCTGTCACCTCTCCCTTTCTTTGCTGCATGGAAGTATATGTCCAGGTGAAGTCCCCAACAACCTGAACCCCTGGCTATCTAGAATGAGCAGAAATTTCTTACCAGTTCTTACTGGCCAGAAAGTACACACAAAAATTAAACTTTGGTGCACCAAGCTACCGAGATGTCAGGGTTATTTGTTACTGTGGTCAGTCTATTTTCTGCTAAATAATTTGCTAAATCTATACTTTAAGGCAGGGATTAGCAATCAAAGGCTCAGGGTCAAATCTTGCCTGCTACCTGTTTTGTCTTGGCACTGGGAATTGAACCCAGGGGCGCATAACCACTGAGCCACATCCCCAGCCCATTTTTATATTTTAGTTAGAGACACAGTCTCACTGAATTTCTTAGGGCCTCACTAAGTTGCTGAAGCTGGCTTTGAACTCACCATCCTCCTGCTTCTGCCTCCCAAGCCACTGGGATCTGCTACCTGTTTTTATAAACAAAGTTCTGTTGGAACACAGCCATTTCCATTCCTTTACAGAGTTTGTTTGGCTGCTCTTGAACTACAACAGCAGGACTGAGTAGTTGGAACAGACTGTAAGACTAAAACATTTACTATCTTGCCCTTTACAAAAAAAAAAAAAAAAAAGAGTGTCTGCTATAAAGCCCCTTACTAGCTAGGTACTGCTAAAGAAAATAAGATGCATACTCTTTAAAAGAAGGTACTAAGTTGGCAAAAGAAAACATCAGGTGAAATTCATTTGCTAAATGAAGTACAATATGCGTTGAATATTCATAATTGTGACTGTTTTCTGGTATCAGTTAAGGACACTGAAGAATTTGGAATTTTATGGAGGCAGGACTTTGAATTATAGTATAGAGAGGCTGCTTTGTGGGAGACACTCATTACTAAGGGACCTCAGGCTCCTCAACAATTGTATCTCATCACAACTTTGTTATTCTCCTCTCAGCTTCAACATTTTCAAAGTAATTCTCATAAAAGGTCAAAAATATTAGTTATCTCTATAAAATTATCTCTAAAACAAAATTTGCTATTAATGCTTGTAGCAGAAGTAGTAAGGTCTTAGAAAATATTCTTAGCAGAATACAGAGTCTTTCCATGTATTAAAGAATAACACACCCAGGTTGGCCTTGGCTCTGACTTTTGCACATGGAACCCACCACACTTTGCCATAAGAACTCAGTCAAACTGTTCCAGCAAGGGCCTCGGCTGTTGCTCATCTCATAAGGCCCACAACTTCAAAGAAATGCACAAAGACATTTAATTTGGCAGATTGAGGACATACACAAGAATACATTTACTTTTTTGAGTAAAATGCAAATGAACTTCTTATTCTAATCCATTCTAGCAATAACATAGAGAACGAACTAACGTGCACATTTTTGCTATATACTACAGCACAGATTAGCAATTTAGATAGACCATGGGGCCAGATTTGCACTTCAGATCTCAGCAGTTATTTAATTAGCTGTCTGACACTGGCAAATTTCCTACTTTCTCTCTGCCTCAACCGTCACATTGGTAAAATGGGAATATGACAGTCTCCATGTTATTGGTTTTTTCTAGATATATTAGATATAGATGTATGAGTAACAAATGCTAAGAATGGTACCTGGCACAGAGAAAGCATTATACAAGTGTTAATTTAATGCAACTAATGTCCTCCATTCCACTGTAGGTACTCTGAGCTCTCACATACAGAACAAACAAATGATAATCAGTTAAAAGACTGCTAATATAAAAACTAGATAGTAAAAGGATAAGGATAAAACATAATAGAAAAAATATTAAATTTATTGGCAGCTTTTAAATTCCCACCTATTCAAAAAACTGAGAAGTTTTCTGGAAGAACTGATACCATCTAAATGAGTTTAAAGACTAACAAACAATAATAAAAAGAAACAAGGGAGAGAAAAAGAAAACCGTTAAAAATAAAGTTCTTATTAAAAGAAAGACCTGCTTGTTTGAATCAATAAAATTAAATTCCAAGAACAGGAAAGCAATTCAGGGCTTAAGAGGAAACACCAGTGTTACATGGGAGAGGAGCAGGAGGAAGCCCAGGATGGGCAAGGAGATGGGAGAGGTTCTAGGGGATTTTATCTAGAAAATTCTAGACAGTTCTCAGAAAGTTTAAATGATTCTTGGAGAATGAGAAGTGAAATTCTTTATCTGAAATAATGTGACCAGGGTGCACCTGTGCCTGTGTTTGGAGAGTGAGAATCTATAGGCAGGAAGCAGGCAAGAAGTGAGTTTTGGTCTCCTTGCTAAAGAGCTTGAGTCTATATTGTTATGAGGATTCTGGAATATAAACAGGATTTGTATTGGAATCTGAGGGTGGGTGTGAGAACTGGTATGTGAAGAATAGATAACTCAACTTGATGGGGTCTGGTAGGGGTAGGGTCAGCTGTAAAAGCAACCTGTGAGTCAGTCTCATTTTCTTTGGTTCCTCCCATTCCCCCCAGAGAGAAGATGCCTGGGTACATCTGGTCTAATAAATTAATAAACACAGAGAAGGAAAAAAGGAAGGAAGGAAGGAAGGAAGGAAGGAAGGAAGGAAGGAAGGAAGGAAGGAAGGAAGGAAGGAAGGAAGGAAGAGAAGGAGGGAGGGAGGGAGGGAGGGACTCATCCTAATAAAAACTTAATTTAAAAAGCCAAGGAATCAAGGAAGGCGGGGCATAAATGAGAGCATAATCATGTAAACACATGTAAGACACATGTATCCGTCCAGGACTGATGTCTTTTGGAAGATTTTCACCAAAGTGGGAAGACAGCAGTTTGATTATCATTAGCCACTTTGTGAATTTTACTCTTTTTTAATGCTGTTTGTGTCCTATGAAATCACCAATATGTTTCTTCTAGAAGTTTTATAATTTAATATTTTATATTTAGGGCTATGATTCAGTTGAAGTTAATTTTTAAACTTTTTTCCCATACAGATTTCTGGTTATTTCAATTGTGTGTGTGTGTGTGTGTGTGTGTGTGTGTGTGTGTGTGAGAGAGAGAGAGAGAGAGAGAGAGAGAGAGAGAGTGTGTGTGTGTGTGTGTGTGTGTACACGTGTCACATACACATACCTGGTGACTGAACCCAGAGCCTCGTGCCTGATGGGCAAGTGTTCTATCACTGAACTACATTATTTCTTGAAAAACTTTTCTTTGCCCCATGAAATTGTCTTAGTACTTTTGTTGAAAATTAATAATGAAAGTATAGGTCTTGTTCTGGACTTTCTGGTTTGTTTAACCGATCCATATGTCAATACTTTTTCCAGTATCCCTGTATCTTGATTAACAGAAATTTGTGGTAATCAGGTAATGTAATTTCTCCAATTTTTTTTCTTTTTATAAAAATTGCTTTGGATATTCTAGGTTGAAATGTTTACAGAAATTGCATTGAAATTATAGATTAAGGAGAAAGCTGACTTCCAATCCAAGGACATGAAATCTATATTTGTTTGGGTGTTCTTTTCAGCAATGTTTCATTATTGTTCATTGACACATCTTATGCATGTTTCACTAGTTTGCATTTTTAATAATTTGTAAATGGAATTTATTTCATTTTCCTATTAGTTATTGGTAATAGAGAGAAATACTATTGATTTTACATATTGTTCTTGTATCTTGCAACCTTGCCAAATTCATTTCTTTGTTATAGTAACTTTCATAGAGAGGTCTTAGGATTTTCTACACAATTATATTGTCAACAAATGAAGACAGTTTTGTTTCTTATAATCTGTATATCTTTTAGTGAATTTTCTTTCTTTTCTGCACAAACTAGGATCTTTACTACAATGTTGAAAAGAATTGAGAGTAGACATTCTTGCCTTGAGCTTGATCTGAAGCAGAAAGAATTTAATCTTTCATCATTAAGCATGATAGTGGCTATATAGTTTTCATTCTATTCTTAATGTGCTAAGAGTGCTTATCAAAAAAGTCAATGTATTAAATGGTATCATATACGTTTTCTTCATCTTTTGAGATGATCATAGATATTTTTCACTATGTTATTATTGTGAATTACATTGATTTCCAAATGTCAAATGAAACTTGCATTCCTGAAATAAATACTATTTAGTCATGAAGTGTTATGCTTTTTCAAGAAATCTTATTTAGTTTGATTTAATTTTTTGAGGTTTTATTTAAATAAATAAAATTTAAATTTAAAAATTTAAATAAATTTTTATCTATGTCATGAATGATATTTAGCAGTAAGGTTTTCTCCTCTGAATGTTTTTGTCTAAGTTAAGTAACAGAGTAATATTGAATTCAGGACATGAGAAGGGAAGTATTCCTTCCTCTATACTCTGAAAGAGTTGGCATAAATTAGAAGAATTTCTAAGAAATTAGAAATTCTTCTAATTTCTTCTTCTTTCTTTCTTTAGTATTTGATAGAGTTTACTAGGAAACTATCTTGGCCAGGCATTTTATTTATGGCAAGGCCTTATGACAAATTTAACTTTTAAAATAGATTCAAGTCTAGGAAGACTTTTCTAGTTCTTCTGTGTCAGGTTTGATAATTAGTGTGGTTCAAAGAATTAGTACATTTCATCATCTAAGTTGTCAAATTTGTAAAGTTGTTCATGATATTCCTGTTCTTGTGGTTTGGATTTGGAATGTTCCCCAAAGGTTCATGTGATGCAGGATTGATTTTGAATGTGGTAGTATTCAGAGTGAGTAGACTCTGGAAAATGACTGGATCATAAAGGATCTGACCTCGTCAATGGATTCATACATTGATAGCTGGATGGACCACTGAGAAGTGGTGGAAAGTCCAGGAGATAGGACTCAGGAGAAGGGAGTAGATACTTGGGGGTGTGCTCTTTGGGACTATGTCTTGTCCCTGGCCCCTTTCTTTCTCTGTGCTTCCTGGCCCTAATGAGATGATCAACTCTGCTCTACCACACCCTCTCTGCCATGAAGCTCTGCCCCACCATAGGCCCACAGCATGGGGACAGCTAACCATGTACTGAAACCTCCGCAACCATGAGTCAAAATAAATCTTTCCTCCTCTAAATTGCATGTAGATATTTTGGTCACAGCAACAAAAAGTTAACACTTTTAACATCTACAGAATCTGTTTTTATATATGCTCTATTTCCTTAAATTGATAATGTATGTCCTATCTTATAAATTAGTCTAAGTAGAAACTTATCAGTATAATTTATCTTTTAAAATAATTACTTTTCATTTCACTAATTTCCTCTATGGTTTGTCTTTTTGTCTACTAATTTCCAATTAATGCCATCATTATTATCTTCTTCCCATCAGTTGCTTTGAGTTTAATTTGTTCTTCCACTTTTCATTTCCTAAGATATGAATATATATGTCTAGATCAATGACTTCACACGTCTTTTTAAAAAATATTTATTTTTTAGCTTTAGGTGGACACAATATCTTTATTTTATTTTTATGTGGTGCTGAGGATCAAACCCAGTGCCTCATGCACACCAGCGAGCGTGCTACTACTTGAGCCATATCCCCAGCCCCACACATCTTTTTTTTTTAATTATTTTCTTTTTGAGTGGGGGGTGGTATGCCTGGGATTGAACTCAGGGGCACTCGACCACTGAGCCACATTTCCAGCCCAGTTTTGTATTATATTTAGAGACAAGGTTTCCATGAGTTGCTTAGCACTTCACCATTACTGAGGCTAGCTTTGAACTCTTGATCCTCCTCTCAGCCTCCCAAGCTGCTGTGATTACAGGCATGCTGACTTTTAAATATGTAACTTTAAATGTAATAAAACATAAATGTTTTATTACATTTAAAGTTACATATTTCTCTGTAGGTATTTCAGCTGCATCTTACACAATTAACTTTTTTGTAGATTTAGGTATTTTGTTTCCATTATCATTAAAATAAAAATATCTAATTTGCTGTTTGACCCAAGTGTTGTTTAGAAGCAGGTTAAGTAATTTCTAGATATTTTTGGAGCCTTCTGTTTTGTTGCTGGTGATTTTAATTTATTTCTAGTGAGAGACATATTCTATAAAATTTTAATCTTTTGAAACTTGTTTTACATGGCACATAGTCTATCTTAGGGAACCTTCCATATGCACTTTTAAATAATGACTGTTCTGCAATTGTGTATAATATTGTACAAATACCAATAAGAATAGGTTAATTAATGTTCTAATCTTTTATATCCTCACTGATTTTGTTGTTATTTGGTTACATCATCTAGAGGTATCTCCAATTATGATTATGTCTTTTTCTTCCTTTAGTTAGCATGTTTTCTTGTTTTGGTTTTGGGCTTCATACACTTTGAAATTCTGTTAAGTACATATCCATTTATAATTTTTATATCTTCCTATAATTTTGACCATTTTATCATTAGGATATATTTCTTATTACCTCTAATATCACAACTGGTCTTGAATCTAAAACCCTTCTTTCTTTAGCTTACTGTTTAAACTATATATCTTTTTTTTTTCTAGTCTTTTAGAGCCAATATAATTTACCTTGTCAATAAAATGCATCTTCTGTTGAGAGAGTAAGTTGATTCTTACTTTTTAAAATTAGTAGGACAATGTCTCTCTGCCTTTTGATTAAAATGTTCAGTCAATTAATATTTAATATAATATTGATATGACTGTATTTAGATCTTTTAATGTTTTCTAATCTGTTTCCTCTATTTTTTTGTTTCTTCTTTCCGGCCTTCTTTTCTACTCAATTATATTTTGAAAATTCAATTTTATCTCTACTATTGGCTTTACAGCTGTATTTCTTCATTATTTTTTAGTAGTTGCTCTAGGAATTAAAATATACATCTTGGGCTGAGGATCTAGCTCAGTTGGTAGAGTACTCGCCTCACATGCACAAGGCCCTGGGTTCAATCCCCAGCACCACAAAAAATAAAATATACATCTTTAAATTACTCTTCTCTAATTCTAGTTTATATTCTCCTGTAGATAAATTCTCATCTAGTTTCCCAATGCTCTGTGACACTTTCCAGTATCTTAAAAAAAACTGGAGGTTCTTATTTTTAATTATTATTTTCTTCTGTTTTATCACTGTTATCTGAAATAGTTTGTATGATCATGTCACCCCTCTGCCTATGCTATAAGTAGTTGGCAGTTGTATAAATCTAAAACCACAAAGTACATAATGGTTGTTTGGCCTTTGTAAAACACCGTTATGAATTTCTATGTAAAATGGTTTAAATATCTTTAATAGAAAAAGTACATTTTTTAAAACCTATGACAATTATTAAAGGGAAAAGGCTGGCCTTTAAGTTAAGGCATTTTTTCCTAAATATAAAATCAATGGGGGAAAATGAGTGTAGGAAAAGACAACTAAATACATTCTACACAAAGGCAAATTAAAAGCTAGAAACTGTTCAAAAGGGTGAGAGGTACAAAGAAATCTCATAAAAGACACCTTTTGTTTCCAGGATATTGCAACAAGAGAAAATAACCCTAAATCTTCTCTCAGCTAAAGTTTTAGGATTTGTTACTACTTTGTTAACTTAATCAGTAATCTGTCTATTCTTAAAAATTAATAATATAGGAGATTGCTTTTTGTAACTATAGTTAGAAAAGTAGGTAGGTAAGTAGATGGATGGATATATAAGCATATTTTTCCATTTGAACTTCCTAGACTCTAGGATTATTCCTCTCTCACGGTATCTATTTTTCAGATTAGACAATTGTTGTTTACATATTTAACTTTGGGCTTTTTAATAATAGGAATCCTATTCATTAACCTTTCTATCCACTAAAGCTTATAGCAATACAGGCAATGAAATATTTCTCTCTCTCTCTCACACACACACACACACACACACACACACAAACACCTGTGTATGAATATGTTGAATGTTTACTGCAAAATCTGTGTGTGAGCAGCATTGCCCTGGACCCTAGGGGTGCAGAGGCATGAGACAGCTGCACCTCTCCCCTCAGTCAAGAAAGAGACACTGTCATGCTTACAACTGAGACACTTGTTTAGTTATGACCACTGGTGCCGTTTAGTCTTCCTTATGGATCCTAGTTGACTCTGGCGTCATCTCTCTTCTGCTTTAAATTTTTTTCCTGAGTACAAATCAAGTGTTTTCTTCCTTCCTTCCTTCCTTCCTTCCTTCCTTCCTTCCTTCCTTCCTTCCTTCCACCCCCCTTCTCTTTCCCCTCTCCACTAAATCATATGCCCAGTCTTTTTTATTTTTTATTTTGAGACACAGTTTCACTACATTGCTAAGACTGGCCTCAAACTTGTGATCCTCCTGCTTCAGTCTCCAGAGTGATTGGCATTACAGGTATGTACACCCGCAACCAGCTACTCTTGGTTTTTTGTATGTTTTAGTGGGATAATACATTGTAGCAACTCTGGATTCTATTGGTTCCCTCTGAGGATTATGGTAGAAATCCCATGGAGTAGGAAAAAATATTAGTTACTGTCACCCTGGATTAGAACATGGGAGATTTCAAAAGAGAGGTGGCATTTAAACAGGGCCCTGAGTCAGAAGTAATATTCTCTTTAATAACAGAGGAATAGAGATGGAACATGGGAGCATGACGGGCCAATTAATGGTATGAGCTGAACAATGTGAGTGCATGAGGGTTATTTTAGGGATTAAAAGTGGGTTTGGGGCTGGTGACATGGCTCAGTAGTAATAGCACTTGCCCAACATGCATAAAGCCCTGGGTTTGCACAAGGCCCAGCACAGCAGAAATAAAAACAAAGAATGGGTTTTACCAAAATCCTCAAGAGAAAAGGAGCAACAACTAAAAATTGTAAATACACACATACACACATCACTACACAACATATAATATGCAGTCAACCTGGAAAACATCAAGTTCAGGCTCCAATCTTTAAAAACAGGGAAACGCCAAGAAAGATCTCCAAGCAGGAAAGTAAAATAATCTGAAAGATGACATTGGTAGCAATGCGAAAAACAGAATACAATGGGAGAAGTAAAGAGGAAGCGGTAAGACAGAGAGAGGGAAGATATTTTCTGGAATACTGTAATGATTGACACATAACCAGTGTCTAGGCCACAGTTTTATATACACCTGTCAAAATAACAATATAAATATATAAGCAAATATATATGTATATTCATATATACACTCACTATATATACTCACATTATTTAAATACCCTATTTATATAATAGATGTATATATAATACATATTATATATACTATATATTTACATTTACTATTATGTATATTATTTATTATATGTACTCAAATTACTTATACACATATAAATAACTATGTACTCACACTTCTTAATCATAAAACTAAAGGTATAATTTCTTAGGAAGTAAAAGAATAACAGCCAGAAATACAGCTACTGTGATTTCTAGGCATTCATTTTTCCTTCTATCAAATAATGTGCATGAGAGAGTCTTTTAAATCTAGAAAAGGCACCATGCCCAGAGATCCAGATTATAAAAGTCTAATGCATTTGCTCCACTGGTTTTTCCTTAACCTATGAAAATTTCTCTGTTTTCCATTGTCTATTCTATACTTTTGCTTATGGGAAATTCCACTAACTTTTATCTTGTTTTTATCTTCTCCTATTGTCATTTAACTTTGGATTCTAAACTCCCTGCTCAATAATGGATGTTCACTGTATGCAGACTTAAGACTCAGCAACCATTTCCCAGATGAATGGCAAACATTCTGTTTCCAGGTGCAAATGCAAGAAAGGGCATCCCAGGACCACATCAACAGGAAAAACGTCCTGGTACCTGCTGGGAGCCCTCAGCACCCTCGTCTTCCATCTGGCTCCCTTGCACCATGAAAGCATTATTACTTCTTGTAAGTTCAATTTTTAAGCTGACTCTAACACCACTGTGCTCTTTTATCCCCAAAGGCAGATCCTTTGGTCCCAGTCTTAGCTCTATGATACTATAATCCCAGGCTGTCAAGAGCAGGAACAAAGGCCAAAGGAACTATCTTAAATCAAATCAGTAAAATTTTTGGATGAAATGTGTTAAAATATATCCCCAAAGAATATAAATTGTGAAAAATTTTGTGCATAGTTTTTATTTATGTCTATTATTGGTCCTTGAGTTTGAGGGAAAACAAATGAAGAATTAAAGAATTAAGATAATGCCATGTCTAGCCAATTTTAATTGTGAGACTCTCCTGATATGACAAAAGTGAAAAAATATATATTATCAACTGTCCCACTGATTTACTGAGATCTAAAGTATTTGCATGAACTTATTGTCAGTCACTTCATAATATATACTCTCATTCAGTAAGATAAATATATAAAATGCATTAACAGTTTTCTCAATCAAGCTTTAATTAGAATACTTTTTATCAACTAATTTCCTAGCAAATTTTCTTAAATTTATTTTTTAGTTTTAGGTGGACACAATATCTTTATTTTATTTTTATGCGGTACTGAGGATTGAACCCAGTGCTCATGCATGCTAGGTGAGCACTCTACCACTGAGCCACAACCCCAGCCCCTAAAAAAATATTTATATATATGTTTTACAAACTGAAACATAAATGCAGGCCCCAAAAGAGTAGAAACATGGCTACATTATCCTGAGTCTCTTAAGTCTAAAATACAGTTGGTTCTCAAAAGATATTGGATGAACTGATGAATATATTTATAATACCATCCTTAACTAACATGGTCTTTAAGATAAACTATTCTGGGACTTTCCTCTATGATTTATTCATTTGGCCACTTGAGATATTTACAGAACACCTGTGTAGGACCTTGTGAGCTATACAAATAAACCTTGCATAAGGTCTTTCAAAAGTCATGAAACACAAGCCACTAGGGGACACAAGTCAAACAATGTAAGAGTTCGTGGTAATACCAGTCTTTCTGTCTCCCTCTTCCATAAGCTCCTTCTCCAAGTCACCTCCCCCAAAATAAGCAATCCAAGAAGAAATAATATGCTTGTCATTCAAATGACACATTCTTCACATCAGATTTGCCATCTTTCCATTGCACATATTCTTGACTACCAGGAAGTTTAAAAACCTGATTCAAGAAGCTGGTACAGGCATTATATGGAGGAAGAGCTGCTGACTTCACAGAACAGTCATAGGGAGAGCCAGAGACAGATTCTTCTGAGACAACTCCTGACACTTCAGCTAATAGAAAGGGTCCCTGTCTCTCTGCAACCCAGGCAGCTCTACCTTTACAAGCCTTAGTGGAAAGGAGATAACATACAACCTTGGTGGGGTAGCCACGTCCAAGGCTATGACTTCCTTGGGCTTCCTCAGGAGCAGGAAGGGAAAGTGACAGAGGTCCAAGCCTAAAAGCCTCAATGCTGTGTCTCCTGAGCCTGTGATTTCAGTCAGAGCACCAGCACCCTCAGTTCCCTGTTCACAGGATAGTCCCATAATAGCATTTCTTCCTACTCTTCACAATGGTGTTGACATTCGCGAATGAGACCTACATGTAAAAGCACTTTGAAATTGTAAAAATGCCATTTGAAGTAAATTATTGTAATTCTTTCATCTTCTATAGGTAGCTCATTAACACATTTTCCCCCAAATTCATGCACAGATTATTTTTGTATAGGGCCTCTGAATTTACCATAAGCCTTGCAAATCATCTTACTTGTCCTTGTGACAGCAAGCTTGAGGAATTTAGAATAGAGAAGATCACTCTATTCTTTTTAAAGAAAATAAAATGAGAGAAATGAGTTTACTGAAAATCAAATACATCTCCAGTCAGCCTTCTAATGGAGAGCTCTTATTGCATGCTGCCTATCTCACAAGGCAAAACAAACAGCCCTACTGGGAACAGAGCAGTCTACTGTAGACCACCTAGTAGATACCCCCCAGCACTGTCAAAGAAGAGGCAAAAATAGGGCTCCTAAACCAACACTAACTCAGCCTATCGTCCCCACCAGCACTTCCAAGAATTTCTAAACTAGATGTTTCAGATGAAGAAAAGAGGAAAGCTTAGCATCAAATTTCTTATACTAATACAGACAAGTTAGGGCAAAGGGGTTCTATTATGGTATGATTTTATAGTTAGGCAGGAAATGGCAGCTATCCCGTTCTGTGAAAGAAAAAGCCAGAAACTGAGAAGCAATGACCTTGTCTTAAATCAAAGACACAAAATATTACCCCAGATAAAGATATCAATGTGTGTACAAAGATAGCAGAGAACATTCCAGAAAGAAACATTTAATCAAGTTGAGAAGCGGTCACCTTGATAGCCAGATGGTCCTAGTGTAAGCTTGTTTCATGCAAAGTTGGCCATTTAAAGTCTCAAAGCACAGAGACAAACCAGAACAAATTAGCTCAAAAGAAACTGCTGCAGGCCAAAGTATTAGCAGAATGCTCATGAATTAAGACAAAAGTAAAATCTAAAAAAGAATTGACCCCAAGATCTACTTAAAAACAGAAAACTCAAAATTCTAACAATAACCTCCATTGAACAAGATACCCATAAATTATTTTCAAAAGATATTGCATATTTGCTTCATGACATAAAGCTTAATTTAAGTTAAAATATTTAAGTTAAAATATTTTAAAGTATAGATTCAAAATATATTGACTAACAATAATGTAAGGGGAGTAAATATGAAGAATTTCAATTACTTTTATATTCAATATGAAATTCACTTTAAAAAGAATAAGCCTTAAAACAACCATAAAATTGATTATTAATTTTTATGGGATCATGTTATAAAACAGGTAATATTGTCCTCTCTTATTTTTCTAAACTACTGGAGACAGAATAAAATGACAAAAATATCTAAATGAAATTCTATTCAAAAAGCATTTTCTAAGAGCTTAAAACATGTTCATCATTGTGCTTAAAGAGTACTGAACAAAATTGCATATTTATTCTTCTTTGTGTCCCTCAACATCAGCTGTGGAACTGGCATGTAGCAGGTGCTCATGAAATATGGGTTGAACAAATCCTTTGAGACATGGATCCTGTTTCAAAGCCATCTCATAATTACAGTGGGGAGGCAGTAGAGATGCCCTTGAACTTAACAATGGGGTCACATCTGATAAATCCATCAGTAAGTTGAAAATATCATAATTTGGAAATGCACATAATATCCATTGCTACCAAACTTGGCTTAGCAACACAGTACACTGTGTGTGGAGTCTTAGTTGTTTCCTCTTGTAATTACATAACTAGGAGCTGAGGCCTGCTGCCACAGTCCAGCATCTCAAGAGTGTATCTTACCACAAACTGTTGGCCTGGGAAAAGATCAAACTTCAAAGTATAGTTTCTACTGTATGTGTATTGCTTTTGCACCATAATAACATCAAAAAATCATAAGTCAAGCCTCTGCAATTTGGGAACTCTTGCATTTCACTTGCATTTGAGCATGTACCATGTCTTCGGTATCCAATTTAATATAACTACACTTGATATCCTAGAAATTTGTGAAAAATAAAATAAGGACTATCTATCCTGCTAAAAGAATCTTGGGATAGCTTGGAAAAGCCATCCAGATTCTCTATTCTACTTCCACTGTAATTCTCCTGCCAATCTAGTATCACAGAATAGAAAAGTAGTGCTATCTGCCATGAAACGGCATAGTCATGTAGTGGGGTCAAATACTGTTACCAATATTGAAGTACTACATTTTTTAGTGATTTGTTTTTAAAACATAAAAGGTGTCCCCAGGTTGTTATTTTGTTTTGTTTTTGTTTTTGTTTTTTTGCATGCCTGTAACCTGGGCAACTTGGTAGGTAGAGGCAAGAGGATCTGGAGTTTGAGGCCAGCCTCAGCAACTTAGGGAGAGCCTGTCTCAAAATAAAAATAAAAAGGGTTGGTGGTGTAGCTCAGTGGTAGAGCAGGCCTGATTTCCATCCCCAGGTCTACAAAACAAACAAACAGAAAATATCCATCACATACCCATTAGACTATTATAAAAACAAACAAAAACAAAACAGAAAGAAATAAGTGTTGGTGAGTATATGAATAAAATAGAACTCATGTGCACTACTGGTGAGGATATAAAACAGTGCCACTATGGAAAACAGTATGGAGTCTGATGAATTAAAAATTAAACATGAATTATCATAGGATTCAGCAATATCACTTCTAGATATATACCTCAAAGGATCAAAGACAGGATCTCAAAGAGGTATTTGTACCCATGATCCCAGCAACATTATTCACAACACTCAAAATCTAAAAGCAACCCAAGTGTCCATTGATGGATGAATGGAAAAATAAAATGCGGTATCCATGTGCATGCATGCGCACATACAATTTATCCTCAAAATGGAAAGAAATTCTGGCCCATGCTATAACTTGATGAACCTTGAAGACATTATGCAAAGTGAAATAAACCAGTCACAAAAAGACAAATATTGTATGATTTCCATTATACAAAGCAGCTAGAGTAGTGACATTCATACAAACAGAAATTAGATGGGGTTGCCAAGGACTGGGAGTCAGATGGTGGTTGAGGGGGTAATGGGAGATAGAAAGCTCAATAGTTTAGGCGATTAGGCAATGGGTATAAAGTTACAGTTTTGCAGGATGAAAAAATATCTGGAGATGGGTGGCTACACAACAACCTAAATCTACTTAATGGCACTAAATTGTATACTTCAAAATAGTTAAAATGGTGCATTTTGTATTACATGTATTTTACCACAATTTTATAAAATATAAAGACAGGTTGCTTAAACTTTGAAAAGCTAAAAAACTTATAAATGTGTTATCTATTCAAAAATTATATTGTTAAAAAAATGTAGAATGTCTTAAAGATCCTCCCTTTATATCTAGCACTCTCATTTATTCAATTCCATCTAATTTCTTGAGTGGGGGTGAAAAGAGTGGCACTTCTTCCAGGGTGCCTAAAATTGCACGTATTCCATAACCAATGATATCCAAGACCATAACTATTTCAAGCAGATTTTAGATATTAGCTGGGGCAATTATGAAAGACTGTAATGCTTAGATGTTGTAACTTACTACCAATTTAGGGTTATCAAATAAAATACAAGTGTCTGTTAAATTTCTCTTTCACCAACCATGCAAAAATCTTAGTTTAAGTATCTCCCATTCGGGAGGGGATATATTATATTTACACTGAAAAAAAAAATATTGCTTATCTGAGATTCAAATTTAACTAGTCATACTGTATTTTGTATTTGCTAAATCAGTGATACCTACCCCAATGTCTTCTTAATTTTCTCTTGGTATAAAAAATTAATAATGAAAAGATCAAAAAGAAATTACATCATATATGTCGCTCATGGAACTGATACATGTGATTTTTTTCTTTTTAAATATTTTTAGTTGCAGTTGTAGTTGGACACAATACCTTTATTTATTTAAATGTGGTGCTGAGGATTGAATCCAGGGCCTTGCACATGCTAGACGAGTGCTCTACCACTGAGCCACAACCCCAGCTCATATATGTGGTCTTAATATAGAAGTCAAGGCAGCAAAGTGATGAGATGGATAAATGATAATGTCTATAAATCAACCTAGACGGTGCACACCTGTAAACCCAGATACTCTGGAGGCTAAAGCAGGAGGATCACAAAATCTAAGCAAGCCTCAAAAATTTACTGAGACTGTGTCTCAAAATAAAACACTAAAAGAGCTGGGGATATAGCTCAGTGGTAGAGTAAACCTTGGTTTAATCTTCAGTACTGAAGAAGGAGGAGAAGGGGAAAGAAAGGAGAAAATAATTGTTTTTAGGAAATTCATTTCCTCCCCATTCTATCCAGGCCCCCACCAAAAATAAGAGGTAGCATTTGTTATGTGTCCCAGCATAATTGGAATGGGGTGCAAATCTAATAAATTGGAATGGAGTGCAAATCTAATAAACTCAATGGAAATATGGCATGTGTGTGAATATCATCTATTATACATGAGGCAAAGGGGAATAACCACCCCATTATAGGAATGAGACACATGTTAGAAATATAAATGAAGTCCCCATTTCCTACTAAGAGGGAGAAAGTCTCACTGCTAAAAATCTAAATAGCCAAGAATGTGTGTGTGTGTGTGTGTGTGTGTGTGTGTGTGTGTGTTTTGCTGGTGATGGAACAAGGGACTCACACGTGCTAAGCAACTGTTCTACCACTAAACACTGGGGATGTACTCCTTAGCCCAAGAATATTCTTAACTACAAATTAAAAAAAAAATTAAAAATGTTGTCAAATTAAATTCTAAAATAACACGTTCAAAACAATTTTGAGGGAACAGAATGATTCTTGCCATGTTCTGAGTACCAGGAAAGAAACCAAAGGACTGATATGATTTTTTAAAATTCATAAAAATTAAAACTTTCAACCTCTAAAGAGAGATAAGAGTCATGGATAGAGGAATACGGATCATGTTCTGGAAAGATCTCTAATGTATACTTTATATTTTAAAAACCTGTCATTTTTCTGTACCCTTTAGAACCTGTCTTAAACTGCCTCCATTTTCTCCACTCCCATTCATATTTCCACCATCATTTACTCCCTTTTCCCTTCTTTACTTTCTTTTTTTTTTAAAGAATATTTATTTTTTAGTTTTTTTAGGTGGATACAATATCTTTATTTTATATTTACGTGGTGCTGAGGATCGAACCCAGTGCCTCATGCATGCTAGGCAAGCAGTCCACCACTGAGCCACAACCCCAGCCCTCTTTACTTTCTAATATGTACAGGCAAGTGGAAGGCCCTGGGTTCAATCCTCAGCACCACATATAAATAAATAAAGGTATTGTGTCCAACTACAACTGCAACTAAAAATATTTAAAAAGAAAAAAATCACATGTATCAGTTCCATGAGCGACATATATGATGTAATTTCTTTGTGATCGTTTCATTATTAATTTTTTATGCCAAGATAAAATTAAGAAGAAATAGGGGTAGGTATCACTGATTTAGCAGGGGCATCTCCAGGGACATCGACAGTAGGCTCAGAGCCTGTAGATCTGTGTTGATATGCAACAAAATCAGGTCAACCCCCAGCCAGTTCTACCTCCAGCAACTTGAATCAGTTTTCCTACTCTAAAATGGCTCTAATTTTCTCTTCCTGTTTAGAGCAATGTTTCTCAATCGTTAGCTTGTAACAGAATCCTCTGAAGGGTCTGCAAAAGCCGATTGCTAGGAATCACCTCTCAGTTAAAAAAAAAAAAAAAAAAAAAAAATTCTAAAGCATTCCCAGGTGACGCTGACAATGTTAGCTTGAACATTACTCTTTAAAAACCACTGCATTTGCACCAAATGGTGGCACAAGCCTGTAATCCCAGCAGCTCAGGAAGCCGAGGTAGAAGAAGTACAAGTTCAAAGGCAGCCTCAGCAACTTAGTGAGGCCCTAGGTAACTTAGCCAGACCCTGTCTCAAAACAAAAAATAAAAAGGGCTGAGGATGTGACTCAGTGATTGAGAGCCCATGGGTTCAATCCTTGGTACAAAAAAAAGAAAGAAAACAGCACTGCATTTGGGGATATGTGCAATCCTGATCCTTGTCCTATTCCCCAAAACCCCACTCTGCTTCGTTAAAAGAGACAGAGAAGAAAGAAATTCAAAAAATGTAGGTTCTTACTTTCTTCCACAGTAGGATGGACTATCCATAGAAACTAGAAATAACTCATCAGATGAAGGGTCTAACTTAAGGCTGGTCTGCCCTCTCTCCCAATTACTCATGAGAAAATTGGGATTCTGAATAGAAAAGGTGCCCCTGATATGTAAGAACTACTTAGGAAGTAACTATTCATAGGACCAGGACCACAGTAGTGCGACATTGATTATAGTATTTAAAGGACACAGCAAACCACAGAAGCCAACTAACTCAGAGATATAAATAAGTACCAGCTTTACAATAAAGATCTGGTGGACAGTTTTCACATCATTGGCATCAGGGAGTTGGCTCTTGCTGCTAGGGGGCCAGGAATTTCTTAATCACAGGGATATTACTCATTCCTGGTATTCCTGCTGGATAGAAGAAATGTGGAGAGACTACTGGAGACTGTCTTTTCATTGGAGAAAGAAAAAAGGTCTCAAACAGCCAGTTACCAACAGAAAGCTTTGTTCAAGATTCTTTAAAAACTCTTTTAAATGCAAGAAATGATATTGCAATTGCTAGGTATGGTGCACATGCCTGTAATCCCAGCAGCTTGAAAGTCTGAGGCGGGAGGATTGTAAATTGGAGGCCAGCCTCAACGATTTAGTGAGGTCCTTAACAAATTAATGAGAGCCTGTCTCAAAAATAAATGAATGAATGAATGATTGAATGAATGAATGGACTGAGAATATGGCTTTGGGAGTCAGCAATGTTTCACTATGATCTCCTTGCTTTGATAAAGGGATTTAAATGGCCAGACTGTTTTGTCTTCACATACATGTCAAACAGGTTTTTCTCCTTTCAGGCCCTGATCAAATCTGCTGCATTTGTGAGCTGCATGACGGGGCTGGGCATTCTTCTGGAACCACTTCCTCACAGTCATGTCCACATCTTCATTTGGCACCAAAGTTCAATGATCAATACATAACAAACTGTTCTTTTGTTCCGGAAGCTAGTCTTCAAATGCATTTTACTGTAGCAGGCAGCCACCTAAGCCATGTTATGAGCTCCATTCTGCCTCTTTCAATTATCTAGTGAAGTTTTTGGTTTCCCGTCATGATCAAGGCTCAGTTTCCCAGAGGCTTGACCCTTCAAACAGCAGTCGGTACTGGTGGGTCTGCAGTGATGCTCCCACCCATTCCAGTCTGGCTTCCATCCTCACCACGCCACTGGAACGTTCTGATTAAGGTCTCTCGCCTCCAGTTTCCGGATCAGATGGCTGCCTTTCTTCTGTTATTTATTTTGTTTTATTGAAATGGTGTCTTGCTAAGCTGCCCAGGCTAGGACAGAGGCCCTCCTCCCTTCTCTCTCAGAGAACCCCAATTTATAGCCAGTCAGGAAGAATTATAGGGAACAAAATATTGCTTGAGGCTGGTGTCTGAAGTGGGGACAGATATGTGGAATGGAACCCTTAATCTGTAAGGTCTGACCATAATTCTGGGTAGAAGTTACCAGAATTGAACTAAATTATAGGACATCTAGTTGGTATCTGCTGAAAAATTGGTTAATGGGGAGAAATCCCCAGGTTATGGTCACAGAATTGTGCTGAGTGTTGGCTATGTACCCGGAGAAAAGACGTTTGTTTTTCTGATACAATAATGAATATATATTTCTGCCATTTAAATTAGGTTAAAAATTGTGCTTCCATGTAGATGATGACTACCTATCTAAAACCTAAAAAATGTAAAAGTTTGTGTGATAATAAAATAATTGTTGAATGTTTTAAAACTTCTGGTTTGCAAGCATTTCTGCTTTAAAAAGGACTTTTTAAAAAAAGGCATAGAAGAGGAAAGAACTACTCAAAGGTCCCATTCCTTCTCAACAAGCTGGAAAACCCACAAAACAGGAAATAACTCATAGAATCAGGGTCTAACACTAATTTTGACCTTTTCTCAGAAAAAAATTTTGGATAAAATCCCACTAGAGTTCACTGTGAAAATAAAGATTTTTGAGGACAAAAGTATTTAATAAACTGTAATCTTCTTTTGATTGCTGCTTTTATTGAATGCCATTCCTTCTGGGCTACTCATGGGACTTGCCTCTATCTTCTCTTACATGGCTCCGAAGTAGAAAGAGAAATGTTCCTATGGGAAGTCTGAGCTGGACTCAGCATGGTGCAAGGGACAGGGTGGCATAAGCTACCTCTCTGCTAGGCACAGAGTCTTTACTGCTCAGGTACAGCCAAGTTCAGTTCATTCATAAGGGCAGGAAACAACACATGAGACTGGGCCAAAACCCCATGGAGTCATAAATAATCAGTGTAAGTCCCAAACTGAAGTCCATAAACCTTCTCTGAGTACAAGAACTCTTATTTTAATTTTTTTAAATGTGTCTTTTATTTCAATCATACTTTTTTATTAAGGCAAAACTTATTACAGTGAAATTAAGCATTTAGTTTGACTAGTTTTCATAAATGTGTGTACCCATAAAAATAATACCCAAATCAACATAAAATATATTAATCATCCCAGAAATTTCACTTGGGTCCCTTTCTAGTCAATCACCCCCAAAAGAGATAGCCACTGTTCTGATTGATGTCACTATAGCAATACTAATCTTGAAGAAATTG
The DNA here is from genome assembly GCF_045843805.1 of Urocitellus parryii. Taxonomy (NCBI): domain Eukaryota; kingdom Metazoa; phylum Chordata; class Mammalia; order Rodentia; family Sciuridae; genus Urocitellus; species Urocitellus parryii. The sequence continues at coordinate 149,562,573 of NC_135535.1, forward strand.
GCACAAATATGTTCTGAATCATCTGGATAACCATCTTGTAACTAAGCACTGCCTATTTTATTTTCACAATCAAGTTTGTATAAAGCAGTAATACTTTAAATATTTGTGGGCTGATTTAAAAAAAAAGGACAAAGTCATACATTTGAGCATGTCATACTCAAAAGAACCCATGTCATAAAGGCTAGTACCACGTTTGTGCTGCAAGCAACAATTTATTTGCAGCAACGTGTCATTATCATTGCTTTGCTTATGTGGGATTTTACAATCCATATAAGCATAAAGTATTCAGGCCAAGTTTTATACTTTTACATATTTAAGTAACATTAAGTAAACACAATTTAAATCAACATTGACAAGACATAATAATCAAAGAGACCCATTATATTACCCAAGTTTTAAAAGCATTGCTCTTGAGTACATATCCATCCTAACAGGATCTATCATTTAGGTATTCCTTTCTTTTTTTTTCTTTTTTTTTTTTTTTCAGTACTGGAGATTGAGCCCAGGATCTTGGACATGGTAGACAATTATGCTAACACTAAGCTACATTCCCAGCCCTAGGGGATGAGATCTCTCTTTGAAGATAGGAGGATTGAAGGGTTTGAAGTCATCAATAAATCTCCGCAGGCAGACTACCATGACCTATTTCTTCCACAGATTTTCCCTATCTTAAACCTAATTCAACCCAACATACCCAAGAACATCTGTGTCCATTCCAGCCACACAATTTGTCCCTCTTTATATTTTTGTAGCAGACAAGAAGTTTTGTGTTTTCCTGGGAATTCCTGGCTTCCTCTCAACATGTAAACTCTATAGTATGCACAAAACAGATGATCAGTGCATATTTTCCCAATGAATGCAAAGTAGTCCTGTAGAAATAGGAAGTCCCAGTATAAAAAAATAACATTTCCCAAATTTGGACACTTAATTTTTGAAATTAGACAAGAATAGTGTCTATAAAGGGTAGAGTTTCTAAAACCAGAGTTCATAACATACAGTTCCAAAAACCTGAAAATGTATACTAAATTTATTTATAAATAGGTGTATTTTTTTTTCTCTTGAGTCCATAGCTTTCTTCAGATTCCAAGTAGAACTCTAGTTCCAAAAGATAGTTAAAAGGCCTGAGGATCACATTTCTCTACATATTTGGGTTTACAGTCCTCCAGCAACACAGCCAAATATAAAGTGAAATATAAAGAGAATTTGGTAAGAAAAACAAAAAAGAGTCCATATTTGGAACAGCAACTTAAAAGTTAAATTGCACCATTTATATATCTATCTAAGTACAGACTCACCTCAAAAACAAGAGCAGTTCAAATTTTCTATCTCATCTGTATACTGGAAATGATAAAAATAATGTCTACCTCAAAAAGAAAGGCTTATTTAATTTTGAGATAGGGCATCATAAACAGTAATAAAGTAAATGAAAATGCATAATGCAAAGCAAAATAGTTGGTTTTGCAATTTTAAAAATAAAAAAATTTAATTACTTGCTCTACTAAATTAAAAGGAGATAATTCTTACAAATAATTTGAAAATGTTTTACCTCTTCTCAATAAAATAGGATAAACAAATTAATAGAAATTAACTTAAAAGACTATGTGTATTCATGTGTTTATTAAATTTTAAAATATTAATTAGATCATCACTGTTATATACAAACTTATTATTCTAGATTTTCTTTCAATTACTACAGTTCAATGCTAAGAGAAGTACAAATTAAATTCTCTCTATCTATTTTCAGTAACCTGCTTTTATGATACATACCAGTAAGCTATCTTTTTGTTGAAGTATCCTTTTCTCTGTTTCTATAGTAAAAACATACTCATTAATTATGAAACACTAATAAAAATGAATTCCAAATCTCAAGTTAAAATATATTCACAGAATCATTAATGATCACAATTTATTTCAGTGTCAAAGAATAACAAGAAGTGGTGCAAAATACTGAGAACTAGAAACACCTATCCACAATAAAAGAATATGAGCACAGTGATTATTTACCCTTCAAAACTATCTGAGGGTTCAATGATGGCTCTATGTTTGCTTATGACTTGAGGATGGGTTCCTAGTTCCAAGGCTGGCTGACACCAGCTTCCTGTGAACAACCAAAAATGTTAAAGTTGTAGTCCAGAAAAAATGGATCAGCAATATTCCTAAACAAATGAGATTCAACAAGCAGCAACATTCTAACCATCTTCCTTCTTCCAAGAATGGGCTGCTCCCAATTTAATAAGATATGCATGCTAAGGCAGTCAAATAGAGAAGGATCTAAGATAAGAAAAAGATCTAAATGTATTTGTAGTGATATGGTAGTAAAAACATATTACTTTAGATTAAAATCAGTATGTGTTACTATCCAAAAGTATTGCAATATATAATGTAATTTAAATGTCTAAAATTTACCAAAGGAAAATCCCTAAAATTAGGATGAGAGGCTACAGTGATACAATTTTTTAAAAACTGATTTAACTATTTCATCTAGTTTTTCAAATAAGCAGCTTACAACATTGCAACCTTACCATTCCAGTTTTCAAAGAAATAAATATCTTTGGAATATGTAATGCCTGAGATTTGGGAATGGTTAGGGAAGATAGTATTTATGAACAATGAACACACCAGCTTTTTCAATGAAGCAGTAAGTTTGTTCACCAGATTCTCAAATTGCAAGCTGTTTCTCTCAACTTCACCTAGACACCAAATCTTAAACGAATCCTTTCTCAACTACAAAAAAGGAAGAAGGAGAGACAGAGAAAGGATGAAAGAACACTACTAGCTTTTCCTTACATGAGACTGCTTTCAAATGCCAGCCCCTGCTAGACTTCTACTGGTCCTTTGTGGCAGAAGCCTCAATTCCATTCCAGCTACCCAAATCCACTCAGACTGCCCTACTTTACAGACAGTACTTTGCCACACTAAGTTAGGGAAGAAATGGAAATGAGGCCTTATCTGTGAGTGGTGGTTTTGCCCTCACAGAGGGAGAACAAATAATGTAAAATACAGGCTAAAAGGCAATGTAACTTTAAAATAATTTTCTAACTCTCCATGGACATAAAAGCAATGATAAGAGCTGCTAAGAGGTCATTTTAATATTTCAAAACCATAACAGAAAAATTGTATTTTTGAAGTTTATTAAGGTGGTAAAATCCGACGAGAAAATAAATTGATAAGGCTTTTGTGAAAATTAAATTGTCAACTTAGTCATACAGGATATCTCACGCTGTCAGTTACATTAACTTTAACACAGGGGGAAAAAATGGAAAAAAAGATGACTACTTGACCTATTATGTCCCAGAATCATAATGGGCACAATTTACTGGGCCTGAGGGTATAGCAAGGTGGTTGGGTGCATGCTTAGCATTATGTGAGACCCTAGGTTCAATTCCCCAGCACAACCCCCCAAAAATGAAAGAAAAAATTTAGTGGGAAATATTTCAAAACACTTGATCAGAAAAATAAAAAGTTGAATAGCTTTTAAAAGCCGCGATACATAAGTATAGATGAGTATGTGTATATAAGCAGAACAAGAGCTATCTTAATATTTAACTTAAACTCTTAATAAGACTTCCTTCTCCTTGGAATTTAAAAATATATATATACTTAAATGCTTAAATCTTTATTTACTAAAATATGTACTCAATATCATTCTCAAATAAATTTACAAAAGCTTCTGGAGGCAATGCTAACGGACTACCAGCACACATTTATTATTTTATTTGGATTTATTCAACATTCATGGATTATTGCATGATAAGACAAAATTAAAGATGTGAATGGGACTTTAAGGTTTCAAAAACACAAAATAATTTTTTGAAGGTTGAATCAATGCAGCTTTATAGAATTTGTTTCAATGATGTTCTGAGGTCCAGAAGAAGAAAATAAAAGAAGCCAACCATAAGCCAAATCCAATGCTGGGACTTGGATATGGTAGGTTAAATGTGGAGAGCTGAAGACAGAATTCCATGAAGCCACATCAGTCTCGGTGCCCCTTTTGAATGCCTCTTCAGTCTTTCTGCTGGCTCCCCCACCACAGTAATCGATGTGACTCCCCTCACTGCTGACATCACCGTGTTACAGGTAAAGTCACTAAAACATTAATTCTATGAAGGCAGAGACAGAACCATCTTTCACTAGTATGTCTCCAGTACATGGCAGATGGGCCACACAGATTAAGATCTCAGTAATTATGATGGTAGAAGAGGGAAGGAGAGAAAGGAGCACAGGGATACAGAAAATGCGCCTTGGAGATAACTACTGTCATCCCCCTATTCAAAGTGAGAAAACAGGCCTACAAAGGTTAGAAACTTGCCCGAAGTCAAATTCACATACCCAGCCTATAGAAGACGTTATTAACGTCAAACCATGATAAAGCACATGCAACAAAGAATCAGATATTCAGGTTTCTAATCCTGATTCTGCCATTAACACCTGTTGATTTAAAACAAAGAACTACTTCTCTGAGACTCTCATCAATTAAGTGGTGATTACAGTATCTGTTTAGTAAGGACAGTAGTATAAAATAAATGACAAATGGGAATTTCTAGATGTTGGACATTATTCAATAAGCACTGAAACTCTCCAACAATATCTGGGAGAGTTGTCAACTTTGACCAAGCACAGGGCTCTTTGACAGGGATAGCATAGGAAAATGATCCGACTTGATGTCGTCAAACTTAATTATTACTGGAAGGCTGGTTGCAGCATGTCACCCTCACCATCTGACATATTATAACACTCTGTCCTTAGCACAAAAGGGAAGGTGAATTAAAAATAGTTCATTGAATTTCCTTCTGAAGACATTTCACAAGTGGGGTTTCCTTTTAGAAATATAATTTCCTTTTTCTAATTTCATTTTAAAATAAGTCAGGAATCTGTAAAAAGTGTGGTATAAAGTTTGGGGATACAGCTCTATGGTAAAGTGCTTGCCTAGCATGCATGAGGCCCTGTATTCAATTCCTGGGACTGCAAAAGAAAAAAAAAGAAAGTCTGTTGTGAATATATAAAAGGCAAAAATCTATTTAATTGCTCTCCTTTTCAATTTTTTAAAATTCCTTTATACTCATTTCTTCATTTAGTTCTATTAAATATCAGTCTCAATTTCTAGATTAATAATTAGTTTCAAAGAATATAAATATACAAGCCAGAACTACACACCAGGCCTTCAATTCCATGTCAATTCCCTTTTCCATATAGTACAACCACTCTGAGGCATTTCTGTTAATAAAGAAAAGGAGGAAAAAGAAAGTAGGCCCTATGGATGGATTACTTTAGATAAGCTTACTCTTTACAACACATAGGTATACCATTAATCTCTAAGAATATTTTTAAAGTACATGCCCTTAGTACGTTTTGCTTATGTATTTGTTTAGGCAATCCTAGACAACAGATCTATCAAGACACTACACAGGCCTACTGCAATGGCACACACCTATAATCCCAATAGCTCAGGAAGCTGATGCAGAAGGATTGCAAGTTCAAAGCCAGCCTCAGCAATATAGTGAGGCCCTCAGCAATTTACTGAGACCCTGTTTCAAAATAAAAATGAAAAGGTTGGGAAGATGGCTCAATGGTTAAGCATCCCTGGGTTCAATCCTTGATACAAAAAAAAAAAAAAAGAAAGATATTACACAGGATTAAAATAAATGTGCAACTATGGATATGGACAAAGCAAGAAAAGCATTAACATTACCTAAAGAGAAAACTAATAATCATTCCCTTGGAAGGGAAGGAGAGTTGGTGTGACATATACCATATAAAAATAACTTTCAATATTGGTTGGTTCATGTTCTCCTCATTACTATGATGTACTGCCAGAACAAAAAGGCTCAAATTAAAGAATATAGGATTGGTTTTTAATGCCCCTTTCTCAGTTATTAGAACATGCTTATTAATGTTCTGGAGTGAAGTATGCTTTAAATCATTTAGATTTTTCTTGGCAATTTGAAGCCCTTATGGAAAAATGCAGCTGCCCCATTCATTCAAGACAGGCCACAGCTGCCTTTAAAAAAACACAAAGGAAGTTCCATCATCTTGAGCAATGGACAGGCCAATCAGTGTCTTAAATATACTGTCTGTACTTTTCCTGAATGCAGAAACTCAGAGATGGGTATTTTCCAGGCAGAAAGTCTGTTTATAATGCACAATACCAAACACCCTTTCAAAGCCAACATAAAAACAAAATAGACAACATTTGATATCAAATACTTTCATTTTTGTTGACAAAAAAAAGACCTTGCAAATATACCAACTTTAGTCTAAAAGGCTTTAAAGTATAGTCAAATGATTAACATTGGCTAAATCTCTTTAACATGTTTATTAATTAGAAATAATGAAGGGAAGCTTGGCAAAACTTCAGGGATTCCAAAAAAGTATAGACAACATATTTCAGAACAGAGATTGTTATTTATAATTGAAAATGGGAATGAAAAATGACGATCTGGAGAATTAAGAACAGGACTAGATAAGATATGAAGAGACAGGATTCATTTACACTAAGTTGACAGTTGGGACTGTGAGACCTGAGAAGATCTATGAAGGAGAAAATGTAAAGAAAGCACAAAAATCAGCTGGTGAAGATGTCAAATTCACTGATTAGCCATATCTACTACAAACATACAAAAATGGGAAATAATATTTAAACAGAAAAATAAAAATTACAGAATAAGAAACACTGTCAGGCAATCCTAACTACAAATAGAGAAAAATAAGCTTTTAGTTAAAATGTTCACATGCATCAGTTCTCAAAATTAATCTATAAATTCAAAGCAATTCCAATGAAAATCAAAATGAAATTTTTCATGCAAATTGACCAACTGATATCAAAATTTTTTGGAAGAGCAAGAATAGCTAAGATAATTTTAAATCAGTATGTACAGGGTACCCTGTTAGGTAAAGAGTGCTTATAAACCATAGTATTTAAGACAATGTGATACTGAAACAGAGATAAACAGGCCAATAGATCAGCTAAAATACCCAGCAACAGGCTCTCATACATATACACAGGAACTTAGCATGTGACCAAAGTAAAGTTAAAATTAAAAAGGAAAGAACAATGATAATACTCAATAGAAAAAAACTATATGTAAATGAATCCCAGCCTTACTCCACAAACAAAAATCAATTCCTACCAGATAAAAGTGTAGTGTTAAGAGAAAAATTTAAGTACTTTTAAAGGCAAAAAGAAAAGAAAATATTTGTGGTCTTCAAGTAAGAAAGGATCTTCTAAACTGGGCGGGGGTGGGGGGGGAATATGAAACATAAATAGAAAAAACTGAAAATCAACTATAGTAAATGTTAAAATTGTGTTCATCAAAAACACTATAAACCATGTTTTCATAAATGCCCTGTACTGAAAATACTTATTTGCAGCCCACATGAAAAAAGAATTCAGGTCCTGAACATACAGAAATGGCCAATAAATAAATGAAAAAAATATGAAGAACCTTACAGGGAAAAATTTCTTTTAAAGTCAACAATATAATTAGGCGTTTTAAAAGAAGAAACCAAAATGGCCATTAAATACATTAAAATAGTTCAACTTTATTTGAAGTCAAGGAAATGAAGCATAATAAAGCTATAGTGAGATTTATTTCAAAATCAAAACCTACAAAAAATTTAGAAACCTCATGATGTCAAGTAGTGAAAGAAAAGAGAGAGATGTCACCTCTAACACATGCTTGGGTAATGGTCTGTGGATCAGGGAAGAAGGGAAGCTATCAATACTTTCAGAGCACAGTCTGGCAATGTCTTATAAAGATATGCATGCCCTTAGCTCCAGTAATTCTGCTTGCTCTGTAATATATCCTAGAAAAAAAAATCAATCACAATTATTAAAAGATTAGTCAGGACTATTCATTGCTGTACATAAATTTTATATTTTATATAACAAATACTTGCATAGTAATTACTACATGCCAGGTACTGTTCTGAATTCTTAATAAATATTAACTCATCCAGTCCTCCTAACAACTCCATGAGTTAACTAATATTGTTATTATCTATTTACTTTTTATTTCATTTTGTTATGTTTTATTTCATTTATATGTTAATCATTCTCCTTTGTTTCTGACAGAGTCTCCTCACAGAACCATGAATGTCCTACTTTTACTTCTTATTTCCTCTGTTCATCATGTTAATGAGATCAGTATCTAACAGTTTTAGAATCTTCAGTACAACCTACATCCAACCATATATATGTCCTAGCCTATCTCTCCTCAGTAGTTTATTAAGATCCACACTACATCCTACAGAATGGGAAGAAATAGCTGCAAAACATATGTCTGGCAGGGGGTTAATTTCCAAAATACATAAGCAACTCCTAAGTAAAACAAAACAAAAAAACTAATAACCTGAGTTTTTAAATGGGGTAAGGTCTTAAAGAGATATTTTTCCAAAGAAGACATACCAAGGGTGAACAAATAAAGAAAAAAGACTTAACATCATTAATCATCAGGGAAATTGTGATCACAAGAAGATACCACTTCCACACCTGTTGGATAGCTTTAAAAAATAAATAAATAAATAAATAACAACATAGGTTGATGAGGATGTGGAGAAATTGGAACCCTTGATCCTTCAAATTAAAATCACCTCTCTTAACACTCAGTCTTTTTCATTTCTTGACAAGAAAAATGCTATTTATTCTAGTACTCTGGGAAATTGAAAATTCTGCGCACTGCTACAGGGAAACTGGCCTGGAAGCTCCTGCCAACTCTGACCCTGGATCAATGTCTCAGAAACGTATTCACTACGAGGAGGCACTCAGCTTTGGAAGCTCTGGGTCATGAGCTTTTATTTAAATTCCTTAAGAGAGTGTGACATAATGGTTAAGAGCAGAGACTTAGAACTTGAATGGCCCTGGCTGAATCCTTGCTTGGCCACTCATGGGTAGTGAAGAGGGGGCACATTACTTAATCATGCCATGACTTGGTTTCCTGACTTATAACATGGAGAAATAATACCAGTATGAACTCCATCCAGTTATTAAAAGCATTAAAAGAAAGAACCAAACAAAAGCACTTAGAACTGTTTCTGGCACTCAGGGGACATCCACTAAACACTTGCCACTTCTCCATTATTGAAATTACTTGCATATCAAAAGCAAATTTTTAAAGAATGTTTCTTCTTTGGGAGGAGGAGTACTCCTGCTGCTCACAAAAGGTGAAGTGAGATGACCTTTTTCTCCCCAATTGAAATATAGGTGTGGATCTTTGATCTTTCAATATAAAATGCCAAGTATTCAATTATGTCTTTTCATGACCAATATTACTTTTCTAACACAGCAACACCAAACATAGTAACCACATTTCAATCCCTAACCCTGAGTCTTTTATCTGCTCTCCTCTTTTTCTCAAGAATTTTTTTAATATATAAGAATTAATAATTTAAGACAGTGGTTCTGAAACAGTTCCTGTCAAAACACATGCATGCACACATATACACATATCTACACTGCAAGCTCACTTCTACAAGCAAGAGCTCACTCCTATCTCTTAAATCTATTAAGATGCCTTAGTAAGAATAGATGGCCTCAAAGCCTGGCGCACATCTGTAGTTACAAAAATTTGGGAGGCTGAGGCAGGAGGATCACAAGTTTGAGGCCAGCTTCAGCAGCTTAGAGAGATTCCAAGCAACTTAGCTAAATCCTGTCTCAAATTTTTAAAAAAATTAAAAGGGCTGGGGATGTGGCTCAGTGGTAAAATGTCCCTGGGTTCAATTCTCAGTACCCAAAAACAAAAACAAAATTAAAAAGAATAGCCTCAACTTTAAATACACCAATTAACCCTCTATTTTTCATAATTAACTAAATTCAAGTTGTCCTTGAGTAGACAGAACAAAACTCTGCATTATTTAAGATCCAAATAGACATTATTCAATAGAATATTTTAAGGGTTTTTGTTTTGTTTTTACCAACCATACATCATCTTGATTTAAACACTCTTGTAAAGATAGTAACAATACATTGGGAGCAGTGTCCCTTTGTAAGCCATCCTGGCATACTTATCACTGGGCATGCTCTGCCTCTGCTGACCACAACCTCCTGTGCATCTTTTTGCTAAATGAGACCAATGTGGCCCAAGGTATTTGTGGGCTAAGCATCTCTGCACCCAGGATATGTATAACCCAGAAAGTTCAGGATGATAAAACCAACCATAGCTATTGTTATACACCACCTTCCAAGTTCTTATTTTTCATTTATACTCCTTCCTAAAATTAATCTGCTTAAGAATATGTGTCACACATATTCCCCCCCCAAAAAAAAAGGAAGGAAGGAAGGAAAGAAAGAAAAAAAGAAGGAAGGTAGGTAGGTAGGTAGGGAGGGAGGGAGGGAGGGAGGGAGAAACTTTTCCACCATAAAGCTTTCTAGGGTACATGGCTTCAAGGTAAAATACAGAGACAATCTGAATATTAGTGAGGTCAACTTGAGAAAGTAAAATCAGAAAAAAAATCATACTCTAAAGTTTGACTAACCAATTATTTTGCAATTCAAGTGATTTCCAATTCTCTGCTATAAACAAAATGGAAGGAGGCAACAAACCAAGAATTGGGTGTTTCTTTTTCTTTTTGAGTTTCTAGGGATGGAGCCCAGGCCTGCATGCATATGCTCTACCACTGACCTACACACCCAGCCCTGATAGCTTATCTTTTATATATATATATATATATATATATATATATATATATATATATATATATATATATATTAGTTGCTAGGGACAATACAATGATCTTGACATCATACATTTGATTCAAACGGGGTATGAATTCTTATTTTTCCACGTGTACAGATTGCAGGATCACATTGGTTATACAGCCATGTTTATACATACAGCAATACTAGTGTCTGTTGTATTCTGCTGCCCTTCCTATCCCCCCACCCGTCCCCTCCCATCACCTCTCTCTACTGATAGCTTATCTTTAAAAGTGATTTTTGATAACAGATTGTCAGATGGCTTGGAGCATGTGACATGGAAGCAGGTCAAAGAACTGAATGACACTGTCCTAATGAAACTACTGTCATCACCATTTATTATTCATGTGAACCAGGTTTCTCAAGATTATAGCTATAAAAACAAAAATAACAGTTGCTGAACTCTATTTTATTCTGGTAACAATATTTGAACAAGGAGACATTAAAAAAAGGTCTCATCCATCTTTTTACAAAATGCATTTCAACAAAATATTTTTAGAAAAATAGTATTTATCAACATTTTTAAATGCATTTGTGTTTCTGGGATAAATTTTGTGCTGCTAATAATTGTAATGGGATCTTAATCCAGCAGAAAATTTCTTATCATTTAAAGTCTGAGGACATAGAAAAATTTTAAATAGCTATTTTAAATATATATACATGTTTTTATTACCAAAAAGCATGATACAGTGATCAACTAAAAAATATATAAGCACAAAACTGCATTTCATTATGATGTAATCTTTTGCAGGGAGGAGAAGGAATATAGGACTAAAGAGATAAGGGCAATGTTGAAAAATTTGGCTGATAACAATCTTGCTATACTTTTAAATGGCTGGCCAGAGGTCTTAAATTATTATGTCATTTTAATTTTATCAGGCATATTTAATAGAATAATATAATGGCATCAACTTTAAAAGACAACAGTCATCCTAAACAAGAAATCACATCATTTGCAACAGTTTAAATTATAGGCATCAACTTTAAAAGACAACAGTCATCCTAAACAAGAAATCACATCATTTGCAACAGTTTAAATTATAGATAAAAAATAAAATATAGAGACAAATATTTTTTCAAAATTCTTTTAGGAGATACAAAGACCACTAGCTTTAGAAGCACATGTAAATGTTGTACCCAAATGTAGACACACAATCCATAGCTAAGGGGTCTGGACCATTATGTCTCCTATACCCACTCCTACTCCCAGTCTTTGAGTTTTTCATTTGTTTGTTTTGTTCTTTTGGGGGGCCATGGTGTGGAGCTTCTTACTTTCTAAGGAAATGTGCATTAAAAATAATGTGGCTGGACATGGTTACATGCCTGCAGTCCCAGTTACTGAGAAAGCTGAGGCATGAGGATCTCTTGAGTTCAGAAGTTCAAAGCCAGCCGAAGCAACGTAGCAAGATCTCATTTCAAAAAAAATCAAAACACACCAACCTAACTTGAAACAAAGAAATTAAATGCAAAAACTAAAGATCCAAGGTAGATAATATTAATGGCATATTAATTGTAATATAGATAAATTCAACTAATAATGCAATAATTCCCATTTTCTTGTTTAATACAGTAAGTTTCATGAGATATCATGAATTTCAAAAGTCCACATAATTTATAATATGGACTTTTTTTTCAAAATTTTAATAAAGGTAAATGAACACATTTACAAGATAGAAAAGTAGACTTGAACTGAAAACTGAAAAACGTCTTTGTTAAGAAGACTCAACATCAAAAACTGTCAGTTCTAAGTTAATTTATTAATTTTCAGTAATTCTCCCAAAACACCATTTTTTATCTGGACTTTACACAAGTCAGTTTTGAAGTTCATTTAGAAGAGCAAACATAATAAGCCAAGAAATCTCTGCAAAAGAAGACGGGATATTAAAACATAAAGTTTGTAACGTTGAAATAGGCTGGTATTGACACATTTGTAGGCAGAAAAAGCAAGCAAAATATAAAGTCCAGAATTACTTCCAATTACAAATGCAAATTTAATATTTGATAAAGACGGGCTCACATTTGGGAATAACGAGACAGAATATAACATTAGATCCATTCCTCACACCACACACTAAGATAAATTCCAAATGAATCAGAAACTTAAATATAAAAAGTGAACCACACAAGTACTAGAATATAACCTGGATGAATTTCTCTCTAAACAAGAAATGGAATTTTTTAAAAATTATGATCCAAAATCAAAAAGTAAAAGCATCAAGATAGACAGATAAATTGAACTATTAAATATAAAAAAGGTACATGGCAAAAGGAATCACTGCAAAATACAATGAGAAAGGACAAGTGGAAAAAATATTTATGATTTACATTACAGATAAAGGGAGTATCTATTATATACACATAATTTGTTATTTTAAAAGAGGGATAAAAGGACCAATAATGTACAGAAAAATGGGCTAGTGAATTAATAAAATATTAATTAAACAAAAAAGATGGGAGAATATGTAAAAATTGTTCTTGATCATAAGAAAAATAAATAACCTCATTTTTTCCTTATTAGAGAAATGAAAATTAAAACTACACTCAGATGTGCTTATTTTACTCATTAAATTGACAAAAATATTGTTTGCTGACATACTCTATGGGCAAAGCTGTGAGAAACAAGCATTCTCATCCACTAGTGGGAAAGCAAAATAGTACAGCCTCTGTGAAGAGGAATTTGGCAATCATCAGCAAAATGATATATTCATTTGCCCTTTCACCCAACAATCTCATTTCATACATTCATCTCAAATATACACTGGCAAAAACATGAAAAGACAAACAAACATTTGCAAAACAAAATAACAGAGCAAAACATAGAAAGACAAGGAAACTCGTGGCAGGACTATTAATAATAGCAAAAAATTAATAACAATCCAAATGCCCAGATGACAAGCCAAGTAAATTTATGGTACATTCACACAATGGCATTCTCAGCAGCTGTGAGGTAATCTCGAGGATATATTGTTAAGTAAAAAAAAAAGTAGCAAGTGAAATGTGGATAGTATGGTACTATTAAGGGGTAATGTATACAAAAAAAAAAGTCTATTAAGAATAGTGAAAAGATCAAATCAAAAACTAAAAATGATTAATCAAAGGGGAAAGGTTGAAGAAAAAATAATTTACATAACTACAAAGTAAAATTTTTAAAGTAGGAATTCTTATAAACCAAAAATAAAATGAAAAGACAAACCATAACGTGCAATCAGTTGGGGACCTAGCTCTACAGAGAAGGACTATGCCAAATGACTTTAAAACAAATAATTTGTGTATTCCACGTCAGATATATGCAAAGACAAAAGAATTGGGAAGCAAAATCCATACTAACCATACTGTTGGTATTGTTATTTTGAGATGGTTGAAAATTCACTATGTGACAGATCAAGAGAAGTTATTTGATATTCTAGAGCTCTCACAACTGGAGGACTGGAGAAATATGATTCTTGAAGATTAAGAAAAGAAGATACACGTGTAAAACAGAAGGAAACCAGTGAGTGAACTCCTGATGTTGAAAAATTCCTCTATGACGTTTTGTTGAAAACTTCCTCTCTATGAAAAGATAACTAGTGAATGTAATGGATTTACTGTTTATTGAAGCATTTTAGCTAATAAAAGAAAATGAATTATACATTTAGAAAAGAAGAACAATTTTAGAATGAAGATATCCCCACTTTGTACCACCCAAGAATTAGGGGAACTGAATTTTTCAATAGTGACCAAGATCACAAGAGATAGCCAGGCATTTGTTATTTTGCTTTCACCTGAAAGAAATTTAAGAAGTAAAGACAAAAAAAAAAATTCCAAATATCTGAATCTAATAGAGCTTCTTAACCTAACTACCAATTTACAGAAAACACCAAGAATAAGTACATTCAGTAGCACCACAGGGATACAATTGGCAAAGGACTTAGTTTCTTGGACAATATTGCCAAAAAAATAAGAACCAGAAAAGGGAAAGCCAATAGAATAAAAAGGGTCTCAGGATACCTATCAACCAGGTACAATGTGAACCTTTTCAGGATACTACTTCAAACAAAATTTTTTTAAAATATTATAAGATAATTGGAAACTTGAATGGGTTATTTGATAAATCCCAAATTCAGAATGATATTTAAAAAATTATCATGGAAATGTTAGGTGTGATTGAAGTTTTAAGCACTATTTGAAAATTTGGGCATTACGGTTAGGTTAGATTCAGAGGGATTGTTTTTGTTTTTAATTTTTATCTCTCAGAGATATAAGTGAAATTATTCAGGACTGAAATGTTTTAAGGACTTTGATTTGCTTCAAAATAACACAACAGAGAAGGAAATGGGTAGATATAAGATAATAGATAAAAGCAGATGAGCACAGGATCTATCATCTTTATGATTGGGTAATGCGTAGTCCATTCCACTACTTCACTTAGATTTGTATATGTGTAAAATTTTCCACAATGAGCAAGTAATCAAAGTTTTTGGGTTCTACCTCCAAATAGTACATTTATTTTTGAGGAACATTTCCTGGTTATGAGCTTTTTCAGAACTATGGGGCTACAGCAAAGAAAAGGAAAGAAGTTCTGTCTTTATTGTGAAATATTTTTTAAATGCCAAGAAGTATAATAATAGAACAGCTATGTATCTACTACTTCGTATAATATATAGAAATATAATGTTTCCTCAATTAATGTCTCCTCCTCTGTCCACTTCTTTCTGCCCCCTCCAAAGTTGTAAGCATCACTGTTTTGAATTTAGTGATGCCCAGTCCCACACATGGCAGCTGGTCTTCAAAGACAATGCTCCAATGAACACCTCCAGGTGTTCCTGGCCTTGTGCAGGCTCCTCCTAATGCATCAGGACCAACTCTGACACTTGCTTTTGATCAAGAGAAATTTGGAGGAACAGCTGACTATGTGACTTCTAAGGCCAAGACATGAGAAGACCTGAAACGTCCACCTGGGCATCTGGGCACATTTGCTCCTAGGTCATTCCTTTTGGAGCTTAGCTGCCACATGGTGAGCAGCCCAGACCACATGGAGTATCAGTGCTCTCAACCCTTACACCTATTGTCTCTCCAAAAGTGAATTCTGAATCACCAAATAAGTATAAACTTAATGATACACCACCGGTAATATCAAAATCCAATAGGCTGTTATGCCTCCAAGAAATTTCAAATCAATATTCTAGGTATATCAAGTATAGTACTTTCTTATTTACATCAATATAATTTCTCCTTTTACACTATCTTTATTTAATGCCAGCTGAACTGAAAAAAAAAAAAATCAGCCCTACAGTGCCCTTTAATCAATGCTGACTGAATGCTTAGCCTGGCATAATATCAGCAATCAACATGTGCCTAAATACAGAAAGAAGTTTAGTGTAATCACACAAGATAAAAGTATAAAAAAAAAAAACAGCTTTTAGAGTAAAAAGTCTTTATCCTGAAACTCAAAAGAGAAAATCACCCCCAGAAAAGCAATAGCTAATGGTGGTGAAGAGAAGTTAGTTAGAAAAACGGAAAATATTTTAAAAATATGGTCCTCCTGACCTTTTCCAACAACAACAAAAAACCTCTATGAAGAGGAAGTATAAAGGCCATTTGAGGATATGAGTGTGAATGAAAGAAGGAATCCAGATGTGTGACAGAGTTGTAGTTCCACTCAAATTTCAAATTCCTTTTAATTTAGCAGGGGGTCAGCTGATAATTTCCTTTTAACAATACCAAGCCACCATAATGGACTTGGCAACATATTTTATTAATAGACCTCCTAGTAATCCAATACAAAGAGTTGAAGAATAATCATTTTTGAAAGTCAGAACCAGATCACAGGTTGTATGTTAGAGTTCTGCACTTATATAGTTGGTAAAATAAAACTTGTTTAAGGCAAATGCTTTTAACCTCACTTAGGAAAACAGAAGCTAACCCACTCATTCAGGAACAAAGAATAGCTTTCCTAAAAAAGCTAAAAACCAATGAATTATGAACTTTCAAGATCTGTCATGCATATCATTATATGAAACATTATCTCCAATGCTTGATTGTTTCTTCAATATTCCACATTGCCATCTAAGAATTTAATCAGGTCTGATTTTTACAAGACAATAAGTCTTTTGCCTCCCTTAGGTTTTAAACTAGAAAATTCTTTTTTCTAAAAATGTCTTAGATTCTTTTTATACTTTTTGATACATATCCAGAGAAAATAACACAAGACATTTTAGTTTTATAAAACCATTGTCTTAGATAGAGAATGATGATAATAAAAATATTGAACACCTCATACTATTTCCACTATATGATTGTTTAAGATATTATTAACACTTAAGTCCCTCAATGTCCCCATGAAATAAAGTATACTATTACTATTATCCTTAATTTAGGATATAGAAAATTCTAGCATGTAGGAAATAGAGGGTCTGGGATACAATGATACCAACTCTGGAATTGTTTCCCAAGTCTGCGCCCTTAATTAACCATGACAAGTTATGAATCCCCACTCCTTTCAATCTTTACAATGACAAATGCAGTAAATTGTTATCCCAATTTTATAGGTAAGCAAGCTGCTGTATAAAGAGATAATTTCCTTGCCATTGCATAACTACTGAAATAGGAACTGGGGAATACAGAAAAAGAAAGATATGGCTCATCTCAAAAGAAAAGCTCCCCATAAACCATTGGAATGCATGAAATGCCCATGAACTGTTGGAATGCAAAACAAGCAACTCAACGCAGTCCAAGCCCTTGGCCCATGTCCTTGCCTGAAAAAGTAACACGATATGAGGGCAATGCGCAAGTGCTGGAAAAACTGGTGCAAAACCACATTAACTTCACCCTGCTTCTACCTCTAGTGCAGATGCTAGGACTGTTCCTCTAAGTATCAACAACCCAGGGCAAATGCTTGCTCTTTTCACTATGGAGACCCCTACATTCTCCCTTGAATGTCTATTCCTTGCTTTACACCAGAAACTCTTCTCATCCATGTTTTCCCTTGACTATGTCTTTGCTTCCTTATTCTGTCTGTGCCTCTAAGTGATGTGTTCTTAAATTCATTTCCGGGGTAGAAATATAGCTCAGTTGGTAGAGCACTTGTCTCACATCCACAAGGTCCTGGGTTAAATCACCAGTGCCACAAAAAAAAAAAAAAAAAAAAAAATCATTTCTGCAATGTTTGTCAAGAACTCCTCTCATCTTGAATTAAGGTTCCCCCTCCAGAAACTCCTCCTCAGACCTCCCCCAGTGACACTGCTCTAAAACTACATAGGTGAAGAAAGTTTGCAGGGGTGAAGTTCCCACTATTCCAAGAAAGTCTGAGGCCAATGCAGCCAAGATCACAAGGAAATTGAGTAAACCTTCCAGTGCTTTTAGTTACTTGCCTAATTTATCACCAGTTCTAGAGGTCACTTCACTAAGCAACAGACTCCTAAGAACTTTTTTGATGTTAATATCTTTGACACCTGGGTTACAATAGCAATGGTTGAATAAGTTGCTTTTCAGGAACTCAGAGAAGGTTCAAATCTGTTGGAACCACCAGTTCTTTACTTAGGCCTGAGCAAGTGTTCCATGGGTGACCTCTTGATATCAGAGGCCCCCAAACTCCACCCTCACAGCATGCTACACTGACAAGTTCTAAACAGAAGTCCATCAAGGAGCCAGGAAATTTGATTATGTGTGCTCAGACCACAGATTTCTTCATTTTTCCTTAACTTCAATCACCTTTTCCCAAGCCTTAAACATATATATATATATATCCCTACCCTTATCCTCAGGAAGGCAGATTTGAGATTGAGACTTGGGTCTCCCATCTCCTCATGCTTGGCCAACTCATGACCCTCATCTTTCTGGTGACAGACACACTATGCAACAGGCTAAATGGGCCTGGTTCAGCAGCCTCTTGTGAGTTACAAAAATGGGATTGCTGTTGTTGTGGTTATACTTTTCTGTACCTTCCACATATTCCCTGTTTAATCACTTTTGAAAATGTTTGTGACTGAGGGGAAGAAATAGAGTAATTCTTGTGTTACAGGAATTCAAGCACTGGTCTAATCTGTAGCAATAAATGACTATCTCCCCTAGGTACACCCTCCATCCTCTTTGTCCTGGTAATTTTAGGTGGAGCAATATTAGCAGTGAAGACTACTAATGCCAAACAATATAAGGACATTAAATTTTTATTAAAATAATGGTTTCATTTAAAGACTGTTTCTTGATACTTATCTGGACAGGTAGGAACTTATGTTGAATACATGGAACAACAATGTAGCACCCAAGAGAAAGAAGGAGGACCTCTGGGGTAGGTTAATCCAAAAGTGAAATCTCACAAAGCCATTTTTATTTTATTTTTTTTTGAGAATTTTTTAATATTTATTTTTTAGTTTTCGGCAGACACAACATCTTTGTATGTGGTGCTGAGGATTGAACCCTGGCAGCACGCATGCCAGGCGAGCGTGCTACCGCTTGAGCCACATCCCCAGCCCACAAAGCCATTTTTAAAACTCTGTCCCTACGTGTAATAAAATGTCTGAATTTTAATGATAACGATAACGACCATTTACTAAATAATCGTTATCAGTATATGTGCCACTCTTGGTGCTAGGGGTTTCGTAAATGTGATAAATGTATACTGCTTCATTTTACAAATGAATTTTCAGGTGAGCAATTTCCCCCAAGTCAATCCACAGAAGGAAAAAGGCTCACAAATGCTGAATTGCTTAGGGAGAAAATAATTCCCTTTTCAATATTCTTTGAGTCTTTATTATATCCAAGAAAAACTTAGTTTAGTTTGGAGACTTTACCCCTTATTCAACAAGAGCCAATGTTACCTTTTAAAAAAAAGAGGAAGCTCAAACACTTGGGAAAGCAATGCTATCTACTTGAATTTTTGTAACATTGTGTTATTTCCATCTTGATTTTCATGTTTACCATTTCAGCAAAGCCATGTGTTTTTCAATTTGCAAAAGCAATGTGATCATTCCTTTCCACACACACACACAAAAAACTTATATTTGTAAGATGTTAGTTGATTTTAATATACTGCAAAACATCAAGAAATTGACACTTCAATGACTAAGTTATGAAAACAAAAAAAATAAAACCACACCAAGCTGTCTCTCCATTTAAAGAATTTTTCATCTCACACAAGAGTAGGTATATGTGTTCAGTAAACATTTTTTTTTTCATGTGCTACACTGTAACAAGCATGGGATTCTACCCAATAAATATTTTTCTAAAATAGATATTAAAATTCAATTAATATGTAGTCTTACTAATTAGTAAGTAATGCTAAAGACTAAAAACATAACTTGAAGACATTTAGCAAACATCAGAACCAGACTCAGATATGACAGAAATGTCAGAATTATTACACTGGAAATTTCAAACAACTATGGTGAATATACCAGAGCCAAGTGTCAGTAGAAATTTCCCCAAATGACAAAAGAATGGAAAAAATGGGACAGAATGTGGCAAGCCAGCCATGGGCTGGGTGTGTGTGAACTATGAGCATGAGCACATGAGGGGACTGGACTAACACTGCCTCTCTGTTTGGGCTGGTGACATCTTGTGTCTTTTTCCCTCCCTCTGCCTATGATCCCACACAGCCCATGAGATGGGCATGGCCTTCCAAGATGTCAGTCAATCTGCTGACCTCAAGACATCATGAAGCTAGACTCAACCCCTAGAAACCTGACCCCCACCTTGGGGTGGAACTTTCTTGAGTATCTTCCCCTCAATAAAAAGGGGCTTCAGAACTTCCTCTTCCTCTTTTTTGTCTGCCTCCCTTGTGGGAACTGAAGGAGAGAGGCCATTGCTGAAGAATCTGAAGAAAAAGGTATTTTCTCTGTCTTGGTATGATTGTTTCACGCCAACCCAGTTCACCTGGAGTGACCCTGAATGACCTAGTCTTGTGTCTGACAACAGAATATTTAATATGTGTGGGACAATTACAAAAGGTGTAATATATGTATAATGGTAATGCCAGGAGAATAAAGAGAAAAGAACAAAAGAAATATTGGAAGAAATAATATCTAATAACCTCCCAAACTTAACAAACTATAAATCCAGGAAGCTCAGGAAACACCCTCAGGATAAATATCAAAATATTTATACTAAATCATATATTAAAACTTCAGAATGTCAAAAATGAACAGAAAAATCTTGAAAGAAGCCGGAGGAAATAAACACCTTACCTATAAAGGAACAAGGATTAGAATTATATCACATTTCTCTTCAGAAACCACACAAACAAGAAAGAAATGACACAAAAGATTTAAAGTGTTAAAAGAAAAAACCCATCAACCTACAATTTTGTTGCCAACAATATTATTCTTCAAAAGATATGAGAAATAAAGACTTTCTCAGACAAATAAGAATTGAGAAAATTTGTCACTGGTAGACCTGCCATGCAAGAAATTTTAAAAGTTCTTTGGAGAGAAGGAAAATGATACAGGTATGTGTGTTAGTCAGTTTTCTATCACTACAACAAAATACCAGAGATCATTAACATATAAAGAGAAAGGGTTTATTTTGATACAATTTTGGAGGTTCTAGTCTGTGATGGATTGGCCCTTTGTTTAGGGCCTCTGGTGAGGCAGACATCAAGACATAAGTGTGATGGAACAAAACTACTCACCTCATCACCAGGAAGCAAAAAAAAAAAAAAAAAAAACAAGGAGGAGAAGTGGTCCCACAGTCCTTTACAAGAGCATACCCATCATGACCTAAACATGTCCCACTAGGCCACACCTCTTTGAGGCTCTACCATTTCCCAACTGTGCCACCCTGGGGAACAAGAAGCTAACATATGAACTTTTGTGGGACATTTCATGTCCAAACTATGGCAGTATAAAAAAAAAAAAAAAAACTTGCAGCTACATTAAGAAAGAATATTAGAGAAGGAATAAATTAAGGTAAAATAAAATCCTTTTTTATTCTTAACTGATCTTACAGGATTTTGTTCAAAAATAACTCTTGTTTTCAATGAAAGTAGTGACAATATATTCAGTGACTGCAGCTTATAATCAGTTTGTTCTGTCAGTCTATCAGTAACTGACAGATCCAGCAGGATAAATGAAATAAATGACAGTACTATTGTCAGGGAGGCAGGTAGGAATTGTCATTCTCTATTATAAGGCATTTGCATCACCTGTGTAATGGTGCAGTATTATTTGAAAATAAATCTAGGTTTCTTGTAAACTGATATTGCAAACTCTAGGGAAACCACTAAAATCAATTTTTTAAGGAGTATAATGTATAAGCTAAAAGAGAAAATGGAATCACACAAAATGCTTAATTAATACCAGAAAAGAAACACAGAATAAAGGCAGCAGACAAAAAATAATTAAAAATATGGTAGATAGTAACCACACTATGTAATTACTTTAAATATGGCGGGTCTAAAAGTACAAATTAAAAGAAACAAACTATCAGAATGAATTAAAAAAGAAAACCCACCTATACGTTGTCTACAAGAAACTCACTTTAAATATAAGGAAACACCTAGATTACATGTAAAGGAATGGAAAAAAAATATAACATGCCAACATGAATCAAATGAAAGGTGATGTAGCTATTGTATTGCATACAGTCAGTGAAAACACTGACTTCAGAGAAAACAAAAATATCATGGATCAAGAGGAACGCTATATATTGATAAAAAGTCAATATTCCAAAATGAGAGAAGACTCACTAATGTGTATGGGTCTAATCATGGAACATCATAATATATGAGGCAACAACAACAACAACAACAACAAAAACTATAAGGAGAAATGACTGAATCCACTGTTATAGCAGAGAATTCAACACCTTTGGGGGGTTGGGGGGCAGGGATCCTGGGAATTGAACTCAGGGGCATTCCACCACTGAGCCACATCCCCAGTCCTACTTGTTATATTTTATTTAGAGACAGGGTCTCACTGAGTTGCTTAGTGTCTTGCTTTTGCTGATATTGGCTTTGAACTCTCAGTCCTCCTACCTCAGCCTCCCAAACCACTGGGATACTGGGATTACTGCACCCAGCTTCAACACCTTTTTAATCAATAATATAGATCCAGCAGACAGGAAATCAGTAAGGACATAGTTAAACTAAAAAAACGAATTATTGGGTCTTTGTTCATTTGTTTGTTTTTCAGTGCTTGGGACTGAACCAAGGCCTGGTGCATACTAGACAAACTGAGCTATATCCTCAGCCCAAGCAACTGTATCTAATTGACATTTATGGAACACTTTACCTAACAACAGCAAAATACACATCTTTCTCAAGCTCCCCAGATAGACCATTTTCTGAATCATCATATCTTAAAATTTTTAAACAATAAAAATCATACAAAGTATACTCTCAGACCACAATGGAATTAAATTAGAAAGTATTAACTAAAAGATAACTGGAAATCTCAACATAACTGGATATTAATGCACTTCTAAATAAGACATAGTCAAAGAAGAAACCTCAAGAGAAATTAAAATTATTTTTGAACTAAGTGAAAATGAAACTTCTCAAAATGTATTGGATACAGTAAAAATACTGCTTAGAGGGAAATTTATAGTATTGAAGACATAATACAAAAAGATCAAAAAATTAAAATCAATAATCTAGGCTCCCACCTTAGGAAACTGAACAAATAAGAGCAATGTAAGTCTAAAACTAGCAGAAGAAATGAAATAATAAAAGAACAAAAATCAATGAGATTGAATGTAGGAAATTGATAGAGAAAGTCAGGCTGGGGGATGGGTTGGTGGTAGAACACTTCCCTAGCATGCATGAGGCCTCAAGTTCAATCCCCAGCATCACACAGAAAGAGAGAGAGAGGAGAAAGTTACCAAAACCAAAAGCTATGTTGTAGAAAAGATCAGTAGAATTGATAAAGCTTTGGCCAGGCTAATCAAGACGGAAAAGACATAAATACTCATAGTAAAGAGGGACCATTTCATGAATATTAAAAGAATAATAAAATATGAACAGCTGTATGCTAATAATTTTTTTTTTTATTTTTTTAAAGAGAGAGAGAGAGAGAGAGAAAGAGGGAGAGAGAGAATTTTAATATTTATTTTTTAGTTTTCGGTGGACACAACATTTTTGTTGGTATGTGGTACTGAGGATCGAACCCGGGCCGAACGCATGCCAGGAGAGAGCGCTACCACTTGAGCCACATCCCCAGCCGCCAATAAATTTTATAACCTAGTTGAAGCTAATCAGTTCTAACAAAGACATCTGAAATCTACTAAAACTCACACAAAGAGAAGGACATAAGTCAAAGAATCCTATACCTATTAAAGAAACTGAATCAATAATTAATAACCTTCATTAATCACCAGTACTAGATGAGTTCATTGGTGACTTCAATCAAACATCTCAGAAGGACATGATACTAATTTTCTACAATATCTTCCTGAAAATAGAAGCATAGGCACTGTTTCTTAACTCATTGTATGAGACCAGCATTACCCTTATACCAAAACTAGGCAAAGACATTAAAAGAAAGAAAAACTACAAACCAGCATCTCTCATGAATACAGATGCAAAAATTCTAAAAAAATTTAGCAAATCCAATCCAAAGAAGAAAATTTTCCATCTGAACCAAGTGAAATTTATTCCAATATGCAACACTAGCTTGACATTAAAAAGTCAATGAGCCAGGCACAGAGGCACACACCTGTAATTCCAGTGGCTCTGGAGGCTGAGGCAAGAGCCCTCCAAGTTAGAAACCTGACTTTGCAATTTAGTGAGGCCCCAAGCAACTTAGCAAAACACTGTCTCCAAATGAAAAATAAAAAGGGCTGGGGATATAGCTCAGTCATTAAGCACCCCTGAATTCAATCCCAGGCCAAAAAAAAAAAAAAGTCAATGAGATCTATCACATCAATAGTGTAAAGAAAAGTCATGAAAAAAATCTTATCATTATCAATAGATGCAGAAAAGGCATTTGACAAAATCCATCACCAAATCATGATAAAAATTTCCAGGAGAACTACTAAAAAAATAATAATACAGCTAATAGTTTATTTTTGTTTTTTGGTTTTTTGTAGAGGGGATTCAACCCAGGGGTGCTTAACCACTGAGCCATATCACTAACCCTTTTTATATTTTATTTAGGAACAGGGTCACACAAAGTTACTTAGGGCCTCGCTAAATTGCTGAAGCTGGCTTTGAACTGATAACCCTCCTGCCTCAGCCTCCCAAGCCACTGGGATTACAGGCTTGTGCCATGCACGACCAGCTACAGCTAATATTATTCTTAATGGTGAGAACTTTCATCTTAATATCAAGAACAAGGCAAAGATGTCTTCTCTCAACACTCCTATTATTGGAATTCATAGCCACTGTCTTTGTTCATAGATGACATGATTACGACGTAGAGAATAACAAGGAATGGAACCCCCTACCTCCCCCAAAAAAACTCCCAGAAATATTAGGCAATTATAGCAAGATTACAGTATACAAGGTTATTACCTCAATTGCTTTCCCATGTGCCAACAATCAACAACTGGAATTTGAAGTTAAAATGCAACACCCCATATAACACAGGAGGAGGAAGAGGAACAGGGAAGAAGAAAAGGAGAAGGAGGAGGAGGAAGAGGGAGAGCAGGAGGGAAGCAGCAGACTTAGCTATAAAGCTAACAAAATAGAAGATTTAGTCAAGGGAAACAACAAAACTTTAGTGAAACAAACCAAAGTTGTAAGTAAATGGAAAGATATTCTAATTGCATAAACTTAATAATAGTAAAATGTCAGTTCTTCCAACTTCCCAACTTATCTGGTGGTTCAATGCAATCTCAATCAAAATTCCAGCAAGTTATTTTGTGGATATCAACAAACTAAGTCTAAAGTCCATATGGAAAGACAAGACCCAGAACAGCCAATAGATGGTTAGAGGATTGCCAGCACCAATTGAGAATCACTATATAACTACAGTAACCAGAGAACAGATGCAATGAAGTAAACCAAAGCTAAAGTGATAGAATTTCTGGAAGGGAGATGTGAGTCAAGGAATGCAGACAAGCTGCATGAATTGTAAAGCACAAAAGAACAGATTTCCCCCAGAGCCTCTGGCCCTGCTGACTCCTTGACTCTAGCCCAGTGAGATTCATTTCAGACTGCTAGTCTCCAGAACTGTGACATGGTAAATTTGTGTTGTTTGAGTCATAAAATTAAAAATTTTTTAAATGATATTCCTCACCCCCACTCCCCACACCCTCACCCCTCCCCAGCCCCCTCTCTGGAACAGAATAGAGAGGACAGAAGTAGACCCACATGGATATATTTAATCTTTTTTTTTATTAGTTGCTCAAGACAATACAATGATCTCGACATATCATACATTTGATTCAAATAGGGTATGAATTCTCATTTTTCCATGTGTACAGATTGCTGGATCACATTGGTTATACAGCCATGTATATACATACAGCAATACCAGTGTCTGTTGTATTCTGCTGCTGGTGCTGAAAAACTGGACATCAACAAGCAAAAACATGAATGTAGATACAGATCTTAAATCTTTCATAAAAACTCACTCATAATGAATCATAGACCTAAATGTGAAATACAAAAATATAAAACTTTTTAAAGATAACATAGGAGAAAATCTAGTTAACTCTAGGATTGGCAATGAGTTTTTAGACAAAGGTATAATCCATAAGAGAAAATTTTGAGTGGGATCCCATTAAAATTAAAAGACTTATGTTCTGTGAAAGACACCATTAAAGAATTAAAGGATATGGAGGCTGGGGTTGTGACTCAGTGGTACAGTTCTTGCCTAGTGTGTGAGACACTGGGTTTGATCTTCAGCACCACATAAAAAAATTAACAAAATAAAGGTATTTTTAAAAAATAAAAAGATGCACCATGTACCTGCCACTTGCATGAACTATAACCTTGAACCATGGCAATAGCAATGTATGAATGCCTTATAAGCTGAATTCAGGGGAGGAAAAAAAAGAATAAAGGATATGTCAGAGACTTAGAGACAATATCTGCAAAACATGGATATGATAAAGGACCTATAGACCAATAATAGAAAGAATCCTTAAAATTAAACATTAAGAAAACAGACAACCCAATTTAAAAATGAGCAAATGATCTGAACAGACACCTCACCAAAGAAGATAAGCAAATGGCAAGTAAAGCACATGAAAAAAGTGTTAAATATCATAGGTCAATAGGGAATTCAAATTAAAACAATAGAAAGATTGCACACCTATTAAAATGACTAGAATCCAAAATACTGCCAATACCAAGTGCTGACAATACTATGGAGCAACAGGAACACTCATACATTGTTAGAGGAAATGCAAAATGGTAAAAACTCACTTTGTAAAAACAGTTAACAGTTTTTTTCCAAGGCTAATCATATACTCTTACAACATGATCCAGCAATTGGGTTTCTTGGTTTTAACCCAAACACATCTACACAAAAATTTATACTTGAATAACAGCAGTTTTATTCATAATTGCAAAGATGTGAAAGCAAACAAGATATACTTCAATAGAAAACATGATAAACAAACCATGATATATCCATAACAGTGAGATATTATCCAGTACTAAAAAAGAAACAAGTTCTCAAGCCACAAAAAGACGCGGAGAACCTTAAATGTATATTGTTAAGAAGCCATTCTGAAAAGAATGTACTGTATTTTCAAGTATATGTCAATCTGGAAAAGGTAAAACTAAAGATACAGTAACACTGAAGATCAGTAATTGCCAGGGGTTTGTGAAGAGAGGGTAGGGATGATTTTTAGGACAGCAAAACTATTCAATATGTAATGGTAGACTTTATACATTTGTTGAAACACATAAAACTGTATAGCCAAAAAGTGAACTCAAATTTAAGCTATGAATTTTGCTTAATGATAACATATCAATATCCATTCATCAATTATAATAAACATGCCCTACTATATAAAATATAATAACAAATGAAACTATTGGTGGGAGAGGGGTTAAAGGAAAGAGAAGTATGTGGGAGTTTTAGCTCAATTTTTTCTGTAAACCTAAAACTTCTCTTAATAAAGAGTCTGAATTTTTTTTAAAAATGTTTTGTATAAATTCCAAAATACACACACACACACACACACACACACACACACACACGTGTAGACTATGTGTATCAAATCACACTGCAAATGTACTTGAATGCAAATATACTGTTTTGTTTGCCATTATAAATCCAGTACCCAGGAGAATGCTTGGCACAAAGAGGTGTGTCAGTGTCTGATAAATTAAAGGTATAACATATAAATACACACAGGCTCTGAAAACACACACACTTACACACAGTGTCTGGTGATGAGAGAAACACAAATCCAAGAAGGGTTTTACAATAGTGGTGACATTAAAAGAATGGGCGTAAAATACATGAGAACTTTTCCAGGCAGATAAGGGTGGGGAGAACATACAAAGGGAACAATTTGAACAAAAGAACAGAGACAGGCAGTGGGGTGTATTTGGGAACGGCAAGTAGAGTACCTTCTGGAAGCTATTTGTTTGTATTTGAATAAAAGTTATTTTAGATACTACAATTAAACAGTCATATTGATGGTTTACAAAATATATTCTGGAATAGTAGGTTTTGCACATTTACAACTCTGTCCTTGCATGGCATGAATGTTATTATTTTTGTTTTCATGATGTTTCTCTTGTTTTCTCTTTCTAAATTAGACTTAGCAATGGCTTTTAGCCCAAAATATTAAACTTTGGATCTGAAGATCATGGTTTAAAACACAGGGGCCATGTTGACCAAATTAGTTTAACAAAAAAGCGATCCACAGTACAAGAGAAAACCGACTACATGTACAAATTAAAATAAATCTACCTACAACATTAAAAAATGTATTCCAAGTGAATGCCTCTCAGATAGTAAGTTATATTCCATTCTGAAGGATCACATTGCTACATATAATACAGAGGCATGTAGTCAAGTCTTCTTGAACAGCCATTACCAGAAATGAATGACATGAAAATAATAAAGTTTAACATAAATAAACTGCCATTATCAGAGAGATTCTATCATTGATATAATTATCAATACTATATCCCATAAAAAAAATTAACATGAAAATCCAGGAAAAGTTAGAAAATTTGAGACTATCATTCTCAGTATAAAATTTACTTCTTTAAATAAATGCCCTTGCCATCTTTTAAGAAAAATCAAGGGGAAATACTGTATGGAGAAAAAAACAATTGCTATGGATTCTAATAAATAAAACAAGAATCCAAAGAAGCAAATCTTGTATTAGCAAGGTGAAATATGCAATTATATCATGGTAAAATGCAAAAATGTAAGTCTCAATCTTTCACTCACATCACAAATTGTCCTCTATCTTCTCTCAGAATCTCACATTTATCAATATTAAAAGGCAAAAATTTCAGAACACAGATTTCCATGTTGAACCTCCATTTAGTAACAGATTACATATTTTGTCACCAGAAGCACAAAACAGAGTGATTGCTATGTAAGGCAAGTAACCGAGCTCTTATGACACACATAAAGAACACAAATAGCTCTCTATCCAGCTAATGATTTATAAGCTCTCAAATTATCAGCTCCTCCTCACTGTATCCCTTAAGGATCTGTTTTGAAAGCTGGCATTCCAAATTTTACTCTTACATTGATCAAAAAACTTATACTCACAAAATAAATCAATGTGGGACCACTTTTTACAAATAACACTGGTGAAGGTAAAGAAAACAAGTGATAATACTGTGCTGTGGAATGTTTAGGAAGTGGGTCCTCTCATACACTATTAGTGAGATATAAATTGGTATTACCTATCAAAAGCAAGAGATGGCTCTACTCAAAAAATAAAGAAGCATAAAAGTGTCAACATTCTTTATGCATGTTCCACTTCTGGTGACATATTTATATATACAAGGCCTCTGGGAATAGGGGAGTTCTTGGTCCCCTCAGTTTTTAGAACAACGGGAGAGTCTAGTGTAACCACAGCCCTAGAGTTCACCTGGTAGCAGCCTAGTCCTTTGACACCAGTGTGCTATGTTAGAAAAAAAGGTTCATCTTGGCATTGAATGTGGATTAGTTATGCAATAAAAATAATAATATAGCTGAGACCTTTAAGCACAGCAATAAAAATATTTACTATGAACCAAGCATGAAGTTAATACTATTTATTATGACCATTTTCCAGATTAGAAAGCAGAGATACAAGTCAACAAACTCTAGCAATGGAAACTCAGATTTGTCTGACTCTTGAAGCCCTCCACCTTCGTTACTACTTATTATGGTTTGGATGTGAGGTGTCCCCCAAAGCTCACGTGTGAGACAATGCAAGAAGGTTCAGAAGAAAAAATGATTGGGTTGTGAGAGTCTTAACCCAATCAGTGAATTAATTCCCTGATAGGGATTAACTGAGTGGTAACTGAAGTGGTAGGGTGTGGCCGGAGGATGTGGGAATTTGAGGCGTAATTTGGGGGTATATATTTGTATCTGGCAAGTGCAGTCTCTCTCGCTCTGCTTTCTGATCATCCTGTGAGCCACATCCCTCTGCCACACTCTGCTGCAGTGATGTTCTGCCTCACCTCGAGCCCTCCAAAATGGAGCTGGCCTTCTATGGACTAAGACCTCTGAAACCATAAACTTTTCTCTTCTACAGTTGTTCAGGTCGGGTCCTTTAGTCACAGCAGTGAAAAGGCTGACTAAAACACTACCCTATATAAAATATTTACAATCAATAGTTTGGAAAAAAAGTTGCCAAAAGACTGGGGATTGACACCAAATGGGTAAAATTTGTGATGCCTTTTTTTTTTAAACAAAGGAGTTGATTTTGTAGGGTATTAACTATGTTTCTGGTTTTTTAATAATAATCTTTGAGTTTGTGATTTAAAACTTTAAACTTGAAGGCTGGGCACAGTGGCACACACCTATAATTCCAGCTATTCAGCAGATGAAAGCAGGAGGATTCCAAGTTTAAGGTAGTATGGGCAATTTAGTGAGAACAAGTCTCAAAAAAAAAAAAAAAAGGCTGGGAATATAGCTCAGTAGTGGTAGTGGTGCTGCTTGCTGCGTGTGTGAGATCATAGACTTTAGCTGCTATGTACCATAAGCAAGAGTAGAGATTAGCTTTACTTCACCAACTGATTACATCAAAATAATTTGTAAATCATTTAAAGGAAAAAAAGGCTGGACAAATTCCTACCATTTTATGGTAAAAAGAAGGAAGAAGAGGAAGAAGTTTAAGCAAAAGAACCTAGTGTTCTTTTGCAAAAGAGAATTTATGAGAACAGGGCCTTCTTACCAGGACAGTAGACAATAGAATACATATCATTAACATAAATTAACAGATATTACACACACAGTAAAACTCAGTGTTAACAGCAGATGCTCCAAGATGGTTGCTACGTTACTGACACTGTACTAAGTGCCTTCGGTGAAGGGTCTCATTTATTTCTCTTGACACCCTTATGACATTTGTACTCTCATTCAAAGGTAAGGAAATTTCACTTGCCCAAGACACCTACCTACAATGAGAGCCAAACATCATACTGATATGTTTAGCAGAAAATGGGTACAAGATCAAACTTCCAAAAGATTAAAATATTATTAGATATTATATGTATATCATATTGGATTTCTAACACATTTCCAAAACCTTATCACATGTCTATATCCTATTTTCAATATAAATATTTTTAAGGTTTTTGAAGATCAAAATAACACTGTTGGGCTGGAGTTGTGGCTCAGTGATAGAGCACTTGCCTGGCATGTGTGAGGCACTGGGTTCAATTCTCAGCTTCACATATAAATAAATAAATTAAATTAAATTAAATAAAGATCCATCAACATCTAAAAAAATATATTTTTTTAAATAACATTGTCCCACAGGAGACTGTGATGGTAAATGTGGTCCAACTGCAAACATCTTGTGCAAAAGCAATCAAGTAAGAATCAGATGTGCTAGATTCAAGACATAGGAAAGTGGATACAAAAAAAGGAGAAAAATGAAAGTATGCCTTTTAGGAGCCCACTGTCCAGTTTTGTCTTTCCCTAGAAGGCAAAGTAACTATGTCATTCCAATAAAATGACAGCAGAATGACCATGGAAGACACAATGTCATAATCTGTGCAAGTCTAGGAGGATTGACTAGAAGAGAAGACATGTGAGAAAGATCTTGAAGGATTGATAGAGATTGGAAAGGAGAAAAATAAGAAGGGTACAAAGTAAAAGAGAAAAGACTTGTGCAAAGATATGGAAGAATATAAAGGACCACTCTATTTGGGGAAAGTCTGGAAAAATAAGAAAAGCATGGTCTTCAGGTCAGATGCTTCTTAGAAACAATGGGCAAAATGGCAAATTGTCAGGATGCCCAAAGATGTTCTGTGCCACCCTAAGATGTTTGGACTTTATCCTACTTATAATGGGTAATCATAAAAGGTTTTTAAATATGGGAATGATACCATATCTTTGTTTTATAAAAATAAATGGGAAAACCAGCTGCTTTTTGGAAGACAATGTAGAAACAAGGAGACAATTTAGACAACTGTTCAAACAGCCCAGATGAAAAACTATGAAGTCCAAAACCAAAGCCATGGCACAATATTGGAGAAGAAAGAATTTGATTAAAAAGGCACTTATAGGACAGAATTAAGAGGATTTGTACCTTATTACATGAGAAGGGAAGTTTTCTAACTTAGGCAGACAAGGTTCACTAACAGACTAAAAAAAAATTTCTTTAGGAATCCACATAAGTGAGTATTTGTTATTTACTCATTTTTCCAGAGTCTTCAACAAGGGAAATCTACAGCTAAAAACTCATTCACTGGGAGGTTAGGCAAGACAGCATTTACTAGCTTTTTTTTTTTTTTTTTTTTAAGAGAGATTGAGATGAGAGAGGAAGAGAGAGAGAGAATTTTAATATTTATTTTTTAGTTTTCGGCAGACACAATATCTTTGGTTTTTTTTTTTTGTTTTTTTTTTTTTTTTGTATGTGGTGCTGAGGATAGAACCCGGGCCACACGCATGCCAGGCGAGCACGCTACTGCTTGAGCCACATCCCCAGCCCTGCATTTACTAGTTTTGATTGACAGATGCAACACATTTAGACCTAAGAACCTGGAGAATCTTTAAGCAGATAGAAATCTGACTAGTTAGGAGGAAACTTTGTAAAAATGATTTGGTCAAGTGCATATATACTTTGAATTGTAGGATGAATCCAAATTTCCACCTCACAGGACAATTCATTACATGGATTCTTCAAGCACTTCAAGAATTCAGGCTGATCAGTCATACGTATTGGAGAGTTAAGGAGACATCTACTCCAATGTGTGCTGCACCATTTCATAACCAGTAGCAGCTCTGCAAACCAACCAGACTGCAAAATGAAGGATGGAACTACAAGCAGATTTCAATTATTGCTTATGTACCTGCTCCACTAGACTTGGTAGACTAAGAAAGCATTCTCCTAACACACCTAATGTTTAATAAAATTAAAATTGCCAAAACCTAAGCTAAAAAAACAAAATCTCTAAAGTCAAATTTCAAAGCATTCAATTATCACAGATATTATTTGATATTTCTTATAATATTTGGCATGATACTATATTAGTTTAATGCTAAAGCTATCAGTCTGAAGAGGTCAGTACATTTTTTAAAATACCTGAAATAACACACTAATATGTTTATATGGCACTAAGCAATCTGAATTAAATAAATCACTTACTCATATAACCAATCCTTATCTGAGATGAAACAGGAATTATCGTCATGCCAGTCTCACAGATGAGGAAACTAAATTGCACAGACATTCAGAATCACACTTATGAGCTTTACCACTTGCACATCTTCTAAGTTTGTATTTCTTCTACTGGGTTACAATGCTTTTCTGACTATTTCATCCCAAATGTTGAAAAAAAAACAAAACACAGCACTGAAACTGATGATCTGTTGTCAACTTTTTTTGGACAGTAAGTTGTCTTACACAAGAGCTGGGCCTTCCTGTGCCTTTTATGGGTGAGCCTGAAACTCTAGTCTGCCTACCACTCGCAGACAGGTGGACACTGGCATCACGAAGGGCGTAATCAATGTCACTCCCGCTTCTACACCCATCATTAAAATAATTGGGTGACCTTCTTGTCCCAACAGAGTTCACCTAACAAATACCAGCAACACCTCCCCAGTAGCAATGGGGAAACACTTTCAAAGATTGATCATTTTGATGTAAATTTTAAGCCATTATATTTTTTTAAAAAAAAATAATCAGGATAGTTGACTTCATAAAAATGTATTATACACATAAAACTTAATCATAAACTTATTTACAACTAATTTGGAAAGATCAAAAGTAGTGAGTAGAAAGGGAAAGTAAATTGAAAAAAAAAATTTATTCTGTGGGATGATAGAGACAGAGGTCAGCAAGAGGGGGGGCCAAGAACCAAGAAACACAGGAGACCCATAAAAGCTGGAAAAGATCTTCTTTAGACCACTAGAGGAAACAGCCCTGCCAACCCAATGGATTTCTGACCTCCAGAACCACAACCTAATAAATCTGATTTGTTTTAAGCTCCCCTTCATCTCCAAAGAAAGTTCATACCTAACACTTCAAACTTAACTTAGAAAACAACTATTATAATAAGTAGTGATATATCTGCCCCCTTGATTCATACATTCAGAACCTTTAAGAATAACATACACACAAATATTTTTAGATACAATAGGATATTAAGTACCTTCCAAATAAGGATAGTTAGAGTATCATTTTAAAAATAAATATTAAGTATGTTAAATTTTAATTATATAGAACCTGATAATACTGTATGGCATACGAATTTCTGTTACTCAAAATGAAAAATTAGCAAGGAAAATTAAAATAAAATTTTTAATGGACAGGGTTTCACTATTTTGCCCAGGCTGGCCTCAGATACCTAGGTTCTTGTGATCCGCCTGTCTCAGCCTCCCAATTTGCTGAGACAAACAACACCACACACCGATGGAACTTAATTTTTAAATCATACCAAATCACGTGTACTAAATTGTAAACATTTTTAAAAGAAAAAGTTGCCGTTCTCTGTATGAAATTTCATTTGAAATATTGGAAACCAATCTAAAATTCATTTCACTTGGAATCTCCATCCTGTATCATATAATATGAAGGTCTCTTTGATTAAATCTAGTAAGAAATTGACCACAATATAAGGTGTTCAAGCTATATCAGGTAACAATGTGGTGTCTGGTTTTATTTTTAACTTCCCCATGCAGACAGTTGAGTCAGCTGAACCTCCAGGTTCATGGAACATTGTCACTAGATCCTTCTTTCTTTATTCCTTTTTAACCCCAAGCCCACTCCCATGTACTAGGCTTCTGCTACATACCAATATATTTAATGAGTATCTTTATGTAAGTGTTCATATAAAATGTTCACTGTGGTTGGTTGATGATGTTTTGTTTTGTTTTCCTTTTTTGAGATAGGGTCTCACTAGATTGCTCAGGCTGGCCTGGGGCTCCTGGGCTCAAGCAGTCCTCCTGTCTGAGCCTCCCAAGTAACTGAGACCACAGTGCATGTCAGTGAGCCCAGCTAGACTTGTAAAATACCCAATTAATTATTTATTTGTTTGTGTTTAGCAATACTGGGGATTGAACCCAGGGGTGCTCGACCACTGAGCTACATCCCCAGTCCTTGTTATTTTTGAAACAAGATCTTGCTAAATGGCTGAGGCTGGCCTTGAACCTATAATCCTCCTGCCTCAGCCTCCTGAGTTGCTGGGATTACAGTCATGAGACACAATGTCTAATAGGCTTATGAAATTTTAACTCATGTACACAATTTAATGTTTCTATCCCTCACACCCTTATTTTTTTCACTGAGCACTATATTCTGATGTTTTTTTTTTTTTTTTGTGGACTAATCCATTGCTTCTAATATTGCAGACAACTCCTTCATGTGCACCAACCACTTCCCTCATCTCTCCCAGATTTTTTTTAATCCTATTTTGTTTTGTTTTTGTGGTTCTGGGGAATAATCCCATGAATGCTCTATCACTGAGCTACATTCCCAGCTCATTTTACTTTCTAGAGACAGCATCTTGCTAAGTGGCCAAGGCTGGCCTTAAACTTGCAATGCTCCTGCCTCAGCTTCCCCAGTAGCTGGGATGCCAAGAATCTTCCATCATTGATTTTCCATTTCCCTGCACAGCTAACAACACAGCAGTCAGAAACCTTAGGAAACATTCTTTTGGGGGCCTATGAAACTCATTCCTGTGTCCACTACAGAAATGAAAACTGCTAGGTCAAAAGTAGATAACTAATCAATTTACCTAACTGCTGCTGGCCTGCTCTGCAAAACAGCTACCCTACTCTATGCTTCCACCAGCAACACACAAGGCCTTCTATCTATTCCCCACCTTCCCTCATCTGGCTCCATGGGGCCATGAACAAGTCTGCTCCTGAACCTTGCTTTACTTTTCAATAAAATGAGACAATCTACTCCAATGACCTGATATGTATAAGACACAAAATTAAAGCTAAAACATGAAAGTACTTTTAAAAATATAAATAGTTACTGACAAATGTAAGCAATGAGTGTTATTTTTGTCCTGTTTTTTTTTTTTTAATTTAGTTGTCAATGGACCTTTATTTTATTTATATGTGGTGCTGAGAATTGAACCAAGTGCCTCACATCTGCTAGGCAAGCGTTCTAACACTGAGCTACAACCTCAGCCCCTATTTTTGTTCTTATAATGATCATTTCTAATTATCTTATCTTCTCTCTCAACTTTCCCCCTGCCCTGCCAAAAAAAAGAAAGAAAGAAGAAAAGCAAGTGAACTTCAGACTTAGAAAAAGGAAACTTTTTTTCTGGATCCCTAAACATTAAAGAAGTTTGAAGTAGAATGTGGGAAGTTGTTTCTTCCTTTTTTTCTCATCTATGCCTTTATATAATCAAAAATTTTACTAAGGATGAATTATATATCTGGCATTCCACTAGTACTAAAATATAAAAATGTATACAGTGAATATGTACATGGTGCATGAACAAATTTTTCAACTGTATTTGAATTTTTCACATAAAATTTACCTCTTTATGTCATTACTTAAAAAAAATGGTAGCTTCTGATAGCATAGAATAACAGCTTCTCTTTATTGAGCACCTACTACATCAACATGTTATGTATATTCCATCAAACACTTAAAACAAAAATTAAACGTGGATGTGATTACTTCCCCATAAAAGGAAACAGACAATTTAGTGATTTTAAAACAATTAGCTGCTAGTGCAAGAAAACCCAGTATGTTATTCTAAAGTCCAAATTTTCTCTTTCTGCTCAACTTCATTTCCAATTAAAGGATTTGTTTCAAGA
Organism: Urocitellus parryii; assembly: GCF_045843805.1. Lineage (NCBI taxonomy): Eukaryota > Metazoa > Chordata > Mammalia > Rodentia > Sciuridae > Urocitellus > Urocitellus parryii. Next base: position 149,599,539 of record NC_135535.1, read on the forward strand.
TCTCTTTATACAGGACAGACTGTGGGAGGAGCTTTAAAGAGATGGACAAAATACAACAGAAATTACAACAAAGACACAGTTCAATGATAAACATTACCACTCAATATTTACTATGTGCCAAGTATTCTATATAGATTATTTATAATCCTTAAAAAATCATAAAGATAACTCATCTCCATTTTAAAGATGTGGGAGCTGAGATTTAGTTTATCAAGGTCACATCACTACTATATAAGTAAAACTCTGACTGAAACAGTTTGTGAAACAGGTCTTCCTAACTCCAAAACCTTAGGGCATTTTGTTGTTATTTTTGTTTTTACTGTAAATTGTCACTTTTTTAGGGTGACAGAAATGTTCTAAAGTTAGAAGAATGGTGATATTATACAAATCTGTCAACATACAAAATTCATTCAATTATTCACTCAAAATAGGGGAATTTCATGATATATAAATTATATCTCAATAAAATTGTAAATTCATGCTAATTATTTCTTTTCCAAGCTTATAAAGTCTTATACCAATGTGTTTTACTTTGTTGACCTTCCATCAATAGATATAATCACATTTTTCAACTTCTAAGATTAAGCAAATACCAAAAAGCAATTCCCCCAGTGGTCTTTCCTCTACCCTACCATTTTGACTAAAAGCATTTGTTCCCAAGATATGTGAGGTTAGATAGGAATAATTTCTTGTACTGTTAAACATATACCCCCTTTTCCCCACAACCCCACTCTGAGGTATTTATATGCCCTTCCCCCTCAAAAAAATATATATGCCAATAAAAAGATGTGTTTGAAAATGGCTTGGCACATTTATTCATCACAGCCAAAGCTATAAACAACCCAAATGTCTTATGAATAGATGTACAAGTTGTAGTATATTAGTACAATAAGATACTACTCAGCAATAAAGAGAAATAACCTACTAATGCAAGTTGAATATCATTTATCTGAAATTCTTGGAACCAAAAGTGTTTTAACGTTGGATTTTGGAAGATTTACATATACGTAATGAGATATCTTGAAGATGGGACCCAAGTCTAAACTCAAAATGCATTCATTTCATATATGTCTTATAATTTTATGCAACGTAATCTTTATAGCATACCTGCATTGTGACTGCAGCCAGCCACACCAGGGCAAGGGTTTTAAATTGGGGAGTATTTTGAATTTTGTATTTTTGGATTAGGGATGCTCAACCTGTATCTACAACATGTATGAATATAAAAAAAAAAGACCATTATACTACACTAAAGAAGCCAGGAACAACAACAACAACAAAAAATCATACAGGCAAAACTAATCTATGATTAAAAAATCAGCATGGTGTTTTTCTAGAGGAGTTTAATTGGAAAAAACACAAACTTCTCAGGGTAGCAAAAATGTTCTGTGTGATAGGATATGACATTGGTCAAAATTCATCAAATTGAACCCTTAAATTTGGTGAATTTTACAGTATTAAATTATACCTCAATAAAGGTGATTAAAACACATACATATAGGGGCTGTGGCTCAGAGGTAGAGCACTTGCCTGGCATGTGCGAGACACTGGGTTTAATTCTCAGCAAAACATATAAATAAATAAAATAAAGGTCTATCAACAACTAAAAATATTTTTTTAAAAAAACACATACATACACCAACATATACCCAAAGGTAAGGCAACTCTATTGTGTTTAATTTGACATCCTTAGAAACCATCTTAAAAATCATGTTCCATCATCCTAACATTGCAGAATCCAGCTACAGACCTCAATTTTCTCATACCTGAGATATATAAGGATCTACATGGTATTTATTTGTCCCAGGTAGAAAAATCAAGATGTGATTAACCATTCTCTACTTAGAACCTCATTTGCCAGATGTGGTGCTGCCCGCCTGTAATCCCAGTGATTTGGGAGACTGAAGCAGGAGGATCACAAGTTCAAAGCCAGACTCAACAACTTAGTGAGGCCCTAAGCAACTTAGTGAGACCCTGTCTCAAAATAAAAATAAATAAATAATGGAAAAGGCTGGAGATGTAGCTTAGTGGTTAAGTGCCCTTGGGTTTAATTCCTGGGAAGGGAGGGAGGGAGGGAAAAAGAGAGAAAGAAAGAAAAGAAACAGCCCATGAAATGATAACATTTTGAAGAGGAAAAACTAGTTAGGTTATCTGTGCTTCTCTATGTGTGCCTGATACCAGGTAAGGGTCAAATGCAATTTAAATAAACAAATTATTAATTTAACATCATAGAAAACAGTGCATTTCACTGTGGATAGGTAGTATCTTTACCATTTCTATTCTTTTCTTCCCAACTCCATGTTCACTTCCTGTTGAACCTCAAAATCAGTCATGGTGGAAGTATTTACACCACAGAAATGGGCAAATGTCACAAATTTGGTCTTTACTTATTGTTCTGGGAGCCTTTTACCAGTATACAACTGATAAATTTTGAATGAAAAGGAAGGAAGAAAGGAACCCAGCCAGGCTCAGGGACTGATAAAGGCCAAGGAATTACCCCCCACCATTCCCCAACTATGATGTGAAATGTCCCCATTCTTTCAAATCCCATTTAAATCTCTTTTCAATTATCAGCCCAAATTCACTGAGATGTCCCTTGGAATGAACAAATTTCTTGTGCTCTAAGATGTCATCAATGATAAAAAGTTCAACAGCTTTAATATTGGGGTGGGGGTGTATTAAAAAAACAAACTTAAAAGTTTATATATTTATATAAATTTATATAAATATATTTATATATTTATATAAACTTAAAAGTTTCCAATATAAATCTTAACTTTTCAAAAAAGTAAACTTAAATAATGTGAGTTTCTACTATCCTTCCTATCCCCACCTTCCTTCTCCTCCCCTCCCTTCACTTCCCTCTACCTAATCTAAGGTAAGTCTATTCTTCTCTAGTACCCCCACCACCACCACTTATTGTAAATTAGCATCTGTATATTAGAGAAAATATTAGGCCTTCGGTTTTTGGGATTGGCTTATTTCGCTTAGCATGATAGTCTCCAACTCCATCCATTTACAGGCAAATGCCATAATTTCATTCTTCTTTAAAGTTGAGTAATATGAAGCAGTATCTGTACTTTCTTAGCAGTTAAAATGTTTTTAAATTATTAATTGTTCCAGGTGGAACTGAAGAAGTGAAAAGATTCTGAGGTTACAGTGCTATTTAGTTGGAGAATAGAAACTCCACTCCTTGATTCCTGATTTCACTATTATGTCTCTCTCCATTACTCAAGCAAAAAGATTTCAATCCATTTTCAGCCCTTACCAAATCACAACTTGCATAATCTTCCTGCAGCTCAATTTCTTTATATATAAAATGAGGTGGGGTAATCACACCCCATAGCTTATTATAAAGTATACAGCAGCTGCCATGAGAGGGAGTAAGAAATCCTGGCAAGGTAGTTATGTTTTCAAGATGCATGTCTTCTGTACTTCAATCGGATTATGAACTTTTTGAGAGAAAGAACCAAAACTTCACTGGGTACCTAAGAGTATCTTTATCTAATAGGAGCTCAAAATCTATGTGTTTGTTTAATTCCTTATAGTTGCTTCTAAATCTGAATATCAGCTACTCATCATTTATTCGACTCTTCGTTCAACAAATATCAGTTAGGGACCTAGTGCACATCATGCCCTATACTTAATGCTAATGAGCAAAATTACACTCACATAACTTCTTTTTGCCAGATTCCATATAAACCACATGGGGGAAAGGGAAAGAGAAGCCCTGTGCTTGGCTAGTCCTTGATCTCATTCCTATGGTCAGACAGGAACCTTAGCATCAAATCTCAGCATTCCCCCAAGAAGCTGCATAGTACAGAAATGTAGCTAGATGCTACAGGGACAAAATAGCTACTAATGAGTCACCCTAGTAATCTTCAAAACATTTTGGGAAACAGCCTTTTTGTTCAACAACACACAATTCTTTATTCTACAATGGCACCCAAATTAACTTTGGTTCTGCCTCTTTCTCCCTATGAAGCCAGGTCCAAAATGTATGTTATGGCAAATTTTTCACTATTCCCTTCCCTTTATATCATCTGATAATGGCAGTAATGTATCTGGTCAATGAAGTACCAAAATATTTTCTACTTTAAAGCTCTAAGAACAAACATTTAATCTCTGATTTTAAATATGGATCATCAAATATTGGCGAGTTTATCATAGGAAAAAAAAACTATACCTAGACCTGAAAAGGTATAACTTTTAGACTTAAAAACATGTAACTTTCATATGACTACTTTCCTCTTGCCCATGATAAGATGCTTAGTAATTAATCCATACAGGACATTCTCAAGAAAGGAAATTCAGGAGTAAGCCCCTTAAAACATCAAAGAGTTGGTTCTGTTTTGGTGTCCTTGATCTCACTCCTATGATCAAATAGGAACCTAATTCATTCCTGGAAAAAGTTTTCCTTTTCAATTGCAAAATCCACTGGAAGACATAGTTTGCCTACTTTTTAACATGCTGACTGTTATGGTTTAGATATGAGGTGTCCCCTGAAAGCTCATGTGTAAGATAATGCAAGAAAGTTTAGAGGTGAAATGATTGGACTATGTGAGTCTCAACCTAATCAGTGCATTAATACCTTGATAGGGGTTAACCTGGTGGTAGGAAGGTAAGGTGCGGTAGAGAAGGCAAGTCATTGGGGACATGCCTCTGGAGTATTTATTTTGTCTTGGTGAGACAAGAAGTCTCACTCTGCTTCCTGGTGTGATGATATTCTGAGCCACTTTCTTCTGACATACTCTTTTGACATGATGTTCTGCCTCACTTCAGGCCCCAAAGAATGGAGTTGGCTATCCACAGAATAAGGCCTCTGAAAGCATGAGCCCCCAAACAACTTTTCTTCTGCTAATTGTTCTTGTCGGATCTTTGGGTCACAGCAGCAAAAACAAAAACAAAAACTTGCCCAAAACACTGAAACAAGTGTCTGGGGTTTACTTCAACCATGACTGTAGATTTTGGAAATGTCACCACATTTTTGTTTTGTTTTGTTTTGTTTTGTTCAGTTGTAGATGGACACAATACCTTTATCTATCTATTTATTTATTTATTCATTTTTATGTGGTGCTGAGGGTCAAACCCAATGCCTCACACATGCCAGGCAAGTGCTCTACCACCAAGTCACCACCCCGGCCCCGTCACCACATTTTTAAAAGTCCAATCATTTGGGCTTCTGATATAAAAGGAAAAAAAAAAGTCTAGTAGAAAGTAGACAATATCACAACTTTAAAAGCTCTATCATGAATAGAAGACTATTTAAATTTTTAAAGATATTTTCACATGTTGATGTTAGATAAAATTGAAAAATTGCAATGAAATGGTCCTGTTATTGCACACACTTTAGCAGTAAGCTAGTTATCTCTCTGGCACTCACATTTGCAAGATTCAAGGGCACAGTTAGGTGACCAGCCCAGTCAATACATAAAGGGCAATTTACTTCAGACTGATTAATTAATAATCTTAATTTTTCAAAAAAGTAAACTTAAATAATGTGAGTTTGATACCAACTATCCAATAAATTGATTAAGTATTGTAATTCACAATCATTCTCACGTACAAGTGTCAGTTTGTTTCATCAATTTCGGGTATTTAGTTTATTAAAAAAGGTAAAAGTGCCACTTACACAAACTAGAATTTCTAATAATCTCCAATTTGGATTATAAAGAATTTTTATAATTACAACAACACATTGTACAAAAATATACACGCACTTTGCACATAAAAAGCAAATAGCCTTTAAATTACAAAGAAACTAACTGTAGATGATCAACCTGAGGAAAACCACAGTGAGTCCAGAACAACATTCCTTTCAATTGTTGAAATATTATTCTAGATTCAGGTATATTTGCTTTCTTTATAAACTCATTAGCACTGGAAAAGGGAAAAAAATTAAGTATAGTAAAAAAGAAAATCAGTACTAACAACCATCACCACGAAAATGCAAACAGATTCAGCATACAGTGTTTCCTTGGATTCCAAAACATATCACTGGTCTTTCGTTGTCTGAAGGACACTGAGCCACATTCTCTGCTATGAGCCTAGCAAATCACTCTGCAGATTATGAAAGAGATAATTTGTTTATGCCTCAACAAAAGAACAATGAGAAACATCATAAATAACAGTCCAACTCCAGACCCACAGCTCACTTATTCATTCTCCACTGATTTGGGAATGAGGAGAAACTGGCCCTTTAGATATCAGTGATTAGGTTAGAGAGATTCAACCAACTGCTTCAGTTAGTTTTTGTTTCAGAACTGTGGCTTTACCTTTACATTCACTTTCAATCTAGGAAAAAAAAAATTTCTTTAAGGTACACAGGTGAGCAGATTATAAGAAGGCCTGAATTGTTAAAGCAGCAATCTGTGTCCACCCTGTGTCTCCTTCAGTCTTCCTACTAAAAAGCCTACTTGCTCTGGCCTACTCTACTGGAATAAGATCTGATGTGATCCTTTGATGACTCCTCTATGCTTCTAAGAGGAAGTGACCTCTTCCAAAATCAAAAACGCTTATTTTCAAACAAATAGCATTAAAACGCAGAATGAAGGTAGCAATTAAAGCCACTGATTGACTTTGTCAAAACTTAAATCTTCTTTTGAAGAGTATTTGATTCCTTGGAGATTTTTAGAGATGGCAACTAAAGGAAAGACATGATATGGGTTAGAAGATGTGAAACCAGTTAAACTATTGTTTTTAAGACTACTTATTGTTTTAAAAATGTAGTATTATATCTTTTCCCTAAAATAGATAATGCATGCACATAGATTAAAAAAAAAAAAAAGTCTCAAAAGGATAAAACTCCCTCCTCCTCTCCTTCCAGCCAGGTCTCCAAATCTCAGAGAAAACTATTGTTTCTTGGATACTCTTCCATAGGCATTCTGCACACAAGCAAACATAAGCGAGGGTTTTAAACCAATTATCCGATGTTATGCATACAATGCCAGTTCCAAAATTATTAAATGCCTAAGGGTTTAAAGGTGGCAATCTAGGTTTAAAGATGGGGCTAGAGGAAAAAGTCATATCTTCAAGCTGCGGTTTTGCTCATCAAACACCAGGGTTTTACTTGGTGTGTTGTACTTGCATGCCTTCAGACCGTTCCTAGAGATACGGAGAAGGCAAACCTACCACAAGCCACCCATTAACATTACCACTATATTTGCCCTACTCTGCATTTTTACGTTTCAGTATTCATAGTGTATTTTTTTTTAAATTTTTACTGGACTAAGTAAAATATCTCGACTAACCTAAAAAAAAAAAAAAAAATCTAACACTGAAGGTAATTTTCAGAACAAGGTGATTTACTCCCGGTCGAATGTGCACCCTACTTGGGTCGTGTCCTTAGGAAGCGTTCAGCCTGGCATGGAGTTGGAGGGGAGAGCCAAGATCAGAAGCCCAAAGAAGAGAGACTAGGGCTGAGGCCGCCCTGAGCCCTGGGCCATACTTTTCTTTTTCTAAACAAATGTTTCCAAGCAGAAGCCCCAAGTCCTTGGGCCCTGTCTGCTTCCACGGGATGCTCGGGTTCTGGGGCAGATTACGAGCTCACGTCCGGGGATTTAAATTTCAGTTCGGTGCTGTGTGGGCAGGCAGACCCCCATGATCGACAGGAATCGGGTCTCCCTCCGCTGCCTTCGCGGGTCAGTCCTGCACCCCCAGGAGGGAACCGCTCCAGGTAGCACGCTTTTGTCCCCAGGGGTCCCGGGATCCCCAGCCCCGAGGTCACCCGTCTGCCCGAATCCTCGCGCCCGGGAGGGGAAGGAAGCCACAGGTAGGGGGGCGGCGCGGCGCTCACCTGCGTAGGAGGGGTGCTCTCCGCGCCCGCGGGGGAGGAGGAGGTGGAGGAGGCCATGTTGTGCAGCAGCTGCTGCTGCTGCTGCTCCTTCCAGAAACTCCGCTCTCCGCCCCCGTCCCGCTCCTCCTGCCCCTAAATGTGGGACTTCTTGGGGAAAAAGTTCAGCTTCGGCTCAGGAACGCCAAGCACGGCTCCGTGACGCCCGGCCGGCGCGGCGTCTCCTCCCCCTGCTGTGTCCGCGGCGCCCGCCAGGTGCCCGCGCGGCCGGTGCGCTGGGGGCGGGCCCCGCTCAGGTAGAGGCGCGGCGGGTCGGGCGGCCCAGCGCTGCGCCCCAGTCGACTCCCCCGGCTGCCCCGGCCCACGGGCATGCCCAGTCGGCCAACCCGGGGGTCTGCGCAGCGGCCGGGCGGAGTGGACAAGAGTGAGGGATGAGTGGCGTCAAGTGGACTAGGGGCTGCGGAGGTAGCTCCAGGAACAGAGCGACAGCCACCCTTGTTTCTTCGGGGCTGATGGATTTAACTTCATTAGCCACTCCTTTTATAATAACAAAATGATATTCTCTGATTAATTGATTCTTATCAGAGCTTAAGACAGTAAAATCATTCAGCGGTTTTGCTTTTTATTTTTTATAATCTACATAATACAATCCAGGTAGAAGCGATTTTTTTTTTTTTTTTTTTTTTTTGGGCCAGGCAGACACCTTTGAAACAATGTTCACAGCTTCCCTTCCATGGCACCGAGGGTCTGTGACATTCACATTGCTCCAGCTCCGTGTCCAATGAAGGAGCTGTCCGGGGTGGGGTGTGAGGTAAGCACTGAGCCTCAGCCAGCAAGGAAATAGGGAGCAGGATCCGAGTGTCCTTGTTTCTAGGAGCTCAGAAGACACGGATTTGCAGCACCCTTGTCCTCCACAAGGCTGGCGGGTCAGTTTGGCCACAGTCGCCACAGAACTTACTATTCCGTAGGTTAGGGTCCATGTCTCTCCAAAGGAAAATAACCTCTTGCTGACCTGCAGTCAGGGGAAATGGCATTTAACTGTTGGACCCAGCAGGGCAAGGGCAGTAAATGACTGGGAAGAAATGTATTCCCTTTTCGTTCTTTCAGTTCTTCTAATACAAGGAGAAAGTTTCCCTTAAAACAGTAGCTAAACTCACTTTTCAATCACACAGAGAGCAGGCCCCCAGCCAAGCACTTGTGAATCTATAATTTGTAACATTGTTTCACTTTCATTGTTTAATTTCCTTGTTAATTGTTACTGTTAGTTTCTATTTATGGCAAGTGAAAGTGGTTTTCTATTTATGGTAGGGTTCAAAATTTCTCTTTTAAGTGAGTTATAAAAATGGAAAAAATATATTTAAGGAGAGTATTAGTAGTTCAGGTGGGACTGTGATAAAAGAAAAATTCTAAAGGTAGGTAGAGAATGAACGAAGTGTGGGAAACATTTTTGCCCACAAGAGACAACTAAGGGCCAGAAAAACTCCCTAACCAGAGAACATTGCAGTGAATTAGCTGTGTCTCCTGTTTAACACTTACTTCATTTTCTCCAAAACACACATAAAACTGAATGAAATAACATTTACAGAACATCAGATCTGTGTCCGACCCTGCACTAAACACCTTATTGGTGTTATCTCATTTAGCCCACATAATATCCTTGTAAGACACCAGCACAGTCTGGAAATTCAGAAACCTTAATTTAGAAGAGGCCACACACTCATAGCACAGCAAAGATTCTGCAGCTTGGGTAGTCTCCCCCCACCCCCATACTGTGAATTGAACCCAAGGGTGTTCCACTGCTAAGCTAAATCCCCAATACACCCCTCTCTCTCTTATTTTATTTTATTTTGAGGCAGGGTCTTAATAAGTTGCTGAAGCTGACCTCAAACCTGCAGTTCTTCATCCTCATCTTCCAGAGTAGTGGGATTATAGGTATATGCCAGGGTACCCAACTGGGCAGTCTTGAGTTTTAGAAACCATTTAAGATTTTACCAAGTTCACAAATCCCCTGAAATTTTGTTAAATTCTGCTTGTTGTTTCATTGTGAAGAAGGTACGTAGTTTTCATCAACATTTCTAAAGCAATTATATGTTCTCAAAAGTTTAAATACCACTAATATAATTATTGACAAGGCTGCCCCATGCCTTGGATTTTAAGGTCCATGGGGGCAAGGATCCTGCTTTATATCTTCCACTGTGCCTCTCCTGCTGCTTTCTCCTCTCAGGACTCCAATTTCTATTGGTTGATCTAAATTGGATGTGTGAAGCAGATAATATAAGCCACCAGAAGCAGATAGGGGTAGCTTGGGAAAAGCTACCCTGATAAATCCTGCACACACAGGTATTTTTACAAGCCAGCTCTGGCACCAATACAGCCCCAAGAGCTTTCTGAAACACGAAGCAAGAAGCCAGTCAGGTAAACAATGGAGAGAGGAAGGTATAAAAGCACTACAGGAAGTTAGCTCAACAAGCAGCACCTGGGAAACAGCCCAGAAAAAGGTGCTTTCCTGCAGAGCTATTCCAGTCCAATCTGCTTATCTGGCCATCTATTTCCGAGAAATACTTGTGTTTAGGAGCATCACAGACATGTCCCCTCCTCCAGAGGCAGGCTACAACACAGCTGGAAATGCTGACTGCAAGAAGGAACTGGGCATCTGGCAGCAGCTTTCCTGTCTTTAAAAAGTAAATCAAAAACCTTCTCATGCAGTCTACATTTGCCTCTGATTTTGACTTTTTTTTCCTCTGTCACTCTCTTCACAGCCAAGTATTTTTATTTTATTTTATTTTATTTGGTACCAGGGATGGAACTCAGGAGTGCTTACCCACTGAGCCACATTCCCAGACCTTTCTGGTTTTTTATTTTGAATTTTGAGACAGGATCTTGCCAAGTTGCTTAGGGCCTCACTAAGTTGCTGAGGCTGGCTTGAACTTAGGATCTTCCTGTCTCAGCCTCCCAAGTTGCTGGGATTACAGATATGTGCCACCAAGCACCAAGCCCTGCACAGCCAAGTAATTTTAAAGAACAGTAGGGACACTGCTGTCCCTACTTTCTCACATACTCCTTTATTTATTGACGGCTGGGCTCTACCTTTCCTCAGATACTGAAACTATTCTTTTAGGTCATGGTTGATTTCTTTTTGCACATTAAGGACTTTTCCAGACCTCATACAATTGTCCATTGCCTTTTCCTCAAGTATATCCTCAGATTTTGACCTCAGTCTTCCATACTCTTCAGCTCTCATCCAGTCTCCTTGTGATCTCATTCACAGTATCCCTAAAGACTCTCAGATCCAACAAAAAACAAATTCCCTGATTCCCCAAACCTGTATTTCATCTCACCTAAAATGGAACACATACTTTCTCTTTCTTAGCCCCAAGGGCAACAGAATCATGTATTCTACCAATGTCTCCTAGCTTGTTAGTGGCATCACCAAGCAACACACATTTTGAAACCAAGAGAGGAAACACTGCCTGCTTCCTCCCAGTCCAGTTAGGTACTAAGTCCTAAATAATTTTATAAAATATACCCTCTTAGGTTCAATCCCCAGCAATGGGAGGAAAAAATGCCTTTTGATCCATCCTTACTATTTCCTGGCCTTTAACCCTCTAATTTCTGTGATTTGTTGAGCAATTACTTTGTGCCAAACCAGGCCAATTTTCACTTTTGTTATCATCTTTCATCTAAGACAACTATAATAGCCCTCCAATTGCATTAGGTCTGTCTTCCAATGTTGTGATTTTCCTAAAATTTTGAACTATTCATATGGTTACCTGCTGTTAAAATTTTGTAGTAGCTTTCTTTATACTTCAGAACACAGGTTAGTGTGTATGCCTATCTACTTCTCCCACCAGATCTCAGTTGCTCGGTATCAGTATATCCATCTGCATCCCTTGTCTGTATGTCTCAAGCACTCAGCACAAGCAGCCATTCTGAATCACTAGTAATCCCCCAGACATCAAGGCTATTGTCTTCCTGTAGGCTGTTCCCCTTCCTATGCTCCAATTATATCTTTTTCATGTCTAAATCTCTAGTATCTAGCACAATCTTGGGCTTTATGAAAATTTTGCTGAATAAATCAGGGTATACTTATGAACTTGGCCTGCATATCATAGGAGTGATTCCTAAGGTCGAAACCTGATACCTCTCCTTGTTTCCCTCACGGATGTCCCTCCTCTGGGACATATTATACCTTGCATACACATCAGATTTTTCATTGCATAAGAAGAGTTTGCATATCTGTCTATCCAGTGAGACTGAGCAGATTGAGTGGGAGGATGATGATGTATTAGTCTTCATGTTTCTGGGTTCACAGTGTCTAACATAATGTCAGGCACATTATACATTAACAATACATTTTGTTGGAAGATAGAGGGTAGAAAGAAAGAGAAGGAGAGAAAGAAATGGAAGAATGGAAAAATACTAAAGTATGAAGAAGGTGATTTAATTTCTATTTAGAAGACTTGAGCCATGTGTTCCAAATTCAATCATTTTACAATATTTGTCATTTCATGCATCACCTTTGTTAAATAATAAGTTATTTTTGTTTTTATTTAAACAAATTTATTCTTTAAAAACTTTGGTATCTTAATGGAAAAATCATTTTATGTCCTCTAAACATGCACAAAAACAAAATATTGTTCTGAAATTCTCATTTGTTCTGCACTCTGCCCTAGGACCTCACTCTTTGATATGAAGGACACTGAACAATTGATTAAAGGGGTGTGAAAACTGGCACCAGATGCAGACTTTCTCCTTGATGTTAATAGAAGCTGTGAAAAAGAACTGAAAGGATACTAACGTGATTCAATATTATTTAGGTCCCTGTCCTAAGCCACCTAAAGTTACCTCAGGAACCTCCAGCGGAAGGAACCTGTATGAAACTTCCACTCTTGCCTTCACCCAGCTTCTGCATTTATGATTTCTCCACAACCACAGTTAGATACTCCATTGCTCCCAGAGTCATTTCAAGTCTAATGACTTGAACTAAACAGTAGGAATTTCCATCAGCAAGAGAGAGAAGTTGATTTTTCATATGGTGTCTATGAAATCTCCAATAAACGAGGAAATAAGAGTCAATACAGAAAGCTTGAGCCTATGGGAAATTTTCTCTTTTTAAGTTCAGGAGATGATGGTTAGTGTGTTTGTTTCATAAAATAAGCGAGTAATAGAAAAGCATCTCTCAAATTGAAGACAGATATATTTGGTTACCACTAACCATGGGGACTGTGGTAGTATGTAGAAATATGTCCCTTAATTTGTAATTTTTATGAGGGAAAACAGCTCACAAAGCACAAAGTTGAACCAACATGTTTTCTCTCTTGTGGCTTTTGGCCCTTCCCCTTGAGTGTGGTCTCAATTGGGTGGTAACCCATACTTCTAAATACAAAATAAAGATCATGACTTAGTAATATTTTTTATCAAGGTCAAGTAGAATAAGAGTCCAATGTTTTAATTCTTGAGTTAGTTTTGCAATCCCATGTAGAATTTGGTTAAATAGCTTATTTTAATGTCTATTTCCCTTTCTTAACTCCTTAAACAAATGTCTTAAACATTTGAAAAGAAATAGGGGTTATTCTGATATCTTCTATGGAATGATAAACACTGTCTGACTCAACATATTTGAGATAATAATTGTTGACTTTAAAAACCCAATCACAAAGTAGTTTATAAAATGGAATAATGAACTTCACAGTAGAGTTAAAAGAAAAAAGTCAGCATGGTATATTCTATTTTGTTTCCACATTTTGTTTATATCTCATCACTTCCTCTTATGTCCTTTGGTCTGGGATTTAAAAACATATAAAAGGGTGGTAATATGAATCCTCAAAAAATACACATAAAATTGATGTAAAGTAAAACTGATTAGCAATGAAAATAAGTTGGTAAATTTCTACCAAATATTCATACAGAAAAGTAAATTGTCCTTTCTTGCCTTCACCTAAATTTCCAGTAAGGTGAACTGAGTTGATTTTAGTTGAGGGTGCTTTAGGAAAGAAAAATTTGGAATTTTCATTGGACATCTTGAACATGGGTGGGGGGAGAATAAGAGAATGATACCTTGAGAACAAGGTTGGTGAGAACAAAAAGAACCAGATTTTCTATTAAAATATTTTCTGCTTTCCCACATATTCCTCTTGGTTTTCTCTTGCATCGATCTTTACACTCTTTCCTGCATTCTGATTGTGTCAAACCAGAATCAGTCCTCTTAACTCAGTATGCTTTCATCTTTGTTCTAAACAATGGGTTAAAATAATCATGAAACTTGACCCACCAGCACTTTGCTCCAGGATCTAACGGAATTGCCTGTTTTCGTCTTTGTGTTTTATGAAACTGTTTCTAGTGACATTATGTGGGATTCCTTTATATATGAATCTAGTTACACAACATTTATGTGTGCGATTCAAATCAGGAATTGAACCTTAAATCTGATTTTTTTTAAACTGAAAAGTAAGTACATAAATTATATTTGATGAAAATGGAAATGCCACAACTCCCCCAAAACTATGTGCAAACCAGCCTCACCCTTAGGGAGTCCCAAAAATTCTTGGCTCCTTGTACTTCCTATAACTAATCATTTTATTTTACCACACTCTTCCCCTTGTCAACTCTTTCACATACAGTATGTGGCTTGCTTAAATTTCACAGTAAAATTTTGGACAGCCATATGAAATTCTTGTGGATACCCATAGGACACTCATAAAAACCATAATTAGGAATTACCAACTTAGAAATATTGGCAACTAGAGACACGATCTTCACAGTCTTCACAATTTTCAGCCCAATGCAATCCTTCTTTAAATATTAGCACTTTCTGTTCTGAACACATCCTCAGATGCTTCTGCATACAGACAGCAACTAACTGTCTTACAAAAGGGTGCTCCCACCATTATGAACAGACATAATGCACCAATAAAAATGTGGGGATAAAAGAGTGCCGTGTTCAAGTGCCATTTCCATCGTACTTATAATAGACTTGAATATTTATATTAACATTTTTGGAAGATGGCAATTAAGATCCTAAGAAAAAGCAATTTTTTTTTTTTTTTGCAAATGCTTCCTAGAAGTGGAGATAGAGTATCTTGAGGAAGGTAGAGAGGGTCTTTCTTCATTCATCAAGATTCTCACACAAAGCTGGAGACAATTAGTCCTTCAGGCTTCCCCATAGGAAACAGTAAGTCCAAAGCCTCGAGAAAGTAGGGACTGTGGCTTTCAAATCTACCACTTTACATCCCAGCACCTGGTACTGGAACTAGAGTATATTTAATGATAAATTAATAGTTACCCACTGCTTGGATAGTCTATTCATTTTTCATGACTCTTCCAATTTATTGATATATTTCTTCTCTATTATTTATCTTCCCTTACACTGAATTTATGCATCTCAAATGAATGAATTTAATAAAATTATTGATGAATATAATGGAAATATGAGGCACTATATAAATTTTACATGATATTATTGACTGATGTGTGTAACAATGATATTTCAAGTATATTTCAAATACTTCATTTTGTTAATCATGCCTTTGCACCTGGGTCTTCTCTTTTGCAGAGCGTTTGGAAAATACAACATACAACAGACTATGGATATTCCTCTGTATGCACTATTTCCTTGATGTGCAGATACCGATTCATTTTTCATGCATAATTGGAATCTAGATCGGGGGTCAATAAATGTTTCTTTTAGAGTGTCCTGCAATGGCTTCTACTGCCTTGGAGTTAAAGGCAAACTTTTTACTGTGCCTACAAAGGCTGACATGCTCTGGTCCCTGCCTGCCTCTCTGACCTCATTCTTTGTCTTTTTACTCTTCTTCTGCAGGTGCCAGCCATACCAGCCTATGCTCTGCTTCTGAAATATGCCCAGACTGCTCCAGCCTTATGACCTGGGCACACCTTGCTCCTTCTGCCTAGAACCTCTTCCCTGTTCTTCCTCCAGGTCTTCTCCATCTGCATCCTTCTTGTCGTTCATGTCTCTGCTTCTCAGTCACTACCCACTTCCACCCCTGAAACCTTCCCTGGTCCTCTGGTCTATGCTTTATCATCACTTTTTTTCTTTTGCTCTGCATGGAGCTCATTACTATGTGCATTTTCTTGTCTATTGTTCACATCCTGTCTGCCCACTAGAATGTAAGCTCTGTAAAAGCCAAGATCCCTTTCTCTTATCCACCACTATATTGACTCAATATTAATTAGTGCTTGGCATATAATAAGAGTTCAAGAAACATTTATAAACATGTGCTGAATGAATGTTTATAAACAAAACTCTAATCTCTTCATCACACTTTACTCCCTCCCCGGACTGGCTGAAGCTGTTTCCCATGAGAAACATCATAGCACTTGGTTGAGGAAGCATCTTGTTTAAGTTGTTCTGTCCATATCTCTTTGCTTATCTCCCAGGGACTAGCTCCACAAAAACAAAACATGCCAACTGTGTTTGGCTGTTCAGATAAATAACTAAATATGAGAACATGTTCTATTTAAAGAACAATATCCTGGAAAGTGGTGACCCCATCTTGATGTGGCTAAAATTCTATTTGTTAGATAAGCAGACTTGCCGAAATAATTTAGCTCTTAGAGTGCCCTTCTTCAAAGGTCTGATTGATTGATTGTTACTTTATTTTATATTGGACCCAGAGGTGCTTTACCACTGAGCCATATCCCTAAATTTTTTTTATTTTTTATTTTGAGACAGTGTCTTGCTAAGTTGCTTAGGGCGTCACTAAGTGGCAGAGGCTGGCTTTGAATTTGGGATCCTCTTACCTCAGTCTTCTGAGCTGCTGGGATATTACAGGCATGCGCCATCATGCCCAGCAATTGTTTCATTTAAAAAATGAAAAATTATGGTCTAGAGAGGATATTATTTTTTTTCCACACTGAGTTAATTAATAGAAGGTTTCTCATAATTATGTCTTGCCATGAATAAAATCATATGTGTTTCCCTTCTTCACTGGATTGTAAGTTCTTTTAGGGTAGAGAGCATGTTTCTTTGCATTCCCCATGATGTTGAACACACAGGTCGTTTAATAAGTACACCAATATCTCTAAGTGAAAAATAAGGGGGTGGGCAGACTGCTGAAGTGGTCAACTTCAGAACAAGTAAGAAGACTCTGAATTCTGAGTCACTGAAAGGGACACAATTAGCACTTGTCTTGAAATACTTGAGTGTGTGGTGCCAGAATCAAGATTTAGAACTACTCTAAGGCCTAGGACAAATAACTTTAACTTTTTCAACCTCAGTTTCCTTGTCCACTAAAAACAAGAAAGAACTATGTGATTATTAGGGTGTCTTTCAATGCTAACACTCTCTGATTTCACATAAACTTTAATCCCACAAGGCATAAAGGTAAGTCTGAAATTTAGTTAAAAAGACACATTGCCATTAACATTGTCTGTACAAGAAATCTTGGAAAAGAACAACCAGAATATTCAGAGTTGCTTGATCCTATATTCTTGATTCATTCACTTGTTAAATGCTGTATTTTTGAATTATTTCAGGCATTTACTAGATGTTGTGAGAGGATTAAAACTGAGGAATATTTATCAAACATGGTGTACATTCTGAACTCCTTAAATAAATAGAAAAGAAAGCAAGGCCCTGTATAACATAGTATTTCTCAAGAACTCAGCTTCCTTATTTATGATGATGGTATTGCATTTACTCTCTGAGGAACTTGAAAAACTGAATACAAGTTCTGCTTCCCACTTCAAAAGGAACATGCCTTTACTCACTCTGAGGAATAGCAATAGGCCATTGCTACTCCAAGGAATCTGCTCAGTGCCCTTTTCAAGAACATAATGGGTCCATCATAACAATTTTAGCTACTTAGACACATTCTTCCTAGAAATAAATTTTAAGGATATGAAGACATTGAGAAAAAATTGGGCAATGAGTGTCCTCAAGTTTAAGATTGTTTCTAATTAGACATCGCACCGAAAACTCAGAGTTCATATATGAAAGAAAATTAATGATTGTTTTCCTAAATGAGCAAACCCTTGAAATTTTGCATGGTATTATCAATAATGAATATGAAGCCAAGAGAAATTCTTTGAAACAAATTTGTATCCACCTAGAAGAAAAACTGAATTATCTTTACATTTGCTCTATAGAAAATATTACAAAATTATTCTTAAGTCTCAGTCTCCACAAAATCTAGATATGTCAGTATTAAAGAGAAAGAATTTAGGTGAGATAAATATTAGTAAGTTAAGGAAAACCTTCCCAAAATAATTAGAATAGGACCTGGGCATAATTTAGAAATTGCTAAGTGAACTCACAATTTAGAAAGAAATCACAGGATCCTTTGTCTGCTATTTCATGCAATTTTCCACATATGCCAGGGTGACTTCTCTATTGATCTGAGTTCATCGGAGGGAGGAGAGTGCTATGATCAACTAATGATGCCTGCCATCAATCAGAAATGAGGGAAAGGGACCTTGTGCACCACATGCTTGCCTTAGAGGCTTATCCCACTGCCCATCAGCTCCTCTGCCTCCTAGACAGCAGTATGTGTTTGGTGGAAGGTGAGGGTATGGAGGTTCTGAGAATGACAATGCAGACAAAGAGGGGATCAGTTTGACAGGACACTAGGTGAAGAAGACAGTCCCTCCACCCGTGCATTTTCCCCCACTGATCCCCCTTTTGGCCACAGACCCTTTATTTCTCACTTCTAGAAACAATCAGACATGTGGAGGAATAATGATGAAGGAGGAGAAGAGTATCTGCATGGCTTTGAAGCTCTCCAGAGACATGGAATATAAAAAGGCCAAAGGGTATCTGTCCATCTGTGGGGCCCTAGGACACAATGCTGGTTGGGATGCACTGTGTGCATTCTGGTAGATAGACACATCATAGATATAAACATACAATAATTATTTAAAAATCTAACATTAAAGTCTTACCATATAACAAATTCTGTGCTAAGTACTTGTGTGCACATTTTCTTTCAGTCAAAACTGATGTAACAAATGCTGGAATCAGGTAGACCTTTCTTGAATGTGGGCTCCATCATTGCTTACCGATATGATCTGGGGTAAAATATTTTTATCTAAGTCTCAATTGACTATATATAAGAAGATAAAATAATGCCCACTTTGTATTGTTGCTGTAGAAAGAAGATACTGTGCATAGAACCCATTGCATATTATACCCTCAATAAACAGATATTATTGTTTTCATGGTTATTATTCCACCATTGATTTTTAGTGAAAATCTGGAGGAAGTGATTGATGGCAACCAGGGACAATTAGATCAAAGAAGGTCCAAAAGCGTTATGGACACAGGCCATATTTGCAGTTATTGGTGAATTAGAGTGGATTCATGGCCCTGACTCCCTGCAATAGCAACAAAAATTTCCTCCCAGGGCCTTGATAAGATGATGTGTATCTGCTCCTAGAACAGATTTGGCAGGGACTCAGGAAACTGAGGAGACAGGCTTGCTTGGGCAGGTGCTCTAGATTTAACCTCAACTCTAGGCCTGTCCTCATGGTTCCTGTGCACATCTGGCAGCCAACTCATAAGAGTATTTGGGAAGCACCCACAATATGCCAAAGCTTGAGCTAAACCATTTATCTACTAAGACAAAGTGTCTCTTTCCTTTCTGGAGGTCAGAAGTTTCCTTTCTGGAGGGCAGGGGTATCTCTTCCTCTGGAGGCTGTCCTCATTCCTTAGCCAATGGCTTTATATCACATCACCTTTTCTCCCCCTTTTCTGTTGTGACATGGCCTTCTCTTTTGTCAAATCTCTGTCTCCCTCTTGCAATGATCCTTAGGTCCCATCTGGATAATCCACAAAAATCTCTCATCTCAAAACCCTTTAAGCACACCTGCATGGTTCCCATTACCATATAAGGTAACATTCACAGATTCTAGGAATTAGGATCTGGATATCATTGGAGGTAATTATTGAGCCTACCATACTTGGTATGTTATATGATGGTATGAACTGCCTCATTTTTTATACATTTTTTTTTAGTTGTAGATGAACACAGTACCCTTATTTCATTTTTATGTGGTGCTGAGGATCAAACCCAGTGCCTCAGGTGTGCTAGGCAAATGCTGTACCACTGAGTCTCAGCCCCAGCCATGAATTGCCTCATTCTGAAAGTGATACCAAAGACACATTTAAGCCTAATAAGGAAGACAAGGCAGAACCCTGGTACATCAAGTTAACTTTATTTCAACCCTGGCACCAGGATCCTATGTGTTCCTGCTCAACGAAATGTTTTTAGCCTCATAGCTCTTTAAGGGGTCTCTGAGAAGAAACCTAAACCCTTCATAAATTAGAAGTCTTGAGAGTGACTTGCCTAGGTACTTCTACCATACTAGAGTCCGGGTGTTTATGCTCCAAGTTTCATACTTTCTCTCCGATTTCTTTAGAAAACTCTCATTATTTACTTAATACATATCTGTGAGTTGCTAAAATAACAAATGTAATCTGCTTCACAGAGGAGTGTGCCATAACCTTCCTCTGAAAGCCCAGCAGCTGGCAATTCAGCTGCTGATGGTAGAACTACTTAGGAGTATTTGAGTTGTAGTTTTGTTGTTATTGTTTTTCTGGTTTTTTTTTTTTTTTTTTTTTGTAGTTGTTCTTTTGTTCTAGGAGTTCTGTTAGCTTTCTCGTTGTCCTTTTCAAGCTCAATTAGAGTTGCTGGCAGAATGGAACTTGTCAAGAAACATTGACCTTTTGGATAAAGAAACCAGTATTCAACACAAAGTGTATCCCCTGCCTCATTCAGATTTAACTGGAGGACTTTTCCCTCTGTCACATGACTTGTGGTTCTCAGGGTGTGGTGTCCAGAGCAGAAGCACCATCTGAAACTTTCTGCAAGTGCAGATTTTTGGGCCTTACTCCCAAATAGATCAGAAGTCTAGAATAGAACCAGTAATCTGAATTTCAGCAAGTCTTTCAGATGATTCTGATGTGAGCCACAGTGTGAGAACAACTTCCTTAAGGCAATTCAGTATTCTCTGGGTGAAGACTGTCAGTAGGCCAAAGAAAAGAAAGAAAGCAAGGGCTGCTTCTTAAGTGGAGAATGACGATGGAGATAGTTATGGCTAAGATGTGCTCTCTTCTTAGGTGTCTGAGGGTGGAGAACACTTCCACAGGATGAAAGGAATTGACCAACAGCTCACCAATTAAAGTATGGAATAATGTGGATAATACTATGCACTGTATTCAGGAAGACTCAGGAGTGTGGTTTTGGATGACAACAAAGAGAAAAATTTCAACCAGTATGATAGAGAGACTTGCAATATATAGGAAAAAGATCTTGCTTCCCTGTAACCTAAAGATCTGGAAGAAAGAAAAAAAAAGGTTCTGTTTTTGAACAAAAGAGTAAGGAAAGGAAGATAGATTCCTAGCAGAAAAATTGGTTAAAAGAGAAACTGGAATCTGTATGACAGCAGCAAAAAATTATTAAACTAATTTTTTTTAATTAGCTCAGTGTGATAGCTCATGCCTGTCAAACCAGCCACTCAGAAGGCTGAGGCAGGAGGATCACAAATTGGGGACGAGGCTGTGCAACTTAGTGAGACCCTGTCTCAAAATAAAAATTTTAAAACGGCTGATGATATAGCTCAGTGGTAGAACACTTGCCTAGCATGCACAAGGCCTTAGATTCAATCCTCAGCATGGATAAATAAATAATAAGAGCCTTCAGTTGGAGGCTGTCTTGTGTTCAGTTTTGTCATGTGGTATGAAGTACAACAGGAAAAGAACTCTTTTCTCCTCTTAGGTCACAGTACAGAATATAGAGATAAAATGCAGCATTCTTCAAACTCACAAGAAGCAGAAATTTCCCCTTATACCTGATAAGACATAGATCTAGCACAAATGGTCTCAATTGGAAGCTATTTGTCACCAGGACACAATTGGCAATGTCTGCAGACATTTTTGATTCTCACACCCTACAGGGTTGCTACTGGCATATAATAAGCAGAGACCAAGGATGCTGCAGAACATCCTACAATGTTCTTTAAGTATTATCTGGCTCCTTATATCAGTAGTGCTAAGTCAGGAAGCCCTGGTCTAGGGTAAAGTACCCTGCCATCCCCATCTTCATCGAATACTAGTTATTCTTCCTACTGAAAACCTCATGCTTGCAGGCAGCATAGGTTGTGTCTCAGTATTCAGACTGAGTGGAACAAATTAAGTGGTCAGGATATGTAGGGACATTGGTGCCTAACATCAGTCACCTTATCCCAGATCTTTCCTGGTATCTGGGCAGTGGTTGTTTTTACATTGACAATTTTAGTCAGGCAAAGGGGTGGTACCAGAGGATATATACAGCTTTAGGATGGGAAATGTACTATCTAACCAAACATTTTGAACATCAAGCACAAATTATACCTGTCTTGAATTGCCAGTAACATTTCATCATTTAACTAGTGAAAATAAAACCTATTCATTATAAAAGAAGCCCTGTAATGAACTTCTCCATGACCTTGAGTGATGAAAGATTCAAGAGGCTAGTGTTTTGCACTAACTGTGTGCCAAGAATGCACTGTGTAATAAAGTAAACATAAAAATCAATCTGCTTCCTGTCCAGGATTGCCCAATGTTACCAGCTGCTTAATTAAAGCAATTCACTAAAGGTACTGAAGAAATAAAAATCTGATTTTATACATCTCCAATATCTTTTCCCCAAATTTATTTAAAACATATTTAAAACGTAATTCACATACCTTTCCTTTTTTTGTGGTTCACTTAGTTAGGTAGTAAAGATATAAAATTTCCTTTGCAGATAAAAGCAAGTTTATTA
Source organism: Urocitellus parryii (assembly GCF_045843805.1). Taxonomy (NCBI): domain Eukaryota; kingdom Metazoa; phylum Chordata; class Mammalia; order Rodentia; family Sciuridae; genus Urocitellus; species Urocitellus parryii. The sequence continues at coordinate 149,622,090 of NC_135535.1, forward strand.
AATTACTTTTTTGATTTTTTTACTACTCTTCTAATTGCAGTTGGGTAATATTTCTAAGTTTCTTTTAATTGTTTTTTAACCCTTTGATTAAAAATTGCCTGGAAGTTAATTAACTTCTAATTCTTATATTCTCACAAGCAAAGTGATCAAGATAAAGAAATCTGGAGTATGATTTTCAATATGTAAACTGAAATGAAATCAGTTGTAGTTTTTAAAAAATTGAGGGATCAGACTAAATGATTCTGGTCTGCTTCCAGGACATTTTTTCCTGGGCCCTAACCAGGTCATCTCAAGAGCACTTTCAGTAATTTTGCTATGGTCTGGGCCTCTGGTGACCATGAAGGATGGATTTGGTCCCTTCCCTTGTTTTCAGATAAGTGTTTAGAAAGAAATATGCCATTCACATACTTGGTCATATATTTATTTGGTTTGAAATCATGATAAAAGCTAAAATTCTCTCTGTATTTAAAAATGTCATATTTTAAAACTCATAAATTTTACCCCATCACTGGATAATGAGTCATAATAAAGAAAATAACTTTACACAAAGCTACCCGAATCAGTGGAAGAAACACATGTGCCAAAGCCAGCATGTAGGGAACTGACCTAGTCACAATTACTGCAATTACTGTTCAGAATGTCAGAAAACAAAGACATGATCTATAACAAGATTTAGTTTTCCATTGCATGAAACTGTTCCTGTTTTCTTTCATCCTGCACACTTAACACAGGCTTGCCAGAGTGTGTGTACGCGCACATAACAAACACACACACACACACACACATACACACACACGAGTTTCTTTTTGCATACACTTCCTAAATCCTTATTCTCTAGGTTACTTTAATTGATCCATTCACATAGAAATGATTAGGATTCTTATCAGGGAAGCCTTTTCTCAAAATGTAAATTGACAAAACACACTTCTCTTTATTCAAGTTCCTATTGTTGAAGGTATATCCTGGTTTATCTTTTCTGTTCACTCCCTATGATTAGCCTTATTCACCTTTAAAATTCAGTGCAGTCACTGCCACTCCTCTGGGACCTCTTCAAAGACACTCCATTCCAATTGGAGGAAGCTATTCTTTCTCTGGACTCTGTGGAGACTTGTATATTCCTCCATGCCTTTCATAAAAGTCTAATGACTAGGCATACTGCACTCCTGCCTATTGCTCCACCCAATGAATCCCTTATAATCATAAAGCAGGCTAGGCACAGTGGCATACATCTGTAATCCCAGGGACTCAGGAGGTTGAAGCAGGAGAGTTTCAAGCTGGAAACCAGACTGAGAAATTTTGTTTTTAATATTTTGTTAGCTGATAATGGATTATTTATTTATTTATTTATTTACTTACTTATGCTGCTGAGAATCAAACACAGTGCCTTACACATTCTAGGCAAGTGCTGTATCACTGAGCTACAAAGCCAGCCCCAGCCTGAGAAATTTAGCAAGACTCTATCTCAAAAAAAAAAAAAAAAATCATGAACCAAGATTTTATCTTTGTATTACTGGTACCTAGGACACAGTCTGCAGAATGCGGGACACTTGATGCATGTGTCATAAATTTTTCTTGGCAGGTTTAGTGACAGAAGGAAAAATTACTTTTCTACTATACAGTATAGAATGCATGACTGTCAAAAATATGAAGTTTATAATATGTGTCTAGACAGTTATTTCTGATAGGCAACCTAGAAGGGAACCAACTGATATGGTTAGGAACTGTCACACTCAATAATATACAAAGGGAAGCTAAAGCTGAACAACTTCTCCAGCTTAAAACAAATTCATTCATTAATTCAACAAACATTAAGTTGTGTATGAAAAGCCAGAAGCTGAGTTAGTTCACAGGAACTCAAAGATTAAAGAGAGCTCCAGAATGCCAGGAATACATAGAGTGAAATAATCGCCCAACATAGGTATATATGAAATGTGATAGCACAGTGATGGAGGCCGTAAGTTTCAGGGTCATATTATCTAGCTTCACAATATCCCTCTGATTATATTGATGTGACCTGGGATCAGTACTCACCCTCTGTAAACCTAGGGATCCATACCTCTAGAATAGAATATAGTAACTCTGGCCTCATTATTTTGTTCTGATGACAAAATTATATAAGCTCTGTAAAGTGTTTAAGACAATGTCTGGGACATGCTAAACACTCAATAAATGTCAATGCTTCTGCTACTGCTATGCATTCATGGTAGTAAATATAAAAGGACATCTTAACTAATGAATAAGAGAGAGAGGTACAGTGTAGTGTACCTTTATTTTATTTATTTATTTTTATATGGTGCTGAGGATCAAACCCAGTGCCTCATACATGCTAGGCAAGCACTCTGCCATTGAGCCACAATCCCAGCCCCAGTGAAAGGCATTTTAAAAATTTATTTAATAATATAATTTTAACTCAGCTACATTAGAAAACAAAGATTAAACTAAAATCACCTGTATTCTCAAATTAACATTTTTTTGCATTGTTCCCCCGAAGATTTTTATTTACATAGAGATCATATTTTGCACATTATTTGGCATCACAATTTCCTACGAGTACTGTTAATAAATGTATATTTACACCATGACTCTTAACAACTGTGCATATTTATTGTATAATTGTACATTGTGTTTAGTCAGTTGCTTACTGGGGTTATCTTCTTTTGTTCGAGCAGAGACAACATTGTAATGAAGTTCTTTCTCCCCCAAATGTCTGATGATCAGTTGTCTGATCTTTCTGATGCTTCTAGAAAGTAACAAATACACAGCAATGGTTAAACTGATTTTGTTTTTGGATGAATAAAACATTTGCATATGTTAAATACCAAAACAACATAAAAATCCAAATTAAGATATTTGCTAACACTCCATCTCTACTCACTTTGTTTTCCATTTGTTCCCAACACAGACCATTTCAATTAAGTTCTTAGATAACTTTGTATTATTCAAATATCAGCAAGATATGTATATATATTTATACACATAAAAAATAGAAATAATATAATGTATGTAAAAATATATATGTATGTAAATATATGTGTATGTAAATATACATACACACACACCTGTGTGTGTGTGTGTGTGTGTTTGTGTGTGTGAGGGTACTAGGGATTGAACCCAGGGTGCTCTATTACTGATCTATATCCTAACACTTTATGTATTTTTTAAATTTTGAGACAGGGCCTCTCTAAATTGCTGAGGCTGGTCTCAAATTTGGGAACCTTCCACCTCATTCTCCCAAGTCCTCCCACACCTGGGAATACAAGTGTGGACCACAGCTCTCAGCTCCATATTTATTCTTATTTTTCCATTTCTTACATGAAAACTAGCATGAAATGCCCACTGTTCTGGATCATTATTTTCATATAATAATATGTTGAAGATAATACCATTTGGTATAAAAAACTTCCTCACTTTTCCCCTCCCTTTCACCTACCACTCTGCCTTTTTTTTCTTTTCTTTTTAAGTACAAGATCTTTTTAAAATAATAATAATAATAATTATTATTATTATTATTATTTAGTTGTAATGGACACAATACCTTTATTTTATTTGTTTATTTTTATGTGGTGCCAGGGATAGAACCCATTGCCTCACACATGCTAGGCAAGTGCTCTACCACTGAGCCACAACCCGGGCCTTTAAGCACAAGGTCTTAGCAAAAAACTGAGTTTTTCCCTGGCTCTCAAAACTTTTTTATTGTCCACTCAACCCACCCCTCACTCCCCACCCTGCACCCTCCCATCTGCCACACCCCTCCACCCCAACTCCGGGCCTCTGGCATGCTGGGCAAGCAAACTACCATTGAGCTATATCACCAGCTCAAATCTTTTTTTTTTTTTTTTTTTTAAATAATAGCATAGGATTAAATTTTGAGGAAACAATAGTTTAACAAGTTCCTTACAGATGTTAACACGCTGCTCTAATCTCCAAAATGGGCTTGAATAGATTTGACTCTGCCTTCTCTATTCCACTATTCCCCCTCATCTAATAATGGCAAGAATAGGAACAGCAAGACAATAGCAAACTGACTGGATTGTTCCAAACCCATGGTAGAAAATGAGTGTCTTGGGGCTGGGGATGTGGCTCAAGCGGTAGCGCGCTCGCCTGGTATGCGTGACCCGGGTTCGATCCTCAGCACCACATACCAACAAAGATGTTGGGTCCGCCGAGAACTAAAAAATAAATATTAAAAAAAAAAAAAAAGAAAATGAGTGTCTTTCCAAAGACTAGCTTCTTGATTTCCAGGGTTTCTTCCCAAAAAGCATCATGCTAATAGAATATGAGAGATAGTTAATAACCCCATGTGTTATTAGTTTACACTAATTCTGACCAAAAACAGGGTGAAAAACACAGGTGTGTAGAACTACAAAGCTCTGCCAAACACAAGATCAGGTAAATCCTCTATGTATATATAAACCATTCTCTCTCCCTCCATGACTTCATTCTTTGTTTATAATACAGACCTTCCCCCAAATCATTCCTTGATTTTCACCCAAGAAAGTGCTTACTTATTAGTTCAAGATCCTCAATTACTGATTTTTTTTTCACTCACATTTTTGTGCAATTACTTTAAGATGATCCCAATTCCAGGTCAATAAGAATTGGATGATGGGCAATCAACTTGAATACTTTTATTGCCTTTCCTTCTTTTACTTCTCATTTTACAAGACAGCTCTGTCACATGTTCTGTCTGACCTTCAGTTTTTCTTGCAATTACTGAAATCATGGGTTCCATTTCTGCCAGCTAAACTTTAGGCCTTTCTCCTTCTCCTAGCCAGATCATTGCTGACTCTTCTCACCCAACTAAGAGTAAATAAAGCAGATAAACCTTCCCTACAGGGAGAATACAAATGATATATCTGAAGAATCACAAATTGTGTGAACCTCCTGGAGGAGGAGTAAAGCATAGGGGATATCAGAGATGGGACAGATCAGATTGGGACTATATTGTGAAGAAAATACAACTGTATGATAACAGTTTCAGCTTTATTTTCATTATGATGGAGAGTTACTGAATCATTTAAGGAAAAGTAATGGCATGGTCAAAGACAGGTTTGATGGAGGAAAGACTGAAAGGAGGATATTTAGGCAGTTATTGAAATGATAGATGAGAAGGGGTGGGGATGTAGCTCAGTGGTAGAGCATTGTCTAGCATATGTGGGGTCATGGGTTTGATCCCCAGAACTTCAAAAAACATTTTTTTTATGAGAGCCCTAAATAAGGAAGCAACAGTGAGGATGGAAAAACAGAAAAAGAGAAGGTAGAATGGACATGTTAAATTAAGTGTGTCTATGGAGTAAAAAGGGTCTATCAAAGATTTCTAGAGTGGGTGAAAATAATATCACTTACTAAGATGAAGAAACTATGTTGGGCATGATAGCACACGCCTATAATTTCAGCTGAGTCAGGAGGAGAACCAGTTTGAGACCAGACTCAGCAAACTAGCAAGGCCCTAAGCAACTTAGCAAGATCTTTTCTCAAAATAGAAAGGGCTGGGGATGTGGCTCCCACCGTTCAATGTGGGGATTGTACAGTGGGGTACAATCCCTGGTACCAAAAAAAAATTATATCTGTTGGGAGAAAATATCTGATCTTAAGATGCCAGTGAGAACCCCAAATAGAGATGTCAAAAGAAAGTAAGCTTGGAACTCAGGAGGGAAGTGAGGGTTGGAAATATGCATTTAGGCATCACCATTATGTAGGTGGTAGATATAACTTGGGGTTCAGTAAGACCATATAGGAAAAGAGAATAGGCTGAGAAGAGTGACTGGATGGAACTCAAGGAACTGTGTTGAAGGGCAATGAGATCAGCCTGAAGATCAGAAATCAATGGTCTGAGGAAAATGACACTTGAGAGGCTGGTGTTGGGAAGGATAGATCTTTTGAAAGAGGGTTTCAAGAGAAAAAGTTTTACAACAATATTGAATGCCTCATAGAGGTCACATAAAATTATCTGCATTTAATGTGTAGAAAATAAGTACTTCTTGTCTGATGTTGTATGAATAATGAACCAAATAATTTTTAATTCTATAGAATAACCTGATGAACTTAAATGTTCTTCAAATTCCTTTTTTAGCCTTACCTCTATCTTCAGTCTTTGTTCAATAACCAATATGTATTTGTAAATGACATGTAAATACCATTCTTGTGCCACCATAGTTCAATTTATTATTGTTTCAGACTATTTCACTGTCAAATTAGTTATTAGACCATTACTATGTGCCAAACCCTATCCTGGTCTCTGTAGATGCAAGGATAAACAGTTTCTGTCTCCAGGCCCACATACTTTGCATTCTTGTCATCTTAAATTAAACAACTAGAAGTCATGAAGAGACTGGGGAGAAATGTTGGACCAGAGAGTGACACAGAAGAGCCACAAGGTAAAGAGCAGAGAAAACTCCTGGGACAGAATGGACCCAGCAGTTGTTTCCCCAGCACTCCCCCTTGATACCCCTGGTCTCAAATACATATCCTAATTGGCTCTTTCCCTGAAAGCAGCTTCACATGCCAGTCATGGAGGAGGAAAAATTGTGATTTTTCTCATGCCTGGTACTTTACCCTAGGGTTCAGCATACTTCCCCAACAACACCTAATCAGCAATAGGCTTTCTCTTTTTCCTGTATATGAAACAAGCTCTAGTTCCAGGAGAATAGAATTTCACAGGTTGAAACAACCAGATACCTATTTATAAAGAATTGATTGCAAATTTTTTCAGAAGCAGTATTAGAATGGGCAAAGAATTTAAAATAAACCTAAAATATACACTAAACAACAAAAGGGAAAATATTGGAAGCATAAAAAAATGAAAATATTTAAAAAATAAAAACAAGTGGGAAAGTTGTTATGGAAAATACAACAGATGGGCTAAATAACACATAATAAATGGGATAAATATTATGGGGATCCAGCTGAGGAAATGAGCACATTGGAAGACCAGATTGAGAAATTCTGAACAAAGGAAGGAGGAAAAAAAAGCAAAAGAAAATATAAAAGTAAAGCTAGGCAATATGAAAAGAATATAATTATTAACATATGAGTAGAAAGAGTCACCAAAATAGAGAAAAAACAGGTATAGGGAGGAGTAAATATTTGGAGGAACAATGGAGATAAAATCCTCAAATTAAGGAAATACAAAAGACCTAGAATGAAAAGATCTACAAAGCCCTTAAAACAAAAAATAAGAAAAAAATATTTTTCCTGGATATATTTAGTCAAATTTTAAAATATCAGACTAAAAAAATTATAAAAGCCTGTTTTTAAAAAGTACATATAGACTTTAAAAAAGAAAAAAAATCAGGACCTAGAATTTTTTATATAGGTAAAACATATAGCCATGGTAAAAAATATTATCCCATAATAAGTCTTCAGAAAATTTATCACACATAACCCCACACTGAGAATAATATCAGTAAAAGTACTTCAATAAAAGAAAATCAAATCTAAAAAGTATATAAGATACACATAAAGGAAAGATCTTCAAATACTAGGTAAAATCAGTTTCCCTTAAAATATCTGTATTAGTTTTCTACAGCTGCTGTAACATATTAGCAAAAACTTAGAGGTTTAAAACAACATGAATTGATAACTTTACAGTTGTGAAGGTTTAATACAATACAGGTCTCAGTGGGTCAAAACCACTTCTTCCCAGGGACCATAGTGGGAAATCCACTTCTTTGCCTTAGCTGGCTTCTAGATGCACTCTCCATTCCTTGTCTCATGGCCCTCTTGCTGCATTTTTTTAGGTATTGGGGATTGAACCCACAGGCACTTAACCACTGAGCCACATCCCCAGCCCTTTTAAATTTCTATTTAGAGACAGAGCCTTGCTGAGTTGCTAAGTGCCTGGCTGAATTGCTGGCTTTGAACTCTCCATCCTCCTGCCTCATCCTCCCAAGTTGCTGGGATCACAGGCGTGCACCACTCCACCAGGCTCCTGGTCCATTTCAAAGCAGCAATGTTGTTTCTTTGCAACCACTCTTCCAAAATAATCACCTTTGACTCCTTCCATTTCCAGGACACTTGTGATGCAACAAGGCCCACCTGAATATTGCAGGATAATATCCTCAAGGTACTTAACCTTGAGGTTAATTCATTTGCAGAATTCAATTTGCCATATGCATTAACACATTTATGGGTTCCTGGGCTGTTAGGACATGAACATTTGGGGAGAATTTTTTGGCTTATTATAATATTTGCATTATAGTAATATTCTAGATATTAACGAGCATGCCAAAATGAAAAGATATACAATAAGAGAATTAAAAGAGGCCCTTAAAGGGGCTGGAGCTGTAGCTCAGTGGTAGAGCGCTTGCCTAGCATGTGTGAGGCACTGGGTTTGATTCTCAGCACCACATATAAAGAAATTAAATAAAGGTCCATCAACAACTAAAAATATTTTTTTAAAAAGAGGCACTTAAAATGGTACATATTTAAATAATAAATTATAATTATAGAACTGGATCCATATATATGAATATTTATAATAAATATAAATTGACAACATTGCCAATTAAAAGAGATTGTTATATGCTATAAAAGCAAAACTTAAATCAAGAAACATTATTTAGCCAAATTAAGCATGCCACTGAATGCAGTATGTATATTATATTATGCAAATCTAAGGAAAAAAGAAATGTTATCAATTAAATTATGACAAAACTTTCTTACCATTTAGACTTCATTTTATGCTAGGTTAAAGAGCTCTTTTTGATTTTTTTAGAAATATACTTGGTCATGTATAACTAATATGTGCATATAAGTAGTAGAATAGAATCAAAATAAGTTGATTAAAGTGTTTCTAAAATTTCATCACTATGTTATACCTCAACATCACATATTATTTTTTGTGTTATGAAGAACATTGGTGATTCTACATTATATAAAATATCCATAAAAGAAACTAAAAGTTATTGTGGGCTCTGAAGACAACTTTGTAATTATGCAGAGCTAATCTATTTTGTTTATTCTTGATATATAAATGTTGCCTGCATGCTTGATTCAAGCTTTCCCCACCTCTTCCCCAAAGTCATTAGATTCTTATGGGCTAAAAGTTCCCTACTATACCCTCCTGGGAACTGACTGCAAATCACTGACATCCGTTCCTCAAGTTTTGATACTAGTCCTTTGATGTTTGTTCACATGCAGACAATAACTGCTGTAATATGAATGCCACCTGACTGACAAAGATTATAACACTCCATTGTCTGTAAGATACACCTTGATTTAAAAATTGTCCAAATGTCAAATTTTATGTATATCATAAACTCCATAAAACAACACATATGCCTTTTATAAGAACACAGAATTTAAGAATACAGAAAGTTTAAAGAGAAAATGGAAACAATAGAGAAACACTGGTCAAGTGTAAGCAGTATACCTATTTACACTTGCAATATCCAGTATAGTAGGCACTAGACATATATGGCTACTGAGCACTTGAAATGTGACTAGTCTGAATTAAGATGGACAGTGAGTGTACAATATATACTAAATTTCAAAAACCACACACCATAAAGAACATAGAAAATCCCATTAATAATTACTATAAGATTATACATTTAAGTGATAATATTTTGTGCATACTGGTTTAAGTAAAATATATTATTTAAATTGACAAATTGAAATAAATATAAATAATTTTTAACGTGGCTACTAGAAATTTCACATATTTCCATGAAACAATTCTGATAGACTTTTTTAAAATAAGCATTATTAGGAAAAAAATTGACACAATAAAATGATTAAAAGTTCAATTCACCAAGAAGATAGAAACTACTATATACAATAAAATATCTTCAAAAATATGAAGCTAAATTTGATAGAATTAGAGGTAGTAATTTATAAACCCAACTGTTGTATGAAAGATTCCACCACATTTGCCTCAAGTATCCACAGATAAGGCTGTCAAAAACTCAACAGTGCTGAGTGCGTTGGCACACTCCTGTGGTTCTGGAGGCTGAGACAGGAGGATTGAGAGTTCAAAGCCAGCCTCGGCAACGGCGAGGCACTAAGTAACTCAGTGAGACCCTGTCTCTAAATAAAATACAAAAATAGGGCTGGGGATATGGCTCAGTGGTCTAGTGCCCCTGAGTTCAATCCCCCATACCCCTCCAAAAACAAAAACAAAAACGGGCTGTGAATGTAGCTCAGTGGTTGAGTGCCTCTGGGCTCAATCCTCAATACCAAAAGAAAAAAAAAATTAACAGTGACTAAGAGATATGATTATATAATTAATGTTCCTGAATTTAATGACATACAGATAATACTATATTTAAAATTATAGAATACAGAGTCTCCTCTAACTCACCTGGGTTACAAAAATTGATCATGTACAGGTCAATAACATCATATGGAATATTTTCTGTTTTAAGTTAAATAATTAATCTTAAAATGGTAAGTGAAGAGTCGCTGCATATTTACACATTTTAACAGCATACTTCTAAATGACTATGAATTAAAGAAAAAATCATACTAAAATTTTTAAAAATAAAATCTAGAATGTTATAGGAGTTTCTTCTCGGAAGCTTAGAAAAACAGGTATTAAATTTATGCTCAAACAATCCTAATAAATAACAAAAAAGATAAAATATATAAACACCTTTCAAAACACTGGGCATCAGGCAACCTAGGACAGTGATTCATGAGAGATGGAAATCAAAGGGGGTAAACCCAGTGAGTTCCCCAATTACTGCACTGAGAGACTTTCCAGTCTGTGATGAAAAGAGGGAGGCCCAGGCAGAGCCTGGTAGACTCCCTGAATTGAAAAGACAAAGTTGAGAATCTATAGAAACAAAACAAGGCTGGTGTTCACAAGACAATAATCCTGGAAAGGAGAGAGATGTATGGAGGACCCTGAAAACATGAGAATGGTCTCCCTTGAGGATTCAGGCAAATAATGTAAGGAGGGTATGAAATGAACCATTGGGATGGCTGATTTTACTCATCAACTTGTCTGATTCATGGGTTCTCATACATTTCATCAAACATTCTGGTTTTTTTTCTGTGAGAGTGTTTTTAGTTGAGATTAACATTTGCCATCAGTGGACTGAGTAAAGCATATGGCCCTCCCAAATACGGGTGGGTCTCATCAAGTCAGTTGAAGGCCTGACTAGAACAAAAAGGAACACCCATCTGGGCTTGGTGGCACATGCATGTAATCCTAGTGAGATAGAGAGACCTCATATTAAACAGGAGGCTGAGGCAGGAGCATTGAGAGTTCAAGGTCAGCCTCAGCTACTTAGCAAGGTCCTAAGCAACTCAGTGAGACCCTGTCTCTAAATAAAATATAAAAAAGGGTTGGGGATATGACTCAGTGGTTAAGCATCCCTGAATTCAATTCCTGGTACCAAATAAAATAAAATAAAATAAACTCCTCCTGTCTGATGACTTGGGCTGAGAAATCAGTCTTTTGCCCTTGAACTTGAACTGAATCATCAACTTTTCTTGGATCTAGAACCTGCCTGCTGACTTTCAGACTAAATCTTAAGTTACATCACTAACTCTCCTTGGTCTCTGATTTACAGATAACAGTTCTTGGGACTGATACGTCTCCATAATTATGAGAGCCAATTTCATCTCTCTCTCTCTCTCTCTCTCTCTCTCTCTCTCTCTCTCTCTCTCTCTCTCACACACACACACACACACACACACACACACACACACACACACACTGTACCATGGTTCCATTTTTCTGGAGAACACTAATAAGACAAATCGAAAGAATTCAAGGGAACAGGACCTACTGCTCACCCAGGGCCAAAAACCGTGCCTGTTTCCACCTTCCAAACCAGAACACAAAGTAATTTCTGGTCAACAGGAAGAGTATTCAGAGGGTCTTGCCTCAGTAGTAGAGAATAATTAGCTCTAGATTAAACACTGTTATGGTCCTATCTAACAAATCATAAAAGCAAGACTGGAAAGAATCAAACTTTCCAAGGAACTTATCTACATTTCAGAACAAAGTTCAGAAATATTTACAGCAATCCAAAAGTATCCAGCCTCCAACTACGTAAAAGCAATAATGTCTGACAAGGTCAAAATTTCCAGGCTTTTAAAGAAGCAGGAAAATACCATCCATAATGAAGAGAAAAATCACTGAAAGTGAAGTAAAAAACTGACACGGATGTTAGAATTAACAGACAATATCATTCAAACAATTATTTTTATTGTGTTCCATATATTGAAAGAGTTAGCACCCTTTATTTCAAAGTTCATGGAATATAGCAAAAATGATAATGAGGGAATATACTTAAGACAGACAAGATGCTAAAATTTAATGAGTAGGAGAGAGAATACTAATAAGATCAGAAATCAATTAAATATAACACAAAGATATAACAGAGTGTTAATCAAGCCAAACATTATTTTTCATTTTTATATTTTTGAAGTACTGGGAATTGAACCTAGGGACACACTACCACAGGCACTCTGTACTCCCAACCCTTTCTATATTTTACTTTGAGACAGGATCTCACTAACTTGCTCAGACTGGCCTTGAATTTGCAATTCTCCTGGCTCCAATATCATAAGTAGCTGGGACCTACAAGAAAAAGATACAATAAAACCTAAAACAAAATAGGAGAATACTGTTATTACTCATATGCTAATAGTTTCAAAAATTAAACAATTGACAAATTTCTTTAAAATATATAACTTGATAACTAAATGCAGGTGAAGAATTCATTTTCAAGTTCACTCACTGGCAGAATTATTTAGTTGCTAGTTCTTGGTGGGAGATGTTAGGTCCTCATCCAGTGGGACTCCATCCAATGCAAAAGTGTCTTCTGCTATAGCCAGGGGAAGAGGATTAAGATCCACCTCACACAGGGCCCCTAGTGTCAGGAAGCTGAGGCAGGAGGACCTATTGAGCCCAGGAGTTTGAGGCCAGCCTGGGCAAGATAGTGAGACCCCATATTAAACACCCCACACATACACACACACACATACAACACACACACACACACATACACACATATACAAGATCTACTTATGAATGAAAAAATTTCAAAGAATCTGTGGACATTCGTTAAAATGGAAAGATTTAATTGTAAGTTACCAATTAAATAAGGTGGGCTACCTGAATCATGTTCCTCTTGACAGACTACAAAGTGAAGTGCACAACCTTACTAGTAAGTAAAATCACCGAAAATATTTAACCCAAATTGAACTGTGCCTCTATACCAGTATACTATACAAAAGATAGAGTATGTAATACAGGGATATTAGAATAAGTTAGATGACAACATGAAGCTGTCCTCAGACAACCAGTTTAAAAGTAATGACATCATGAAAAACAAAAGGTATAGGACTGTTGGTTCAAACCAAAGCGATAATAACTAATACCTACCATTTTTATATCCTGGCAGTATCTCAGATTTTATTTATTTATTTATTTGTTTGTTTGTTTGTTTGTTTGTTTATTTATTTATTTCGGTACTAAGATTGAACCCAGGGCCTCATACATACTAGGTGAAACCTGTACTGCTGAGCTATACATCTCCAGCCCCACAAATTTTATTTATTTTATTAATTTTTAGTTGTAGATGGACACAATATATTTATTTATTTATTTTCATGTGGTGCTGAAAATCGGAACCCAGTGCCTTACAAGTGCAAGGCAAGCGTTCTACCACTGAGCTACAGCCCCAGCCCCCAGCGGATTTTATGTTTTTAAAATATCTAGAAAAAACAGTTTGGTGAAAATCATGAATATTTGAATGTGGATAGTTTATTGGAGAGTATTGCAGATTAGTGTTACATTACCTAGGTGTGATAATGGTGTTTCGGTCAAGAAAAACATTGTACTTCATAAACACATGGTAAAGGATTTGAGGAAACATCGTGGTGTCTGAAGCCTACTTTAAAATGGTTACAGGAGAAGAGGAGAGAGGGAGAAAGAGAGAGAAGGAAGAAGGAGGTAGATCAGAGGAAAAGAGGGGAATCAAATTTGTAAGATGATATCTGGTGAATCTAGATGAGGATATATGGATTTTTTTGCCACTACTCTTTCAAGTTTTTGTAGGTTTAAAAATTTTTAAATAAAATTTGAGAAGACTTTTCAGGGCTATGCATGTTTTGAAAGACTATGAAGATGAGACAAAATTAAATAAAAATGTAAGTAAAGCAATGGTGATTCAGCAGTTAACTGGGTTGGTGGTGTGGGTAAATAAGGTAGCGCAAAAAGCAGCATACATGTTTGTGGTTGTTAAGAATTCAGTGTTAATATTGGGTTATGGTTCCATGGATGCTTATTGCATTATTACTATAAGTTAATAATTATATGAATAAAGATGCCCATAAATGCACCATAAATGCAGTGATTTGAATATGTCATGAACTGAAGATTACATTATTCCACTTCTACGTTCTTTAGACATCCACTGCATCGTCCCACCAAAACATAGAGAAAAGAAACAACATATATCTTGAGTGGAAAATTCTAGTGATAAGAGAAAAGCTGGACCTACAGCTATTTGAGAATGAGCTCTGAATTTTTTCTTCCATTTCATCTGAAGCTAATAATTATGGTGTTCCAAGAATAATGAACAACTATTTTAAATACTCTACTATTAACCAATGATTCAACCTTCTTTAATCACATTCTTATTTAAAGAAAATGATACACTTCTAATGTTCTTTAGGGAGACACTAGTGAGAACGAAATTGTCATTAGGACACAGTGTAAGAGCATTAAATATATAATTCCTATTTACCAAAATTGATGTTAACGATAATTTAAATAATTTCTCATTGTAACAGAGTACCATATATTTATTTTATTGCATTTAACAACAAAATTGAATGCTAGTAGAGAAGTGGGCTTTGGACTCAGAAAATCCTGGGTTCAAGGGTCTGTTCTGCCCTTTATGCTGTCTGACGCTAGGTAGTCCTTTAATTTTTCTAGATGTCAGTTCCCTCAGATAAAGCTGGCTGCATATCAACAGGACTGCTGCATCTTTACAGATAATCCATTTAAAGTATTTAGTACAGTACACAGCATAATTCTAAAGTTATAAAAGGTAGCTGTTTTTAACCATATTGAAATGCTTAAATTGATTTATTTTATCTACCTACCTATCCACACATACATATATATATTAATAAATATTTTTGTATTACTGACAAAGTTATACTGTTTATCATTAGGAACTTGAATAATAAAACAAAATAATCATGTATAGCTCTGAAAATAGGGAAAATGTAAACACTTAATCTCTTTAACACTCTTGACTTTTCATAAGACGATCTCCAAGGCTCTATCAGCTCTAACATTTTATTATTCTATAATGCTATGATTACAGCTTTTGCAAGGGTTTGAATAAATGAAAGATGAGTTTATTTTAAGGGTTAGAATTTTGTTATATTTTTAAAGGTGTAAGAGGATGTTCAATTTGAACAGACATTTTCACAACTAAACAAGCTTACAAAGCTTATACATTCTACACCAGGACCTGCCATTTGCTATTTCGTAATATGTTGCAATATGGACTAAAATTCTATTCAGATTTATGTTTGGTCTGATGATCTCTTTGCACTCTTTTTCTTAAATTATTGGAGAAGGTATTATAAATCTTTTGAAATGTTATAGCTTACACCAAAGACAGTCTAGTTTATTATATTTAATATATAGTAATCTTTGGACTGTGAAATGTTAAATAGAAACACCCCGAAAGAATAAGTAAAACATTCCTGGCAGTATAATTCCTTTTGTGTATGGTCATTATGAAAATGATATGACTACTCAGGAGGCTGACGCAGGAAGATGGCAAATTGAAGGTCAGCAATTTAGTGAGACCCTGTATCCCCCCCCCAAAAAAAGGCCGTGAGGGTAGCTCAGTAGTATAGTGGTCCTGGGTTCAATCCCCAGTACTCAAGGGTGGGGATGGGGATATATGAAACCAGTTGGAGGAAATATATTTATGACCACATATCCTATCACACTAAGAACAATTATATTTACTCTCAGTATAAGTCCGTGCTTTTTTTTTTTTTCCTTTTTCAGTACTGTGGATTGAACACAGGACACTTGCATAATAGATAAGCTCTACCACTGAATACATCCCCATCTCTTTCTAAATTTTGAGACATGTCTCACTAAGTTGTCAAGGCCGACCTTGAACTTGTGATTCTCCTGCTTAATCCCCAGATACCTGGAATTGCAGATGTGCACCATGCACAGAGGTCAAATTTAGTCTTTTATACAATTCCAGTTGTAGTGTGTGTGTGTGTGTGTGTGTGTGTGTGTGTCTGTCTGTCTGTCTGTCTGTCTTGGTGTTTGGCTTTGATTAAGGGAAATGCCATAATTTATCTAGTTAGCCATTTTCCTCTTAGGTCTCTAGATTGGCTATAAATTTTATCATTATAGAAATTTTGTATTGAAAATTTTCAAGTATGTGACTTTTGGCTGCATGCTGCACATGCTTGTAATCCCAGCTACTTGAGAAGCTGAGGCAGAAGGATTACAAGTTTGAGAGCAGCCTCAGCAAATTAGTGAGCTCCTGATTCAAAACAAAAAATAAAATAAAGGTCTGGGGATGTATGTAACTCAGTGGTAGAGCACCCCTGGGTTCAATCTCCAATTCAAAAAAGAGAGGAAGAGAAAAAAATAAATAAAACCAAACAGTTTGTGCATTGTGGCTCTTTATTGCTGTATTACTTTCCAAAAGGATTTGTACACACACACACACACACACACACACACACACACACACACACACGTAAATGAAAATTCCAAAGAAATGCCTTTTCAATTTCAATTACCTATCCCAATACTTCATATCAGAATTAACTTTTATCATTTTTTTTCCTTTTTCACTATAATCAATAAGAGATTTAGATGTAATAGCATTCAATTTAAAAGAAGGGTTTGATTCAGGGCCACATGAGATACAGGTTATTGTGAAAAAGCTAAATGCCCACCTAGTCTCATTAATCCAGCTTTATTGTCTAGCTGGGATTTACTAAATTATCTAGAACTAAACTCACTAAATATACTTGTCATATATTTCTTAGCTGTGGAATAATTGAATTAAGCTCGCAACCACTACAAGAGATAGATAAGAAGAAAACTACTTGGCTTATAGCTGGTACAGAATATAGCAGCTGCTTCTCATTTACCAATTTGTCTCTACTACCCTCTAGTGGAATCATAATGATATTATCCTCTTAGCATTGCCTCCAATTAAATTGTGTATATCACATATGCATGCACACACAGAGAGAATTATCAATTTCAGTTTTGTAGGACTGGTCCCAGCCTTAGATATCACGAATTATGAACTCCTAGAGGGAACTATGTTTTTACTGGTATCCTTGCTCTCCTTCTCTTTCCACACCAATCCTTTCTGAAAATACTGCCAGGTTAACCTGTATCAAGGAAAAATTTCATTCGCTGAATCCAGTGAAAAGAACCTTCAATTGTTCCCACTGGATGCTTGAGTTGCTGCTGGTAACTCCCAGACCTCTTCACAAGATAAATCCACCTCTCCCTCCCACTCCTCAAATATCTTAACTCCCTATACCCCCAACCCTCTTTCTCCCAGAATGCCACCTACCTAGTCATCTCCTCCTGAAAACTTTCTTCTTCCATTCCTACTTGCCAAAATGTGCTCCTATTTTAAGAATTACTTCAAATGTACCCTTTGCTCAGCTTTGAGCTCCTTGCCAATCCCAAACAAGCCAAATACCTTTTTTTAAAAAAAATGCTTTTATTAATACAATATAGTTTTATTCATAATAGATGGGTTTATTTTGACATAATCATACATACATTTAATTTGCTTCATTTCAATCCCTAGTGCTCTTCTTTCCCTCCCTTCCTCCCTCCCCCATTTCCTTCCCCTATTCTACTGGCAATCCTACCGTCTATGCATTTTTTTTTATTGGTGCGGTACAGATATATACATAAAGGTGAAAGTCATTGTGATATATTTTGTATAGCATAATTTTGTCAAATTCATTCCACATTTCTTCTCCTCTCCTGTCCTTCCTCTCTTCACCTCAATCTCCTTCCACTTCATAGATCCTCCCTCTGCCCTTGTGATATTCAACTCTTCAACCCTCCCCGTTTCTTTCCCTTACTTTGCTTTAACTTCCAAATATAAGAGAAAACATTCTGCCTTTGATTTCTGAGTCAAGCCAGGTAACTATGACACTGAGTTATTGCACATGCTGTTCCCTTTGCCTGGATGGTTAACCCAACACTCCCCTTGGATTCTCATTTAAATTGATAACATCATCTATCCTCCTAAACCTACCACAAGCATCACAACATTAACAAAGACTTATCTGCCTCTCCCAGAGTTCTTTCTTCTTTCCTGTGATCACATAAAAAATTGTGCATGTGTATGCTCTAGCACTCATCACCAGAGTTATTTTTGTGAGATTGATAACAATCATTATTATTAAGAAAAAGAAATGGATGAAGTGCTTACTTCAGTTGAAGCACAGATTTAAGAAAACATTACATGCACTACCTTGTTTTATGACCAAAAAACACAACTAGGTACTATTATTATCACTTGAGTAAATAAGCAAAAAAGAAATAACATGATTTGTCCAAAGTCAGAGATGAGCTGAGGATAGGAGCCAGGGTTTAAAAGGATTGGAGACCAGTCAACTTCTAGAATTTTTCCTACCTAACATCAGGGCCATTCCAGAAGGACTGCTTGTCAGGATAGTGCAGCTAACACTCATTTTGAGTCTGTGCTGTGGGTTTGACTATAGAATAAATAGAATTGCTGGAGTAAGAAGAAGTTTGTGTTTTGCCTTGTCTAATAAAAGCTGACTTTCTCCATTTTTTCTTTATCTTTCCATCTAAACTCTGAAGAATAGAGAGCAGCTTTGCATCTTATTCTTGTTAGTGCACTCACTGTTTAAATTGTACCTGATATGTAGGAAAGGCATAAAATCACCAAATGTTGAAACAGCAAGTGACATTGTTCTCCCTTTGTCCTGCCTGGGTATGCCATCTCTTTACTTTGTCGTTCCATGGCACTTGGTTAAAAAAAAAAAAAAAAACAGCTAAAGGAAGATAATTAGCATGAAAAATTGATTATATTTTTCTCTTATCTCCATTTCTTCTCTCAAGTTCAAAGAGGACAGATAGTCATTCATCTTTGTATCTTCAGTGGTGCTCAAATAATGTCAGGCAAACAGAAGACACTCAATATTTGGTGAGTGAAATTGACACAAATTAATGTTCTGTCTTTTCAAGATATTTGCATAGTGCTGTGTGCACTGTTTATGCCCTAATTCATCAGTCACTTTTTCATCACAGTGACAAAACACCTAGGAGAATCAACCTAAAAGTAATTTTAAAAAATTATTTTGGCCCACACTTTTAAAGGTTTCAATCCATGGTTGCTTGGCACTGTTGGTTTGGGCCTGTTGGTAAGGCAGAACATTATGGCAGAGAACACGTGGTGGAGCAAAGATGCTCACCTCATAGTGGTTAGAAGGACCAAAGTCCATATATCCCTTTCAGGGACACACTTCCAGTGACCTCCCCTCTTTCTGATAGGCCCCACCTCCTACAGATTCTGCCATTTCCCATTATTGCCAAGCTCTCAACACATGGGCCTTTAAGGGACATTCAATATCCAAAGTATAGCACCTACAAACACAGGAATCATGGTAAAATTTAATTTGCATGGTTATAAATATTTCAGATTCAGGAAATTGAATTGTGATGATATGTCTTTCTCTCTGAGAGACTTAAGCAAGGAATTTATTTTATATTATTTGAAAACAGCAAGCAATTAATTATATCCGTTTTACATTCAACAAACAGAAGACCACATGCTTCCACAGCTGGGATGCTAGGTTTTTTCAATTTAACTCAATTATTTTTCTTTTTAAAGTTTTAGGGATTATTGTAAATGCATGCTACCCAATTAGCAGATACAGTTTATCATACTTTGGGTAAATTTCTATTCATTATATCTATAGTGCAACTCTATGCTTTATAGACACAAAAATGAGTAAGATACAATTCCTGCCATAAATATTGAGGGTAGAGAAGCATGATGGTTATTTACATTTCTCTTCTGGTACTTAGGTTGTAACTTATGTAACGGGGCAAGATATAAGGGAAGACATAAGGAAGGAAATGATTAATTCTAATAGAAGAAGCAGCATCTGAACAAACACTGGAGAAAAGAATTATGGGGTGGGCCTTCCAAGCACAGGAAATTATATGAGTAAAGCACAGAGGCAGAAAGTCTGCCTCGTGATTGAGATGTTTCAATCATTGGATACAGGGAATACTGTTGGTATTAGGCAGGAATGGGAGTTTGGAGTCAGAATCTTGAAGAGCCCTGAATACTGTACAAAGGGGTCTGAGTAGGAGAGGTAATATACAGCTTTGGAACTATATTTTAAGAGATTAACCCTAGAGAGGGCATGAAATTTTTCCTTCTTTTTTTTTTTTCCAGTGGTACTGGGGATTGACCCCAGGGCCTCATGCATGCTAGGCAAACACTCTACTATTGAGTTGCATCCCCAGCTACATTAAAAAAAAAAAGACAATTTAAAAAAATGCAGGAAAGGATAGAAAGGATTATGTTTCTAAAATTTCATATTTATATTTTCATAAACTCTATTTTGCAAGGAAAAGAAAAGTTGGCACTGTACATGAGGTGTTTTGCTTGTTTTTTAGATAGAAGTACAAACTTAATATTTTTGTCCCTATCCAAATTTTTATGAATTCCTCATCCCCATTGTGATAGTATTTGAGATGGAGCCTTTGTAAGTAATTAGGATTAAATGAAGTATGTCATGAAGGTGGAGCCCTCATGATGGGATTGCTGATATTATAAGAAGAGACACAGACACCCTTGTAGCTCTCACTCTATAATGTGAAGATAGAGTGAGAAGACAGTTGTCTATGAAGCTAAAAGCCCTCTCCAAATCCCAGCTGTGCTCACTCTCTGGTCTTGGACTTTCAGCCTTCAGAACTGTGGGAGAATACATTTTTGCTGTTTAAACAGATTTTGCAACAGTAATCTAAGCTGAAGACAAGTTTGTTTTTTTAAAAAATTTAAAAACATTGTTGAAAATAAATAAAATATAGTCATCCTCAGTATGTATGGGGGATTGGTTCCTTTTCAACATAGTTGTTTTGGCTTTCTACCTCATTATTGGTTAT
Source organism: Urocitellus parryii (assembly GCF_045843805.1). NCBI lineage: Eukaryota > Metazoa > Chordata > Mammalia > Rodentia > Sciuridae > Urocitellus > Urocitellus parryii. The sequence continues at coordinate 149,643,232 of NC_135535.1, forward strand.
ATCATACAAATTTGTAGAATTTATGTCAGTTTGAGAAAACATTGAGCACATTTGTTTCACATCTAAGCAATTTGTCCTACTGCACTGTCTTGTAGTTTTATAATTTCTTAGGTATGTTAATGAGTATAATCCTGGCACAAAAGAAGTTCAGTTTAGACAAGGTAATAATGAAAACCAAAGTCTCTTCTGCTTATAATTTTATGCACTTGATAATTTTTTTTTTTTGGTTCAGAGCACTGAACCCAGGGATGCTTTACCACTGAGCTACATCCCCAGCCTTTTCTATTTTGAGACAGGATCTCATTATGTTGCTAAAGCTGGCCTGGAACTTGTGATCCTTCTGTCTCATCCTCTTGAGTTCCAGGACCACAGGCATGTATCACTGTGCCTAGCTATATCTAATAACTGGAAAAACTTTCCACAAGCTAGTTTCTCACTTTCCACAAGCTAGTTTCTCCTCTACTACCCATGTACTACAGGGTGAGATAAGCTCTTTGATCATATACTCTAATTTCCAGATATCAAGAAAGTCAGCAGAAGGAGAAGGAATATTCCTTCCCAGAGGCCTTGTCTGTGGTGGGACTTCTGGTAATAACTTGAAAGTGATGTGGATACCATTAATCCAAAACTAAATGTGTATGTCTTGGTCCTTTTGAAGCTCCTACCTCTACCATCAAGAATCCTAAGCACTCTATTTGTTTCCTAAGAGCAAAAACTTGTCAAGGCTGAGCATTCATATAGGCCAGAGGACAGACATGGCTCATTATTTTATGTTAAAAAGGAATTAAACACTCAAATACATGTGATATACTAGTTTCATTCTTTATTTTAATCTGGTCTTCTGATATAGTTTCATTCTTTATTTTAATCTGGTCTTCTGATATATATATATATATATATATATATATATATATATATATATATATATATTTGTAGAGAACATGATAATCAGTCTTTGTTCTATGACCCATTAGGATCAGTGCAAAGAGAAATCCATGCTAGGTAGAGTCTCATAATCTCTAGTTCTATTTTACTGTTTTATTTTCTCAAAGACTTAGGAATGATGTTGAAGTGTAGAAATCTGCCTTAAGAGCCAGGTGTAGTGGTGAACACTTATAATCCCAGCTACTCTGTGAGGTTGAGGTAGGAGGATCACAAGTTAGAGGCCAGCCTCAACAATTTAGCATGATTTTATCTCAAAATAAAAAATAAAAAGGGCCAAGAAATCTCTCAACAACATGGTGGAGGGGCAATGAAGAGAGAGCTTTTGACACTGGATTACTTACAAAATAATTTAGATCTCTTTTTCATAAAATTGTGGATTTTTGTGTTTTAAGGAATCTTTAAAATTCTAATGTGAAAATATTTAAAAATTTAAAATATTCAAAATTTTATAATAAATAAAAATTTTAAATAAATAAGGTAAAAACAAAGGACAGTTATATATTACACAGAATTGTACATAAATACAACTGGGAATTTTTCTTTACACTTTTGAGTATGTCTCTCGGTTTTCCACTATCTCCTTTTCCATTATCTTTTTTGGGGCTGTGGAGTAGTGGGGATTGAACTGGGGACACCCAATCACTGAGTCACATTCCCAGCCCTATTTTGCATTTTGTTTAGAGACAGGGTCTCACTGGGTTACTTAGGGCCTCGCTGTTGCTGAGGCTGGCTTTGAACCTGGGATCCTCCTACCTCAGCCTCCCCAGTTGCTGGGATTACAGGCATGCATGCGCCACCTCGCCAGGCCTTTTTCATTATCTTATTAGTAATGATACCTGAAATATGCTTATTTGGTCATTTAAAAAAGCACAATTAGGGCTGGGGCTCTCGCACAGTGGCAGAGCGCTTGCCGAGCATGTGTGAGGCACTGGGTTCGATCCTCAACACCACATAAAAATAAACAAATAAAATAAAGGAATTCTATCCATCTACAACTACAAAAAAAAAAGTTAAAAAAAAAAGAACCACAGTTATACACTAACCTTAAGTATTAGGAGGGAAAGTAATGGGATCTCTATATAAATACAATAACACTTTTGTCATGAGCTATTTGAGTGCAATAAATTTTAATTGTACCAGTACTGGGAGGAAAAATATTAAAAATGAAAACAGAGAATGGTAGATTCCCTGTGACTAGAAACAATAGGACGATTCTCTACTGGAATGAAAGATTCAGTTGGCGCCCGCCCTCCTCCTTTCTCCCAGCCGCCGTTTCCCCTTTCTTTCGCGCTCTAGGCTCCCGGGAAGTCCAGCCCAAGTGTAGCTGGGCTCTGATTGGCTCCTTTGAAAGTCTACGGGTATCCTGATTGGCGGATCCAAGCCCCTTTAGCGCGGTGAGTTTGAAACTGCTCGCACTTGGCTTCAAAGCTGGCACTTAGAAGTTGAGTGTGGAGTCACAGACCAGGTACCTGCCGCCGCGGCCCCCGCCGGACCATAAGCCGGGTAGAGTTGCCGGGGTCAGGGTCATGCCTTTGGGCGTCACCTGGCAGGGGACCTCCGAGGGCGAGTTGAGAAGCGGGGTGATCGCTTGGAGTTGGGGGGGGGGCTGCAGGGACTGTATGAGGGCCAGGCCCGTCCTCTGAGGGTGGCAGGGCCTTCACAGGGGCTCGGGCCTGGAGTTTGAGGGAGGCTCGTGGCTGCCCTGAATTTCGGTTTGGGGCCCGGGTTAGCTGTGCTCGGGAGGAGGCTGCTGAGTTGCCCGAGGAGGCTTTGTGGACGGGGTTGAAGCAAAATCCGTGCATTGGCTTGACCGCAGTGAGCTGCGGGTACCAGGCTCGGCCCTAGGCCCGTGGGCTCCCCCTTCCCGTTCCGGCGGAGGAAGGCAAGACTAACCGCACCTGGCCAGGTGACCACGCGAGTCCCTTAAACTTGGGCTGTTGGAGAAATCGATCCGTGAATTTGTGGGCCTTCTCGGGTTCCTGTGCCGGTAGCCCTTGCCCACTGGGATATTTTAAGAATGCTTAGCCAGTCTCCAAGACAGAAGGAACTGGGGTTTTTCTTTTATTATAGTTGGTCGTTATATACTATGGAATTGGCAGAAAGGCTAAGAAATACTAAAAGACAGAAACACTTGGGTTCTTATATCCTTGACTTTTTTGTTTTTTAAAGAATCTAATACAAAAGTTACTGGTGTGCACTTCTTGCAGGCCCATAAAGACCTGGAGGTCTCTGGATAGGGAGATGCCAACATTGAGATTTCACCTCCTGCAGCTAGTAAAGCATTAAGAGCCAGGTGTAGTGGTGAACACTTTATTTTAAATAAAAAGCATGCTTTATTTTAAATTGTTAGAACCAGAAAACGGTGGGAGGGAATTGAACTCAGCTTTGAAATTGAGTTAATTTTTAGCTCTCTGTTAAAAAACCGAGCTCAACAATTTTATTGTAGTTAAGGTGTATCAAATCTGGTTGAAAGAAATGTTAATTGTCCATTGGCATTTCTGGAAGTTAGCATATGTGACCAGTGCCTGAAGTCAAACCCCCAGGGCAGCTGGTTTAATGCCTCTCACAGGGCTCATTTTAAGATTTATCTCTACTTTCTGGATTGAATTTTCTTTTTGAAGATAATGTGAGCAATCTAAATTCTTAGGGATCATTTATCAAGGTGACTATATTTTGGGCTTTTGAAGTTTCCTTGGCAAACTTACCAGCTGAAGTAGTTTTGAATGTCAGGTTGTCAGCTTTATTATCTGTGGAATTGCACTTTTCATTTTCTTTTAGGGTGCTACTCTTCACAATCTTGAATGTGTTTGTGTGGCTGTTAAAAACAAAGGAGAAGATTAAAACTGTCGCTGGAACAACTGTAAACATTTACATTTTTTTGCAGTTTTTAAACAAAATCTTATTTCTAATGGTTAAAAACCTGACCAGTTTAGTTCCCTTCTCATGTCTTTAAAACATAGTTTCTTTTGAATCATCTTCAAAAAAAGCATACAAATTCAAATAACATTGTTGAACTATTTGGAATAAATAAGTTGATGCCTGAATTTGAGGGTTAATTTGTTTTGAACAAGCTAAGTGCTGTGTAGAATATACAAATGCAGTGTTTTTTTAGGAGCTAAGAAGGGTTGGAAAATCTTATTGCAGGATTCTTTACTCTTGTAACTATTTTAATATTAATATAATATCTATGGGATACTTTATATACTGGAGAAGGCACTGTAGAAAATGCTTTCATATAGGATCTCATTAAAACTTAGTGGCATATAATCAAATTAGTGTTTCTCCTCATTTTAGGATCTGTCATACCTATTGTGTAACAATGGAAGACTACACCAAAATAGAGAAAATTGGGGAAGGTGAGTGATTTTAATAACATAAGAGCTTTAAAAAGTACTTCAACAATGCTACTTCTGTAAAGTACAAACATGTAAATTTATTAAAATACAACCATTAAGGTACCTGGTAGCACTAATGTGCATTAAATTTTTTTTTAACATAACAACTTAATGTTTACATTTCAAGAGAATTTAATATGATTTCCTGGTGATCTCCCTCATAGTCTTTTATGCTTCTGACACCAAATACTTGCAATGCTTGTGTTTTGGAAATACTTGATAACTTATTCCATATGCTTTGGGGTCTGCAGCAGAGATTAGTATATTAGTAGTATACTAATTTTGTGATATATTATTAGCCTCTTGGCAGTTATTCTAAAAACCAGTAATTTTGTATATAATCATTCATTCCCTTTACATCCTTAATATTCTTTTTAATTGCTCTGGCTTGTATAATCTTCTCATTTTGCTGCCTGGCTGGATATTGTGTGCTGCATATTGTTTTTGAAAAATTAACTTGTGGAAATAATATGAAGCCTAAATGGTGTCCTCTATACAGAATTTTCCTTCATTTCTGCCAGGAACCTTGTTCAATTTTAAGCTCGTATTGATTTTTAAGCTGCTGGGTGTGGTGGCACATGCCTGTAATCCCAGCTACTTCAGAGTCTGAGGAAGGAGGATCAAAAGTTTGAGGCCAACTTGGGGCAATTTAGCAAGAACCTGTTTCAAAAATAAAAGGCTAGGGGTGTAGCTGGTTAGTGGAGCACTTTCCTAACATGCATGAAGTCAGATTCAGTACTTAGGAGAGCTTCCCCCACCCTCCTGCCCCGCCCCCAGCCTGATTTTTAGAAAGCTTTAATTTGGAACAATTCCAAACTTATAAGTTGAAAGATTTGTATGACAAATCTGTAACATCTTTACCAAGATGTGTTTTGTCATACTTTATTATCTGTTTATTATCTTTGCATTTTTCTTTCTTTTTGATGCATTTTTAGTAAGCTGTAGAGATGTGCTTACCCCTAAACACTTTCAAAATTTTCCAAAGATCCATGGGTTAAGATCTAAGGCAGTTAATATCTTAGTCTCTGTAATCTAGAACATGTCTGCCTGCATTTTATCCCTCTTGACATTGAGGTCTTTTTTCACTTTGGACAACCTAATTTCAAAATATATCCAAACTACTCATTGCAAATACTACAAAGTTGTTATCCAGTTTCTTCTGAATTTTGTCATTCTACTCTTTGAACTCTTTCCTGTCTTAATATAATGTCATAGAGAATAAATATATTTATGATGGTAGACACCTAGTTAGAATTTAATAATGACCTCTAAATATTTGTCAAATGGAGGTTTACTGCTTACAATTCAAGGCTTCCATAACTTGATCATGTTCTACTTTATTTTTCCTTGATTTTCTGGGACAAGTCTTCTGTTAGTCTTAAACCGATCTCCTAGGCTTTTTTGAAATGTTGCTACTTTTAGAGAAATGTCCATAGGAAAATGAATTTTAATCACTTAAAATTTTTTTTTTCTCCAGGTGTGGTAGGTCATACCTATAATGCCACTGACTTGGGAGGCTGAGGGAGGAGAATCACAAGTTCTTTGTATCTGAACAAAAAAATAAAAAACTGGGGTTGTAGCTCAGTGGTAAAGTGTTCCTAGGTTCATTCCCTAGTATCAAAAAAGGAAAAAACTGGGTGATTGACTTCAGGACCTTATTGCATTCTAGGCAAAGCTCTCTACTACTGAGCTATATCCCAACTTTTATAAAATCTTATTTTGAGGCAGGGTCTCCTAAATTGCCCTTGTTGGCCTGGAACTTGTGATCCTCTTGTCTCAGCATACTAAGTAGCTAGGATTACAGGATTACTTCTAATCATTTTTTAAGTTACAATGATGTCATGGAAAGCAAAAACTCTTCAACAAAATTTATACATATCAAGGGGTTCAACACTGCCCTGAAACTCCAGCCTGTTTTTTTAAAGCACTTATCTAGGGAATTAAGTGCATCATGTGTATGAACTTTAGCTAGCTAGCCTTTATTGCCATTTCTATTCCCTGTGTCCACCTTCCCTCCCGCTCTACTATTCTTTTTATTGACATTGTTGTTCATTATCTGAAGCCCACATAATGAGAATTAGTGTTTTTTGTTAACTTCCAAATGGTATGAGATTTTCCTAGTACATAGTAGATGGTATGAGCTTTATTGGGTCTAATAAAGATTTAGTAAAAACAAATGGTCTTTTTGTCTCTTTTCTGGATGAGGACCTTGCCTCTTCCCCACCCCTTTTTTTATTGGTGCATTATATTATTGTATGTACGTATGAATATGTAACAACAAATCCCATCATTGTCTACAACTCCAGTTAATACTATTTCCTGAGTCCCAATTTTTTAAACTGTTTTATGCCTAATTTTTTTTTTCAGTCATGTAGGATATGTGGCAGGAGGTAAATTTCAGTTTGTGAACAATCCATTTCTTCTGTTGCATGTGTTGCAACATTAATGGTAGTTTAAATTTATGGAAAACTTGTGATGTCTACTTGAATTTTATTTCTAAACCATAAACGTGATAGGTTGTAATTACCCTCACTTTCCTTTAGAAAGCAATGAGGGTAAAACAACCTCCCATCTGGCCACAAAGACATTTCTATCTGGTGACGACTTAAGGAATTCAGTTATTTAAAAAATGTGTTAGGCTGGGGACATATCTTAGTGGCAGAGCACTTGCCTATCATGTGCAAGAACTTTTAGTTTGTGGGGTGTTGCATAGCAGATATTTACTTTGTCTATTTCAGGTACTTATGGAGTTGTATATAAGGGTAGACACAAAACTACAGGTCAAGTGGTAGCCATGAAGAAAATCAGACTAGAAAGTGAAGAGGAAGGGGTTCCTAGTACTGCAATTCGGGAAATTTCTCTATTAAAAGAACTTCGTCATCCAAATATAGTCAGGTATGGTATAATATCTGAATTTAAACTATTTTACCCATACTATTTCAAATGTGAATTTCAGTGTGGAATCTTTTAAATTTGCTTAGTCTCTGGTCTGACTTTGCTCAGTGGAATAAAGTCCTACTCTTTTTGTTGATTGTGCATGCTGGGCATGGGTTTAAAAAAAAAAAAAACTTGAAACAGAAATGGAGCAGGGGCCTGGCTCACCTGTAATCCCAGCTGCTTGGGAGGCTGAGATAGGAGGATCGAGAATTCAAAGCCAGCCTCAGCAACAGGGAGGTGCTAAGCTACTCAGATCCTGCCTCTAAATAAAGTAAAAATAGGGCTAGGGAATGTGGTTCAGTGGTTGAGTGCCCCTGAGTTCAATCCCCAGTCCACCCACCCACCCCCCCCCCCAAAAAAAAAAAAAAAGCAGAAATAGGCTTAAGAGCTTTGTGATGAGAATTAGTATTGGGGGCTGGAAAAGCATGATAAAGCTGGCCATAGGAGAAAAGGAGCCCTTTTCATGGAGCTTTGTCAGTGCTCCCACTCTGGGGGCTCTGGTCTCTCATTATCTCTGTCCTAAAACCAGGTACCTAGGTCAGATGAAACAGGAGGGGGAAAAAGATTATATAAGCTTTATCTGACTATGATTGGAAAAAGTGTTAGGATGTTTTCAGGAGTGGTCCTCCTATGGTTCAGCTTAGAACCTAATTGTATTTTGCTTGGGCTGGAGATAGGGAGCAGCTATTAAGGTTAGGTTTTCCTTAAGTTTATTTCTACTTACTTAAATGGAAAGACAAGCTCTGAGCAATGAGCAGCCATCCTAGATAATACTGTGTTCTTTTGGAATATAGGTTATTTATAAATTAGTATCTCCTGTGTAAGTTGACTTAATTTTAAATTGCCCTTTCTCAAATTCTAGCTTTGCACTGAGGTTCTTTACAGAAAATAGGGGAGTTGCCATCTTCTCTAAGCCCACTTTTTATAATTAATCACTATGAAATTTACTCAACTATTTTTGTGAAACAGGTTTGCACTTTTTTTTTTTCATGTTTTTATTCTCAGCCTTCAAGATGTGCTCATGCAGGATTCCAGGTTATATCTCATCTTTGAATTCCTTTCCATGGATCTCAAGAAATACCTGGATTCTATCCCTCCTGGTCAGTTCATGGATTCTTCACTTGTTAAGGTAAGAAGCTTACTAATTTTATTAATATTTATATACTGTAAAGGTAAAGAATCTATGTAGAAATCATGGGTTTTGTCGGACTATGATTGGAAAAAGTGTTAGAAGATAGAATGAGAAAGAAAAAATATTTCATATTTTATTTATTTCCTCCTATACAGATTATTAGATAGATTAACATTTGTCTGTTTAGTTGCCAGATAATGCTTCTAGTTAGTGAAAAATGGTGTCTGAGCCTAACATAAAATTGATTTTCTCTGTGTTCTATTGTTGAAAACTAAGGCATTCTGGTCTTTCCTTAGCTGACAGATAATATAGGGAAAAAAAGCCTGGAGCAGTGTGGTAGTGGCAGATGATTCTATTTTATTCTGGTTTAAAACATTTGATTAATGTATTGTAGACATTTGTTACATATAAAGTAAAAGTGCCTTATACCAACTTTAGCAAACTGCTCCTTAGAGGCAGTAATTGTTAGTTTTAATTGTAATCTTACACATTTATGTCCACTCTGTATGTGTATGAACATGGAGCTCTTACACAAAAGGAATCATTTATATATACATTATTAATATACATTATTTGGGGTGTGAAAAGTTATTAGATGTGTTTATCTATTTGTGTCTGTTTATATTTTGCTATGCTTATTTAAACCAATTTCATATTGATGGACAGTTATTTTCCATTTTGGTGATTGTTACTCTTAGGAGCAATATTGCAGTAAATATTCTTATATATATTTATCTTTGTGTTTCACCTTATAGGATAAATTCTTAGAACTGGAACTAAGTTGAAGATGGTTTGTTTACATTTAAGATCTTGGTAGATATTGCCAATTGCCCTTTAAAAATTCGTAGCAATTTACTCTGAAACATTCATGTTTAGTTGATAATCAATTATAAATAGCTTAGAGTCATTTATAAATAGCTTATTCAGAATAATAAACGACAATCTTTCTAGTAGTTTCAGTAAGTCTGTCTCTTAGCCCCTTCCCACTTCTTTGCTTTAAATTCTGCATGGATCAAATATTTATTTTGGTTTAAGAACTAGGGTACATACACCCAGCTTCCTAAATAGGTAGCCAGTTCTTATTGGTTTTATGTATTTTCCAATTTCAAAATTAAGTCATTGTTTTATATGTATACTATATATTTCTGTAATACCCATGTTGCTTCAAATGTTAATTACATTGTTCTTGGTTAATATCATATAAAACACTTCTGAACTACTAAATAGCAATTTTGTGATTGTGTCCATTTAAATACATAATCATAATATCCTCTTTGCCATTTTTTTGAATCTGTGGCTATTGGTTTCAAAGAGGAAATATATGTGTAAAGATGAAAGATAGAAATGAAAAGAACAACCTTATTCAACAGAGAAACAGTGTTGATGTAAGTGCATAGAAGGAAGATCAAGAAACTCAAAAAGAACTTGTGACTTGAAGGATAAGAGGTCCCAAAATTAGTAAAATAGGACTAAATGAGTTCATATGGATATTATCTGACTATAAATGTGCCCATAGGTGAATGTCTATCAATAAGATAGACATATATAAATGGACTTCCAGCACACAAATGCTTGTTAGTCTCAAAAGACCTGAAGGCTTTTTTGGTAAATCACTTCCCAACGTCATTATTTCTTATATCATGAAAACAAATTGGTTAATAATATTTAGAAAATTGTATTTTATAAGATTACGTTTCTAACTTATATTTCCTTTTCTAGAGTTATTTGTACCAAATCCTTCAGGGGATTGTGTTTTGTCACTCTAGAAGAGTTCTTCACAGAGACTTAAAACCTCAAAATCTATTGATTGATGACAAAGGAACAATTAAACTAGCTGATTTTGGCCTTGCCAGAGCTTTTGGGATACCTATTAGGGTATATACACATGAGGTAAGTGAGTTTTCATTATTTCTTATTAATCTCATTATTCTGGTCCAGTTATAGTTTAATTCTTTATATTAAACTTTTTCCCAAGTCACTGGTTTCTGTCTCCTAATTGGATGCTTCCTAATACACAACAAAATTGATTAAAAGATTTTGTTGTTTAAGGGGTACTATTTCTGATACACAATTCATTTAGAAGCTTTTATATATGTGTGTGTATGTATAAAAATCATGGGTTTTTTTTTTTTTTTTTTTTGTGTGTGTGTGTGTGTGTGTGTGTGTGTGTGTGTATGTGTAGTGCTGGAGGTCAAACCATGGCTTTTCTCATGCTAGGCAAGTGCTCTTCACTAAGCTACTCCTCAGCCTCCTTGTCATGTTGCCAGTATTGTGTTGAAGGGTTGGCATTTCATTTGGTGTTTCTGGAGGGAAAGCAAAAGTTGGATTGTATAGTAAAGGACTGTTGAAAACCTGTCTTTTTGGAGTTGTATACAGTTTCACCTGAAGACTGACTGCAGATAATAACTTTCTGAATAGATGTTTTGGCTTCTTATTATTCCTTTTTATTATTTTTTCCATGACTGCATAAATAAATTATTTGGTTCTCTTTGGCTTAAATAAATGCTGTTTGAGCTCATTAGCTTTGTTCTAAGTTGATATTTCTATCATTCTGATACTAAAATGATTAATTAGTTCTAGATCATGAATAAACTAACATGGTTTATTCATGTTTCTTATTTGTATACTGTTTTAGCATGCAAGCAGAATCTTCATTTTAAAGAATAATACCTCCAAATCTATAGCAATAGGGTTTTTTGTTTTGTTTTTTGATAACCTATATCACTGGGGTTTTTTGTTGTTTGTTTTGTTTTGCTTTTTGTTACTAGGGATTGAACTCAGGGGCGTTCAACCACTGAGCCACATCACTAGCCATTTTTAAAAATATTTAGAGACAGGTCTTGCTAAGTTGCTGAGGCTGGCTTTGAACTGATGATCCTCCTGCCTCAGCTTCCCAAGCTGCTGGGATTACTGGCATATGCCACTGTGCCCAGCTATATAACTTTAAAAAAATTTTTAAAAAATAATTTTTAGTTATAGATTGACATAATACTTTTATTTATCTTTATGTGGTGCTGAAGATAGAACCCAGGGCCTCACATATGCTCAGTGAGCACTCTACCACTGAGCCACAACCCCAGCCCTATATAACAGTGTAATGACTTGAAAAGCAAGAAAAGATTTAGTATTTTTTATTTTTTTTCCCTAAAGAGTAGAACTTGAATGAAATATTTAGCTTAATTTTAATATTCTGTGTATAGTTAATTGACAAACAGTGTTATTAGTTGCAAATTTACAACATTCTAAAGGAAATTTAGGTAGTTTAATATACCACATTTATTCTGTATATTTTTTGCTTTGTAACAGGTAGTAACACTCTGGTATAGATCTCCTGAAGTATTGCTGGGGTCAGCTCGTTACTCCACTCCAGTTGACATTTGGAGTATAGGCACCATATTTGCAGAATTGGCAACTAAGAAACCACTTTTTCATGGAGATTCAGAAATTGATCAACTCTTCAGGATTTTCAGGTATTTTTATAACTAAGCTGTTAATTTTTTTAAGTAATAAATATGTATATAACAAGATAGTATTTTTGCCTTAAATGACAGTTTCCTATTTTGCTATGATTTTTTTTTTTTTTAGAGCTTTGGGCACTCCCAACAATGAAGTGTGGCCAGAAGTGGAATCTTTACAGGATTATAAGAATACATTTCCCAAGTGGAAACCAGGAAGCCTGGCATCCCATGTCAAAAACTTGGATGAAAATGGCTTGGATTTGCTCTCGGTGAGAAAGCTCTCTGTATGCTTTCAGTGGTATAGTGTAATATATAATTATACTGACTTTAACATTGATGACTGTGTATATTCAATAACATTTCTTTTACCTGGGAAATAGGAAGAAAACCAACATCTGTTGAGTTAGTTGTCTGTTACATTACTAGAACCATTTTAGCTATCAAGAAACACTAGAGAGTGGGCTGGGGGTATGGCTCAAGCGGTAGCGTACTCGCCTGGCATGCGTGCAGCCAGGGTTCGATCCTCAGCACCACATGCAAGCAAAGATGTTGTGTCCGCCGAAAACTAAAAAATAAATATTAAAAAAAAGAAACACTAGAGAAAAGAGAATTAGTTAACATGAAAGTTTCTTTTGTTTTTAATCTGATAGGTTGTTGTTCATGATCTAAAGGAGAGACTAGAGTTAACACCTTTTCGCTGTTTTTTATTTTGCATTGCTCATGCATACTAGGCAAGCACTCAACCACTGAACACACCCCAGCCCTAATTAAAGTTGTAAAGTTTTTTAAGTTGTTGAGTTGTAGTCTTCCTTTCCATCTTTTTTGTCTCAGTATTTACTACTAAGTTCCATTTTTTTGTTCATCCTAGACATTGGTGCTTTCCTTACTGCTTGATTATTTTTAGTCATTAAAGTTGTTTATAACCTGAACTCCAGTTTTTACTTTGTGCCTGGTTTTCTTCATCAGAAAGGTTAGAAGGATTAATGTAGTTCTTAATCTTTCCCCTCTGTTATATTTCTATTCCCAGTTAACAACTGTTTTCTTTTAAAACAAGACAAAAATTATTTAAAAGGCCTGCTTCCAGAAGCCTGTCTTAGAATAATATTTAAGTTTTGAATTTTTAGAATGAACCAATTTTACAAATCCCAGGTAATATGGTGCCAATAAATAAATAGTCTGGCAAGTTTAAAGAAAGAAAAACATTGCTTTGTAATGAAATAGATCTTTTAGGATGATCTTTGAGCTCCATTCGTAATATATAAATCATGCCACAAAATTTAAGCTCAGATTTCCCAGTTGTGGAGAGAAGCCCTAAGTAAGATTCTATGTAGTAGCCATAATTGACAACTTAAATAGATAATTCTTCATTACTGGAACTGTTCCGTTCATTGTAGTAGATTTAACATCACCGTTCTCTACCTTCTAGATGGGAATACAAATACGCCCATCATGACAATCAAAAAATGTCTCCAATGTTGCCAAAATTCCCCTGAGGGATAAAAATTTCCCCCAGTTGATCATGAATTAAAGTAGGATTCAAATTCCAGCTTTATTGCTTCTTAGCTCTATGAACTTGGGCAAGTTGCTAGAGTCTTTGAGTCTCAAGGGTCCGAATTACTTTTGTTGTAAGGATTAATGGACATGCTATATCCAAAGCCCTTCATATAGTGTTAGATACATAAATAAAAGAGTTCTAATGGTAACTAGTTATATACATATATATGTATGTATAATATAATATATAGTATCTAGTCTGCTTGTTCATTGGCTTTCTTTAATATTTAATATTTCTTTTAAGATAGAATTTAAGATCAATACTAAACTTTTCCAGGTAATGTGTAAAATAATTTGTATACTAGATTGCCTGATCATAATTAATTTAATGATTCATATTTAGCTGTTTATAACACATTGTGCTATGGGGTTTTCTGTTTGTTTTTGTTTTTAAATTGGGAATTTATTGGAAGCTGCATCAAAAACCACTATAGTTAATTGCCAACATTTTAAGAATGTTATAAATTACTCAGACAGCTATTTAATTCTCGAAGTAAATATAATTAACCAGATATCTTTCCTGAATTTATGTCTTGGTTTTAAAGATATCTCTGTGTCTGAACTATAATTTACAAGTTAAAAAGGTTGAGATATCTGTAATTTAAGGAGTAGGTTATTCTAGAGCTAGAGGGTAAAATATGGAGGAATGAGACATTCATGTAGCTTGATGTTAAAGTAATGAAAATGTGAATTTAGTAGATTTTCATTAACCTTATTTGCATATGGTTTATTGGTTTAAAAAAAAACTAAGGTTTTATGGAGATTTTTAAAAAATGATTTATTTTCTATTTTTTTTCTCTCCCCTACAGAAAATGTTAGTCTATGATCCTGCCAAACGAATTTCTGGCAAAATGGCACTGAATCATCCATATTTTGATGATTTGGACAATCAGATTAAGAAGATGTAGCTTTCTGACAAAAAGTGTCCATGTTATATGGAGGATGGATAGTTGTACTGTTGACTCTCTTTTTGTCTTGTATATTTTCCTTCTTATTGTAAAACTTCAGCTGTACTTCATGTTCTACTTTCAAAAGTATAACTTAAAATGTAAATATTGTTCTATATGAGTTTAAATGTAATAATTCTGTACATGTGTGTAGATCTCACTGTGACAACTCTTTGTTACTATAATAAAACTATAAAAATCTATGGATTTTAAAAATTGGGGAATATTTGAGTTAGCTTAAATCATCTCAATCCTTATAGCAACTATATTTTCCTATAGTTGGAACTGCTAAAATTTAGGAAAGTGCCAAGTTCAAATTCTATAATGCTTTGCAGTATTTTTATCCTGAATGTTTACTTTTTTTTTTTTTCTCAGTTTCTTGCCATGTGGTAACTATACAACCTGTCTAAAGATGAATATTTCTATATTGGTATTTCATTTTGTGACTTCAATGTTTAAGCATTCTGAATAAGAACACTATACAGATCTAAGAAATGAGGCTAAATTTATAGGGGTTTTCAGTAACTTATAAAACTAACATTAGAACATGCCAAAGTTTGCTAAGTTTTACAGTCAGAGATCAAGGGCTGTCCACAGCAGGGAAGAACAGTCTTGAAAATTTATGAACTATCCTATTTTTAGGTATGTTATGAAAGCAATTTTTCTAAGTGAATTCTTATGCCTTGGTCAGAGCTAATAACTGTGTATGAAGGGGAATCACTTATCTTGCCTTTCAAGTCTGACTTAAAAACTTACAAATTTCAGTAGTGATCTTTATTAACAGCCTTCTAAACAGGTTCTAATGTGTGAGTATTCAGTTGAAACCAATGACTGGTAATTAAATTGTTTCATAATGCTGCTTATTATCATTCTTATCCTATAAGTAGCCTAATTTTAATTATTTGCTATAGTCAAGGAAATGTCTATAAAAAGGTTTCTTACTCTTAGTGTACATTTATTTTCTCAATCACATTTCCTATCTTTTCTCCTTGTTATATGGCTAGAATCTGCATTCTTATGTTTTTGGTCCTTGCACCCAACCCAGTTCATTAAATATTTGATGAGTATCTATGTTTCTTTAGAAATTTCATGTTCTAGGAAAAAGTGTTGATCACCTTTGGCATTGAGACCTATGAGATTTGCAGTTTGGTTACTTTGTTCTAGGGGTTCAGTGGAAGCCAGTGTGCTGTAAAAGAACATAAAGCCTGCAGGTGGAAGTCATTTGGGGTCTAATTACAGAGTTGTTAATTTTTATGGTAGGAATTTGGTAAATGAAAACTCACACAAAAGGTATGATGGTACAATGGCATGTCTATAGTCTTGTTCTTTACCTCTGAAGTACTTAAGGCATGAACTAGATCAGTTTTCCAATTATGATCACAACCCTTTGGTGATTCAGAACCAGCATTAACCACAAACCTCCCTCCCACCTCAATGTAGAATAGAAACTATCAGTGTTTTTTCTGTGTACTTTTGTTTCAGTATATATAGTCATGATAAACATGTTTGAGGCCTTATGGATGTGGTAGAAGCAGCTTGGAATTCTACTTTTACTCCATGGAGTCTTAATTGAAAAGTCAACAGTCCATCAAATCAGAACTGCCTTCTGGACCAGGAAAATGAAATAGATGGTAAAACATTCATTGCCATAACGATTGACCTACTTTTGATCCTGCTCCAAATTCTCATATAGTTCTATGTAAACTGTCAATTTCACTGATTTGGTGAAAAGCAACTATATTAGATCTATATCTCATACATGTTCTTAAATTAGAATGTATTATGGAGTTTCCAATTAATTTAAAAATGGAGCTAAGCCAGTTGTTACATATGTTGTGTGTCAAAACACCTGGAAGCTAACATTAATACCACCCTAAACATTTTTTATTTTGAAAACTGGGAAATGCATTCCAAGAATTTGTTTTTTAAAAAGTTCCCCAAGCTGATTTTGATGAAACCAATTATCAGTTGGTGGTGAATTTGGCAACTTTGCGCCTAGTTATATCCAGTTATATTCATCTTAAAAATTCATGGCATGCAATCTTGAACTTTCTGTATTTAGTCTACTCTTTAAAAGAAGGAGATGGCTATATATATCATGTATAGTCACCAATGTGTAAGACCTTCAGATTCATGAGCATAGTACAATGATAACTGTTTTCAAGAGAAAAATCTGTATGTGCTACCCTTATTCTGTGGTGATTTTTTTAAAATACATACACAGTAATGATGCATAGAAGTTAATTCATAGTGTACAATAAAAACTAATTTATGTGGGCATTACATTTTGAGAAAATACAACTGAGTTAATAAAAAGGCCCAATTAAGTCTTAGATTAATTAGTTAAATAATATTTTAAAAGTGCTTGAAGAGAACTTAAAAGCTCTGTTGGAACAAACAAAAGAGTTGCTTTAGCAAGCTTTAGTTTATAATAAGTCGCTTTAAGTCCTATTCATGTTTAACTAGTTGCCACATTAAACATAAGGGAGGTTTCATAGGGCCATAGAATCCTGTGTTCTGAACAGAAACTAATGCTTTAAGGATGAAAGGGTAAAGATCACTAAATTAAGATACAGTTTTAAACCTATCCAATTTTCTTACCCAACTTAGATAGCATTTCCCCTATTTGGGAAACTCCAACATTATAAATAATACTAAGGGGTTCTTAATTGCTCTCTACTCCTTGTTCATAAGGATGGCAGGGACTGGATCAATCAATGTGATGATCCGGCAGTAGTAATTGGTTCAAAGGGCAAATGATTTCACAGCATCTATCTAGACCTTCTTTGATATAGAACCCTTCAAGGAATGAAATTTTCTTTTTGCCGACATTGCCAAACTGATGACAAAAACTAGAGAGCCTGAGACACTACCTCTGCTGTGGAGCCAACTTAAGTGAGAGATTCTTGGGGTATTACATTCTAAGGCCCTGGTTCTAGCCCTGCTACCATAAAATTTGAACCACCCAGTAACCAAATAAGTGAGTTATTTGGCTTGCCACAGTTTGAATTTCTGTCATTTAAACCCCTCAAGAATCCCAAACAATAGAGTTGTCAATACCAGGACAATTAGATAAATAATTTTGTAAAACAAAGTATTTTGTAATACTGGGGATTGAATCCAGGACTTTACATGCTAGGCAAACACTTTGCTACTGAGCTGCTCCCGGCTTTTTCCCCTTAAGACAGGTTCTCAGTAAGTTGCTCAGGCTGGCCTTGAAACCCTCAGTTTTAAACATCTTGTAGTTATAAATCCTTTCATAATTACATATTCTCATTTTCTTTCTTTAAAAAAAATTTAATTGCTTATAGTCTGTCATTTTTACTGCAGGTTTTCATATTGTTTGGTTATAGTGATAGACATAAATGTATTATGTGTCTGTTGACCATTCAATGGGCCTAAAAACTTTGGAGGAATAGTTGTTTATATGTGGTGCCCACTTTATTTTTGGGGGGAGGGGTCAGTCAGGAGTAGAAGTTTATAAAACACTTTTTCTACAGGTAGTTTTCTTAACCTTTTTGAATTATTTCAAAATCATGGCTATCCTTCTCTGTTAGGCAAAATGTATGTGAATTTATTTGCTAATGAATATGAGTAGTCCTTTATATTTGTAAAGAGCTTCATAGAAATTAAGTTGCATATGCTATTTCAATGTTTCCTATACTAAAAAAATACTGAAACTATAAAACCACAAGGATTATAGTGTAACATTCTTTATAATACAGAGAAAAGATACATTTCCCAACTAAACATAGCCATTTGTCTCAATGGTTCTGGTATGACAAATGTATTTATGTGCAAGAAAATGTGAATGTTTTCTTCAGGTAGTGTGTTCACTGCTTCTAGGATCCAAATGGGAAGCTGAACATTTGCTTCATCTTAAATCTTCCTAGAATCTGAACAATTTTAGAAATGCTCTTTGGCTTCTTGTTTAAAATACTTTTCATGCACAGGCACTAATGGAAAATGGCTTAGAACATAAAAAGATTGCAGTTTTCCCAGATGAGCACAAAATGTTGTTTTTAACCAGTCAATATCAATCAGAAGTCCCATTAATTGGGTGACAAATGCAATGTTTTGGGAGTTCTTAATTATCCATGCTAATAAGGGGTCATAGTGTGCAGAGGAGATCTGCCTGTGGAGTGAAGCAATCTTGGACAGGCACTGAATGGGCTGGCTCTCAGGAGGAGGCCCTTAAGAGTCTGAGTGGTTGTTTGTTTGTTTTAGGGTCATGTTAAGGAGAACGGCTGCCAGCTTCCCATTACTTTTTAAACATTTATTATTATTTTTTATGTGGTACTGAGGGTCAAACCCAGTGCCTCCCCTGAGCCACAACCCCTGCCCAAGTCTGGGATTTTTAAGGATGCTGGGTCCCTTGGTTCTTATTCTATTCTCTCATATCCCCTTAGGCAGTTTATTATCTATTTGCTTACCCCTCAGCAAATTTTCTTTTTAGGGTCATGATGACCTGGTCACAAGGGGCAAATGTGACATCACAAAACAATAGTTTGCTTAAGAGGTTATAATTAACTGGCTGAAAAAGGTTTGGCATACCATTTCCAATTTCCAGATGTTTATCTGTTTTGATAAGTTTCCCTGTGATTCCCAATCCTGAAACCTCTGGACTCTCTTTACTGCCTTCATTGTCCTTCCCCTTCCACTGTTCATTGCTGACTAGCTACCTAACAATAGCAGCTTGGATAATCCCAAAAAGCAAATACCCTTCCCCAAGACCCCCCACCTCCATGCCACTTACCTGAATTTTGGCATGCACTATACAACCACCCACTTTGGGCAATAAATCTCATTTCCTAGTTAGTGAAGTCATAAAATTTTAGAATCCAATAGTATGTTGGAAATCACTGAATTCTATCTTTATCTTCCCAATGAGGCTACAGATTAAGCAATACTAAGAAATAGAACACTTTTCTTTTTTTTTTGGTTTCAGGTTTAAAATAATTTCTATTTGGTATTTCAATCTGCTCTGATTATGAAATTAAAGTCAATAATAGAGTCCAGAAATGTATTTTAAGGTAAAATATTTAGGCAAAAAAGAATCAGTGAAGAGAAAATAGAAATCAGATTTGAGAAATTTTCTTTAAATGGGTTCTCAGTTCCTAGAAGAAGGAAGTGAAAAGGCCACCAGTGCACTGTGGACCAAGCACACTAATGATAGGCACTGGGTATATTCCCTACAAGAGCAACATTTTTCATCCTGTCCGGTCTTTCAAAGGGTAGTTGAGGATTTTACTGAGATGCCCTGCATATATTTAAATAACTACATTCTAAACAACAAACTACACAAGAGTTTAATTATGAGAATGTATCATATAACAAGAAATATACAGCAATAGTTAATATTACATATTCCTAAGGTCTCTGGCTTAGAAGTATCTCATATATATACACACATATATATATAATATATGTTACTATATACATATTTAAAAAAATGACAAGAGGGAGAGGGTGGTGGCAAAGAGCTTAACATTTTTCAAGAGCAGTATCTCTTGTTACCATATTTGGAATACTTCCTAGCAAGGCCCCAAAGCAAGGAATAAACAACAATAATTCAATGTGCCTAATGGCATAAAATAAAAGGATTATTCACAAACAGAAAACTGGACTTAGATGTTTATTTAAATATAAACAGCAACTCCTACTTTTCCTGTTATCTCCAATTATATGATGCAACATTTTTACCAGAAGTGCTTTTTAAAACAGCCTTCCAGGGAATGAATAAACAATACTATATTTGGCTAACAGCTGCTTTTGGAAAATGAGATGTCAGCAAAGCTGAATGTTGTTTAAAGAAAACTAATTATCCAGCTACCTTTGACTTGGATCAGAGTAAATAGGAAGGCACTTCCGGATTTGCACCGAAATGTTTTGTCTAGAATTTAAATATTAGGTATTAGTTGGATATTTCACTTCTATCATCTGCCATGTCAAGCAAATGGATTTAAAGGATTCCTTGTGTTTGACTGTGCTGCCAATCCATACCCCTTAATGTTTTCTTAAACTGCACAAAGCTATTGCTTATTTACCACCCTATCTTTATGTTTACTGTAAGGCAGTGTGTTTAAGGATACATTGACATATAGATGACATGACAATATAGTATGGTTGCATTTATAATCATTTAATTATGCAAACATCAAATAACAGTTTATGCATATAATTTGAAATAACAAATACTTGAGTTTTTGAAAATTCATTTCAAGGTCAGCAAACCGACTGAACTGTATACTGGTTTAAGCTATTGCCACATGACAGGCCAGTAAAAAGAAATATCTCCAGTCCTTTATCCAGGTTGTTTGTGCATCTGGATGTCGTTTCCCTGAATCAACTCCTGCAGTTCCTGTGGTGATGATTCTGATTATTTTAACATGTGCTGTTATTATGAATTGAAATATTTTTATATTCTGAAGCAATCTCATCTGAATACTCATTAAGT
Source organism: Urocitellus parryii (assembly GCF_045843805.1). Classification (NCBI taxonomy): domain Eukaryota; kingdom Metazoa; phylum Chordata; class Mammalia; order Rodentia; family Sciuridae; genus Urocitellus; species Urocitellus parryii. The sequence continues at coordinate 149,664,057 of NC_135535.1, forward strand.
GGGGATGACAATGTTAGTACTGAAGAGTGTGCCTGAAAATGAGGAATTTTTGAATGAACTTGAGATGTGCTTTTAGTGTCACAAAGTAGGCCCAAATGACTCTCATGGTACATTTTAGAGTAAGTACGCTATAAAATGTTAGTAATCCTGAGTAAATAAAGAGCATCATTAAAGCAGAAATGTGATACAATGGCTATAGTTTTTGAAGAAGCATCTCCCTACTTTATACTTGTTCCTGTGGAAGAATTCATATTAATTTGTGTGAGTTCTTCAAGAACTTATACTCTACATAAAATTTGGTACATGATTTTCATGTAATCAATGTTATTGGAAAAAAATTCTGGAACAGATTTAATAGTTCTATAGATGCTTGTTCATTCAATAAGTATTTATTGAGCACCTGCTATGAGCCAGATATTGTGCCAGTGTGAAAGGATACAGTATGAAACTACATAAAATAATAGTTCTTACTTTGGTGGACTTTACATCTTCTCATAGGGAAGACAGATTATAAGCAATGAATAAATGCAATAGGAGTTTAAAAGATTTTAAATTTTATTCTGCTTCTGTTTTGACTGAGGCAGAATTCTTTATGTGATACATAAATGACCCCAAGGATTTGTCCCATGACTCTTAAGCCCAGAATAAGCTACAGAATTTGTGGTGCTCAGTGCAAAAAGGAAAAAATGGGGACTTTTGTTTAAAAAAAGAAGTTTGAGCTAGCCCAGTCAAGCATTAAACTAAGCATAGGGTCCTTCTAAATGCAGAGTCCCTATGTGATTGCACAGATCACACACTCATGAAGTTGGCCCTGCGTAGATCCTTCAGCTGAAGAAAATGAAAAAGGCTTAGAGTTGGGAAGGGAGATTTGCAGGATGATGATCTTTGGAGGGCTGTTGTTATGCTCTGAGAATGCTGACATTTAACAGGTTGTGTTCAAAGTGACCCCTTCAGGAACTTGTTTCCAAGCACGTTTCCATCTTTATATAGACCAAGACCTACTGGGGGCCTGAGAAAACTAAAGCAGAAAAGCCTGGAGCGTAACTTCTACCCACAATCTACAAGATAGTCAGAATGCTGGTGCTGGGGCACCCACCTGTGTGTCTAGAGGCAGTGGGGCAAGGGCTGATTATGTGCCTGACTGGGTTGAGGCCATGAGGAATAGAGCAAGAGTGGGAAAGTCTTGGGCCAGGCTGCCCCTGGCAAATGCATTACACCCTTTCTCCAAAACCATGATAATGCAGTCTCTTCCTATCATTTAAAGTATCTAGGCCCATAGCATCTTCCAAGCACTTCTGTAAAATTAAAATGTATTATATTTTAGATATATTATAAATAAGTATGCACCCTCATCCTGCTTCATTATCATTACATTTGAAATCCCCAATGTATCTCTCCTTGATCCCATCCCTGTTCACTGAAAATTTACTTTTATAATTTTTCAATTTTTTTTTGTTTTTTTAGTCTTTCACATATCATCATATTTGCCTTAAAAGCATCATAATGCTTTAAAAGCTTTATATAAATAATATTATACTCTATATTTTGAAACTAATTTTTTTGGCTCTGCTTTCTGAGATTGTTCTATTTGATAAATGTAGCTGAAGTTCATTTCCTTTCACTGGTGTAGGGTCTTTTACTCATTGATCTCTTCTATTGATGGATACTTGTTTCTCATGCTTTGCCTTTTTGAACAGTATATATGTTTCCATTTTTATATATGCAAGACTTTTTTACTTTTCTATTTGGTAGACCCATTCCTTGCTCTTCCCTGTTCTGCTTTGTTCTCAGGGACCTGACCCAGACAGGCTGTTTCCCAGGCTTGTCACCTGGTTTTCTTCTGGGTTTTGGGGCATTAGGGGGCACTAGGCAGGGGGACAGTGGGAAAGAGAAGGGAGAAGCCAGAAAGCTTGTCTGCCTCTCCTCAAGCTGATAGTGTTTCTTCTGCACCTCCAGCACCCTTTGGGTAGGCCACCCTGATTCTAGCTTCCTCCAAGAGATTCTGATGAGCTCCTGGCCTTCTCTAGCACCGCCCTTTTGTCTCTAGATGGGAGTGGCGGTAGTTTCTTGAAGTTGCTAATCCCTGGATTAAATGTGTTCCTGGGTTAAACTGCATTGCTATCTACTGTACAACCTTTCAGCTCTTTCAATCCTCAGATAACCAATTCTCTGGGTTGTAGCCTTTCTGTTTCAATACTGGGAATGGTATTTGTTTTCCTGGTTGAATCCCAATTATAGGCTGTACACATCTTCAACTCAAAATTGGTCTCTAAATTCATATACCAATTTGGACTTCTAGCAGCACATTGAGTTCCTATTGTTATAATCTCCAATATTAAAACAATGGTTCACTGAAGTTTTGGTTTTCTTTTCTTGAGACTGAAGGTCTTGTTTACATATCATTGACCATTCAGGTTCTCTCTCTCTCTCTTTTTTTTTTAACATTTATTTTTTTTTTAGTTGTAGTTGGACACAATACCTTTTATTTTTATGTGGTGCTGAGGATCAAACCCAGGGGCTTCACACATGCTAGGCGAGTGCTCTACTGCTGAGCCACAACCCCAGCCCCCAGGTTCTCTTTTTGATGAACTGCTTGCTTGTTATTTTTCCATCTGCTTCTTTGTTGATATAAGTGTGGAAATGATATTCTCCCATTTTTTTGTCTTGTCTTGTTCATTTTTCCCAATGTTAGTGTTTAATAGAAGTTTCTAGTTTTAGTGTACTTCTCAAGTAGTTTTACTATTTCCACAAGCTGCACAGAATGTCACTAATGAGACAGGATCCACCAATCATGAGCTAAGTTGCAAGACTAGACTACCTGTATTGACCGTTTTCTACAGCCTATATCCCCTGGACAGAGTGTGTGAAGTTATGTGGCTTTCAGCAGGCTAGCTAAGGGACCATACATCTGCATTTCCTGACCATGTAGATGGCCAGACTCAAAAGAAGCCTCAGGCTCTATATGCTGCAGATCCTAGCTAGTAGACTGGATTATGCATGGCTTTACTGGGGGTACCTCCCAGGCGTTTTCAGCCCACTGTTCTTCAGACTCAGCTAAACTCAAGCCTATGAGAACATTTTTTTTTTTTTTTCAGTTTATACTGAGCTGGCTTGGAAAGTTTATTGAACAGAGCACATTTCTGAAACATAAGCAGCTCTGTTCAGTATGGCCAACTGAATGCCAAGAGCTGTGCTGGGCTGGAGCAGAGAACACACAGTCCAGAGCCTAGCAGTACAACAGAAAGCAGGGAAATCCAAGCATGGCTACTCAGCAGGCTGAGGAAAATGAACTCAGAACCATCTTTATGCTTCCATGGCCTACAGGCCTACATATTCGTCTCTCCACTGGGAATAGCCACATCCAGCATAACCCCTGACCTCCCTTCCCAGGCCTGGCTCCCCCGGAACAAAGGTCAGAGTGTGGATAATACTTGCATTTTGAATAGTTATTTCTTCCAGATGCTTTAAAGATCCAAACAATTAATGAAAAGCTCACAGTTTTGCCCCTTTCATGTCCTTATCAGCTGGGTTCTCACCTCTTACTCTTCTCATCTACTCTTTGTAACATTTACTTTATACTGAAAAACCAGCCTCTATCTCAGAGCAAAGCCTGTCCAAGGAAGGGACATGGCGTTTATCCTTGGAAAAACCCACAGAGCACTCCTAAGCACATTCCCACCCTGCTAAGTTGTTTATCTACAAATAACAGGAGAGATCTGCTGTGCCAGATGTCCCTGACTCAGTCAGGCTAGGTGGGGATCCATAGCAGCCCCCTAGCAGCCACCAATCAGTATGAGAAAGGGAAATACGGGAGGGGGGGGGATGCCAGATAACCTTCCCAGTAGTTTATGGTGGTTGATAACAAGTTGGGAAACCATGTAGTTCAGCACCCCTCTTGGCTTAAACCAGTCAGTTCAAATGAATACCCCTTTTGTACTGACCAATCACCCCTACCCAACTTGTTCCCGCCAGTGAATGTGCTAATCATGTTTTAGAGTTGTTATTTGATTTTCCTGCAGTGTGTGATGATTTGCTAAAAGAGGCTATGATGTATGTGAAGTCCCTGCCCTCTCCAAAGAATGTATAAAAATGCTGCAAACCCTGGGCTCAGTGCCTCTCAGCTTCACCAGTTGCTGTGTTTGTCTGCGGAGGACCGAGCTAGCTCGCAATAAACACCTCTTTGCTGATTACATGGATCTTGGGTCTCTGGTGGTCTTTGGGGGTCCCAAATTGGAGCATAACAATACAAACTCAAGAAAATTTGAATGTATGTTAATGTATCTCCCTGTTTTTACATAGAAATAGCATATTATACAGGTGGTTTTTGTTTTGTTTTTGGTACTGTGGATTAACCCAGGAATGCTTATCCACTGAGCTCCATCCCCAGCCTTTTCAAAATTTTTTATTTTGAGACAGGGTCTTGCTAAGTTGCTTAGGGCCTTGCTAAATTGCTGAGGCTGGCCTTCAATTTGTAGTCCTCCTGTCTCAGCCTCCTGAGTCACTGAGATTATAGGTGTGTGCCACTGTACCAAGAAATAGGTGGGGTTTTTCTCTTTTTAAAAAATATTATTTTTTAGTTGTAGTTAGACGTTGGACACAATACCTTTATTTTATTTATTTATTTTTATGTGGTGTTGAGGATCGAACCCAAGGCCTCTTACACATGCTAGGCAACCACTCTACTGCTGAGCCACAACCCCAGCCCCTGTTTTTAACTATAGATTTTAAGACACAATACCTTTATTTTATTTATTTTTATGTGGTGTTGAGGATAGAACCCAAGGCCTCTCACACATGCTAGGCAACTGCTCTACTGCTGAGCCACAACCTCAGCCCCTGTTTTTAACTACAGATTTTAAGACATGTTTGATCAATAATTTTTAACTCAGGTTTTGATTTAACTACCTATTTCTTGTGAATTTACGATGTCATTTTAAAGCAGAAAGACCACCCCCCCCAACCATACACACACTATAATTAAGCTTCTCCTCTTGTCAGAAAGCTTTTTACAAAGAGTTGTCAGCAGCATTTCACAGAGTTCTGCAGAGAGCTCAATGCTTTTTGAAACTACCTTTTTCTTATAAATGCCAAGTTTGCAGACAAAACAGCTGAAACTTCTGTCTAGCCTAAGAATATGGGACAAAGAGTAGCTATTATGTTCCCACCCACTCCCCCTGTCATGTAGCCATCCCACTGACCATGAATCTAGAGGTTTTTAGGCATTGGGTCCCTCTGGACAGCTGCAGCTGGTTCCTGAAAATTCCTCAAGTATGCAGCCTCATCTGTCCTAATCAATTTGGATAATTCGTCTTTACCACTTTCTTACCACAGTTTTTTATTGTTTATTTATTTATATTTGTATTAGGGATTGAATCCAGAGGTGCTTAACCACTGAGCCATGTCCCCAGCCTTTTTTACTTTTTATTTGGAGACAGGGTCTTGCTAAATTGTTTAGGGCCTAAGTTGCTGAATCTGCCCTTGAATTTGCAATCTTCCTGCCTCAGCCTCCTGAGCCACTGGTATTATAGATTCCTATCCAATATTTAAGCTTTATAAAAATCAGTGGTCAATCTGTAGTCTAAGACAGAAGTGAGACTTGGCTATAAACAAGGTGACTTATTTATTTTTTAATATTTCAAAATCAGGAGAAGTTTCTCTTTATTAAAGAAAATCTGAGAACAGAGCAAGGCACAAAGAAGAAAATAAAATTTAAGAGTAATTCTATTATAAGACATATTCAATGATAACTGTTATATGCCTCGGACTCCAAAATGTAATATTTTAAAATAGATATGTTGAGTGTCCTGGTAAAATTCAACATATTTTAAACTTTAAAATGTAAAAACATTAACTTACTATAAAATCACATATATTTGAAATTTCCAAGTTCATTCTTGACAATAAAATGATATATTGATGTATGTTAACTTCTCTACTTTTTAATGTTTCTTTTGAAATCAAAGTTATTAATATATCTTAATTGTACAAATTAATGGGCACATTTCTTTTATATATATATATATTCTCTATTTTAGAAAGGGATCTTATAATAGAGGCATATACAAATTGTGTGCTTAGTGTAAGGAACTGCATTACTTTTATTCCATTCAATGTACTTCAACAAATATTTACTCACTACTTTCTAATAGTACTTTCTTATATTTGTGCATAGTATCACAGTTTACAAGAGTCTTATTTGCTCTTCTGAATGCCCTTTTGAGGGAATCAATGTTATCCTCATTGGCTGGACAAAAAGAATGAGAATCAGAGAGGTTAGGTAACTTGTTTAAGGCTACCTAGCTAATTTGGTATAAGAGTTAGAGGTTTGTACACCAAGTCTAGTTTTCATTCTACTACTGTGGTAGGGAAAAGAGAAATAATCTGTGTTCCTAGGCCTCCTTAGACTTACAATGTAGTTAATGAAGCAAGCCCCAAACCATTAGATATCCAGTTAAGAAAACATTTAAACTGGGGCTGGGGATGTGGCTCAAGCGGTAGCGTGCTCGCCTGGCATGCTTGCGGCCCGGGTTCGATCCTCAGCACCATATACAGACAAAGATGTTGTGTCCGCCAAATACTAAAAAATAAATATTAAAATTCTCCCTCTCTCTCATTCTCTCTCACTCTTTCTTTAAAAAAAAGAAAAGAAAACATTTAAACTAACAGAGGTAAAAATGTCTATGCTCATTAGACCCTATGCTGTTCCATTAAGCCAGTGTCCACCAATTCTCCAGGTAACCTACTTGGTCTTCTTCAGGCATGTATGGGCCCTGCCTAGACCTCAAAGGCTGTGAAAGAAAAGAGACCTCTTAATGCAAAATGAGAAGGGATTTTGGCTGAGTTCTGGTCCTGGGAGTTCTAGAACATAGGCAAGCATTCCACCTGTGGTGGAGTCTTTTCATTGACAGTAAGAATTACATCTTAATTGTCTTTCCTCTGGCTTAAAAATGTGTTTTACATATTTAATCATTCATTCATGTTTAAATTAAATAGGTATCATGGAGAACCCAGCATATACCCTAGGGCACCCTGCTAGCCCTAAATGGAGCTCCCCTTAAGGAGCTCCATTTCCACATTCTTCTTCAGGTTACTTGGGCAAACAGATTTCAAGTGCAGCATGTTAGATAACAGTACACGCTTTCAACCCAGACACAACTTAGACAGCTCTGACAAGGTATCACTTAGCTACAGCATAGCCAAGAGTTTTTTAAAATCTTTTTTTGAGATCAATCTTTTGAAGACAAGATCTCTGTCCTAGGACAAGGACTTAAAGGCTGTAATGCCCAACATGGAATGCATAAAATAATTCACATGGAATACAGGAAGAAAATATTGTTTCTTTTACTGTTTCTCTTACTGGAAACATGTAAAATATGTTAGTACAACAGTATATACATATACATTTTATGAATAAATATATATATTTATTATGCTGGGTACCCAATAATATTTTATTGATGAGGTAGGCATCAGAACTTAAGTTTTACTGTTCTAAAACTATAGTTACACTCCCTCTCTTTTCTAAACAGTGTGTTGAAAAACTCATTGGGGTAGCTTTACAAAGTCATTAAGATTGAATTTGGCCCACTGGCTGGGAAGAGAATTATACAAGGATTCTAGAATGGTAGTATTCTAAGAAGGCCCATAGATTGTGCCCAATCTAACACAGAAGAATAATAGAATTCTTCTTATCTTAGTATGTCCCTCCTTTCCTGTCAGGATCCAGAGTTTTAAGAGTTTACTTTGCGGGGGAGTAGGGGGGACTTGGAGAATCAATCTTTTGTTTATTTTGTTGCTGGAGCTCTTTTCCCAAGTTACCACTTAGCTATTTTCCCAAGTGAGTGCCATACTTCATCATCACCTCCTTTATCCTTGCTTCTCTTCTAGCTGGAGTTGGGGGAACAACACTTGGAGTTCTAAATTCCTGTCTCTCTGCCAAATATTCACATTTGGCTGTAGATGCACAGAAGACTCCCTCACAGGTCAGTTGCTGAGCGCATTCTGCCAACTTTACTGACAAGTGTAGGTTTTCCTCCACCTGTGCATTGGACACTCTGCCTACTTTCTTGCCCAGGAATCTGTCTTCCTCACATAGCTGATTTCTGGACTGAACATTATTTTTAGCTTTCATCTGAAGTGTTAAATTTTCTTTTTCTCTATTCTGTCTCTGCCTGCACTTCTGTGGAATCATCATTGACAGCCTCTGTAAAATATAGGTAGTGCTTCACTAAAAGAAACACTAACCTATGATAATTCAAAAGGTACTTAGGTACAGAAAGTAGGTTGTGATTATTTGAACTGCAAAAAAAAAATTTAAAGACAGATTTTTAAAGACATCTTCTTGATGTATGCACATTCAGCGACCCAGACTGGTGAAACTCTTGCACCTTTTAAAAATGTGCCTAAAAAGGTTCACAGAAATCTTAATTGTGTTTGATTGTTCTGGAAAACCTTCTCCTGTGTAATGTTTTTACTTGAAGTATCCCTGTCCTCCAGTTCAGGCCTTCACTGAAGTCCTTGTTTGGATTGCCTATATTTTGAGATGGAATTTGAGAAAACTGCCTTATCTACACAGCAGATAAACCAGGCGAACCTTCTCCTGGCTTTAGGGTGTTAATAATGTTGAAACGCTCATAAAAATCCAGGACCTCCTAGGGACAGAGCCAGATTGGCAGAGTAGTTTTTGGGTAAGTTATTCGGGGAGATATTTTCTTCCAAAGCCAAGGGTTAGTAGCATATTAATAATGCATATAATTAGCTGGGGTAGGCTAACTGCTGTAAGAAATAGACCCTCTGATGTTAATTGGCTTAAACACAATAGAACCATACTTCTTGCTCAGATGACAGATTTGGGCAATATGAAGAATGGCAAGGTGGCTTTCCATGAGGCAATCATCCAGAATGGTGATCCTCGACCTCTTCAACTCATTGCTTTCACAATCGGTCCAAGAAGCAGCTCCATTCCAGCCATCTAGAATGCAGCTAAAACATGGGGAAATGTGCATGGCCAGGTAGAATAGAGCAACCCTCACTTTGCTAGAACACAATTACACAACCATGCTGAATTTGGAGGGAGACTGGGAAAGAGGCTGGGTGCCCCCTGAAGACTAAAAGGAGAGTATGGTACCTGTCTCTGCCTCAGCATACTTATCCTTTTGTTCATGGAAAAATTAATCTCAAAGTGCCTGTTTACCAACCAGTGAGAATGGACTACACATTCAGAGTTAGCTTGAGATCCCGTTCTCAGCTGGACAGGTGGCCTATCATTTTATAGAGGACTACAAACCTCTTCTAATGTAGTTAAATGGCACAGAGTGTATCTGGGTGTTTCACCAAAAGTTTAAAGGTGATCAGTCAGTTTCTACTGAAGGAACAAGAAGAGGCGACTCCTCTGGAACTGGACACTCTAGGGCAGCCTAACTCCTCACCAGAGCCTGTGACCCAGCTCTCCTGGGTATCTGCAAAGCCAGTGTGTATTGCCTTCTTGATCAAGGAAATTTTGGTTTTATCTTTACAAATAGAAATAATTCTTCAGCTGAAATTGCCTTACTTGTTATCTAGAAAAGCAGGAGGAATCCCTTAGCAGGAAAGGGTCCTGGCAACCCTGCCTCAAATAGGGGCCAATAGATGGTCTGGGCAAATGCAGGGAGATTTTCATCTTTTGGAGAAACTAATATATAGGGCATGAGCTGAGTTTCCATTTCAGTGCAACTTAAGCCTGAGTGATAAAGGCAGCATGTTCTTCGAACCTTATATTATATAACCCTCATGTGATTCAGGGCTGCTATTTATAGCTTTCCATTGTGTGGGGCTCTGCACTGGGATGCAGCCTCCTCCTCCAGTGTCCCAGGAGGAGGTCAAAATGACTGCATTTATACCATGCTTATACATAGCTCAGGTCTTTCAAAAGTGTTGTTTTATTTTCTGTACTAAGTTTTGGCCTCTACCTTATCCTAAAGTTCAGTTGTTCATTAGTTATTCATCCATCTCTCCATTTAACAAATATTTGATGACTGCCTACTAGGTATGGAGGATACAAAAATAGAGAAAGACACTTCTGGAGTGTAGGTGGAGAGATTGAAAAATATTTATTCGTAGTCTCCATCTCGGACAAATTAAGACAGTGTTTGGGTGGTGAGTTTAGGGCACAGGTATAGCTTTAAATCTCCAAGAGACTGCAATGCACAGCCAAGACTGAAAATCCCTAGAATTTCTAGGCCCTGAAGCCAAAGGAATGTATAAAATCTAATACTACAAAGAGGAGGACTAGGAAGAGAATCAAATAAAGGGAATTCTAAGCAGACGTTGAAGAACAGTAGAGAGAAAATTGGGAAGTTGATGCAGAGGAAGGAAAATAACTTTGGGGTCATATCAATCTGTGATGGAATTTCAGCTTTTGAACTTCGTAGCTTTGAGTAATTCTGGAAAAGTCATTTACCCTTTTTAAGACTTTGCTTCCTCTTTGTAAATGAAGATAGTAAGAATCTTCACACCCAGGGATTGCTGTGTACCAGTGGTTTTTGTTATTATCTGTAGTTCAGAAGGAGAGATCAAGGACAAGCAATTAAAATTTAAAAATAAAATTTAAAGATAAGTACGGATCCCAAGAGATTTTCTCTTGCTTCTAAAATTGGGGTGAAGAGCATTATTTTTATCTTCAAACTAATACAAATATGTTGTTAACTAGAATGTGACGTTTTATCAATTAAGATAAAAATGAAACCACATGTTTTCAAAAGGCCCATTTTGGGGGATGACATGGTAGATAGAGAGTGCATGGGCCTTTCTGGGGTATCTTTCACTTTCCTCTGGCAGTCACTTTCTTCTCTAGCACGTAGAAGTGGAATGTCCCAGCATTCTGAGTGAGTTAAAGCAACAGATAATGTATGGTTGGGATGTCCAGGTATCATTCTTTCTGGATATTTAACTAAGCACTGTTAGTACAGTTTTCTGGTGATTCACTATGCCCATAAGCAGATACATATATTTACTGTATTCCTTTTTATTTTTTCATTTGTAGTGTGCTGGTTTAAGCAGTACTTTTTACTTTGACAATATATCTTGGAGATTATTCACATCAACCCATAAAGAGCTTTCTTCATTTTTTTTATAGCTTCACAGTATTCTTTTATGTGGATATACTATAATTTATTTAACCAATATTCTGTTAGTGGATATTTGGAATGTTTTAGTCTTTTGCTATTTCAAACATTGCTGAAATGAATGACTGTGCACATGTGGCATTTTGCACAAATGAGTATCTTTTATGCATAAATTCCTGGAAGTGGAATAGCTGGGTCAAAGGTACCTACATTTGTAGAATGCCCTTCACAGAGATTTCCACTGTGTGGAGCTTTAGACATATTCCCATTTATACCAGCAAAGTAGTTTGCCTGCTTTCCCAAGCCCTCACTAACACTGTCTGCTACTGAAGTTTAGTTTGCCAGGTACAAAATGAAACTTCCAGAGAGTGTACCTCTTCAGTTGTCAGAGGCCTTGAGCCCTTTTCACAGTTAGGACTCATGTAGGTTTTCTTTGCTGGGAAGAATTGGTTCATATCTTTTGTCTATTTTCCAATTGAATCATTGTTCATTGCTGATTTTAAGAATTCTTTATATACTTAGGAAAAGTAAAACTGAGTCTATTACAAATACATTTTTCCTTTCAGTTCTGTCTTTTCTTTTGATTTTTCTGGAGAATTTTGTGGCTTCTGTATTTTGTGTCTGTCATATATAGAAAGACATTCTCCACTCATATTTTCTCACAATTTTCTATATCACATGATATTGTCCCCCTCTGGAATTTGTCACAGTGTAAGGTATGAGATATTATTAGATGGATATCCAATCACCCAAAGCATTTAATTGAATAATTTATCTTTATTGATTTAAGATGCTATTTTTTAACATAAACATTAACTCTAACAATACTAAATTTCCATATGCCCTTGGGCCTATTTTTTGTCTTTCTATTCTTTCCATTGACCTGTCTGTTCAATTATTAGCACTTACACATTTTAAATTGCTATTGCTTTATAATAAGTTTTAATTTCTGGTTTATAAAAGATCTGGAAAGTATTCTTTTTCATAATTTTCTTGGCTACTCTTATTAATTTTTCTATACAAATTTTATTATCAACTAATTTAGTTTAAAAAGCTAGTATTTTATGGGAATCATATTACACTTACTGATTAACAAAGGGAACTGACAACTTTATGTGTATTGTAACCTTCATAGCAAGTGCACCTGCCCTATGGTTAATCTGTTCACATCAGATACAATGCTATTCTGCCCCAGAGGCCAAGGGAGTGAGGAGGAAGAGAGGTAACTAGAAAAGTTTAACCCAACAATACATCTTCCTAAGGTGTAGAGCAGATAACCTCTCCCTTTCATGGAAACACCAGGAGAACAATGGGTAAAAGGCCCTACCACTACTGAGAAATTCAGAGGGCACCTGGCAGGGATATTCCTCCCTATAATGTGTTTACTGATTCTTTAAAATAATCTTAAAGGTCTTATAATTCTGCAGATTTGAGTCACTAAAAGTGTGTGGAGTATTTCACCTGCTGAAAGAACAGGGAGAGGCAGGTGTAATATAAAAAGTGTGAAATTTAGAGCCCCCATGGTACTCAGGTCAGATCCAGTTCTACCAGCTGTGATCTGGGGCAATTAATTTTTCCAATTTTCACCTTTCTTGCCTTTATAATTTCTTTGTAAAATTGTCAGGATTAGAATTAAGATTATATTAATATATATGTATATTAATATTTCAAGATTAAAGCATAGCACCTGACATGTATAAGCTACCGTATACATAGTTAATTGTAGATTTTGTACCAAAGACAAAACTGAGTAATTTCAGTGTCTCCCTAGGTGAAGGCATTGGCAAACCTCTGCTGCAGTGCCCCTCATCTCCCAGACAACCCTCCTTCTCACTTCAGCTCCACAGAAGAGGCAGGACAGGCCTTTATGTTTCTGGAATTCCAAGCATTCCAACTCACCCAGGATGACTTAGCTCCTGTTCTGGGATTCACTCAGGTTCTCCATCTCCATATCTTCCTATGTATCTGACTTGCAAGAATTTTTTTTTTCCCCCATGTTTCTGTCTCATCCTGAAATGGAAATATTTTATATAAAAACAAACAAAATTGATCCTTTAAAAAATGCTGAGAATTTTTTCTGACCATGATTTTAATATATGCTTAGTTCATAAAAAAATGAAAACCAGAGAAAAACATTAGAAAATAAATATTACTTACAAGGCCATGAAAAAGAAAATATTTATTAGTATGAATATTTCCTTCTGGGAATATTTCTGGGTCTACATTCTCCTCCACATGAACCTTGATATTGATATTTACAATCATACTTGTGAGAATATCTATACAAACAGATATTCATATTGTTTTATATATATATATATATATAAGTTTTATGCATGTGTGTAGTGGGCCTTATACATGCTAGGCAACATTGTTATATATATATAGAATCATACTGTATTTGGTGTCTTGCTCTTTTAATATCACATTGTATCTTTCTTCTATGTTATATAAAATTTCTGGTAAGCATAATTTTTGATTGCTGCATAATATTTTATACATATTTCTTTTCAAAGCAACAATGATGCAAGCAGAGAGGAGAGAAAGACTGGAGGGTTATTATTTATACATTTCTACTTAAATATTAAACAAGTGAAGTAAATAAGCCATCTATTAATTTTTGAAGGATTATATTATGAAAAAAAGCTAAATTTTCTGTCACTTTTTAGGGAAAAGATTTGAATAGTTTTCAGAGTTATCACTGAATAACTTAAACAACACTGATTTTACAAGGAGTCCCAACAAAAGCCAAGAGCAAGAGTTATGGCCCTCCTTTTGTTTCCAGACACGGTGTGTTTATCCTTTTTCCATGAGGGGCAAAGTTGAATATTTTACAAAAGCAAAACAACCTGGAAATCAAGAGCAAGAAGCAAATAAAGTAAACCAAGAAATGCTGCGGGAGAATGAACTGGGTCACTTATCCCACTGAAGACTTTTTGCTGTGTCTCTGGTCATTGACCACAAGATGTCACTATGGCATCTGTAATCCTAATACACAGCTTGGCTGGGGGTGGGGAAAGAACAGGGAAAGAAATTTTACAGTTCTATGCAAAATGGAATAGTATTCCCCCCAACCCACCCCCGCTTCTCTCTCTTTTTTCTGGCAGATAGCCAGGCTAATAATTTTTTTTTTTAAACCAACACTATGAATTGAAAAGGCTTTCAAGAAACATCTGCACAGTGAAACTGTTAACTCCAAAGAAGTCCAACATCGTATTTATACTGTATAAATTAAGATGGAAAATAAAAACCCATTTGAGTCAATGTGCAAAATCTCCAAAGCAAGAGAAAAATACTTCTGAAGGCAATCCATTTTCCAAACGGTGGCATTAAATATGGAGGATGGAAGAGCAAAAAACAACTGAAATTTAGCACAGTGAAGCTTCAAACACTAGCTTCTGAAAATAATGTTAACCAAATTTCCCTTCACAGGCTCAAATTTTTGGAGAAAGAAATAAATCATTTTTAAAAACAGTCTCCTTTTGCTTGGATAAAATGATTTTTAGAGATGCTCAGCAAACACAGTAGTAGTGAATATCTACAGGTCAGTAGAGGAGGGCTGGTGTTCTGGATCATAATCATGATGAACTGAAAATGCTTGTGTAATCAAAAAATATATTCCTTTATTTATATGGAAGACAAGGAAGTGCTTTAAAAAATGGCCACACATTCAATGAATCTCTGGATTTGAACAGCCATCTAATGGATGGTTGGCCTGGCTTGCCACTTTTATGTGAATATCGACAACTCATCCCTCCGTCCACATGGTCTTGGTGTGATTGTTACACATATGACCCACTGACTTTATGGATGGCTAGAGGCCTGAACAAAATTCCTTCCTCAGAAATTTGGAATTGAGTAATTGAGTCTCTCTCCAAATGACAGGGCATGCAAATTCTAGAACTGTTAGTCACCATGTTTTCTATTTTGTGGGCCAAGATGCAGGAAAAAAAAAATAGGTCTACAGGGAGAGACAGGAATGAAGGGGGTACTGAGGATAATTGAGAGGGAGGGAACCTTCATGGTATCCAGGTGTGTGGTCCCAACTTGTCCTTGATGACTCTTGAATTCTAAGACAAAGCTCTGTAACCTCATTGTAAGCAATCACTTTGTTCAACCAAACCACTCTGATGGTTGCAATTAATTGCAACACAAAGTCTCTTATGAAGAGACTTTTCAGGATACCTGGAGCCTACCTGACTATTCATTTTTTTTCTCTGTACCCCACCTTCCTCTGCTCCCAATTATCCTCTGCTTCCTATCATTAATGCAGATACTTAGGGTATGGGATATTTTATTTGATCTTTTAAACTGACTCTCCTGGCTTGTTGAGGGACAGTGGGTGTAACTTAGAAAATCCTCAAGGAATGCTTTAAGAAGTGACTTTTTGAAGTATCCAGGATCTTTAATTGATCTGAATGTGTAAATCAAGATTTTACAATAGCAATACTCAACATTTGTTTCTTACAACATTAATTCTGAAAGCATTAAGAAAAAAAAGTGTTCTATAGTAAAGTAAGTTTTAGGAAAAATGCAAAAATACAGCTCTTCTTAAAGATTCATGGATCATGTGAACATACTAAAGGCCCTGACAAGTCCTGCAGTAACAAAGGCAATCTCTATATATTTAGCTCTGAATTTTCCAAATTTACAGATTTATTTTCTTTTTTATTATTTTTTAGTTATACATGGGCACAGTATCTTTATTTTGTTTATTTATTTTTATGTGGTACTGAGGATCGAACCCAGTGCCTCACATATGCGAGGCAAGCACCCTGCCACTGAGCCACAACTCCAGCCCCAGATTTATTTTCTTTGGACTAATCTTTATTTGCCACATTTTGAAATGTTACTTAAGATGTTTATTTAACTCTGCTTTACAACCAAATTGAGTTAGAAATTGGCCCACATTAGGAACTTTGATAGTGAAGACCCTGAAAACAACTTCAGACTCTTACCCTCCTACCTCATAGTCTTCAATTAATGAAGCCACTAATACAAAGGCTGAATAATGGTCCAGACATCCAGTTCTGTGGGAAAGACTACATTTTGGCCCCATTTGTAGCCCCTACATTTCCTAGAGTCCTGACTTTATGCCTTCATTTTATGCCTTTTTCAAAATATAATACACATAAAGTAAAGGGCATAAATCACAGGTGTGCAGACGTAAATTTTGACAAACTGTTTCACACACTACTGCAACCTGAACCAGATCAAGAAATACTATTGGCTCTCAGAAACCCCTTCATGCTCTTTTTCAATGATCCCCCCGCCCTAATTCCCAAAAGATATCAACTGTCTGACTTTATGCCTTTTCCTCCAACCACATGGATTCATCCTGGAGGACAGAAAACAAGTCTTGATTTCTTTATATCCTCCATAGGATCTAGAATGGGATTTAGTGAGTGAAGGCCAGTTAATTGTGCTCATCTTTAAACCACAGCTGCCTATCAGACTCCTAAATAGGGTTGTAGAAGGGCCCTCAAGTCAGTTACCTGGGTTCAAATCTGTCTCTAAGAATTGTACCTGGTCTGACTATGGGTAATTGCTTGTCTTTATGTCAATTTCCTGACTCACAGAAAGAGAAAAATCTACTTTATGAGGATGTTGTGGGTATCAAGTGAAATACTGACAGTTCACTTGCAAATAAATGTTCAACATATTTCTCATATTTGTCACCCATAAATACTCTTTGGCATCCCCCATTCCCCTTTGTTAGACAAGGATGTCAACAATGAAAATATCAGTTTCACCCTCAAATGTTGTGGAGGTGTGTGGGCAAGTGTCTACTTGTAGGACTGGTGCCAGTTACTCCTTCAGCGCTGATCTTCCTGCTCATTGCTGAGGTAATGCAGGGCAAGGGGCCTCCATGGGTGATTGCTGGAAATAAGGTGAGGGCAGGAGAAGATGCTTTTGCTCTCATGGAAATGACTCTTCAAAGGAGAACCCAGAAAAAAGGGTGCGTGTGAAGGTGCGTGTGCACACCCACCAGCTATACTGTAGGCTACTCTAATTGAATTGGCTGCAGTTTTCAGTATTTCTTAACCCTATTTTGTCTGAACCAAGAAAGCAAAAACTTTTTAGGAGGACCTACTTACTCTAGGAAGCTGAGTACCTACAAATATTTTGCTCTGACATCTCTCTGTCCTATCATCACTATAATTCAGAATAAGCTTTCAAGTAGCTTGGAATCAACTGAATGTAGGGAACAATTCATTTGTTCAGCAACCATGTCTTAGGCACTGCAGTAGGCGCCACATGGCCCCCTAAAGATCTTAAGACCTAATTCCTGGACATGTGACATTACCTTCATGGAGCTTACATTCTGATGTGGAAACACACAGATAGATGCACAATCTAATGTCAGGTTGCGACGCCCGGTGTATACTAGAAATAAGGACGGGAGCCTAAAGGGGCCTGGAAGAATGGTCGGGGATAAGTTGGGCGCGCAGGAGGTGCGGTGCACAGTCAGCGGGGTAGGGGCTTCTATCTTAGTCTCAGCTTGGCTTCGGGAGTTCTCGGTTTGGGTGGGAAGCAGCAGCGAGTGTGTCCCCAGGACGTGCTGGGGGCAGGGGACAGGGGGCGGGGCCCTCTGGTCTGGCCCTGAAGTTGCTCTGAGACCACGTGAGATTTCTCCAGCTTCTCTAGCTTTCCACGTCCTTTAACTCAGGTTAGAATAACCAAAAACGCGTGTGGCTGTCGCTCTCAGGGCCAGCCAGCGGTGCTCACAACCCTTTCCGGGAGAGGAAGGAAGCGGCCGTCAGGCCCACCATGGCTCCTCCGGCCAGGAGGGCTTCCTCAGGCCCACTAGAGGAGGCCGGCAGGCTGCCGTTGCGGAATTGAAATGTTGAGACTGAAGGCGTGTTTTTTTTTTTTTTTTTTTTTTTAAAAAAAAAAAAAAAAGCTCTCCCTCACCGCTCGATCTGCTTCTAATTATGCCAGGGCCAGACTGCTAACCACACGCGCTTCCGGCCAATCCTAGAAGGCCCAGGCTCCTTCTCAACCTCCACGCACCAAGCCACGGGCCGCGAGCTGGGCGCGCCCAGACCAGAGCAGCGGAGCCAAGAGTCGCGGATAGCGACCCCGCCCCCACCTTGCCGAGCCCCCCCGCGAGGGGAATGCGGGTTGACGTTCCCTGCTGTCTGCCCCCACTCCTGCTGAACTGGGAACTGAGGCAGGGCTCCAAAGCCGTCCCGGTTCTTACAAGAGTCATTTTTTTTTAAATTTGTGGTTGTAGAAATGGACAGCATTTTATTTGTTTGTTTTGATGGTGCTGAGGATCGAACCCAGTGCCTCACACGTGCTAGGCAAGCGCTCTGCCGCTGAGCTTCAGCCCCAGCCCAACAGGATGTCATTTTTAACATCACTCTTTCCTCTTCAGCTTTACAAATTGAAGCTGCACAGATTCTGTTTCCCCCTCATCTAAGTAGAAACAAAATAATTTTCAGTTCATATAATGAAAAGGTCAAGGGTCCAAGGTCCTCTTAAGAAAAATCACAAAGGGATGTAAATGTTGAAGATATCTTTTACCCCAAATTATTAATGCAAGATTATAATAATAATTGTGAGAGTCCCCCCCCCATTTAATTATTCTTACACCTTCTAATGGCTAAATGCAGGAGCTGAAGAAGGAGGGGTATCTAGAAAAAGATTCAATTGTTCAATGCCGAATATTTTCTCTGATATAAGGTGACTGACTCATAGTGGGGTAGAGACAGGGAGCAGGGGAGGAACAGAGGAACTCTAGATAGGGCAGAGGGGTGGGAGGGGAAGGGCGGGGGCAGGGTAGTAGCAAGGATGGTGGAATGTGGGGGAGATGATTATCCAAAGTACATGTATGAAGACGTGAATTGATGTGAACATACTTTATATACAGCCAGAGATATAAAAAACTGTACTCTATAGGTGTAATAAGAATTGTAATTCTGCTGTCATTTATTTTTTTAAAAAATCAATAAAAATAAATTTTAAAAACTCAATTGTTCATCGAGTAAACTCTATTTAACACTTAATTGTTTATTTTGAGATAATTTCTAACAGAAAAGTTGCACCAGTAATAAAAAGAATTTCTGAATATCTTTTTCCCAGATTCCAAATATTAGCTTTTGATTATTTTCTCATTTTTTTTCCATTCATTTTTATTAATTGGTATACAATTATACATATTTATGGAGTACCATGTAATGATCAACTCAGGGTAATAAGCATCCCCATCTCCTTAAGCATTTATCATTTCTTTAAGAGGAGAATTTTTGAACTGCTCTTTTCTAGTTTTTTTATAAAATCAAAATATGAACATTTTAGCACTTTGACTCTCATTGCTTGCTGCTTGCGTGCTCTCTCTCACATTGTTTACTGAATTCTTTGAGAGTGAATAGCAAAAATGATAACCTTTTCACCCGTTCAGTGTGTATTTCTCCAAAACAAGCTCATTCTCTTACATAACTGCTGAACAATGACCAAAATCAAGAAATTAACATTAAGGCAATGTTATTGTCTAGAATATAGTTCTTAGATTTTTCCAGTTGCCACGAAATTTTTTATACTGAAAGAAGCTGCTGGATGAAACAAGATCATTCTCTTACATAACTGCTGAACAATGACCAAAATCAAGAAATTAACATTAAGGCAATGTTATTGTCTAGAATATAGTTCTTAGATTTTTCCAGTTGCCACGAAATTTTTTATACTAAAAGAAGCTGCTGGATGATATATGGAATTCAGTTTAATGTCTGTTTTAGTCTTCTTTAAACTGAAGACATTTCTTGGTTTTGCTTTGTCTTTCTTGACATCAATATTTTTGAAAAATGCAAGCAAAATGTTTGGTAGAATGTACCTCCATTTTGGTTTGTCTGATGTTTCTTCGTGATTAGAATCAGTATGTGCACATATTTTTGTAGGAATACCATGGCAATGGTGTGTATATCTCAATCCTTCCCATCAGGGGGCACATAATATTGATTTGTCCCATCACTGGTGATAGTGACTTGCATTATTTTTTGAGGAGATGTTAACATATTATGAAAGCTCACTATATCTTAGGAAGTGTGCTAGGCTAGTGGTTCTTAAACTTTTGATCTTAAGAATATGCTACATTCATAAAGATGATTGAGGCTTGGAAAGAGCTTTTATGTTATACCTATTATCTATTAATATTTACTGCATCAGAAATTAAAATGAGGACATCTTAGAATACTATTTATCAATTTGTTTAAAAGTAATAATGAACCTATGACATTGTTATATGAATAATACATATCTTATGGAAAGTATATTTTCCAAAACAAAATAAAATTGTGAGTGGAATGTCATTGTTTTACATTTTTGCAAACTTTTAAATATTTGACCTAATAGAAAGCAGCTGGATTATCATACCTGCTTCTTGAATCAATCTGCTGCATTACATTTTTTGGTAGAAATATATGAAGAAAAAATAAACATTTGTAATTGGAAAAGGAAGAGGTGTTTTAGTAGCTTTTTCAAGTAATTGTGGATAATCTTTTTAATCCTGTATCAAAACTCACTCAATAAGTAGTAATTTGTTAAAGGTTAGTTGTAGCATAAAATCTGGAACCCTATCAATGAAACGTTTTATTGTGTTACATTAAAAGCCATTGGTATATTATGCCCTTTGAATGGATTTTTGTAACATCATATATTGGTCATTTGGAAAATCTTGACTCTGTGAGTTATATGTAACTTCTAAATGTTGCCAGTTTTCTATACAATAAGAAAAAAAAATCACATTTGTCAATATCACAACTTATCTCTTCAGAAAGTGCTTCCTGCTGGGAAACTGAAATTTATGGTGGTGGATACAAATTTTCCAAAATTTGAGTTTTCACTTGACTGTCAAATTTTTATTATTGTTTACAAGTATGGTGAGTTGTTTTCTTTGAAGTGACAGTTTTACGTTGAGAAAATGTCCACTAAATTCCAAAGTCTGAATGGTCATAGTTTGCTAATCGTTATTTCAAGTGAAAAAGGATGGTACAGGAAAAAAGTGACTAGTTCAACTCACAATGCAAACAATGGTACAAGTGCTTTTCCTAGACAACCATTGTACTTTGGTATGCAGCCTAAGTTCTTTATGTATGTCCTCCATTTATCACTCAGGCTGTTTAAAAAAAACTAAGAATTCAAGAGTCAAAATTATAAAAAATTAATAAACTCTGCTTCATCAAGGATGTTTAAAACTAAAACTTGATTTTTTAAAAGTCCAATGTGCATAGCATTAAAGATTACAATGCTTACTTATATGTCTTGGAACTACTGCCTTGATTTGCCCTAAAATGCAGCTTTTGTACACCTATTGTGATTTGTGAAAATGTAAGTACAGTGAAAGAGGGAAATAGTGTCTTAACAGTATGATAAAAGTAGCCCTAAAAGTGTTTCTGGGACCCTAGGGTCTGCAAAACACACTTTGATACACAGTGAGGTAACAACATCTATTTAATATACATGTTCTGTCCTCTAAGAATCCAAAGTCTAGTCAAAGAGGCAGACTAGCTGACAAGAAGCAATTGGGTGAAGATTCCATGAGTAATACTGGTAATAGTTTGTTCTTCTTTTTAATCTTGAGTTCATGGGAAGTAACCTATCTAATTTAATCTAATGGCTATATATGACTATTGATCACTTGAAATATACCTATACCTAATTGAGATATGCTCTAAATATAAAATATCATGTGGAAAAAGAGAATAATATCTCATTGGATATATTTCATAGGTAATTTTTATATGGATTACAAGTAGAAGTGATAACCTTTTGGATATATTGGGTTAAATAAAATATAAAATTAGAATTAATTTTATCTGTTACTTTTTACATCTTAAAATGGAGTGACTAGAAAATTTAAAGCTGCATATATGGCTTGTATTATATTTCTGTTGGGCAGTACTGTTACACATAAGTACTCAGATAAAATACTGTTTATAAGAAAGGCCAACTCTAGCAAAGATAATAGTGCTTTACAATGGAAGGATTATTTTTCAACTGATTTGGAGCATTTGAGGCCAAGAGCAAAACAAGAACTTTATTTACATATTGCAGCAAGGACTATTTAAATCACGTGGTAGAGATTCAGGTTGCTGATGAAATATAGAGAAAGGTAACTAACCCAGTCTTTGGGAGATTGAGAATGCTTCCCAGAGAAAGGGAGATGCTGGTTGCAACTGAAAAAAAAAGTTAAAAATTCTCCAGGTGAATTAGGTGCAAGTGGGGAAGAAGGGAGAGGGTACTCTGGGGAGAAGGAACAGAATTTGTGAAGGCTCAGCCTTTGCTCCTTGCCTACTTGGAAAACTCAGGAATTTATAGGGGCTTATTGTAATACTGTTACATCACCACCTGTAGCTATTTACATAAAGTTCTGTTTTCCCTGAGGCACTCATATATAAAGGAGAAGATTTATTTTACTTTCCTGCATTTCTCAAAAGAATCATGAATTTAAAACTAGAATTTTAAAATCTGGAAAACATCTCAGGCTTATAATAAGAGATACTTTGCAATTACTATTTAGTTTTTACAGACATGCATGGGATTTTGCTGATCCACATTTTGCCAAAAATTTGACCTTTCCCTTCTAGGATAGTAAAAACTTGACTCCATAATGCATAGAACTGCACATGGCTCTCAACAAGAAGGAAAGAAAAAAGAAACATGTTTACAAAGACTGAAAAGTGATGTTATGATTAATTCTGCAATGACACCACATCAATATTAGCATTAGTGACAAACTGGGTGGGGTGGGGGTCCAGAGGGTCTTGATGATTAGAGATCGTCCAGCCCCATCTTAGCTCCACCACTCACTATAGATTATTTTATTGATGGGGCTAAGATTTAAACGGATGATCAGATCTCTAACTTGACCTCTCCCTTCCTCCTCCTTACATGAAAAAAGCATGGCTCATGTTCTTAATCTTTCAAAAACTAGAAATGAGAAAAATCTTTAGTGTGAAAACAGCTGGCCCAAACTAACTACCTGAGCTCCCAACTTACATTGTGATCATCTCACTTAGGTAGCATCCTGCCTACATGGTCCTCATTCTCTGAGCTTATAAGTGGCAGCCTTACCTTCACTTGGATGTATGTGCTATGGGAATAAGGCTCCATCTGCTATGCTGGTTGCTGTGTCTTTAATGTCTGGGTCATATCTGGTGTGCAGTGGGTGTTTAAAAGTGTTGTACTTGTTGTTTAGCTCACCCCTTAATGCATTTCCTGACTGGTAACCGCCCAGAAAGTGTTCCATTTGGCATCGTTGAGAATGACAATGTGTCCATCAATCCAGATGCTCTCTGTTCCCCGGGAGACTAGAACAAGATAAGATCCACTAACAGTAAATTTTTCTTCAACGCCAGAAGAGGAAGGTCTGGAAATCAAAGCCTGTTTCCCAGATTCCTTCCTTTCCTCTTCCTCCTGGCAATGTCCATGGACTCACTGCCTCCTCCGTGCTGAGTACTTCACAAACATTATTTCTAGTCCTACCACAGCCCTGTGAGATGATGGTTATTAAATTGTCACCATTAGCATATAATTAATATACATTAATATATAATTAATGCATTTATCCCAAAGTCCGACCTTACTCTGCCATCCAGAGTAATCTTGTCTCAGGTTATAGAATGCAGGACCCTTAGTGTCTTTGGGGCACCTGGGAAAAAGTGAAAGTGAAGAGCAAATATAGCAGTTGATCTAACACTTCCTGAAGTTCACAGACCAAGGCCAGCACCATGTTAACCATGTTACCTGTGTATCTCTATTACTCAGGGATAAGATTTTATAGAGACAGGAATCTTAGGCTTCCAGAAGTTCCACATGATTATACTCCTTCACAGTTTGCTCTTTTCACTTAATGATATATAAAGTAAAATGTACATGGTGCTTCTCCACTATGTGCCACACCTAGTTATAAATGCTTGATGTATATCAACTCTTCTAATGTTTTCATCAATCCTGTCAGGTAAGTACTTGTCATTATCTCATTTACAGATGATTATGTTGAGACACAGAGAAGATAAGTAACTTGTCCAAGATTACAGACAGTAAAGAGGCAGACTCAGGCTTCAGATTTGGGTATAGAGCCTTTTTTGTTAAATTTCTGCTCTAAGCTGTCTTTCTTATATATTTGATATGAAGAAGATATGTTAAGAGTGTACAATATTGACCACACAAAAACATCTATTATATTTTACATAATGTGAATTATATATCTTCTATATGTAATGTTAAATATCTACCATCTCGGTACACAGAGATCTTTTTCACCTTTATATCTGTATCATATTCCTTTATGCCAACATTGTGTAATTTATTTAACCAGTCTCCAATTGAGGACGTTTTGATTGTTTTTCCATCTTTTGCTATAACAACAACAACAACAAAAGTAAAATATATAATTATAATAACATAAATGCTTCAATAACTATTCACTACATAATCATTTGTTATGTGTGCAGTTCTATCTCTGGGATAAATTCTCAGAAATGAAGTTACTGAATCAAAAGTCTTGTACATTTACAGTTTTGATGACAGTGTCAAGTTGCCTTTCAAGTGAGCCGAACCTTTACCTAACTTCACCAGCTATAGCCCATGGCTGCACTCACATAAGACTCACACCCCTTACACACTGCACTATTTGTATCAAGGACATATTAGTGGGAGAACTGTGTGAATCTAGGAAAACTAAGTTACTCAGGAAATGATCAGAAACCTGACCCAGTCAAATGTCTGACCAGAAGTCCCACAAACAAGAAGCATAACAGAAAGTACTCAATAATTATACTCAAGGGAAACAGTATCAGGACCTGTATGTCAGTAATTAAGTTCTTATTCTGGAGGGCCTGGATGTCTAAATTGCCCCTTTCTCTATAGAGAGGAAGGTGGTTGAATTCCAGGAAATGCTTCTAGATTCCAAATACAGACAGGAAGCATGTTATCTTCTAGCTGAGGATGGGGAAGAACTGCTTCTCTGCTTAGCTAAGAGTCCTCTGAGCTCACCGGGGTGGGGATGAAGACAAAAATTGCCTTTTCTGTTTTAATTCTGGTGCCATAACAAATTTCTGGGAGCTGATTACAAAGAAATAAATAGGACTGGTCCTGTCTCATGGAATGCAGCCTCTGTAGGGCTCAGTGTGGTTATAGGGTGTTCAGTCTTTTTAGGAAATGCACCTAGCTGGGCTTGCAATCCTGTGTGACTTTGGTTCTTTATTTTTTTGGAGATAATGTTTTCATATATATATATATATTTAGTTGTAGAGGGATATAATACCTTTATTTATTTATTTTTATGTGGTGCTGAGGATTGAACCCAGTGCCTCACACATGCAAGGCAAGTGCTCTACCACTGAGCCACAACCCTAGCCCCGGAGATAATGTTTTCAAATATATATAACTTTTATAATCAGTTTAAATAAATAAATAAATAAAATCCATTATAACTAAAATGATTCTTTACAAAATGGACCAGCAGCCTTCTGCTTTGAGATGCATGGGCCCTAGGAAGTAGCTGGCTACATTAAAGCTTTCCTTTGGTCTTGTGTCTCCTGGGAATGAGCAGATGCAAATCGTTTCTAGGATGAGCACACACAGCCTTTTTGCTATTCTTCCTGAGTATGGCTGCAGCAATTAGCTCCTTCCTGGAATGTTTGGTCCAGTGTGATTCCAGGTAGAGGAGATACGCTATATGCCCAAAGGGAAAGGGAGCATAAGAAGGCAGGGTAGAGGTGGCTGCATGAGCCAGCATGAAAAGCAAGTGACACGTTAACAAGGGATCATCTCTCTGACTTCTGGAGAAGTCTGCACTCACCCTTCTACATCTGATTGAAAAGACTCCATAAGAGAAAATTCTGATTAAGAATGAATTGATGAGCCCTCCTCCCCCTCAATGCTGGAAGGAGTTAAAAATAAATCAAAACTGCATGGCAGTTTGGTAATATAGAAGGAAGTTCAATAATGTCATTCTATTCTTGGAGATTTATTTTGAGGACATAGTTGGTAAGGAAAAGTTGTTTACTGAGATAATTGTGGCTTATTATAAATCTGAAAAATAAGACAAAACTTAAATATACAATAATAGGGAAATATTAATGAAAACCAGTGTATATACACACAATGCAATATTGTGCAAACATTAAAAATTAAGTTATAATTTTATATGGAAAGCAGTGTAAAAAGTAATTAATTTTATGACCAAAATTGTGCAAATATATGAATAGAAAGAAATAAGAAAAAAAATCACCAAAATGTTAAACATTAGTCTTTGAGTAATTGGGATTGTGAGAAATTTAATATTTTTCATCTCCTAATTTTCTATAGTAAGCGTGAATTTTTAAAAATTAAAGACATAGGTATTCAACTTATTATTAGGCTAGGTGTGGTGGTGTATACATGTAATTCCAGCAATTTGGGAGGCTCAGATAGGAGAATCACAAGTTTGAGGAAGATCCAGTCTCAAAAATAAATAATAAATTAAGAAAATATTATCAGTAGGTTAAGGACTTAGCTTACATGAACATACGATATATATGATTAATGTAATTCTGTATGAAAAGTGGGCTAATTTTCTGAACCATTTGTTAATTAGTGAAAGGTCAGATGAGATTGCAGCAAATCATCACTGAAGTCAGTACTGGGTGTCAATAAAATGCTTTGAGGGCCTTTTAGAAGTATTTTAAGTAAAGATTCACTTTAATTAGTACAATTTTATAAGCAGTAATATATTCAATAAAGCCCTAATTTTTTTTTCTGCTAAATAAGTAAATCTCTGTGAAGTCCATTTATGCTGCTACTTTGTGTGGCAAAATATACCAATAAAAAACACTTTCAGGTAATTTTCAGACTGAATCAAACCAGTGCTCATTGGATAACCAAAAATTAGTAATTTTTATTGTTCATACCCATTATTTTGTATAAATCTTACTAAATGTGAACCATTTCCCAGGGTAGTGACAGGAGATTCACCTCTATAATCTTCATGTCTAATTTACATTTTGTTAATTATATTTGCTGCCATTTGCTACAGTGGGGTTCTGAGAGTAAATGAGATCTTATTTCCTTTTGTTTCTGTGGAAGGTCAGGCATCGATAGACACTTGTTGAACTGATTGCAACCAAGGACCTTGCAATAGTTTGGAGTTAAAATGTCATCCAAATGTCCATGTGTTAAGGATTTCCAGGATGGTCTTATGGGAGTTGTGGTGGAACCTTTAAGAGGTGGGACCCAAGATGAAGTTTTTAGGTAATTGGGAGCATGCACTTTTGGGGATTGTGTGTTCTCTCCTCATTCTCTTTTGCTTCCTGGCCATGAGGGGAGTGGCTTTGCTCTGCTATGTGCTCCTGCCATGAAGTGCTGCCTTGTCACAGGCCCAAAAGCAACAGAGCCAATGGATCATGGCTTAGAATCTCCAAAACTGTGAGCTAAAATAAACCTTTTCTCTTTTTTGGTATAGTGACAGAAAACTGAATAACATGGGTCCAATGCAAGGCTATACTCTGGGGATATATTAGCTGATAAAATGGAGAGGGGAGCGGAAATGATTGAGTGGAACATGCCCCTAAACACAGTTCACTAATAATATTGGAGAGGAAAGAGGTCAGGGTTATTTACTGTGTTCATGCTATTTATCACGTGTTGTCCAGATGCAAGAGATGCAAAGATAAATAGTACATGGTCCTTGCCCAGGGGCAGTTGTTGGTTACAATCTTCTGTGCTGCCTTATGCAGGTAGAATAAATTAGCAAGGTGAACTGAGTATGATGTAATAGTAGTCGGGGCTATGGAAAATTGGAGAGGGCTTTCCACATTTAAAGATTTTGGTTAAATTTTATCTGAGGAGCCAGGGGAGGTGGTGATGATTATAATCCCAGCCAACATGGAGGTGGAGGCAGGATTATCGCCATTTCAAGATTAGCCTCAGCAATTTTGCAAAACCATATCTCAAAATAAGATGGGCTGGGGATATAGCTCAGTGATAGAACACTGCTGGGTTCAATCCCTAGTAAAGGAAAAAAATATTTAGGGGTTCTCTAATTGTTATGACAGGCTAAAGAAAAAATAATATTTAGGGGTTTTCTAATTGTTATGACAGACTAACAAAAAGAATTTTATATAAAATCTAATTTTAAAATATAGTCAACTAATATAAAGTTTTTAAAATGCTATGACTTTGGAATAAACAATATTTCCACGTGTCCCATTAGATCTCTGGGTCACATGTGTGCAACTTCTGTCTTTGGGACATAATGTTGTTGAATGACAGAGCACTGAAAAATGTCTTTTTTGCAAATCTGTTTAATACTACTTAGCCCAGAGATTTATTGAAAATATTAAATTAGATATTGGGTGTAAGACACTTGGCAAAATGACTGCTGTTAATTTTTGTATATTGATGAAGAAATTTATGTGCCAACAATATAAGTAATCATAGGATGATGCCGGATGCAGTGGTGCATGCCCAGTGATTCAGTGGCTGAGGCAGGAGTATTAAAGTTCAAGGTCAATCTCAGCAATTTAGCAAGGCCCTAAGCAATTTAGTGAAACCTTATTTCAACATAAAAATTATGGCTGGTTCAGTGGTAAAGCACCTGGGTTCAATCCCCAGTACCCTTCCTTCCACTCCAAAAAAAAAAAAAAAAAAAAAAATCATAGGATGATGTTATAGACTCACAAGGAGGAGTTAGAGAAAGTTCCCCGGAAGTACTGACAACTGAACACTGTTTGTAAATTACCATTTTTTCCTTTGTGGTACTAGGGATTGAGTTTAGCAGTGCTCTACCCTTGAGCTGCATTCCCACCTGTTTTTATTTATTTATTTTTTTGAGACATTGTTTCACCAAGTTTCCTAGCAGGCTTTTTTGTGATTCTCCTGCCTCAGTCTCTTGAGTAGGTAGGTTTACAGGCATGTGACACTGAGCTGGGCTTGAGCACTATTGTTGTTGTTGTTTTCTTCTTTGCAACAATTTTATTAAGAAATAATTTATACACTGTATAAGTCATTCACTAAAGTGTATAATTTAAAGGCTTTTAGTCTATTCATAGGGTTATGTAAATGTCACCACAGCCAATTTTAGAACATTTTCATCAACCTGAAAAGTAACAAACTCCATGCCTACCACCAATCACCTCCCATTTCTTTCAACCCTTACAAACTCTAGGCAACCATTCATACTTTTCATCTCTGTTAATTTGCATATTCTGATCATATAACGTAAATGTAATCACACAATTCTTCTTTGTGAATGGCTTCTTCACTTAGCATAATGTTTTCAAGATTCATCCTTGTTGTAGCATATGTCAGTACTTCATTCTTTTTATTGCCAAATAATATTCCATAGTATGGATGCACCATATTTTCTTTGTCTATTTGTCAGTTAATGGATATTTGGGTGATTTCTGTTTTGGGGCTATAATATAATAATGCTGTAAATATTTGGGTACAAGTTTTTGTGTAGACATGATTTCATTTTGCTGGTATTTACTTACAGGCAGATTTGCTGAGTTTCAAATAATAGATAGGAGTTTTTTAAACTGAAGAGCCAGGAGAATCAGAAGTGAGAGAATGGATGGATGAGAAGTGAGAGGATACTTTGCACTGGAAGTATAAAATAAAAAGGCATATCCAAGAAAATTGAAGTAGTTCTGTAGGGAGAGAGTAGTAAGAAAGAAGGTTAACGTGGGAAGCAAAGTTCAGGTTATGGAGGAGACTGTCAACCCATGTTTTCTTTACTAGCTACCATAAGACCATAGATGGCTTAAAGAACTGGAGGGGCAAAGTCACTTGGAGGTTGTGTGGAGGATGGATTTAGTTTCACAGCTGGGATCCTACTGAGCAGGCAACTCTGTCAACACCTTGATACCTGCAGAGAATTTTGCTCTTCAGAGCTATCCACATTAAATATTTGAACTGGCTTTCTGCAACTAAAACACTGTAATATGGATTTGTGATATGTGATATATTTATAACATAGTTAAGGGAATTTTTAAGACAAGCCAATTTGTTTTCTGAAAAGACACTGCAAAAGTAGGTAAGGCCTATTTGTGTTGGTACCAAAATATGTTTAGATTAAAGTTTTGAAGCTATGTGTGCCAATTTGCTTAGGTTATATTTCTCTCTCTCTCTGCCTTTCTTTATTTTCTTCTAGAAGATATATTAATTTTAACTAGTATGCCAGAATTTTGGTTTAAATGGAGAAGACAACTCATGACTTAAACTTGAGTCTTCAGAAATTAAAATTTCCTTTGCACAATTGTATCTTACAACAGAAAATTCTGAGTCTGTTCTTTGTTTATTCCAGATTGAAGGACAAGAACCTGGCCTGAAATGCTGACATCCAGATTGAATAGTTTTTGTATCTCTATGCTATGTGAATTAAGACATTATTAAGAATGTTGTGTATTTCCTTTCTCAAAACTGAAAATGTAAGGTGACAATTCTCTTCTAGGTTTTATTAACTATGTTTTCCAGTTTTTTTTTTAGCATGGATGTTCAAAAATAATTTTTCTCTGTGCTTATTCCAAATTGAATTGAAGTTCGACTATTAAAACATCTTGCAGTTGCTTTTAAGTTTTCTTACCTGCTTGGTAAACACCAGAAATGGACCAGTATGAAAGCATTTGAAAAAGTTGTTTAAAGTCTTCCAGTTTTTCCATTTTCTAGCATTTAATTTATTAGATTTGTTTCCGTCCTTTTGAAATAAAATATAAGTTGGGAAAATTTAAAGTGCTGTCAATATGTTCAATATGCATTTGGTCTACAAATATGTCTTAAATATCTACCGATTATTAGATACTGTGGGAGGCTTGGGGAGATAGATGACCAAGATCAAGGTCCCTTTGAAGGGGTTTGAAACCAGCCTAGATGTCCCTGAATGGATGCGTGGATAAAGAACTCACACACACACACACACACACACACACACACACACACACACACACATAAGCTTTATTCAGCCATCAGGAAGAATGAAACTATATCACTTACAGGAAAGTGAACAGAGCTTGAGGATATTATGTTAGGTGAAATAAGCCAAATTCAAAAAGTCAAGGGTCAGCTGGGCCCCTGTCTGTAATCTCAGCAGCTTGAGAGGCTGAAGCAGGATGATTGCAAGTTGAAAGCCAGCTTTAGTCATTTATTGAGGCCCTAAGCAACTTGATGAGACCCTGTCTCTAAAAAAAATACCAAAAAAAAAGAAAAAAAAGAAAAAAAATACTGGGGATGTGGCTCAGTGGTTCAGTGCCCTGGTTTCAATTCCTGGTATCAAAAACAAACAAACAAATAAACAAACAAAGCAAGAAAGTCAAGGTTGTATGTTTTCTTTCTCATATGTGGGAGCTTAAGAAGAAAAGAAAGGTGTGTGGTAGAAGGGAGATCAGAAGAGTAGACAGTGAGTGACTGGGAAACACTGGGGAATGATATTGATCAAATTATATTATTATATTATGTTCATGTCCAAATATGTAACAACAAATCCCACCATTATGTATAATTATAATGCACCAATTAAAAAATGGAAAAAAATAAAGAAGTTTGCAACCTAGTGGAGGAGATGAGAAATTTACACAAATGGTAGCTGTGAGACTGTGGGACAGGGCCTAGGAGTGACACAGTTGTCATAGAGTATAGCACTGACAGGGGGCCTTTGGTACCATTTTTATGGGTAACCTAAAGTACGAATATGCATTCTGAATTACAGAGAGATAAGGGGGGTGGATATCATGTAATTTCTTCCAAAGCTGTTGGACCACAGATCACTTTTTAAAATGGAATATCTTAAAGGGCTTGTTTTCTAGGGAACAGATTTTGAAAATCATAAGACAAGGAGATCAAAGATAGAGAAAACTGCAATTGGGCTGGGCCTTGTAAGATGGTGATGACTTAATAAAATAATAATGGGGTACCAAGCTAAACATGAGAAAAGCATACTCAATGTGTGTATTTTTGTTTTTATTGTGTGTGTGTGTTTTTTTTTTTTTTTTTTTTTTTAGTATAGGGAACTGAACCCAGTTCAATTACCACTGAGCTACATAGACAGTTCTTTTCATTTTTTATTTTGAGAAAGGCTCTTGCTAAATTATTGAGGCTGGCCTAGAACTTGTGATTCCCCTGCCTCAGCCTCCTGGTGGCTAGAATTACAGATGTGTACCACTATAGCTGGTCCAATATGTTTTTTATAATTAGAGCAGCAACAATATTTTGTTGAAGTTGTATTTGTTCCTGGGGGAAACTTGACTTACTGATGGATAGCCAAAATAATTATAGTGGACAGTTAATGTTTTTCCTGCCAGAATCATTTTTCCTCATTCAGGTAAGACTATCAGAATTTTCCTCTGGGAAACTCAGAAAGGTAGAAATACTGAAGCTTAAGACTCCAAGTCGCTTCTTGGTACAGGCCCTTTGTCAGGGGCTGGTTGACGCTTTAGCAATGCTGCAAAGTCCTGAATGTTAAAAACATGCAAAAGTGAGATATTTTAACCTCAGTTGGTTATGACCACCGTCTCTTTCCATTCTGATATTTCTTCATACTTTTCATTATGTTTGAGATGTTTGGAAGGGTTGTAGGCATATTTTTTAATTCAATAAGGTGAAATTGAGTTGAAAATATTGTTTCAATGAATATATTTATAAGGTTCATACTTGCTTCTGAGTTGGTTGCTTTTGCTAGCATTCTAATGTAAATTTTGACTTCTAGGAGCACTCCCACTGCCCTTGATGACTGCTCTAATGTCCGGACAGGAGGACATCGGCAGCATATTGGTTAATGATGTCATCAATTCAAAGGGTTTTAACATGAGATCTTGGAAAAGAAAACTTGAAATGTTTTGAAATCTTCTAGCTTATAAATAGAAAAAATTTGAGAGACCCCAAATTTGACTATAATCATAAAAATATACATAAACTTTTCAGTAACAAGTTTTGAAGCTGAAATTTCTTTCTTTTTTTTACAAAAAAAAATTACAAAAAAAAATAAAAAGAAAAGAAAGAAGAAAAAGAACTATCAGTAATCTAAGGACAGGGAAAGACAAACAAATTCTGATCAACCATGGTAGAGGAAGAACTGTATTTTCTCTCCATTTTCCTTTAAAAATGATATTTTGAAGTCATTGTTGTATGAAGAAGTTATTGAAGAATATCCAGCCAAAAAATATGGGGAACAGTATGCAGGTATGCTAGAGAGGCTTTTTTGATGACTATACAGGCTTTAAAAATGATTTTTTTATAACTTTCTTTAAATTTGTGATTTATTTTCTCATTTGAAATATTTTCTTCCAATGCCTAATTTTGTATTTATAGTTTTCTAGTCTTTTCTTAAAAAGAGGACTCCCACACAAACCAAGTGGCTTCCCAAACTGAAAAAGTGCTACAACTCACAAAAGTTGGTCAGCCTCTGGGAATGACCCTGCCTCGTGTCACTTTATGAACTGCAGGTGAGCTGGTTGGTCCCAAGCTCTGTGAAGGGCAGGTTTTTCCAGGATGGCCAATAAATGCCATCAGCAGCCTAAGAGGTGGCTCAGAGGTGGGCAGAGACCCTTGCTGGTGGGCTGGTGCTGGAAACAGGTTGGCAGGCAGGCTGTGCCCAACATGTGCAGTGCTTGGTCAGGGGTTCCACTGAGGCTCCCTAACACAGGTTTTGAAAATCTCAAGGATGTTAATTGAGGTACCAAACTGATCAGTAAAATATAATCTGTTTTTCTAATATGACAAGTATATCTTCCTAATGACAAAATCAAAACGTGTATTCAAAAGTTATGTATTTTTATGATTAAAAATTGTTAAATACAATAGTAAAAGACAAATGATTTATTAGTAATCTGGTGATGATTATATAAATAATAAACACATGTAGACACAACACATACATATCTTATAAATTACGATATAATTATTCTACAAAATGTATTTGCTTCCATTTTTGTCAGCAAAAATCACTTTTTTAATAATCAAGGTTTTCACCTAACTTAGGTTCTATTGACCATAATGATCCAATGAATTAAAAAATAAAATTTGAATATATTTTCACCAAAAACTTTTAAACTAAGATAAATGAAATTTTGGGGGGGTTGGGGGTAAGGGGGCATTTGGGACTGAACACAGGGATGCTCTACCACTGAGCTACGTCCCCACTCCTTTTCATTTACTTTTGGGACAGGGTCTCATTAAGTTATTCAGGGTGACCTCAAATAAATGTAAATTTTTGAAAACTAACATTTTATGTTCTTTTACTTCTAAGCTTTAAAAATCTACTAAAGTAAAATGTAAAACATGCATTATAGCTAATACCAAAATTTTAAATCAAAAGTGTACAGATTAAATTTTAAATTAATTTTAAAATTTGAATTTAATCTTATCAAATTAAAAAAGATTTACATTCCAGTGTTTAATATTCTTCTAGTTGCCATGGTATTAAATTAGGATCATATTGTGTGCATATAAGTCTAGACTTATGTGTAAAAAGTTAAGAACAATATTAATTCTTTAATATGGTATTATAAAATGTTTCTCAGCTACAATGTGCAAACATTCCAAATACTTCAGTAATTGCCAACTTGCTCTTTAGCTATAAATTGAGACTTGAAGAAATGCAAAAAATTAAAAGGATGCTTGGCACTATTGGGAATTAAGGTTTTATTTGAAGATCCCATGTGTATATGCTAGTTAAGAAAAAGGATTTGACATTTGAATTAATTTATCTTTTCTTCTACCTAGACTTTTCCTCTCTCAAATCCTCCCCAACTTTCAAACAGCATTCATCTCTGACATTGTCAACGAGACAACCTACAAAATTTCCTAGGGTTCAGGTGCAATTAATTTGAGGACAAAGAAAAGAAACGAGTAAAAGTATTTCCTTGGAGCTTAAAAGTTGTTTTCACAAGAGTGGATGATTAGGATGTCTTTTAATGTGTTTGGGATATGCAGGGTTTTCTAACCACAGGGCCCAGAAGAGAAAGAGCTCCCTACAGGACCACCAATTTGTTGCTACCCAGATTTCCTGCGGCTTGGTCTCCGAGGTGAGTTCTCTTTCTTAGGCCTGGGGAACCGGCAGTGATAGGAGATGGAGAGGCTGTCTTTCTCCTCACTCTCACTGGTTCGGAGGCTCTTTTCACCTGTCAGTCTATTTGCCTTTCATGACTTGAGTTATTTAAAGTGTTTGGCTTCTACTAGCTCTAGATTTCTGTTCCAGGCAGGAGGTTAGAATCCCTGATTCAAGGACTGGAGAGAATTCTCTGCTTACAATAGAAAAATAAAAGTATTCAGAAAAAAACAAACAAATTAATTTCTCAATCAATGATCCTGCCCCAGTGGTATGGTTACTTGCCTTCCAAGTAGTGGAAAGATAAATTTTAATTGTTGCCCTCAGGCTCCTAAATCATGTTAGAGAAATGGAAATGGAGATAAGACTGCCAGGTCCTATCTGAGAGAGAGATAGTTTCCATAAAGGGGTAACTAAGGGGCAGAGCCTGGGTTCTGAGAGCTTCCTGGAGAGACAGTTACTCCCACTAAACAGGTATGGTGAAATAGGACAGGGACTTAATAACCAGGTTGTATCTTAGAGTAGTATGAAAAGACGGAATGTTTTGCACAAGACTGAGGAGACATAATTACAATATAGGTTAGAAGAGTGGTTAAAAAAAAATATTAGGCCCAGAGGAGAAAATATCAAAAGTAAATTGTAATTTTATGTTGTGAACTAATTGGAAGCTTAAAATGGCAATTGAAATTCTTTATGGGCCTCGGGGAGATGAGGCGGTTTTCTTCAGAATGTTTGAACTTAATTACCAGGTGTAGCAAGAGCAGAATGGATTCTATAAAATTACTTAAAATAATCATGTTGGGCACAGAAATGGTTATATTTATCTAAAGGCCTTAGCACACCTTTCAAGTTGAAAGATAATTTGTATCACTGAAAATTTAGTAGAATTTTAATGCATCTACAGGTGAGTGGGAGTAATGTTTGAAAAATGTGCTCTGTACCCTGTCAGGAATTCATTTAAGTTTAAAAGTGCATGTATATGTATTTTGTTAGTGGCATACTGATATATTGGCAGCAAATTGTTTTGATGTATTAAAAATATTTTTAAAAGCCAAAAGTAATATAATAACATTAAAAAATTTTAGAAAAAATATTTTAAAAAAAGTCATCTATAATCTTACCAGCCTATTGTAAGAACTCTTCTTTTCTTTTTATAATCTTTTGTGGGCATCTGGTTTTCATATTGTTATGCAATTTTGTATTGCTTTTTTCCTAAAATACATATTTTCCTATGTTGTTATATATTCCCCCATTTTAATTTAAATCTTTAGCAGCTGCATGGTATTCTTTTTAGGAAATGTGCCAAAATCTACTTAATTGTTGTCTCTAGGATAAAACATTTATATTATTTCCAATTTTTTTTGCTATTAAAAATAAAAATGCAATGAATGCATTCATGTGGAAAGTGCACCTTCTTCGTCTCCTGGCTCCAGGTTTTGAATTATTTTTAAGAAGTGTGATTAGAAGATAAAATAGGATGAGACATTTTCTTGGCTCTGGATATATATTATTAAATTTCTTTGTAAAAGTGTTGTTTAAATGAAATAAAATGCTACAAGATCAGCACATTTACCTGTTCTTTGCCCTTTCTCCTTCTTTTTCCCTCCCTCCTCCCCCCTCTCTTTGGCTCATTCTTTCCAGTCTATTTAGATAAAGTGTGGGTGTTGATGCAATTTCAGCTGGGACTGTGTGATAGTTTGGAATCCTGTTTGGTGGTATCTCTTGTAAGGCCAATGGTTGAGAATTGCCTAAAGTCGCTCTTCTTACACAATCCCTACCATTCCTGGAGCTCTTGGAGTCTGATCCTTGTGAAGGCCCACTTTTCTGATCTGCTGCTGTCTGCTAGACTACTCCAGCCCTCTCCAGGGCCAGGGAGTTAATTCTTAATAGCCCTAAGTCTTATTCCTTCAGATTTCCCTACCCCTTGGGGAGTTCACATTAATTACTTCTGCTTCCTCTATTTTGGCATCCAGATCATCCCCAGATTTTCTGAGATGTTATGACATGCTTGAAAACAAAAGAGCAACAGATACACAGAATAGCATACTATCTGATTAAATGTTTTCTAAATGCTGCTTTAAGGTTGAGTGCAACAGAATCATTATGGACTGAGGGTGAGATAAAAATGTTGATCCCAGGCCCCCGACCATTTGAATACTGAGTGCTTGGGACTGGGCACAGAAATATTGATTCAGGAACCAGAAATTTAGAAGTGTCTACAACTTGCTTGTCTTCTACTCCCTGTATAACACCTTCTAGTGACAGAAGCCATCTGTCACACTCCATCTGGGGTTTTTTTTATGCATGTCTGGACTCCCCCAAGTCTAGATGTTCCAGAGTCCCAAGTCACAGAAAGACCTGAGAATCCCCAGGTGGCAGTGTGGTGTATGGTTTGTAGCCTGAGCAATGGATTCTGTCACTGAGTAGTTGGCTGACCTTGGGTTTAACCTCTCTGGTCTGTTTCTTCTATAAATGTAACAAGATACTTCCTAAGTTTGTGTTAAATGAATACCAACCTGTAAAGTATTATGATAGCTCTTGGCATATGCCAATCTCTTAATCAATTTTGCTGTCACCACCATGATTATTATTTGTTTAATGCCTAAATTCCAGTGTTCTATCTGAAGAGCTACTTCTTTCTGGGTGACATTAGTAATAGGTAAGTTCAGATACTGGCCTCTTGCCACGGGACAGGTTGAACCGTCTTCTTTCCCTATTCAGAAGTGTGTGGACTTACTCTAGGAACCCCTATCAGAATTGATAAGGCCATGTGTCTACAATCAGCATAAGCTGTACAGTAGGGAAGGGCTGATTCCTCATAGCTGCTGTAACCAGTCCTGAGTTGGCATGCAGATGGGCAGTGAGGCCTGGGTGACCCAGAGCAGCTGATGGGCTGTCACCTTTTCTATTCACATCCCATTCATCCAGTGGGCTACTGGCTTTTGACTTGCATGCTAATCCATCCCATGCTGAATCTAGGGTCCTACCCAGAGCCTGCCTACATGACTGGCACTCACAACACCCATCTAGGCTTCTCCAGCTTTGCGCTCAAGTAATGATCCATCCTGTCCTTGCTGTCCCAGAACTGGTCCCAATCCTACTGGGAAATTGGTAAGGCAGGGAACTGCAGAGAGTTGTTGGTGCCTTAGGGAGGAGCTGTGTATTGATATTGAAAATGTCATGAAAATTACATTGCCATCATAAACACAGAGGTGGCATAAGGGAAGTGACAATTATTTGTATGTTAGAGGGCATGCATTTCTCAGTACTCCAAAATTTTCATCCATGTGAAGGACTCTCTGGGATTCCTGCTATTTATGAGTGGGGATTCTCTTTTTCTCCTGGATATTTATTGGGTTTTTGTTTTGGTGTTAAGCTTTTTGAGTTCTTTACATATCCTAGATATTACTGCTCTATCTAATGTACATGTGGTAAAAATTTGTTCCCAAATTGTAGGCTCTCTATTCACCTCACTGATTGTTTCTTTTGCTGAGAAGAAGCTTTTTAGTTTGAATCCATCCCATTTATTGATTCTTGATATAATTCTTGAGCTATAGGAGTTTTATTAAGGAAGTAGAGGCCTAATCAGATATGATGGAGATTTGGGGCTATTTTTTCTTCTATTAAATGCAATGTCTCTGATTTAATTCCTAGGTCTTTGATCCACTTTGAATTGAGTTTTGTGCATGGTGAGAGACAGGGGTTTAATTTCATTTTGTTGCATATGGATTTCCAGTATTCCCAGCACCATTTGTTGAAGAGGCTATCTTTTCTCCAATGTACATTTTTGACACCTTTGTCTAATATAAGATAACTGTAATTATGTGGGTTAGTCTCTGTGTCCTCTATTTTGTACCATTGGTCTACAAGTCTATTTTGGTGCAAATACCATGCTGTTTTTGTTACTACTGCTCTGTAGTATAGTTTAAGTTCTGCTATATTGATGCCACCTATTTCACTCTTCTTGATTTAGGTATTCTGGGTCTCTTATTTTTCCAGATGAATTTCATGATTGCTTTTTCTATGAGGAATATTATTGAGAATTTGATTTGAATTGCATTAAATCTGAATAGTGCTTTTGGTAGTATGGTCATTTTGACAATCTTATTTCTGCCTGTCCAAGAACAAGGTAGATCTTTCCATCTTCTAAGGTCTTCCTTAATTTCTTTCTTTAGTGTTCTGTAGTTTTCGTAGTACAGGTATTTCACCTCTTTCATTAAGTTTATTCCCAAGTATTTTATTATTTTTTTTTGAGGCTATTGTAAATGGCGTAGTTTTCCTTTCAGAGGATTTGTCACTGATATATAGAAATTTGTGGGTGTTGATTTTGTATCCTGCTATTTTGCTAAATTCATTTATTAGTTCTAGAAATTTTCTGGTGGAATTTTTTGGGTCTTCTAGGTATAGAATCATACGGGGAAAGAGTGCTAATTTGAGTTCTTCTTTACCTATCTGTATCCCTTTCATTTCTTTTGTCTGTCTAATTGGTCTGACCAGTGTTTTAAGAACTATGATAAATACAAGTAGTGAAAGAGGCCATCCCTGTCTTGTTCCAGTTTTTAGAGGGAATGCCTTCAATTTTTCTGCATTTAGAATGATATTTGCCTGGGGCTTAGCATCGATAGCTTTTACAATGTTGAGATATGTTCCTGTTATCCCTAATTTTTCTAGTGTTTTGAACTTGAGGTGGTGCTGTATTTTGTCGAATGCCTTTTCTGCATCTATTGAGATGATCATATGATTCTTATCTTTAAGTCTATTGATGTGATAAATTACATTTATTGATTTCCGTATGTTGAGCCAACCTTGCATTCCTGGATGAATCCCACTTGATAGTGGTGCACTATCTTTTTGATATGTTTTTGTATTCAATTTGCCAGAATTTTATTGAGAACTTTTGCATCTATATTCATTAGAGATATTGGTCTGAAGTTTTCTTCTTTTGATGTATCTTTGCCTGGTTTTTGGATATTGGCCTCATAGAATGAGTTTGGAAGTGCTCCCTCTTTTTTCATTTCCTGAAATAAATTGAAGAGTATTGGTATTAGTTCTTCTTTAAAGGTCTTGAAGAACTTGGCTGTGTATCTATCTAGTCCTGGACTTTTCTTGGTTGGTAGACCAAGAAAGATGGTGTCTTTTATTTCATCACTTGAAATTGATCAGTTTAAATTATGTGTATCATCTTGATTGAATTTGGGTCAATCATGCAATTCTAGAAATTTGACAATGCCTTCAATATTTTCTATTCTATTGGAGTAAAAGTTTTCAAAATAATATTATCTTCTGTATTTCTGGAGTGTCTGTTGTGATATTTCCTTTTCCATCACATATGTTAGTAATTTGAGTTTTCTCCTTCTCTTCATTAGCATGGCTAAGGGTCTGTCAATTTTATTTATTTTTTCAAATAACGAACTTTTTGTTTGTCAATTTTTTCAGTTGTTTGTTTCAATTTCATTGATTTCAGCTCTGATTTTAATTATTTTATGTCTTCTACTGCTTTTGATGTTGATTTGTTCTTTTTCTAGGGCTTTGAGATATAATGTTAAGTCATTTATTTGTTGACTTTTTCTTCTCTTAAGGAATGAACTCCATGCAATGAACTTTCCTCTTAGCACTGCCTTCATAGTGTCCCAGAAATTTTGATCTGTTGTATCTGTGTTCTCATTCACATCTAAGAATTTTTTAATCTCCTCCTTCATGTCTTTTGCAACCCATTGTTCATTCAGTAGCATATTATTTAGTCTCCAGGTGTCAAAGTAGCCTTTATTTTTTATATTATCATTGATCTGATAGAATGCAGGGTAGTATCTCTACTTGTTTATATTTGTTAAGATCTGCTTTGTGGCATAATATATGGTATATTATAGAGAAGGATCCATGTGCTGCTGAGAAGAAAGTGTGTTTGCTCATTGAAGGATGAAATATTCTATATATGTCAGTTTAGTCTAAGTTATTGATTGTATTATTGAGTTCTGTAGTTTCTTTGCTCAGCTTTTGATTGGAAGATCTATCCAGTTGTAAAAGTGGTGTGTTAAAGTCACCCAGAATTATTGTGTTGTGGTCTATTTGACTCTTGAACTTGAGAAGAGTTTGTTTGATGGATGTAGATTCTCTATTGTTTGTGGCATATATAATTATTATTGTTATGTCTTGTTGATGAATGGTTCCCTTAAGCAGTATGAAATATCCTTCTTTATCCCTTTTGATTAACTTTGGCTTGAATTCTACTTCATTTGATATGAGAATGGAAACCCCTGCTTACTTCTGCAGTCCATGTGAATGGTATAATTTTTCTCAACCTTTCACCTTCTGTCTGTAGATGTCTTTTCTATGAGATGAGTCTCTTGGAGGCAGCATATTGTTGGTCTTTTTATTTTTTAAACCCAATCTGCCAGTCTTTTGATTGGTGAGTTTATTCCATTAACATTCAGGGTTATTATTGAGACATAATTTGTATTCCCAGCCATTTTTGTTTATTTTTGGTATTTAACCTGACTTGTTTTTTTCCTTTGATTAGTTTTTCCTTTAGTGTACTACCTCCCTTTGGTGATTTTCATTGTTGTTTTTCAATTCTCTTCATGGACTATTTTGCTGAGAATGTTCTGTAGTACAGGCTTTCTCATTGTAAATGCTTTTAACTTTTGTTTCTCATGGAATGTTGTATTTCATTATCAAATCTAAAGCTTAATTTTGCTGGATATAAGATTCTTGGTTGGCATCCATTTTCTTTCAGAGCTTGGTATATGGTATTCCAGGATCTCCTGGCTTTGAGGATCTGGGTCGGAAAATCTGCTGAGATACTAATTGGTCTCCCCCTATATGTGATCTAATTCCTCTCTCATGTGGCCTTTAAGATTCTATCCTTATTCTGTATGCTAGGCATTTTCATTATAATGTGCCTTGGTATAGATCTGTTGTAATTTTGTACATTTGGTGTCCTGTAAGCCCTTGTATTTGATTTTCCAATTCATTTTTCATGTTTGGGAAATTTTCTGATATTATCTCATTGAAGAGATTGTGCATTCCTTTGGTTTGAATCTCTGTGCCTTCCTCTATCCCAATAACTATTAGATTTGGTCTTTTTATGCCATCTCATAATTCTTGGATGTTCTGCTCATGGTTCCTTACCATCTTCACTGTGTGGTCAACTTCATTTTCCAGACTGTATACTTTGTCTTCATTATTTGATGTTCTTTCTTCCAAGTGATCTAGTCTATTGGCCATGCTTTCTATTGCGTTTTTTATTTGGTTTATTGGTTCCTTCATTTCAAGGATTTTTTATTTTTGTTTTCAGAATCTCTCTTTCTTGAAGAAATCTTTTGCTACCTGTGATTGCTCCCTAATCTCTTTGTTGGTGTGATCAATGGATGCCTATATTTGTTCCATTATCTGTTTATTGGCATCATCAATGCTTGCCTGTATTTGCTCTCTTATCTCTTTGTTGAAGTGATCAGTTTTTGTCTGTATTTGCCCATTTAGGTCATTCTTTAATTCACAGATAATTTTAATTATGAACATTCTGAACTCCTTCTCTGACATTTCACCAACTGCACACTGTTAATGAGTTCTGTCATTGTAGCATCCTGGTTTATTTGGGGCATTTTCTTCCCTTGTTTTTTCATGTTATTTATGTGATTTCCTTACTTGCAGTGTGGATCTGAGATATTAAAGTTTCTACCCTACAATCTTGTACTATCTGTGCAGATTATCTGTATCTCACCTTGGTGTTGGGTTTCCAGACCCTGCTGATGTCCCAGGATGGATACTACTGTACCTATAGGTGGTGGCAATAATAGTAGGAGGTAACTCAAGATAACAGTAGAGGCGCCCCCCCCATCAGAGATGGGGCTGAAAGGGTGAACTTTACACTGGCTTTGATACCTGCTTCAAGACACACCTGCATCTAGGCCCTGTCTGTTGTCCCAAGGTAGAGGCTCCTGCATGGGGAGGCTATGGGGATGGCTGCAGTGTCTCAAGATGAAAGTGGGTTAGACCTGGGCTCCCAAGTGGTGTGTATTTGGGGGGGGGGTGGACCCAAGCTTACCCTGGGTCCTGGCTCCTGCACAGGTCAGCAAGGCAGGTCTGAGCCAGGCCTGAACTCCAGCAGGTGTCTACCGGTGGGTGGAAGTGGTCCTGGGCACAGCCTGAGCTCTGGTGGGTAACTATTGGTGGCAGGATGGACTCAAGCCTATCCTGGGCCTGAGCTCCTGTGCAGGTCTGTGAGCTCAAGATTTATCTATATATCCTCACCTCCCAACAGAGTGCCTGGCATTTAGTAGTTGCTTGATAAATACTTGCTAAGTAAATGTCTTAAGTAATTCATTTTTATTTTCTACATATTGAAGGTATTAGAAATGACAAAAAAATCAAAACAAAAGAAATTGTCAATATTGGTGTGTGTGGGGTCTGGCTAAGTAAATTATGATTAGAATCATATATGAATTTTGTTTAATTACACCAGATAGAAATCATCTGTTAAGTTAGAAAGCACAATGTGGGCCAAATTATATTGTCATATTGTGTCATGTATGAGTTTTTAACAACAAATCTTACAATTATGTCAACTTCCATGTACTAACAAAAATATTGGAGGAAAAGTTAGACAGCAGTATATAAAACTAGGGTACAATCCCCATTTTATCTAAGCTGTTATAAATCTTGATGTATACATCGTTAGTGTATCAAACATGCCTGTGTATATATTTGATGTATAGAATTAAGATTATAGAATAGGCTGGGCATGGTGGCACATGCCTGTAATCCACTGGTTTGGGAGGCTCATGCAGGAGGATCGCAAGTTCAAAGCCAGTCTCAGCAA
The DNA here is from genome assembly GCF_045843805.1 of Urocitellus parryii. Taxonomy (NCBI): domain Eukaryota; kingdom Metazoa; phylum Chordata; class Mammalia; order Rodentia; family Sciuridae; genus Urocitellus; species Urocitellus parryii. The sequence continues at coordinate 149,708,002 of NC_135535.1, forward strand.
CTTAGTGAGACCCTATCTCAAAGTAAAAAAAAAAAAAAAAAAAAAAAAAAAAAAAAAGACTGGGGATTGGCTGGGTGTTTAAGTACTCCTGAATTCAATACCTGGTACTCCCCAACCTCCCAAAAATTATAAGATAGGAAGGAAACAAGCTCAGATGTTATTAGTGATCCTATTTGCTTGGTGAACTACTTTTTCTTTTCCTTAAAGAAAGTGTCTATTCATTTTACAATTTTTTCTGCTTATATTTTTATGTTCTGAAAGATATCAACAGATGAGATTTTAAAAGAACGCAAGCCTAGAAACCCTAGTAAAGCACTTTGAAGGTTGTTCTTATGGAGGGTACAAAGGGGAGGCTGGATCATTCATTATTCCAAGGTTAAGTTAGCAATTTGTCCTCTGGCCCTTAGGCCCTTAAAGGAACCTTCTGCTGGCTCATCTCTAAAAGCAGCTTCTTGGAAAATAACCTCACCAGCCCCAGGATGACCTGAGCCAGTCTGGCTCTTGCCTCATGAGAAATAGCAGCTGCTTGTAACTTTTATGGGTTTTCCCTGCTATAATCTAAGATGCTGTAAAGACAAGAGCCCTAGGCAGAGGTGTCCCCAAATGGTAGTGTCCCTTCTTTTTCCCACCAAGGCAAACTCCTCCTGTGATCTCAGGGGCAGAACAGAAAACATCACACAACTATGTTCTTGTGCAGAACAGAACAGCCTGTCTAATTACAGTTCAAGCCTTTTAACCAAATAATTTCTCACTTAGAAAGAAAACAAATTATTGTTAAGATTTCTACATGAAGGTTATTGATACATTCTGGTTAAGAAGAGGGGGTAGGGTTGCAGAATTAGCCCTGACAGAAGAAGACAAATGGATTGAAAGCCTCTGGAAGCAGAGGTAACCAAGGAGAGAGGGAGAGGAGGCTAAATTTATACTTGTCATCTAGGTCATACTGACCTGCTTGGGAAAAAGGGAAGGTGAGATGGGGGCTGAACATGAACCACGAGACAATTGCATAAATAAAATTGGCTCAGACCAGTACTCCTCTAGCTTTAACATGCGCATAAATAACCAGGATCTTGTTAAATGTAGCTTCTGACTCAGCAGGTCTGGGTGAGGCCTGGGAATCTGAATTTGCAGCCAGGTCCCAGGTGATGTCAAGGCTGGTCCCCGGACCACACATTGAGAAGTGAGGGCTTAGGAGATGGAGGGTGGGCTCTAAGGGACTGAGAAAAGTGTAGTTTACCCTGTTAGAGAACACAAGGCTGGCTAGGGAAGCACTTCCAAATGATAGGAGAAATCATTTGATCAAATGATGAGCTATCTGGTTATAGCCAGTAGTATTGGGGAGGCCATGTAGTATAGTGGAAAAGAGATCAGGATTGTGACTCTCATATACACCGTGTGAATCCCAAGAAGTTTGGTGTTTATTTTGTCAGGGACAGGAGGCTTTGGAGGACTTATGCTTCTCCTGGTTGGCTCTTTCCTTACCCTTCTGGCCAGGGGCCTCATTCATACTTGATACGTGGCCAGGGCTTTAGTGGAAATGATCCACTGCTACCCTGCTGGCCAGGCTGATGGACGCCTCCTGCCCAGAAAAGGAGAATGATTTGTAGGGCCAGATGTCTAGCTGCAGTCAGAGTACATACTGGACCTTTAGGGTATACCCTGCCCCGGTCCATAATTAGATTACATAAATCTCTGGTTTATGTAATCGGTGCCTCACACCTGCGTACTTGAAGTCTGGTCAATAGACTTGAGTGGACTTTGTTAGAAACCCAATCTTTGACTCCATCTCAGGTCTTGAAAATCAAATCTGCATTTTAACAAGAGTCTGAGGTGATATGAAAGTTTGAGAATCACTGTCTTGCATAACTTTTTTCCATGTTCACACTTCAGGCCAAGGAAAGAAACTCATTTAATACATCAAATAAATGCTTATAGGCAATTTTCTGAGAGCCTTTCAAATATTAACTCTACAAATAAGCCATCAGACACATCATTGCACTCTCCTATTGCATGATCTCTGTATCAGAGACACCCTGCAGTGTCTCGGAAGGTGATAGGTTCCCTGCATGTGGATCTCCCACACCTATCTGGCCAGCTGTGAGGTGACCAGAGCCTCTCTCTCTGGGGCTCAATGTAAACTCTTGGCAGCTGGGAGATTGGCACATCATTTATCACTTGTCTTAGAATATTCTGTTTTATGTAACTCGACAGATTTCTGGGTTCTAACAGTGATTGCATTTCAGAAATGGGACTAGTAGATTGGCTTCTACTTTTTCTCCAACTACTTTGTGTACTCAAGGGGGAGGGAAAAGATGACTACTTTAAATTCCACTTTAATCCTAGCGGGTGAGTCCTAGAGGGGAAAACCCAAGAAGGCCTCTTTAGCACCTCACCCTCAGGGTATGGAAATTTCTGTCACCTAGGGTAGTGGTTTAGAGCTTGGACTCTGAAAAATGGCCATCTAAGTTCAAATTCAAGTCTGCTACTTGCTAGTTGTAAGGACTTTGAATAAATTATGTAACCTATCAGTATCTCAGTTTTCCCATTTGCAAAAGGTTATAAAGTATCTCTCTTACAGATATGTGGTGATGGTTTAATGAATGTATAGGTATGATGTGGTTAGAAGCACACAGTGTAGTCTATTATTGTTCTGTCTCAAGTCAGACTTAACTTCTCCTTCATCCTGACAGGCCTGGATGGCTCTGCAGAGGGACAGAACAAAGCTAGGGGATTCCAGAGGTGACTCAAAAATTGAGAAGGGGATTGGCTGGTCTTCTATGGTGGAGAGAAATTGAAGGCTGTATGAGTTTCCTATTGCTGCAGTAATAAATTACTGCAATTGAGTGATTTAAAACGATTCAAATATGATGTTATAATTCTGGAGGTCAGAAGTCTGAAATGGGTTTCACAAGGTGTTGGTGGGCTGAGCCCTTTCTAGAAGCTCTAGGGGAGAATACATTTCTTTGCATTTTCTAGCTTCCATAGACTGCCCACATCCCTTGGCTCCTGGCCTCTACCCCAAGCTTCAGAGACAGTAGCCTAGCATCTACGAATCTACATTACATTCCAATCTCCACTTTGGTCTTAAACCTCTCCTTCACTGATTCATGTCCCTTTGCCTCCCTCTTTCACCTATAAGGAAGTTGGTGATTACAAGGGGCCTACCGGCATAACCCAGGATCACCTCTCCATCTCATGATCCTTAATTTAATCACATCCGTGCAATCTCTTTTACCATGTAAGGTAAGCTTCACAGGTACTGAGGATTAGGATGTGGACATCTTTGGAAGAGGGACATTACAGGGGTCAGAGGGATTCATTAGCCGTTTGCTTGGCCAAGTAAATGAAGAAAGACCTTTCACATGCTCAAAAGTGGTTTATAATGGGCTGGGATTGTGGCTCAGAGGTAGAGTGCTCACCTACCATGCGTGAGGCACTGGGTTCGATCCTCAGCACCACATAAAATAAAGATTATTTTTTAAAAAAGTGGTTGGTAAGAAGCTCTTGTTAGAGGACACTACTATTATTATTTATTTGTGTGAAGTCCTGCAGTGGGTGCTCACATGGTCTTTGTCATTTCATTTGCACACTAGCTCAGTTTACAAATGAGGAAAGAGGCTGGGTAAGTTGGGATTACTCTTCACGTGACAAGGCTGGTGTTTGAACTCTGATGTGCCTGGTTGCAAGACCCATCCTCTTGCCACCACACTCTGCACTGTATTCAGAATGAACAGAGCCCAGGGGACATACCCACTCGGAAGGCTTAAATGTCCTCAATGGAATCCATTTTTGCCAAATATTGCTTGAGTATTTATTTCTTCAGCTGGGAGCCAGTCTTTGAAATCTATCTTCCCGATGTGGAGAGGGCCATGGGAAGGGGGTCTCAGATTGCTGTGGGCTCTTCTCAGAGTTTCATGGTTTCCAATGGTAATGTGGCCTAGAAACCCAATGCCCTGCCCTGCCTGGCCCAGTTTGATACCCGGCTCAGGGTAGAGTCCTCTCAGATAAGCAAATGAGAGCATCTCAAAGTGTGCAAACCATTCCACAAAATCAATTTTCTACACCTCTGGCAGCAAAGCTTTTGGCATCAAGAAAACTGGAGGAATTCATGAATAATGGAGATCAGGGAGGGAGAAACAAGGCCTGGCAAAAGTGCTGTTTTGTTATCACAGCCCTTGGAAGTAGAACATGCAAGAATACAAACAAGCCTAGGAAAGATACTCCCCAAGAGGATAATGGACAGGGCAGAAGCCCCCGAGGTGACCGTGATGGAGGTGCTCTTGTACCAGCAGTGACAGTGCTCATTCCATAGGGACCATGGAGCATCTGGGTCTGGTTGCTTCCTTGGATGATTCTGATGTTGAAACATTTCTAGGTTCAACATTAGAAACACTGTGCTGCTTTGGAAAGTTTAGTTAGAGAGCATAACCTTTGATAGCCTTTCTAGAAGTGTCAAAGCCATCCAATTCTACCATTGTCTGCTTCCCAGTGGTCCCAAATAGAGAAGTGGTGACTCTGAGGCCTATGACTATACCTACATTCTGCCTGCAACAAGGCAGGCTTAGGGTGATATCTGCCTAAATTAAATTTTAAGTTTGATACATGGGACCATCACCCATACCAGTGGGCTATGGCTAGACTATTCCTTGGGCTCTGCTATATCTGCCTTTCTCCCTATCCTTTCCTCCCAAGTCTTCCCTCTCCATCTTGGAACCCTGTTGTAAAAATTACTGCTCAGAGGTAGGCCATAGATACTGGGCTTATCAAAAGGGCAGATGAGTTTTCTCTAGAGCTCAGCCCAAGAGAGAATGATCTCAGAGTCAGGCAAGAGAACCAAGGTGACTGTGGTGGGAGGAGAGATGTTGGGATGTGAAGGATGCTGACATAGACAGTCAATTTTTGATAAAAATGGACCCAGGCATAATAATCCCAACAGTTCAGGAGGCTGAGGCAGGAGGATTGCCAGCATCAGCAATTTAGTAAGGCTCAGATGCTGTCGCTAAATAAAATATAAAAAGCATTGGGGATATGGCTCAGAGATTAAGCACCCCTGAGTTCAATCTCCAGTACAAAAAAAAGAAAAAAAAAAAAGTAGACCCATCTATTTTTTTTTTTTTTTGCTTTGTTTTCCTCCTTGGTACTCATAGTACTCATAGTGCCTTGTTATGAAAATAAAATCAGTTGCTCTCTTGGCAGTTGTGACTGGAACTGGTGACAGTTATATGATCCAAAAAGCAAATGTCCTTGTAGTGAAGGAGGTTGGCTGTGTCCAGAAGAGATGCTTTGTATCAAATGGGACCAAACTAGCAGACCATATTTTCATCTGGGAAGGATAAATGTGGAGTGGATGATGAAAGGTGGGTCTTACAGCTCAAGGGTCTGTCTTAGGTGCTGCCGTGTTCCTTGCTGGTGGCTGTGAACCACATTGCACTAATGAGTGAGAGTGTGACGTGGGATGTCTACATCGGTTTCCTTTCTGTGGTGTGTGCCTAAGGATTCTTGTCATGAAACTCTCAGTCCTGGGATCTCTGGATTATGGATCATCAGGCCATAAGGCCGATGAAGTTGACTAAATGATTGGACCCTCACTTCCAGTTTTAACTTGTCATCCAAACATGATGACACTGAACACAATTCTCCCTAATTCCCCTGTGTCACTGATGCCCCAAGTGTCCCTCCAGGCTCCAGTGCTTTCTGTGAGTAGAGATTTAGAGCAAAATGTTGCATAGAGGAGGCCAGCATAGTGCTGGGGATCAGTGTTGGTGGTAAATAGTGAATGAAACCTGGTTAACACTCTTTCTCCAGCCATCTGTCTCTGTGATGTGGACTCCTGATCTCACTGTCCCCGATCCTACCCCTCTCTGAATTCCCAGATGTTCTGTGCCCCACGTGCTCACACTGATCACCTAGGATCTTCTACTGTATTCACTCTGAAGCCTCCTGAAAAACTGACGATGGGCTTCCAGGACCTGTAAGTTTGCTCCCATCCTCTAATTTCTACATTTACTACCAAGACTCTTGCAGCTTTCCACGTTGTTCTCACTTGTGAAGAGGTATCTTCTCAACAGGGGACAGGAAAGAAATACCTGCATCCAGCTAGCCTAGTCCAAAGAACAAAGATGCAGCCAGAGAGCCTGCGTAGGCCAGACTCAGGGCTCATCACTACCTGTGACTGCAGATTGCAACACTAGTGAACTTTGGACGACTCCAGAATCCCATCCCAGGTTAAACTTCAGCCAACCAGCAAAATGGAAATGCGATGCACCCTTCACTGAAAGGACCCTGAAACCTAACACGGGGCTCTGTGTGTATAGTGATAAGAGGGCTTTGCAGATGTAGAGACCGTTTGCTGATATGAACTCAAGCAGAGAACAGGAGGGTTTGTGAGCAGTCAGAGGGAATCAGGGTGGACAGCAGAGGGAAATCCCTGTGACATAAGCCAAAAAAAAAAAAAAAAAAAAAAAAAAACTGGCCTTGGATTCAGTAGCCTTAAACTACCTGTGTAGCCTGGTGTAAGTCACTTACATCCCTTATAAGAAAATATAGAGTGCAAGTGAAATGGCGAATGAAGACTGAAGTGAATCTGAGTCTCCTGTACTAGTTTTGAAAACCTCTATGTTATGTCAACCTCTTTAGGTCTGTTTTCTCAAATGAGAAGTTGTACAGTAGAGGGGAAGCTACCTGGCTGAGACTGAGCCATGCAGCGTAGCTGAAAAAAACAAGAGGTTGTGTAGCAGAGCACTTGAGAGGAGATTTAGGATCCTGGGTTTCTACTCTGCCTCAGCCACTGATTGCCTTTGTGACCCTGGGCAAATGACTTGGCTTCCCTCCCTGAGGTTCTATCTCCTCACCTCTGAGCAGTGCCAGCATAAGGCCCTCCTGACAGGGTTGTGGTGAGGACAATGTCAGGCTCATAGTGAGTGAGAAATAAAAACTGTTTTGTTCTTGGGGAGTCAGCAAGTCAGTTTTTCCTGCTTCCAGGTTCTCACTGTCAGAAAAAAAGATATGAGCCACCAAAATGTGTTCAAGGTTTCAGCTATATGTGCTGTTAAGTGCCTCTTTATCCTGATGGCCAGCATTGGTTGATAAAGTGGATTGGAGACCTTGGCTGGGGCCTTGGGCCAAATGACAGTCCCCTGCTACTTCTCAAACCCAGGTCTGAGCTTCTGCCTGTGGGAAGTCTAGTGCCATCGTGGGCTCCTAGCATACAGCTTGGCTTCAGGGAAGGCTGGAGACAGCTCATACCTCCGTGGCTGACAGAGAGGAAGGCACAGAAGAGAATGGTAGCTGAAGGTTGCCTCTTGAAGTCCTGATCCTGAGTCCTTCCTGCACTTCCTCAAGGCAGGGGAGAGAGAACTGAGGAGCCCAATCACAGAGTATTGTGGTCACAGTCAATGACTGTGCTGATGCTCTTTAGGAGAGGGGGCAGGCTCTGGAATGTCTCTCCCATGCTCCAGCAGGCAGAGAGGTGTGATGAACTGTACGTTGTGTCTTCTTATGTTCAAGTCATCTCCAGTGTGAATGGTATTGGGAAATGGAGCCTGAGGGAGCTGATTAGGTCATGAGGGTGGAGACCTAATGATGGGATTCATACCTTGAAAGAAGAGACAGGAGAGCTCGCTTCCTCTCTTGTAAAAGCCAAGGGCAGATCATCTGAAACTTTACAGTGCCAGATGCCCAAGAATTTATATGAGTTAGTGCTTTCAATAAAAAGAAACAGGATGTCTGTTTTTGGAAAGATTATCCTGGGAAAAGGGAGATTGTCTTCCTCCTCAATGCTCCCCTCTTTGGGGTTTCCTAATTGGTATCCCCCCGCCCCACATCCTATGCCTACTCATACAGCCACTTAGGGGAGACAGTGGCGAGGAGCTGGGGTCACAACCAGACTTGAGGGCTGGTTCAAAGGTAGAGTGATGAGTTCACCTGGAAACCATCAAGACCTTTCAGAGGAGGAGATGTGTGGGTGGCCAAGCCAGACTGCTTCTTGTTCTGATGGTAAAGTAGACAAGCCAGCAGTGATGTGTGGAATAGTAGAACGTCAAGGCTCAATTCTCTTCCACCTCTAAACGGATGCGGTTTCTAGTACTTGCATGAGTGCTTCGGGCCTCCGTGGGGACAGTGGTTATATGAGTGAACAGGAAGTCAAGGAGGATGATATGGAGGGACACCCGAGGAAGAGGGCCACCACTTCAGGCTTCATGGTCACGGTGCAGGGAGTTGGTCTCCACCAGGAAACCGACGGCATCCTTGATACAGAAAGGGGAGAGTGGGAGGGGAGATGGAGGGCTTATTTTACGTATTCATTTATCCTCATCCTCTCGCTTTAGCCTCGGTTTTACAGATGAAGAAACAGGCTTAAGAGATTATCACCTGGCCCAGTCACACTGCTACTAAGTGCCCTGAGCTGGGATTTGGACCTGAGCCCTACTCCAGAGCTTTCTGCCAACCACACTGCCTCCGATCAATATTTGCTGGGGGAGGAAAAGCACTTCAAACCTCCTCAGTTGTTAGTAAATGTTTTCATGGCAATTGCCAGATAACAGGCCACCCCCAAATTTAGTGGCCTATAACAACCATTTTACTATGATTGTGGATTCTGTGAGTCAGAAATTTGGAGAGGACACAGCAGGGCCAGCTTGTCTCTATTCCACAACATTTGGGCCTTAGCTGGGAAGACTTAGAACACCAGGGGTGGACTGGAGTCATCTGTGGGGGTCTGCCTTCACATGGTGGCTGGTTAACGCTGGCTCTTCGCTGAGACCTTATGAAGCTGTTGGCTAGAACAACTACATCAGGTCTCTGCATGTGGTCTCTGCCTGGGCTCACTTGGGCTTTCTGAGAGAATGGCAGCTGGGTTCCAAGAGTGTGTGACTCCAGAGAAGAAGGTGGAAGTGGCATAGTTGTGTGATCTAACATCAGGAGTTGTGTGGCCTCACTTCTACTGTACTCTGCTTGAGACAGTCAAAAAGGCCCATCCAGGTTGAAAGGAAAGGTGTACAAACTCCATGACTCAGCAAGAAGAGTGTCAAGGTTGCCTGGTAAAAACAACGTGGAATGGGAAATAATGTTGCTGCCATTTGCCACAATACCCTGGAGTCCTGGAGTGAAAGAGTTTGATGGTTTTCCAGAGCTGGCTTTTAATTGGAAAAGAGGAAAAAGACACACACACACACACACACACACACACACACACACAGGCCATGAAGTATAAATACCCTATGCCCAAAGGTAGCAAAGGAGTTCTTTGAGGAAGAATCATGGTTCAGAGCAAGGAAGAGAAGTTCTACCACTTTGCATCATTATTTGACATACCACCAGAACTGCGGTCTGACCTTCTTCTCTGTATTAGGCCACACTCATTTAACCACAAAAGCTCCAGAACTCCCCCAGGGTTTTGGCCATTAGGATGGTTACCACTTCAAGTGAGGCAGCCACCATGTCCTTTGCAGCTTCAACAGTCTGAAGCTGATTGGCCCTGATGAGTCCCACGGGTTTTTCTGGTGGCTCTCCCGGGTGGGAAACAAACTCTTGAAAGGCTATCTCCTCTCATCCCTCACACACACTCTCCAGAGAGGGACTTAACTTCAAGTTAATGACCCTTGGTTTAGTAACATGTTGAAAAACAAATATTTCTTCATAAACAACCATGACAGCAGCATCAACAATAATATCATCTTCAGTGTAGGTACCAGAGTCCCTTAAAGTCAAAATAAAACCTATAGGGGCTGGGGCTATACCTCAGTGGCAGAGTGCTTGCCTCACATGTGTAAGGGACCTCAGCACCACATATAAATAATTAAAAAAATAAAAGTCCATTGACAACTAAAAAAATAAAAATAAAAATAAAACCTGTAGGGGCTGGTGTCTGTATTTTAAAAGCATACTGGATGGTTCATAATGTAACTACTGTCCTATGTGATTTTTATTGTCTGTCTGTCTGGGTGCTCTGCCCTGTGCATTCTTCTCCAGCCCCTCGGGTCACCTTGACCAGCTTCAACTGTACTGGGTGTCCTCTTGCCTGTGGTCCCTGCAAAGACTTGTCCTTCAGACTCTGAATGCTCTTTCCCCCAGCTGTTTCCTTGACTCTCTCCCTTGCCTATCTCACGTGGAGAGACCCACAGTCAACAACCTCCATGAGACATGAGCCAAGATCTAGTACTAACATCCAAATACGTGAGTGTAGGCACTTCCACAAGATTCTAGCCCCCAGCTATTGAGTCACCCCTGGCCTTCAGGTCTTTGTTTAGGTGGAGGAGAGATCAATGATCTCTGTTTTCTTCTCTCCAAGTTGTGACTCAATTCAGGTCTCCACTCAGTCAGTACTCCCTAGAGAGGACATTCCTGTCTACTTTTGTCTAAGATGCTATGAATCATTTTCATCTCTTCTTTTTTTTATTCATATCATTCATCTGATAAAAATATGTATTTCTTTGTTTTCATTTCCATGTCTCCTACTACAGAATATACATTCCATAAGAACATGGGCACTTAGAGAATTACCCAATTCATATTAGGTGGGTATCAGTGCAACAAATATTTGTGGAATGAATACACATTTGAAAATTACACTGCTAGCCTCTTTCCCCAGAGCCTTGTCAGATCCTGTTAAGCAATCTCAGCCCTCTTTGCCCTTGAACCCAGACTGTGCCTCAGAATCTTTCACAATATAAACCATGCATTGCTGATGTGAAATGAAACCAATTTTTCACATCTGGTCTATGGCCTTAATTTTGGTATGTTCATTTATTGCCTGACTGGCATTATTTAAATGTGTACAACCAGATTATTTGATGCTTTCTAAGGCCAAAGTCTGGTCTCTTATTATTTTTGGCACATAGAAGTTCAAAAAGTCCTTGATGAATTGAAATGATTTGTGATAATTTTCAGATCAAGTTTTTGGCAAGGAAGGAGGAAGGCCAAGTCAACATATGGTCACCAGGCTTCCCAAGGTAAGAGGTAGATAATTGGCACCATGCTGGTGCAAGGAATTTCCAGGACTGAAGGAAATGAAGCTACCTCCTGCAAAATATAGTGAATGAGAAAGTCAGTTCTGGTGCCAGAGATATTGGATCATAGGGCATTCAATATGAACCTCTGAGGGATTTAAAAGCAATGTTTTTTGCCTTACTATAAAACATCTAGACCTTTGGTTGCATCATCTTTTGCATGTGATATGATGTTGGTCAAATGGAATTTCCACAGGGCCAGATCCTAAAGGAGGGGTCAGGCTTGGGGTAGGGAGTGATTGGGTTACGGAAAGTGACAGCTGTTATGTATTCTCCAGGATCAAAGGAACCCCATTATCAGGTGGTCTGTTATAGTAGACATGAGATCTGGAATTATCTTCAGATTTAGAAGGCCCTGACTTTTGGGGTAGAAGTTTGGGTCAAGGTACTGTCAACGGAAACATGTTTTCCATCTGTAGGCCTTTCCTGTTTTTAAGTCAGGAGGGTTCTATCTCTCTTGGTTTTGAATGCAATCATTCCTGCTTTAGGACTTGCATAGTGGAGAAGAAGTGAGATGCCAATTTTGGAAAGAGCTAATTTCAACACAGATCACCACCACACATAGAGATGTCACTCACCTCTGTTACCAAGGTACCTATCATTCAGAAACAACTTGAACTACGAAAAAACAAAAGATGCCCAATTGGATGTGTTCAGATAGTTATTTTTCTCTCCCTTGCAAGTGCAAGAAGATCTATGTTTCAAGAGAGCCACTTTATTTCCCATATAATTATTGGATTAAAAAAAATTATTAGAGTAAAAAAAAAAGTGATCTCAGGAAGATTTTGTTCCATGCTGCCGCAGCTGGCCAGGTTGCTTAGGATTTGGGCAGTTGGAGGAATGCTCTGTTAATTTATTGGAAATGGAGTCTGTTTAGATTCCAGTACCTATGCTCTGAGCAATGACTTTTTCCCCCCTCTCTTTCTTAGGTAATTTCATAATTAAAATAAAAATCAGACATTAAAATTAGGCAATTGATAGAAATAAACTTTAAAGTCTACCTCTCATCTTGTTGATTATTTTTTTCTGGTCTGTTTTTGTGTGTGTGTTGAGGAATGATGGGAGTAACAAGGGAATTGCCATCTGGGGCCTTTTTCAGAAATTGCAGTAGGTTTATAAAACACCATGTGGCAGAAATTTGCTTAGGTTCAAGTAAATCATGTATAAAATTTATTTTGCACAGTTTAGGGAAAATTCAACAGTGCCCTTTCAAATAATGTCTTGTGTACATTTTTTTGGGAGGAGAAATGTCAGAGGTTCTGTAACTTTGAAAAAGTAATCACTAGGAGCTTATATTTTGATGTTATTCAAATTGATTGGATTTTTGACAGTGGAAAAGAGATGAAGTTTTTTCATCCTACTTATCAAAACACGATAATTTTATCAATATGCCTCATCTATTTTAGTCGTTTTTGTGTAGCTATAACAAAGTGCCTGAGACCTTTGTACAGAATAAAAGTTTATTTTCTCATAGTTCTGGGAGGTGGGGTTTCAAGATTTGATGGCCAAATCTAGCAAGTGCCTCATCCTCTGTCATTGCTCTCCACTTAATGATGTGAGAACTAAATGAGACACGGGCTCACAAAGCACTCATCATAGTGCTTGTCTATAATATTTAGTCAAACTGTTAACTTTTATTATTGTGGTTCTCAAATCCAGGTTTTTGATTCTGGTAAAGTAGTGCCAAGACTTGGAGCATTGGTCCACACAGTTGGGTACGATAAAGAAATATTTGAGTGAATCTGGAAGAGCATGGAAAAGCATATTGGAGCATACCTGAGGTCTAACCGCCCTGGCTATCTATGCAAATTTAAACAAAAGAGAGCCAGGGTAATCAGCAGTACATCATGTGCTGGGGAGACAGTCTACATTCATTTTGGTTTCTTCCTTCCTTCCTGATTGATTGATAAGACCATTTCTTTGGGTTAAAATGTTCAGATGTTTGGTCACTTATGATGACTATTGACTATTTACTTTTACTTTTTTTTTTTTTTTTTTTTAAGCACTGGAGATTGAGCCCAATATGCCAGCCCTTTTGTTAATTTTTGAGACACGGTCTTGCTAAGCTACTCAGGCTGGTCTTTCAATCCTCCTGCCTCAGCTTCTGGAGTAACAAGTATGTACCATTGCACCCAGCATGGCTACTTATTTTTTTTTAATTAATTAATTAATTCTAATTAGGTACATATGACAGCAGAGTGCATTTTGATTCATTGTATACAAATGGAATACAAGTTTTCATTTTTCTGGTTGTACATGACACAGTGTCGCATCATATGTGCAGTCGTACATGTACCTAGGGTAATGATGTTCATCTCATTCCGTCATCTTTCCTGTCCCCATGTTCCCTTCCTCCCTCCCTCCTCTTTGCCCAAAGTTCCTCCATTCTTCCTATCCCACCCCGCCCCCATTATGGATCAGCATCCAGTTATCAGAGAAAACATTCCACCTTTGGTTTTTTGGGATTGGCTTACTTAGCATAATATTCTCCAACTCCATCCATTTACCTGCAAATGGCATAATTTTATTCTCTTTTAATGTTGAGTAATATTCCATTGTGTATATATGCCACAATTTCTTTATCCATTCATCTATTGAAGGGCATCTAGGTTGGTTCTACAGTTTAGCTACTGTGAATTGAGCTGCTATAAACATTGATGTGACTGTGTCACTATAGTATGCTGATTTTAAGTCCTTTGGGTATAGAATGAAGAGTGGGACAGCTGGGTCAAATGTTGATTCTATTCCAAATTTTCTAAGGAATCTCCATACTGCTTTTCAGAGTAGTTGCACCAGTTTTCAGTGCCACAAGCAATATATGAGTGTGCCTTTTTCCCCACATCATCGTGACTAGTCATTTTAAAATCATTCAGGTTTATTAAGTGAAGAGCTATCTTGGTACTTGCAGTGGCATCCAAGCAGTGGGGGTGGGGCAGAGAGAGAAATCTGAGTCCTTTCATCTGATTAGATGATGGGGCTTTGTGGTTTATACTTGGAGCAGAAAACTAGGAGAAAGGGAAGCTTGACTATTTACTTTTAATTTTTTAAAAAATTTATCCAGGACTGTCAAAGAGAGAATTTATCCAGGACTTTCAAGAGAGTTTGAAGAATCTATAGACTTTGTACTGGCAGGTGACTTTTTTTTTAGATTTCATATATGAAGTAACAAGATTAGAAGACAACTTCCAGGGCATGTGCACAAGCTCATTAGGGAATCCCCCCTGCACCCCTGCCACCCAGGTTTCGGGATATAATTGACAAATATAAATTGTATATATTTATGGGGCACAAGATGATATTTTGATATCTGTATACTTTATGAAATGATTAAATCAAGCCAGGGAATCTTTATAAGGCTGAAAATGAGAAGTCTTAGTATTCATTATCTGGGTCTCTTGCTTTTCATGAGGTCAGATCTCACATACACACACACACACACACACACACACACACACACATGCACACACAAACATGTTTAAGTGGGACCCAGTAACTCATTCCAATGACTCACAGTTTTCATCATCAAGAAAGCCTCTTCAGGCCTTTCAGATGGTAGGAAACTAAACTAGTTACTCCTTTCATTGGTCAGAGGGCAGAAGATTTCTGGTTTGGGTCAGAGCTTTTCAGATTCTTTATGACTCTTGAATTCTGCTGAATCATATTGTCTTAGGGTGGCGGGGTGGTGGTGGGGTGAGGGTTGGGAAGGAATTTTCATCACTGACTTCCATATTCCTACACATGTCTATATTTCAGGAGGCTTTGATTCAGTATATCTAGAGCAGGACCTAGAATCCACTTTTAGATGTCTACCCAGGGCCTGTACAAGGAATTTCACTATAAAGCCAGGGAGAATTATTGCCTAGTGGCTCCATCACTCTGGTACAGGAGAGTAAACATAGGGGATGTATTCTGTGGAACTCTAGGCAGCCACAGGAGACAAAGGACAGGATGCACAGTACAGACTCAGAAGGGCAGACAACAGAATGAAATTTGTTATATGACACCATTTTTTAAAATAATAATAACATTTATGTATGTGAAACAAAACTGATATGTGGATACATATTTAAATACATATATTGACCATGATAGAGGAGTGGATATTATGGATGGAGAAAATAAAAAATGTCTTTGTAATAACTGAGGATGACAACATGCTAAGCACTGAGGAGCGTGGCTGCTAGGTCTTAAATATGTCCCCCCAAATTTCATTTGTTGAAAATTGTATTCCCAAATTCATGTGATACCTGAAGTGTGGCCTTTAGAAACTAATTAGAATTAGATAAAATCAGGCAGTACCCCCCTAGGACTGGTGGGCTTCTAAGATGAGCTGGCCACAGTGGCACCAGACTGTAATCTCAGTAACTCAGGAGGCTGAGCCAGGAGGATCACAAGTTCAAGGCCAGCTGTAGCAATTTAGGGAATCTGATCAATTCATCAAGATCCTGTTTCAAAATAAAAAATAAAAAAAGTTGGGGATGTAGCTCAGTGGTAAAGTGCCTCTGGGTTTAATCTCCAGTACCAAAAAAAAGGATGAAGAAGAGACACCTGGGCTGACACATGCTTGTTCTGTCTCTCCAGGTGATGCCCTCTGTCATGTTTGGAAGCAACTGGAAAATCCACACTAGACACAGCACAGATGCCGACATGACACCATGCTCCTAGAATCCCCAGGTTCCAGGCCCATGAGCCAAATAAACTGACATTCTTTATGAGTTGCCCGGTCTGTGGTATTCAGTTATAGCAACAAAAGCCAAACAAGATGATGGCTAACTAGACTTTACATTTAACCTTCAAGAAAAGGAAGAAAAAAAAATGATTGGGAACAATAAAATGTGCTCCCAGGGAATCAGAGTCTCAACCCAGCTAGGCCTGCTGAGGGTCCAACCTCATCCAACAGGATGGAGACACAGGAAGGGGAAGTGTCCCCTTGGAAAATGTCACCCTCTCTCTTCCCTACCAGATTTTCTCTTGAGCCCCCTGCCCTTTTAACCTCCCCACAGCTCTTACTTTCTAATTCTTTTTTGTTGTTGTTTAAAGAGAGAGAGAGAAAGAGAGAGAGAGAGAGAGAGAGAGAGAGAGAGAGAGAGAGAGAGAGTTTTTAAATATTTACTTTTTATTTTTTTTAGTTTTCGGTGGACACATTTTTATTTTATTTGTATGTGGTGCTGAGGATCGAACCCAGTGCCCCGCGCATGCCCGGCGAGCGCACTACCGCTTGAGCCACATCCCCAGCCCTACTTTCTAATTCTTTAATCACTTTCAAGAAGCAGGAAGCAGCAAGACTGGTACTTGGTTGGAGAGTGGCAGCAAGAGACCACAACAAGCATAGCGTGGCTGATCTTCTTTTGGATTTCTTGTTTTTGTTTTCAATTTGCTGAGTACACTGGTTCATCTCATTTCTGTTCAGCTTTCATTTACCGAGGATTTGCTATGGACAAAGTTTTGTGTCAAGTGCTTTACCTGAATCATTTAATAGGCACTAAAAACTCAGTGGAATCTGATTCTGTTTTCTAGATGACTCAACAATAGAGCAGTTATGCATCTTTTTGCTTAACAAATATAACATTCCGTGAGTCTATCACTCCAATTGGGACTACCAGGATCCATCAAATCAACATGTCTATATGTATGTATCTACATATCTATTAATAAAAATTATCCCAAATATGGTTGGCTCCCAAAGAGAAAGAAATGAATCATATTCTTTTCTGCAGAATCTGACTCTTCTTGTCTTTGGATATGTGAACACATATAGATACAAAGGGCTTAATAAATACTTCTTCTATGGAGACACATTTAGGTAGCTCTCATCTCACCTACAGTTACTAAAATATTCTGTTTTATGGAAATAGTGAGCAATTGGAATGAGTTGCTGGCAAGTCACTTTGTGTCTGCTACTATTGTTTATAGCACTTTCATGTCTATGGATATGTAACTGCATGATTGGTTTCCACATGCAGAATTATCTGTTCATATATTTTCATATATTTTAGTCTGCAAATACCTAACTAATGAGCACCTGCACCTGAACCCATTACAAAAATCATGCCTCTGAATGGCTTAAATAATAGCATCCAATTCAGAGGCATTGCCAGCCAAGCATGGAATTTTCAAATGCAGCCAAATGAACCAATGTTGCTTCTCCAGTGCCGCCATACAATCTCCTTCACTTTCAAGTCTAAACCTTTCATGCTGTACATATCACCTGCCTTTTAGTTGAAAAATCAAGACAGGAAAGTCTTCCTAGAAAATAAATTAAGTCATGATATAGGTGGTATCTTCATAAATGAACACCTTGGAAGAAAGAGAGTCCATCTGTGGCTCCGAGTGTTTAAATCAACTTCCAATTCCATGGTTTTGGTCAAGAGTTCTTCCCTTCAATTCCTTATTTCCTTTCTTCCTCTCATCCTCCCTCCCACCTTCCTTTTTTCTTTTGTAAACTGTCCATCTATATATGGAGACAATAAAAAAAAAAAAAAACTTCCCAAATTTTGGTTGGCAGTTTCCTCATTGGTTGCTTGCAACATCTAACTATTCTTCTCTTTGAAACTGTGGACAAATACAGATACAAGGGGCTTAATAAATACTTCTTTCATGGAGCCACATGACCACTAACTCACATATGCACATACAATGCAAACACATTCTCCCTGACTCTACCTTTCACCTCTACAACGTTTGTGCAATAGTCACATTCTTCTAAAAAAGAGAAATTATTGCTGCTTGTCTACTACCATCCAATTAGGATATATATGTATGTATATATATACACACACACACACACATTATATATGTATGCATACAGGTACTTGTATGTACATGTATACATATATATATATATATATATATATAATTATACATATAATTATACACACACACATATACTACACACACACAAATATCTATCTCCATTCAAGAAATACTCTAGTCAAGAAAAATAGTGACATGTAATCTCAGCAAATTGAGAGCCTGAGGCAGGAGGATTGTGAGTTCAAAGCCAGCCTCAGCAAATTAGCAAGGCACTTAGCAACTCAGCAAGAAACTGTCTCTAAGTTAAAATATAAAAAAAGGACTGAAGATGTGGCTCAGTGGTTAAATACCCCTGGGTTCAATCCCTGGTACCCCCTCAAAAAGAAGGAAAAATAGTGCATTTTGACAACTGATATACCATATAATAGAGGCAATGTGAAAATAAATCTCAAACACTTTGCATTAAGTGTTCATAATGAAAATATTTTAGTTTACTATAGACCAACAGGATTTTTGGGTCCCCAAGTGCCAACATAGGGGTGCTTAAATCCCTGATGATTTGCAAACCTTCTAGGAGAAAGACCATGATTTTCTACAGGCGAGACTTCCCTGGTATACCTATATAGAAAGTGATGTGACTGATACCACCCATCTTAAAAAGGTGTGGGGAAATGCTGAAAATTCCATTTTCCTCATTCTACAGTTATTTATTACAGTGGTCAACTCTTCCCCATGGAGTGAGAGAGAACTTGCCACACAGAAAAGTTCCACTGTGAGATCTCATTTGAGACCTTCTTTCCCTCTGAGCTTGGGCAAACATGACACCACCAGAAATTGTTTGCTGATTTTCCTGAAGGCTTTCTCAGACCTGCTTCTGGAGGTAAGACTTCTTTAAGAGCCCATCAGTACAGATGTTTCACTTAATTGCTGGGAAGTGCCCAAATCCAAATTATAATCATTCCACTAGGATAGAGATGCCCCCCGAGGCTGCACAGTATCTAATGCTATAACTGTTTTAGCCAAGTGCCAAGAGCCTGATGCCTCATTTACATCATGGCTTCGGAATCTCTGCTGATAACACTGAAAACAAAGATGACCACCATTCAAACAGCCTTGTTACTGGAGCACACAGAAGCCCCCATGACCTAGAACCTTTAAAGTGTTGATAGCTTTAGAAAAGCTATTAAATTCCACACACAATATGATGGTAATCCTTAAAAACAACAACAACCAAAAAGAAACGAAGGCATTTTATAGCTAAACAATTTTATTGACTTTTTTTTTTTTTGTGAAATAAAAAACATGAAACAAACCACCGTGGTTAAAGGCCATAATCAGCATCAACCAAATGAACCAGCCACTTGGTTACAGCAGCTGATAACAACACTAGTGGATATTATTGCTTATACCCCATGTTCATTTATATGTCCATTACATTTTGGCAAGATTACAATCAAATGGGAGCTTTGGTTGTACAAATTCAACTATGACTACTCACTGAAAACGCAATCTCTATCATTTTATAATGGGATACATGCCAATCCTTCCTGAGTCTTGACATTTATCCTCTCAGTCCATCTTCTTTCTGCTTCCCTTAATGATTTATAACCCCATTAAAAAAAAAAAATCAAGGGGGATGCATTTATCACCATCCCTACTCCACTGCCCCCTGTTGTCAGAGAGGGTGCTGCACTTTTGGGCAAGCTCTTGCATCTAATGTGTTTCCACTGTCAAGAATAAACACCCACCTGTAACACAGGTTCCCAAATGCATACGGTTGTCCACATTGGGATTTGGACTCAGCTGTCTATTTCATTTTACGAAAAACTAGAAAAAAAAAATAAAATCAACAGCCCTTAACATCAATAAGTTGACCTCCTAAAAAGATGAGCCCCAGGTCCTGCCCACACAATTTTATAATGTCTCGCCCAGCAGGCACGGAGATGTGGTGGTGTGTGTGTGTGTGTGTGTGTGTGTGTAACATTTTAATTCACAGAGAAGCAATGACCAGATGCCTCTTGAAAGCTCCCCCCCCTCCCCGCTCTACCATTTTCTATTTTAACACTGAAAACTCAGAAGGACCAAGGGTCAGAACTAACTCACAATAGCACCATTTCCTAGACTCTTGGGATTAGATTCCTTTCTGGTTGGAGAAGGCAGGGACCTAGCCTCCAGCTCCATGCTTTCACAGGCCCTGCTGAATTTCAGCAGGAGTGGGTGGTTTGCCTTAGCCTACTTCTGTAGCAACATGAATTTTTCCCTGGGAAGAGTTAAAAATATATGCCTTACAAAATGAAGTTGGTTGGCCACAGGTGAGAGACCTGAGGAAGACGGTTTTCCGGTGGTGAGATGTGACAAACCTGTAGATGGTGGGATGAGTCTGGGGAAATTTTCCCCCACCCATCTCAATTCAAGTCAGAGGAGAGTCTGATGCAGAAGCACGGCAAGATCAAGGAATACTGGGAGACATAACCTAATATAGCAATCCAAACACCAATGCTCTAATGGTAGCTTATGTGTTTAGGTCCACCAGTGAGTCTGCCCTGGATAATGCTGGGATTTAATGAGCCCTTCTAATGATTATAAAGATTATCCTCTTGAATCTAGACATTTTAAACAACAGAATATTTGCTATCACTATATTTTACATGGCACATATAACCATATAATTACTAGCACTTACACAGCAAATATTGTAAATACACATTCTTGGAGTCGAGTTGGTAATTATACCGATGTTATTCAGAAGAACAAAAATTAAGCACTTTCAACTTGCACTTTGGGGGACTTCAGTCCAACCCTTTACTTCACAGCAAAAGGATAACCCTTTAATTATGTAATAATGCTTGGCAGTCATATGGGCCAAGAGAATCACAGGGCGATGTCATGGTCAAATTTGTGGCCTGTAAAATAAAGTAATACACAGTATTCTCGTTTCAACAAAATACAAGAGACCATATAAAAATATTTTCCAATTTGGAATCTGAAACATGAAAGCTGGATTTTTTTTTCTTTGTATAAAAAAGAAACAAAGTAACAGACTAAAGTTTATTAAGCCTCCAAAAAAAAAAATAGATATATACGTATCAGTTTAAGGAATGCAGTGAGAGAGGAGTCAGCTTCCCTTTTTGTCCAGGCTCATTGATGGTGAGCTTGTGCTTTGATCCTAACAAAGATAAATGCACAAAAGTGGAGGAAGGTCAGTGCCTGAAACCTGAACTACATCGCATCTCTAATAAGACGACTAACTTTACAGTAGTGCTTTTAAAAGTGGTGTATCAGATTACTGATTGTTTTTTTTTTCTGTTCCTCTTCAGGCAACTGCTGGAGATGAATTCCAGAAGCACCACTTTCGTCTTGAGTGATGTTTATTTAGTGCAATGTCTTCCTTCTCTCGTTCCCTTTTCACACGCTGGTAGTGGTCTTCCTCCTTCAGGTACCACACAGGGGGCCAGCGGTGCCGCTCAAAGTACTCCTGATTGTCTGGTGAAGGAAAGACGCTGATGGTTACTCCCGCTGTCCACTAATTGTGCCTGGTGCTTCAGATATCCTCTCCATAGCCTGATGTGGCGGAGACTATGAGTAGCACCATCTGAAGATGGTGACACTAGAGTTTAGAGAGGTAGACGCTCTTGCCGACAAGTCCTGCAGCTGAGCACAGAGAAACCTGAACCATTTGATTTTAGAGTCTAAGCTAGCTCCCAGGACCAGCCTCCCTAGACAAGGGGGAACCAACAACCTTGGTGCAGCATGGGACCCTGAACTCCAGTCCACCTGAGTCCCCCATACAAGTCATTCTCCAAAGAGAATCCCCAGACTACCAGGCAAGGACTTCTCCATGAGATGAGTGAGCTCCCTTCCACTACATGGAAGGTACTAGCTACTTTATTCAGGTGGGGAGAACTGGATGAAGGGGGACCTCCCACGGTCTTACCTGCAGATTTTGATTTGATTTCTTTGCGGAACTTGGAACAAACACTGTTGTAGTTGGTGCAGATGTGATGCAAACACCAGGCGGCCAACTGGTTGGCATTGTGAAACTGCAGAAAAGTGACCAAAATGGGGATCAGATTCTTATTTTCTAAAGTGAGGAGGCTACAGAGAAATTGGAAGCCATCATAAGGGAGGAAAGAAATGCAGGGCCCACAGAACTGATTCAGGAAAGCTCCTGTTTTGACCTCCATGTTTTGACTTTGGCTATGGCTCTGATGCCCGCTAAGGATAGTGTTTGGCACACCCTCCTTCACCCCCACCGTGATAGAGACGCCCAAAATAATCACTGTATCACATCGTTTTTAAAACAGGCCTTGCCCTTTTGCCCTCCTCCCGCCACCTGGCCTCTAATGATGAATGGCCCTGCCCTCTGGAAGGCACCAGCCAGCAGCAGAGAGCAGCGATGTCACCTCTGTTTAAGGAAGCCTCCGCAACAGAATACTCCGTGTCACATGTCAGAGCTCAGCTTGCTGGGGCCAAAGATCAGAAAGACGAGACTGTGGAATGCGTGACTGTCCTATACCTGTCCTCTGGTTACGTAAGAGGAGCAAGCAGTCTGGGCAGGGTGGGAGGGGGACAACTACTCCATCTTTTTATTCTGAGCAGATGCTCAGGGAGGTAGCAGCTGGGGTAGCAATGACTGCAAAAGATCTGATGCTCAAAAAACTAACGGCCATGGGGCTGGGGATGTAGCTCAGTGGTAGAGCACTTGCCTCACACCTGTAAGGCACTGGGTTCGATCCTCAGCACCACATAAACATAAATAAATAAAGGTACTGTGTCCATCTACAACTAAAAAAATTAAAAAAAAAACAAACCAGCAGCCAACTCTCCCCCTTATCCTATTACATACAGCATGGCTCCCCTCGACCTGCCCCTCATGCAGATGTTTTATTGGCCATAGAGACCTGAACCCCTGTGGCTTGTACCTCCACTAAGAAGGACAATAGAAAAGCCCAAGTTCTCAGAAACCCTCTCAAGAGACTGAAAATCACAACTCCAAACATTGGAGAGAGTATGACGTTGATACCTCCAGCTTCTCTTCGATGTTCAATTTCTCTCTGAAAATGATCGGTAGTGGTGAGCCAGGTTGGCAAGTGCCAGCTCCAGAGAGCCAGCTGATGGTCTAAATTTCTTTCCTGCTCTGAGTCCAGTGACTTCATATTACTACATCCAGTTGCAGTGGGAGCACGTACACCACAGAAGTTGGAAAAGGCAACAGATCAGGGACCCACTTGCCCCCAAGGGTAAATGTTAAGCTCTTTCCAGCTCTTTACTAGGTTAAGATTGAACAAACCAGCTAAGGAGACTCCATCCTAAACTCTTTCTGCCAAGGGCTTAGCATAATCAGATTTCCTTGCAGGATGTGTGTACGTGTGTGTGGGAAGGGTGGTAGGGGGAGGGGATGGGCTGGGGACACTGAGCAAACAGACATAAGTGCAAATTATGACCTCAAGTGAACTGGTCCTACATGAAATTCTGAGTCATTTCATTTTTCCCTAGGAAGGACACTTACTGAATAGAGCACAAGTCTTAAACTGTCAACCAAATGGGGAATGTTTCAAAAGACCCCCAAATTTCAAACCATGGTAGGGGGCTTACTGATTCTACCATCACAGATGTCTGTCTTCGGTTTGGATTGTTGTTTATGTTGGATGTAATAATCTGGATTCATGGCTGTTTCTCTCACTTGCCTATGATTGCCCCGAAGGCAGGGAACCTACTGTTTGTAATGTGTACACCCTCAGCCCAGGATGGTGCTTGGTACTCGGAGAGAAAATAACAAGTATTTGTTGAATGCTAAGTCAGAGTGAGTAGGCTGTCCTAAGTCCTGTTCCACCTTCTAACACTTTGAACCTGAGCTATCTCCTGTGGCCACAGCTGAAGGGCCTGAGCGACACCTGCCATATTGCACCTTCTCTTCTTGAAACCATCTCCTCTCCCTCAATCAATTAAATTACTCAATTTAAATACTGGTTTAAATTGCCTGACTTCAGACTTATTAAGCCACTGCCCTAAGACAGAGAGTAAGAGAGTGAGAGTGAGCACACAGAAAGCCCAAACACAAGCAGAAAGACGGTAGAACTTATTCATTCCTTCAGTGGAAAACTCATTGTCAATCAGTCCAAGCCAGGGACTAGCATTCTGCCCATGTGCCTTTCCTCATGAGAGGGCTCCCATTCTCCAGGGCTCTTTCTACGTTCTCTTCCACCTAATTCTCAATGATCTGTAAGGGAGTGAGGTTGTGAATTGCCATCCACACTATTCTTGGAGTAGAGGATACTGAGGCAGATTAGCTTCATGCCTTAGAGAAGTTGTGGTTGATAAAGCTGAAGGTGGCTCTTGGTCTTCTCTGGAGGAAGAATGCAAGTATGTACTGGGATTATGGATATTGATGTTAATAAGTACTGATTTTAGAAAACCCCAGGAGAGCTTCAGGGAGCTGTTCATTAATGTGTGTGTGTGTGTGTGTGTGTGTGTGTGTGGGCATTATAGGGCTTCATGGGATTTTAGAAACTGTGCAAGAATTCAAAGAAGGGAGACAAAACCTCCCCCTATCTTGTTCCAGAGGTTCTCCCACATGTGAAGACAGTGCCTTAGGGGACAATGGGACTGGTGTGGGGGTGGGGTCCTTGTTGTTTTATCAAAGGAAGCCCAGCAGGCTGAATGGTGCCTTGAAATGTAAAACTCTCAGATCTTCTCCATGTACACAGGGGGCCTCTGTGACTCAGTGGTGACATCTTTATTTAGACAGATGCAAGAGTGGAATGTTTTATCAGCATTAAATGAACGGACTGAACACACTTAAGAGGTGAAAAGCAAACTGTAACAAACCTGGGCCAGTTCCAAATAGGAGAGCACTTCCCCATCAATGCCCACGCCACTCATGGCGGCCTTGGTCAGCTCCTGAACGGCGTGCTGCTCTGGGGAAGAGAGAGAGGGCCAAAGAACGTTAAAACTGTGTTCTGCAAGCCAGACACCTTGCCTGAAGGGGCTGGGCTGGGACCAGTTAAGAAGGGAGGAAATATGGGACACGGCTCTGGGCAGCCATCCAAACTGACCAGGATTCTTTTAATATGCAGCACTCTGGCATCCAACCATTCCGCCAACATCCCTGTCGTGTTTTTGCTTCTGAATTAGCCAGAATCCTCTAGACCCGCTCTGTCTTATCCAGGATGATAACCACTGGCCATATCAGACTATTTAAACTTAAATTAATTACAATTAAATGAGAAGTTCAGTTCCTCATTCACACTGGGCACATGAAACACTCAACGTGCTCAAAGCATTGAACAGCGTAGGGTTAGAACATTTCCATCACTGTGAGACAGTTCTCCTGGACAGAATGGTTCTAAATAGTCTATCATCTTTCTAGAATCCTCTAGGCCATTCCTAGCATCAACGTTCCTGTTTGACAGTTTCTGCGCTGACACGGCTCTCATTCTCAATAAGCTCTGACAGTGAAGAAACTGAAGGGCAGGAAAAATAAGTCTATGTGGGGAATTAAAGATGTGGATGCATGTGTCTGTATCAATAGCTATAGATGGACAATGTATTCTTCAGCCTCTTGGATTATAAAGATGAGGGAACCGGAGTCAGAAGAAACAAAAAACCCAAGTTGGGAGGGTCATGTTTGCTTGGGAGCTTATGTCCAAATCTTGTAAGCCGAATTTAAATTGGTGTCTGGGTTCGGCTGTTTCTTGCCTCTGTTTGGGCTGTCTGTGGCCTCTGGGGTTGATGTGTGTGACCAGGCTTGGCCCAGTATTTCTAGCTCTTTGATGTTGATGTCTTCTCAGGCATTGTACTTGCTCTTCTAGCCCAATATATAGACAGATCTCATTTTATTGCACTTCACATAACTTATGTTTTTTACAAATTGAAGGTTTGGAGCAACCCTGTGTTGAGTGAGTCTACTGGAGACATTTTCCCAACAGCTTGTGCTCACTCTGTGTCTCTGTGTCACATTTTGATAATTCTCAAAATATTTAAAACCTTTTTATCATTATTATATATGTGTGTACATATGTATGTGTGTGTATATATAAATCTCATAATAATATACATTATATATGTATGTACATGTGTATATGTGTGTATATATAAAATTATTATTATTATTTTTTGGTACGGGGATTGAACCCAGGGTCACTTAATCACTAAGCTACATCCCCAGCCCTTTTAAAAAATGTTTTATTTAGATACAGGGTCTTGCTAAGTTGCTTAGGGTCTTGCTAAGTTACTGAGGGTGGCTTGTGATCTTCCTGCTTCAGCCTCCTGAGCTGATGGGATTACAGGCATGTGCCACAGTGCCTGACTATTACTGTATAAGTTTATGATGATCTTGGATAAATTATCTTTAATGTTACTATTGTAATTGTTTTGGGATGTCATAAATTGTGCCCATAGAAGATGATGAACTTAATAGACAAATATGTGTGTTCTGACTGTTCCACTGACTGATTATTCCTGCTTGATCTCTCTCCTTGGGTCTCCCTATTCCTTGAGACACAACAGTATTGAAATTATACCAATTAATAGGCTTATAATGACTTCTAAGTGTTCAAGGAAAGGAAGAGTCACACTCTTTAATTTATTGTTGTTGGTACTGGGGATTGAACCTAGGGGTACTTCATACAGTAATTTTTGAATTTTGAGACAGGGTCTACATTGCTGAGTCTGGTTCTCCAATTTGTGGTCCTCCTGCCTCTGCCTCCCGAGTCACTAGGATTACACTCCCAATTCCCCTCACTTTAAATCAAAAGCTAGGAATGGTTAAGTTTAGAGAGGAAGGCATGTCAAAAACCAAGAAAGGCTGAAAGCTAGCCTTCTTATACCAAACAGTCAAGTTGCGAATGCAAAAGAACAGTTCTTGAAGGACACTGCAAGTGCTACTCTAGGGAATGATAAGTAAGATAGCCTTATTGCTGGATCTGGAGGAGTCTCAGCGGTCTGGAGAGAAGAGCCAACCAACCACAACATTCCCTAAGCCAAAGTAAGGTCGTAACTCTCTTCAATTCTATGAAGGCTGAGAGAGGTCAGGAAGTTGCAGAGAAACGTGAAGCTGGTGGAGGTTGGTTTATAGGATTAAAGGAAAGAAGACGGCTTGATAATGTAAGAGGGCAAGGTGAAGCAGCAAGCGGAGCACCTGCTGCTAATCATCCAGAAGATGTGGCTAGGACAATCGATGACTCTGAATAACAGGTTTGCAATGCAGACAGAGCAGCCTTTCACTGGAAGAAGATGCCATCTAGGGCTTCCATAGAGAGAAGAAGCCAATGCCGGGATACAAAGCTTCCAAGGACGGGGTGACTCTCTTATTAGAGGATAAAGCAGCTGGAGGATTTAAGATGAAGCCACTGCTCATTTGTCACTCTGAAAATCATAAGGCCCTTGGGAGTTACACTAAATATGCTCTGCCTCTGCTCCAGAAATGGGGCATCATCTGGATGACAGCACATCTGTTTACAATAGAATTTATTGTCTTTAGCCCACCGTTGAGACCTGCAGTTAAGAAAAAACAAGATTTCTTTCAAAATATTAGTGATCACTGGCAATACACCTCGTCACCAAAGAGCTCTAATACAGATGCTATTTTAGTCAGCTCTTTTACTGCTGTGACCCAAAGACCTGACAAGAACAATTAATTAGAGGAGGAGAAGTTTATTTTGGCACTCCTGGTTTAAGAGGTCTCAGGCCATGGATAGCTAACTTCATTCCTCAGGGCTTGATGTGAGGCCTAATATCATGGCAAAGGGTGTGGCAGAGGAAAGCGGCTGGGGACATTGTGTCAGCAGGCAGAGATAGCTTTGCTCAACAAAGACAAAATATAAACCCCAAAGGCACACTCCCCAGGGACCCACCTGCTCTAGCCACCCTCTGACTGCCTAAAGTTACCACTCAATCCACTTTTCAGGACATTAATTTGCTGATTAGATGAAGGCTCTCATAACCCAATCATTTCATCTCTAAATCTTCTTGTATTGTCTCATGTGTGAGCTTTTGGGTACCTTACATCGAAAGCATAATAGATGTATAATGAGATTAATGCCATCTTCATGCCCCACACAACATTAAATTGGAAAACATTCTGGAAAGGATGTACCATTCTAGATGCCACTAAGAACATTCATGTTTCATGGTAAGAGTTCAAAAGAGCAACATTAACAGGAGTTTGCAAGAAGTTGATTCCAACCCTATGGATGATCTTGAGGAGTTCAAGACTTCAATGTACAAAGACACTGCAGATGGGGTAGAAATAACGAGAGGGCGAGAATGGGAACTTCTAAGAGAACTGCAGCCTGAGGATGTCACTGAATTATCACAATCTCATGACAGAACTTTAATGAATAAGGAGTTTCTTCTTAAAGATGAGCAAAGTGGCTTCTTGACAGAAACCTGCACCTGGTGAAAACACTGTGTGCATTGCTCAGACGAGAACAGATCCAGAATGTCACAACGACTTAGTGAGGAAGAGGCAGCAGGACTGGGAGCACTGACTCCACTTTCAAAAGAGATTCTACTGTGGGCGAATGCTATCAAATAGCGTCATAGGCTGCAGCCTACTCTTCTGTGAAAGGGTCAGTCGATGCAGCAAACTTCATGGCCATCTGGTTTTAAAAAGCCACCACAGCCACTTCAACCTTTAGCATCACCACCTTGATCAGCCAGTAGCCCTCAAAACTGAGGCAAGACTCTTCACCAGAAAAGAGATTACATCTGGCTGAAGGCTCAAGAGATTGTTAGCATTTTTTTTTTTTAAGCAACAAAGCATTTTTTCATTGGGTATGCCTTTTTTTTTTTTTTAAGACATAACGTTCTTTCATACTTCATAGATTATAGTAGATTGTAAACATAACTAATATTCTCTGGGAAACCAAAGCTTCATGTGGCTCACTTTATTGTGATATTTGCTCTACCGTGGTGGTCTGGAACTGAACCTGCAACATGTCTGAGATACACCTGTATCGTACAACCCATGCTTACTTTGTGCTCTGGCTTCATGTACTCAGTGTGCCTCTATCTGGTCAGTTTGGCATCTGGAACTGAATGATTTCTTTGGCAAAACCCTCTTCAGCTGCACTGATAAACAAAACTATTTGGCACAAAATTTCCCAGAGAAGTCATCCGGGTTCTTTCATTTTAGATAACTGCAGCATTTCTTTTCTTTTGTTGCGGGGAGGTGGGGGCTACTGGGGATTGAACTCAGGGGTACTCAACCACTGAGCCACATCCCCAGTCCTATTTTGTATTTTATTTAGAAACAGGGTTTCACTGAGTTACTTAGCACCTCGATTTTGCTGAGGCTGGCTTCAAACTTGTGATCCTCCTGCCTCAGCCTCCCAAGCCACTGGGATTACAGGCGTGTGCCACTGCACTCGGCGAGCATTTCTTGATATTTATTTAACACTAGCTTGCAAAGCATTTCACCCTGGAAACTGAATTTTAAATACTCTGCAAAGATATTCTAGACACTCTAGACAATACATGCCAAATACTATCAATGATTAAAGGAATCATCCTGGGGAAGCAATATATTAAATAATCACAACAGTAAAAAAAACATTTAACAACAATACTAAATGTACATAGAAGTATGGAGTTCACACACAAAGTTTTCTCTGGATCATTTAAAAAAAATAGCTTTCATGGAGAAATCAATCCCGTGTTATCATTGCCAGTCCTAATATTTTAGCAAAAATGGCAATATTCCAGGACTCATCACAAACCTTGTTTGATGAATTTGACTCCAAATTACTTTTGGGCATTAAAAAAAAATCAAATTCATCCTCAAAGGACAAATATTTGGAAAACCTGTGGAAAGTTACATGAAACTCATATTTCTGAAAAAAGGAGCCGCCCCCTGCAGCCTGCTGAAGTTAGTGTTTAAAAAGTTGTACACTCAGTTGGATCTATGGCTTTAGGTATATTAGTAAAAAACTCTTTTTAAACAAATCTAACAGCAATGCTTCAGCTCTCTATTTAATTGGGGGGAAGAAGTAGGGAAAAGAGAGGGCTTTGATCTTCCCATGGTTTGTGTGTAGCAGAAACCTGGAGGACAGAAAAACTCATCTTTCCCATTTGAAGTCCTTGCCAGAAAGTGAAGTGTAGAGAGGGTGGGTTGGTTTATTCATTTGCTCATTTTTATTCACTCAATTATTCAAGAAATGTTTATTGAGAGCCTAATAGGCTCAGGCACTTTTCCATGTACAGGGGAAAGGCCAGTGAACAAGACAGGCACTGTCTGTCTCTGCTTTCATTCTTCATAAGAATAACCACAGTAATAAAAACCCAGTTTGCTAATTGACACCTCTGGGGAGCAAAGCAGAGGATTTAAATTTTAAAAAGTTGACAAAAGATATCTAAATGCATATATCCTATACAGACCTGCTTCAGTTTATCAACTAAGCGAAACTAGGAATTGTAGATAAGGTTCTTGAAGCTAAGCCAAACCTCCCCTTTTTCTTTTTTCCCAAAATGAACTTGACAATGTCAGAACATTTTCTGAAATAGCTATAAGAAAACCACTTACATAATGCCTACTAGGAGCCAGACACTGTTCTAAAGACTTTATATATTTTAACTCACTTAATCTGCACAATAACTCTAAGGTAGATAATATTATTCCTGCTTTAAAAGAGAGAAAGCTGAGCTACAGAACTAAGGTTCTATAAAGGACAAAGTCATTGGCCAGTAAATGGTGGAACCCAAATCAGAAACTAGGCAATTTGGCTCTGTAGTCTATACTTAGCCACTGCACCGACTGCCTCTTCCTTAAACACTGTGTCTGTGCACACATTATGATAGGATGTTGGTGACAGAATCTTTTTATTTCAAGTTCTGTGCCCACAAGTGACTCGGCATGCATAGAGCATGTGCCTCCAGGGCAGGGTCCTGAATTACCATTATATCTGTATCACCTAACAGGAACTAGCACAAAAACAGATGCTTAAAAAATATTTTTTGAACTGCTGATACATTTGATCAATTCATATCACGGATATAAAACAGTCCTATTTGGGGGAATAAAAAAATACCTTTTTTATTCCCTGGAGCTCTTATTTTAAATGTGATCTTCAAGAATACGACAGACCCTGTGCAAAGTCATCAGCCTTACCTGCAAGTGCAACCAAGTGTGGCAGGCAGAATCTGTTTGCCAAGGCAATTAGTTCCAGCGGATCCAGGTCCAAGTTAGGCGACAACTGCTTGGTATAGAGATAATCCAATACAGCTTGCATTGACATCTTGTTTATGTTTGGGAGATGTACCTGAAATGTTACAGGAAACACTCAATTCTGCTGGAGAAATCAGGGAGTAGGCTCATTTTCAGGCTATGGGCTTATAAATATCCCAACTGTGGGATTCGATACTGCCAAGTCTCAGATACCTGCTTTGAGGCTGTGCGTAGAAATCATTCAGTATTTATGGCTTTAAACATAACGGTTTGATTTGTAGTTGACAAAAGGGTAGAGCTGTTTGACAAAGTCTGATTTGGAATTTTTAAATGGCTATTCAGATGCATAAATCAGACAAATGGGCTGCAAACGTGTGGTGACATTATGGGCCCTCCTTGGCAGGTACTGATAATACTCTACTGTGGGAGAAAGAAATCTAGAAACACGACAGGTGTTGGGTGGAGGGGGCGCAAGCCACACTGTTGCCGACACAGGAGAGCGCCTGCTCTCTAAGATGTTGAGAGAGATGACAACCATCCCGGTTGCCACAGTGACTGGCTTGATTCTGATGTTCTATCCATATGTGTTAGCGCCATATATATGCTTTATTATTTTTTCCTACAACCACTTGGATTCAGAACTACTGGAACATTATTGGGTCTCAGGTGATTTGGAAAATCCAAAGGATTTTGGGACATCTACGGGGAGTGGTTGATGGGGTCTGATGTACAGTCCTCTTGTCAAGATACCTGGAATTGTCCATATAAATATATGCTGGAGTTTGCTGCCTGGAGGTTCAGTTTGAGACAGGTGGGCAAGGATGGAGAGGGATATACTCTCTTAAGCGGCTACTCTTTATTCCAGGTCCCCAACCAACTCCATGAGACCGACCCTGGCATGGTACATAGTAGTGCCACTAGCTTTTCCTACTGGAATGTTGATGATTACAAAAATTAACCTTTCTAGAAGGCCTCCTATACACCAGTCATTTTTGCTAAGCTTTCTACATAAACCATCCAATTTGCTTTTTATCTCCACTCTAGGAGGAAGAGACATTATTTTTACCAGTTTACAGAAAAGGAAACTGAGGTTCAGGGAGGTTAAAGCTTAGGTCCAAGGTCACAGAGCTATTAAGTAGGGACTGGGATTTAAACTCAGGAGTATCATTCTTCTAAAGACTGTTTTTCTAATTACTGTGCAGTATTCAAAGCCATTAACAGCAAGGAAGTAAAGGTTTGGGTTATAGAACAATAATGTGCTGCATTTCACAAATAGTTTTTAAGAATTACATTTCTAATTTAAAAGGATAACAGTTATAAATTTCCTAATTCTGGTACTTAAACCTGTAGACAGTATATAAAGATATAAAGATCTATATCTAAATATGATTACATCCATATAAAACATGATTATATCTATATAGTACACATAACTACACCTCCCCCATATATATTTATTTCTCTCTACACACACACACACACACACACACACACACACATATCTTCGGCATTCTACAAGGAGCTCATGGTCTATGGTTCCAGAATTAAGCCATAAAAACTTCCCATATTATTCTCCTTTGTAGTCACCAGCCACCTCAGAGGGAGCATATATTTTCAGCAGGTAGAGTCATTCTTTATTATATTATATGGAAGGACTAGAAAAATTCTTGGAAATATTGAGAAATCTACACTCCCCTTTGAGACACAGCCAGTGAAAACCATATTTATGATTCCATAAATAAGCTGCATGGGTCATTATAATCAAGTTTCTTTCTTTGTTTTTTTTTTTTTTTTTTTTGTTACCGGGGATTGAACTCAGGGGTGCTTAACCACTGAGCCACATCCTCAGCTCATTTTTTTATATTTTATTTATATTTAGAGATAGGGTCTCACTAAGTTGCTTAGGACCTTGCTAAATTGCTGAGGCTGGATTTGAACTCGTGATCGTCCTGAGTCAGTCTCCCTAGCAACTGGGATTACAGGTGTGCACTATTGTGCCCAGCTCATTTCAAGTTTCTAGCACATCATATATAATAGAATTTGATTAATAAAAACTCTTATTGACATTATTATCTTAAAGCCATACACATACACATGTGAAATATTCAGATGTTGGGATGTTAGTTATTCCTCTCTTCAACCAGTTGCACCTGAATATAAATATCAATTGCCATTTGAGTGAGTCTAATACTGGCTGTACTTGTGTGTATGCTTACATACACATGTATTGATATGCACATGCATTTGTCTTATACAGATAACAAAGTTCCTTATGGGTGCTCGCACAAACTTGTTTCTGTGTATATGTAAACAGCAAAATTTCATTACTCTAGAATGATGTTTGGATTAGTGGTTTTCTAGATATTTGAAGATTAAGTTGTGAAGCTTTTAAGATTTGAATTTTTTTGTAATCAAAGTATCCATATTTTACAAAGTGCTAAGTGCCATATTACTAATTGTTAATACAAGCTGCAGAGCTTCTGCTCGCTCATGTACAGGGACGTCTGTTGCCTCTGAAAAGAATGCCTGAAGGGACAGAGTAAGAGTCTGGGGCAGGCCCAGGCATATGCTACTAAAATACTGTGCAATCTTTGATAAATCACTTACCCTCTCTGACTTTCAGTTTCCTCATCTCATATGGGAGGAATCTGGAATAGATTTTTAAAAAGTTTCTTCTTTATTGACACTCAGTTTTGAAAATATTTAAATTGTCTTAGCACTGTTTGCTAAGACTGTGTTCTCTAAATCATTCCTTAAAGAAAAAAAAATGCCCATTGGAAATACAAATACGAAAATGGACATCTTAAGTTAAAAGACGTTATTTTGGGCCACAGGAGATGACAGATTCCAGCGAGCAGCACTGCCCCACTCCTGCCTGTGTCCTCTGAGCATTCTGATGTTTATAATCACCCATGCCTGCTGTTTCCTTTTTGCTTAATATGACGTTAACAAGTTTTGAAGTGATGATTCTTTTGGGCAAATAATGTTAGGGACCCTTAGAAATAACCATCAAATGAAAATAAAAACACTTTCAGAACGTGCATTTTTTTTTCCTCTAGTGGTTGATTTTTTAAAAACAAAGCCTGTTCTGTGACTTCCATATTTATAATTAATTGTGTAACAACCTTTGATAGCACTTTAAAAATAATATACATAAAGCTACAGAAGAAATTGAATACAAAGTTTTAGATCCTACTGGCTGAATGTTGCTTAAAGAAAAAAAATGACTAATGAGGGGGCTGGGATTGTGGCTCAATGGTAGAGTGCTCGCCTTGCATGGAGGAGACCCTGGGTTCAATCCTCAGCACCACAGAAAAATAAATAAATAAAGGTTTTGTGTCCATCTACAACTAAACATTTTAAAAAAGTGAGTAATGAAAGAGAATATGCCATCCTAAACAATGTTGCATATTCTAGTTCAGTTGGTTTAAAATTTTAATTGTGAAGATTAGCTCAGACCATTAGGCTTATAATTAGAGATCGTCTCATACAGAATGAGAAAGCATTCTAGATCTAGAGCACTGCTTACTACAAGCCGGGCATGCATTTTTAATGAACCACTTGCTGAGTACCTCGGGGGAGAGAATTATGCTTACTGCTACATTAAAAGTAATGAGAAAAGATCTATGTAAGATATAGTGTTCTTGAATATTAAAGGACAAAAATGTTAAAGCAACAACAGGCATAATTCCTTCTGGATATGCATGTGCATTCTATTAATTCTCCCCCCTCTCACCAAATAGGCTGAACTTCATGGGGGAAGTCAGATTACCACAAGACAATCAACAGTTAAATGATGACCTAGGAAGACCAAATCCCAAGTGTGAAAACCAAGCCCCAGTGTGAAGACAGGAGAAATCAATTGTGGGGTATTTACAAGCCTTTGACCAAGTGCCTCTTCCCTTCACCTAGGACCACCGCCATCTTGCTTCTTAGTTTAGAAAGGGAACTGGGGGCATTTTAACTGATGTCTCTCAGGGCACAAAGATCTTCGCCCCCTCATGGAAAGAACTTAACAAGAATACTCTGGGATAACAGTCTCTGACATTTGTTGGGCATTTACACATTCTAGGTGTCACATTTGAGACATTACACATGCATTCTCTGACTTTATTTACACTCTGAAGAAGGTTCTCTTGTCATCCCCATTTTATAGATGGAGGAAACAGGTTTAGAGAAGGTTGGTCACTAGTCCCAAGGTCAAACTGGGACTAGAGTTCATAACTACTAAATGATAGTGTATGCTGGAAATAAAAGAAAGAGGGCAGGAAAGGGTAGAAATGGGTTTCTAGTGTACTGGCTAATGGAATTTTGGCGGACTTTTGGTGACTTGGTTCCATGGCCTTTATTTTTTGAGCTGGTTTCAATCTACACATACAGATTAACCTCAGCTGCCATTCTCAGAGTTAAGTGACTTGGTCTTTCTGGAGGGTGTGCTAGGCAGGTGGCCACCTCTAGTGCAGCTATTAACTACCCTGTAATATGTGTGCGTTCACGCTTGCTGCCAAGGTTTTGTTTTGGTCACCTCTCTTGCACATTCTAATCTGGAGAAGATTACAGTCCATTCTGTGAAGGGATAAAGGGGATTAGCATTCGTGAGGTCAGCTCAGACAGCGTCCCTTTGTGCCTGGGTTCCTGACCTTGATCAACTCTTCTCTGCTCAGTTAATAGCAGGCTCTTTGCTGCACAATCAGCACACATTTGAGTGAGCTAGGAAAATAAGGGGAGCAGGCCTCTGAGCTCTTTATTTCTGGAGATTACTGAAGTCAGTAAAATGCCAATTGGATGAGGTTTCACTAATTGGTGGCCCCCCTGAATTTTTCTTTGAAGTAAAGGATACCATCATCATCACAATAAGACTGGTGGCAGCTGCTCTTTGCTTATGCCGCTTAGGAAGTGCTTTGTAAGGGTTGATTCTCACACCTCACAACCACAGTATGGTGTTATTATTGAAAGACTGGAGCTCAGAAAGGTAAGTCACTTGTCTGAGGCCACCCAGCTTGTAAGTGAAAGAGTTATGATCTGGGCCCCATAGTCCCTTAATGATGCAGGCTCCATCATACAGCAGTAAGCTTTTTGTTGGTGCTGGGGATTGAACCCATGGCCTTGTGCATGCAAAGACAAACACTCTACCAATTGAGCCATATCCCCACCTCCACACTGCAGCAGTCTTGGTAAAAGGCTCACACATGTTTGATCCCTCAGGAGAGACTTGGATTAGTTACAAGGGAGCACCTTCTGATTTATAAAGGCTGGGAGGTACTCAGAGGAAGGTAGTGGGACAATCCTGATGTCTTTTTCCCAAGCAGCAGATGGTGGTTTAGGAGCAGCTGCAGTTTGTTCTGGAAGCAGGGGTGTTGGCCTAGTGACCTTCTCAGTCCCAGCCATCCCAGGCTTGTGATTCTAGGATTCTGTTCCCTACTTGGGGATGCAAATGCAGGCTCCTGGGTCATAATGGGAGTGCTCAGATTTCTCCTGTGAGCACCCTTTTTGAAAAGTTAGCTATTGTTTTCTGTATTTCTTCTGAAAGTTTGGAGATGTGCTGAGATAAGCAAAACAAGTCCTGGGGTGTCCCCATGTTTTTTTTTTAAAGATTCTAAAAAATAATTGCAAAACTCAACAAAAATGCTTGTTCATTCTGGACTAAAGTTAGAAGGGCTTGAATGGAATTTCCCACCTCCCCCAAGGGAATCTGTAAAAGAATAAAGACAGCGCCTCTGAAATATTGCTTGCTTTGTTCTAAGAATGTCCTTCTTTTGGTGCTATATGATCCAGCAGCTTCCACTAGACCTATGCACTCTGAGAAGTGGATTCATTCCGAGGAGTGACCGTTTGCTACAATGCAGTTGACAAACCCTCCTACCCCTTCTGCAAGGACAGAGAAGGAAGGAAAGAGCTGTGGAGTGCTGTAGGTTATGGCCACTTCATTCCTTACCTGCAGGCAAGGAGCCTGAGGCCCAGGTTGAGGTTTCTTAAGGTCCCCCAGCTGGTTAAGGGCAGAACAGGACTTGGGACTTACTTAAGTGAAGAACTCTTCACTTTCCTGAACTTCTAGACATCAGGTTCTGCCCCTCTTAATACTTGATTTTGATAGTACTTTGGTGACATTTGTTAAAAAGGAATAGCTGACCATGTCTTCACCGTCAAGGACAGGTGTGAGGATGAAAGGCTGAATTACACATGTAGGTGCTCGAACATGAGATGAATCACCCACAGGACCTCCTGACTGTAGAATTAGAAAAGGGTGGCTTCACCCTGTCTATTTCACGGAAGCAGTTAAAGACTGAAGTCATCTGGATACTTCAACATTTTAGGTAAGCACACGTGCACACACACTCACAAGACACCACTTGGGCTGGAGGAAGGCACATACCTCACTGTTGGCGCTTTCTACAAACGAACCCCCAAACATGGCAGCCATCCACTCGCAGCTACAGATAAGCAATGGCTTGTGGGCACTGATGGCTCCATCATCCAAGGTAAAGGTCACATCTGCCAAAGGATGGAGGGAACACAATGATGAGCTGGCTCTGCCCAAAGCTCGGAGTCTTCTGTTCCAACCATGTCCACCAACCGGTATCCCTCTCGCTGGCTCTTCTGTGGGTACTCACTGATTCCACGTTAACCTCCACTTTTGGTACACCCAATTTTCACAATAAGGAACAAGCATTTAAAATAACATACAAGGTCACAACACAGATTTTCTGAACCATATAGTAACAAAAAAAGGAAAGGGATATTTTCCCTCCTCCTCCTCATGAAAAACTTCAAACATATACAACAAGGCAAAGAATAATATAAGTTGAGTATTCCTTGAACTAGAATGTTTGGGAGGATATGTGTTTCAGATTTTGGATTTGTTCAGGTTTTGGGATATCTGAATATATATAGTGAATATCCTGATGATGAAACCCAAGTTTGAATACGAAATTCATATGTTTCATATATGCCTTATGTGCATAATCTGAAAATAATTTTTTACAATATTTTTAGTAGCCCTGCATTTTGACTGTGACCTGTCATGTGGGGGACAGATATGGAACTGTTCACTTTGTCGGCAATCAAGCAGTTGAGATCTTGAAGCATTTCAGATTTCAGGTTAGGGTTGTTCAACCTGTACAACAATTACTCATTTACCTATTGTTAACATCTTGCCACGTTTATTTTTTTTTTTAACAGATAATGATACTTTCATTCCTAACCACTTTATCATGAATATTCTAAAAATAAGAACATTCTCCTAAAAAAATCTCATTATTCCACCTAAGAAAATTAAAAATAATTTCTTGATGTCATCCACTGTCTAGTTCATATTCAAATTTCTTTAATTATTCTTAAGTTGTTTTTCATAATTTTTTTAAAAATGGGAGCCTCCTAGTGAGTCTCCCACCCCTCATTTGGTTTTGTCTCTGCAGTAAGGGGAGGGTGATTCAATCAACTTTAGTTTAACTTACTGTAGGTCTGTGGCGCGTTCTTTCATTAACTTTTAAGCCTGTTTATACACCACAATGACCAGTGTTTGGAGTAAATATTATTCACAAGCTTTAAAATTAATTAAAAGACTCAGTGACCACTTGCTAAATGGGTAGGACCATGGCAGGGGCTAGGAAGGATAGACAAAAATAGAGGTGTCCATATAAATAGAATTCTGGAAGTCAACTTTTTCCAATGAAATGCATACCCACCCACACCCACACACACCCAGAGGTCAATTTTAGAACAATCAGCATAAATATCAAAGACAAAGCAAGGTCAGGAAAACTACAGAATAGCATGAGGGCAGAGAAGGAGGGAGATGGAACAGATGAGACACCCTTCATAGGAAGGCAAGGGCCACCAAACTCAGGTTCAAGAAGGAATTCAGTGGGCTTAGGACCAAAGATCAATGCTGAAAGTCAAGGATCCCCAGCACCACATAAAAATAAATAAATAAAATGAAGGTACCGTGTCCATGTACAACTAAAAAAAAAAAAAAATAGACTTGGTCAAGGAACAAATGCTGATAGGGTACTGCAAGCATCAAGTTGGCTAGAGACAGGCTCAGGGACATCTGATTGACCCCGAAGAGCAGCGTGGTGCCACAGCAGATTAGGAAACAGATTTCTGTAACCAAAAAAGGGTTCCAGGACCCCTCCTACCATTTATTGCCTGTGTCATCGTGTGTGAATTACCTAACCTCTCTGTTCCTTAGTTTTCCCAATTGCAAAATGGGGAAGAGCCAA
The DNA here is from genome assembly GCF_045843805.1 of Urocitellus parryii. Taxonomy (NCBI): domain Eukaryota; kingdom Metazoa; phylum Chordata; class Mammalia; order Rodentia; family Sciuridae; genus Urocitellus; species Urocitellus parryii. The sequence continues at coordinate 149,747,148 of NC_135535.1, forward strand.
TAAGACTGATGAGAATTAAATAAGTTAATACCTTCAGCTTAGAAACGTACATGGAAAAAAAAAATAAGCACTTGTAAATGTTAATTACGGTTAACCTTTCCTTCTGTTAGTTTGGCTAATGTTTGATAAAACACCACCAAAGGTGTACATGGCTCCACCAGGGGACCTGCTCACCTGAGAAGGTCCCCTTGCTGAGACACTCTTTTATCCGGTTGGCTTTCCTGACGTGAAAGGCTTTCGTAATCTCCTGGTTCATAAAGGCTTCCTTGTTCATGATGTTTTCCACCATCATCCTCAAGTCAAACATCTCGAGGACCTCTGCGATCTGAGCCAGCCCCACCAAATCCTTTTCCTTCTCATCCAGTTGACCTGTATAAAGAAACTGGAGCAGGGTCCGGAAAGGGCCTGGCTGGACTGACGAGTCCATCCTGACCACAGTCACGGGGCCCGCCCGCTTTGAAATGGGATTGACCTGCATTTCTCTGTGCATGCCAAGGAACCCTTTGCTCCAGCCTGACAAAGGCTGTGTCTCCGTAACGGAGCCCTCAGCTTCCAGCCCCGGAGTCTCCAACAGGTTCTTGCTTGGAGACATCCCCTGATCGGCCTGAGGCCTCCTCAGGGCACCTTCTTCCCCTTCCTCATCTGCATCAAGACTCAGCATCCGGCCCTGAAGAGGTCTGCTCTGCATCTCCTTCTCACCAACGCCTTCACCCCAACTTGGGGATTCTTCACATTCCATTAAAAAAAGGTCGTAAAATTTGGAAGATGAGGTAGCAAGGTAAATTCGATGTGCAAAGATGTGCTCCTCGTCCTGAAGGATGAACAGGACGTCAGCACACAGTGGATTATCCAGTAAACAGGCAGCTTCATTAGTCCCCATGGAAGGACACTCTGGGATTTTGATGACTGGTGGAGGGGCTTTGGGAGGTAGGAAGGGTGCCTGAAGTAAAGGTTTCTGAACTTTTTTTAAGTGGGACTTCCAGAACTGCAGGTGCCGGCGGGAAATCAGCGCTGCGCGAATGGCATTGTCAAACACATCCTTGATTCCAAACCGGTCAAATACACTGGTTTCATAGTATGGTATACCAAGTTCCTTTGCAACCTCTCGACCTTTTTCTGGAGGCAAAATATCCCCTCTCTTTATGGGCCTGAAATAGAATATTTTTAAAAATTATAATCAGCCTTATTTTAGAGAAAAATAGTCACCAGTGTCTACCTAAGCACCTAATTTAATTATACATTTAAAAATCTATTCAAGCTTTAATAAGGATCTCGAAAAATCAACTACTAAACACAAGCCTTTCAAACGTAGAAGGTTTATGACTACAGATAAAAATGCTTTCAGTAGTAAGAGCAGTAACTAAAGTTGGCTTTTACTAGCTATTTGTTCTTGGGCAAATTACTTAACCTCATTAAGCCATAAAACAGGTATAATGATAATGATTATCCATATCTTTAAAAAACTATTGAAAAGTTTAAATGATAAAATGTTAAGTATAGTACTTGGTCCACAGTAAAACCTCCATAATGTTACCATCATTATCGCTACCATCATCATCTTTATCACTTTCTTCTTCATCATCATCATCATCATCATCATCGTATGCTTAAAATTAGCTTTATAACTTTAAAATGCATCCATTTAAATTTTTTATCTGAGCCTGACAATAACTCTATCAGGTATTATTTTTGTTCTACATTCTGAGAAAAACTGAGGCAGGAAGTTTAAAAGGTTTGCATAAGGTCATATTTGCAAATTGTTGACAGGTCTCTACTAAGCCATGAGAGTCTAGACTCTCCTACTCCAGGTAAATGGTCCACATCAACAGCTATTAAGTCTACTGGATTCATATATCCTCTTTTCTATGTTTCTCCTTCTCTTTTCATCCACTCCCTTCATCAGGCCCTTACTATTTTTTGCTTGGACTGGTCCATTAGCCTCTTAATTGGTCTTCAAAATTTTCAATTTTAGCTCACAGTCCTCTTTGCTGCAAGAGCAGTCCTTAAATAACAAAGTGGGGTGCAGCAGCACTTCTGTGTTCATTTCCTATAATTCCACGAAGCCCATGGAATAAAGTCCACAGCCCTTAGTCTGGCACACAAGGCCCATTTCCAATCTAATCAGACACAGAAGGCCAATATATAAAAGGTGTAGCATAATCATGTGAAGGAACCAACAGATTACAAACACAGATATGAGGTGAATTGGTGTTACAACTCTCTAAAAACACCTTCTTGATTTGGGGACATGTTTTTAGGAACCAATCTTCTAAATAAATATTTGGTCTTTGACACCAAAGGTAATATATATGACAGGTCCTGGTCTCAGGAGAGAAAACTGATAATAGGTGGAATTTGGATTTGGAAAACTGGGTGGATAAAGACGGAAAATTGTAGGGTGTTGTCAAAGGCAGAAGGGAAGTGCAGGAAAGATTGAATTTCAAGGCTTGTTCCTGCTGGCATTGTGTGTTCTTTGTTCCTAAGACTGACTTGAAATTTGCTAATATGAAATTCTCCAGACATAGTTCAAATGCCACCTCCTTCTTGGAATTGCTCTACAGAAGGACTGTCTCCTCTGCCGTTCTCTGCAGCTCTGCAACCCTCCCCTCCAGTCTTCCACATACCCATGTAGCTCTTAATATTCATTTCCTAGTCCATGCATTTATGAACATAGGAATTGTGAAAAGACTGAATATAAAGTGTTTTCAGAAATTTTATCCAAAATGTACCTAGGGCATCAGAAATTATCTAAAGAACATCATCTGCTTTCACTGTAAGAGTACATAGTGTTGCACTCACATAAAATTTTGTGACAAGCCTATTAAGGCAAACATCAAAGCATGGTATTAATATCAAAATGTTTTGAAAAGCTTTGCTCTCCAGCAAATAAAATAAAATAAAATAAAATAAACAACCATAAACATGAAAAAGAAGATACCAAGGTACAAAGGGAATTTGAAGGGGAACATGTTTCAAAAAACTTATTTATCCCCAAAGTTAGAATCCACATAATGGTAACATTATGGAGGTTTTACTGTAGACCAAGTACTATACTTAACATATTATCTCAAATACTCATTCAAGTGGATTTATAGAAAATTGTGACACTTTGAAAACACAAGTAAGGACTTCTAGAGACATTTAAAAATAGTGTTTGCTTTTTTTTTTCCTCCTGCAATTAACTATAGGTTGAAATGATTTTTAGGAATTGGACACTGTTCTTTTGGGATATGTTCTCTCAGGTTGGACTAAGGAATATTAGGGAAGTTAAGAGCACCTGGAAGGGCATATCTCTATGACCCCGATATTCCCTGGGGTCAAAAATTATGGCTGATCATTTTGAGCCTTGATTAATTTTATGTCATTATTAACACTATCATGGGCAGCTAACATTTTGGATAAAACTGTTAGAGTCTGTAAACAAGTCTGGATGGCGCCTGGCATTTTGCCAGAGGGAGTGGTTTGTGAAGTAACGCCATTAAGTGTGGAGATTCCTTATTGGTTGACTGATGTATCTAGTTTATGCTAATTAAGATAAGCTGTGTGGAATGTATAAATACCTCTGTTGTCCTACCATAAACGGTTCCCACTCCTGCTGTATCAACGTACATAAGTTGTTCGTCACCCCCCGGTTAATTTTGCTGCAGCCAGACTGCGGCATAAAACTTCATACATTTGAAAGCACTCCTACATGAACAATTTCATATCGAGAGAAGTCACTTCAAGCACTGGCCAACCATTTTACTAAAACATGGCTCCAACGTAAGAGATGATGCTCTGAGCATGAGAAGGATGTCAGGCACAGACCTTCACGCTGGACAGGCTGACTTACAGTGTATGGCTGATCGAATGGGATCTCAGAACCACTGAATAATAGAATGCTAGGCTCAGAGACACCTGCTACCTCCAACTCTTATTTTGTGCCCTGAAACCCCGAGTCATTGGCTTACCTGGCTAATGGGCGCCTGGCTCGATTAACAGCCTCCAGATCGGCATAGCGGAGATCAAGCTGGCAGCCAACAAGGACAACAGGTGTGCGAGGGCAAAAATGCTTGATTTCTTGATACCACATGGTTTTCACATGATTTAGGGAATTGGGATTAGCAATTGAAAAACAGAGGACCACAACATCAGACCTAAAAAGGAAATCACAGAAGAAGCTCGTATTGCCTTTTAACTTTTTTTTCTTTTACCACTCATCTAATGCCATGTCATGTCACAGTTAAAAAAAAAAAAAGGCCAGATATTAAAAGATATTGAAACACATCTCTAAGTCATGCAAACAGCCTGATAAGCCCCCACATTCCAGCACCAACACAGCCTGGTAGTCCATTTTCATCTCTCCCTGCAGAATGCTTATGCACGGAGAAGTTCCCAATGATGTTTATTTTCCGGTGGAGATGGTTACCCCAACTTAACTCAGTCCTGGAGCCATAACATGCTGAACTATTTCTGTTCACAAGAAATAGTTTCAAGATAAAAGAAAACAATAAAAACTACCTTTTACCAGTTTGAAACATAAAGGTGACGATGACTTGACCCAATGAGATAAAGCAAACAGTTTAAACACTGCCGAAAATGTCACAAGTATTTGCCGCTCAGGGTCAGCAAATACACAGAAGGCTTTCTGCCCTTCTTCTCACTTAGGCACACATGTAGAGAGCACAACCACTTATCTGTTTCCAAAAAGAAAAATCCTGAACTTGCAGGAATCTTGACTTTTTAAAAAACTAGGTATAAGGCTCAGTATTTAACATACAGCTCGGCAAGAATTAGACGGAGGGCTAATAAGGTGAGAAAATATGGGAATTAGATTTTTCAAATGTTATACATGATACATAGCAGGTATACAGGGAAAAGGAAAACTGGTTTATAGTGAACTCTGACATGGACCTTCTATTTTCACATAATAACTTACCATTCTAGAAGGCAAAGAACCATTTTATAAAACAGCTGTTCAAATATTGTTTGATGGATATCTGCTAAATAGGAATTATAAACCATCATTCCAGGTTAAAATATGCTCAATAATGACTTTCAAAACAGTGAGGCAGAAGAATATAAAAAACAGAAACAGCTGCGTGCATGGATTCAAGACTATCTTGCAGCTAAGTTCAGAAATAAACTCTTCTAATTTTATTAGATGTTAATTTATTGCCTTTATTGTTTATGTAATGAGAAGAATCAAGTCAATGAATCAAAACACCTTCTTTTTAAATCATTAATGAGCTTTCCCCCCTACATATCAATGAGGACAAACAAATATATGCAGGCAACCATAAAATTTCTAAAAATAATCATTTGCAATGCAGAAAACTGCAGGGTGCTTACATTAAACGTAATTCACAAGTTGAGTCTTCAAGTTATATCCAAGAAAAATTGCACCAGACCATAGCAAATAGAAGGGGAAGTCCTAAATTTAAAATATTTTGAATTATAAAAGAAAACCTAGGACTCCCAGTACATGAATGTATTAGTCTGCAGGGTTAGAATCTTCTTGAAATAAAGATATTATCAAAGATTCTTGGGTGCTGGAATAATATGTGTAAAAATATGCACAAATATATAAATGAAAGGGAAGCATGTCTTGTCTTTGGGATTCTGATTTAGTTTGTGGAATATTCTGCGCTCAGTCTTACTTCCAATCAGCATAAATAACAGTACCCAGTAAAGCCAAGAATACTTTGAATTTTACATTTTTTTACAGGCTGAGTTTTCTATTATTCATAATCCTATTTATATCGAGTATCTGATGAAATTCTGCTATAAGCTTTGTCCTGATCATAAAATAAAGCCACCATGAATTTTGGCACAGTGAGAATAATATGACAATATGTGAGGTTCAATATCATAGAGAAAGAATTGAGGAAATATATATCCTCTACCTAAATGTGGAATAGTATGCATATGTATAAAATTATTCTAATTGGTGCCTTCTATTTCCATATTAAGGCACATGACTCTAAAGAACATCATTCTCCAGAGCTTAATTTGTATGACAGACATGTAGCTAAATGTCAATTCTGTTATCTAATTTTATGATACAGCATAAGTCAGAGCTAGCTTGGTTGCCAAGGTTACTGTGATAACACTCACGCCATTGAGCACATAGGAGTCACCGTGCAGATGACCTGTTAGCAAGTACGGACAGGACCTTGGGGGCTGGAAAAAATGGAATTCTGTGATGACAGCAGCACAATACCATCACACAATACAGGTCCGGAGGGCTCAGCTTCTAACTATGTCACGTCAATATCTAAATGCATGAAATGCTGTGGGAAAGCTGGAAAAACAATTTAATGTTCTGTAAATATTTTGCCTCAAAATGATGACAGTTGAAGAAAAGAGGCTGCACTGAGAACAATACTACCTCTGAAGCTAAAGTAACTTATTGAGCCAAAATTCTATTTGTATTTTGGAACAAAGTTTTTCTTTTTCCTTTTGTATTGTCATTTAGTTGTTACGAGGAGAATCCATCTCCATGATTTTACATTGAAAAAAGTTAAAAATAAGATCTCATTTTAACTATCTACTTGCATAAGTGTCTTTTGTTTAACCTGCATTGCTCTGAACACAAATGCAAGAAAATTGGATGTTCGGGCCACACAGAATAATTGTTTTTTAAGGTTTGCCATGTGAACACTATATCCTAACTCTTATTTCTACCTAAAGGCCCAGCATAAGTGAACATACAGATCAAGGTGTCCTGTTGGTGAATTTCTCTTTCCTCCATCCCAACATGGCTTCCTAATTTGTAACGTATCAGTTATCCTCTGTGATAGAAACACCTATGCAAGCAAATTTTTGAGAATGCCATTTATTCTCTCTAGATTTTGAGGCCATTTTCTATCTTATCAAAGGAGGCACAAGACCTGTGGCTAAGAATATCTCCAGCTTTAGGCAGAAGTCCAAGGAACCAGAGATATTAAATAACTTTTAATCAAAACATTAATTCCTGTGTGGAGGCTGTTCAATGTCTGACATAAGCCTGTGTTTAAAAATGCCATTCCAATGAAGATAAAAAGAAAAGAGCCAAGTTGTAGCTTTTCTATTTTCATGGCTCTGTTACTTTATTTTACTTTAAAGAGTGAATTTAAAAATAATTGGTTGGGGGGGGTATGATGAAGACATTTTTTACATATCAATCAGGCAGGGGAAGTAGTCTAGAAATGACCTCAGAGGGGGTCCTATTTCAGCTGTAAAAAGAACCTGATAGGATTTAAATGGAATCCTCCAGCTATCTGGAGTAGAAAGAATTTGAGAATACAGAGGGGCAGAGCACAGAGTAAATGAGACTCTAAACCCCAGGACATGAATATTGAGAAAGGCTAGAAAGAGGTTTAGAATGTTTATTTCATTTAGAAAAATGTATGGCTGGGCCAAATGGCTTTATTAGAGAAAGCAAGAATCACAAAGGACTTAAAGAGTATATGGTCCTAGTTGTTGGCCATGGAATGTGTGTTTTTTTTTTTGTTTTTAGGGAAAAACATGACTTTTTAAAAAATTTTGTCCCTAAGGGGAAAATATCAATAGAAAAGTTTGACTCCATTACTAACACATAAAATAATGCCTGTGAAATAATATTTTGATTAGTTAACTAAAAAAAGGATCCAAAATAAATTGATGTGTTGCAAAAATTGGGAATCTCTAGTTTCACAGGGGAATGAGAAGGAATCACAGAGAGACCAAGTCATTCAAAAATGCTTGAGCTTATAAAGCCAATCTTGGTTGTACCAGTTTTTTCTTTGGATATTAAACAAACCTAGGAAGCATATTTTTTCAGTTATCTTTTTAGGGGGGAACAGGGGCCAAAGACAGCAAGTGAAAGATTGGCAAAGACACGTGGGTAACATAAGGAGAGCATGCAAACTTGGGACCAACCTTTTTTTGGAGGATTAAGGAAAGAATCTGAGAAAAGTGCATCTTACCCACATATCTTGGCCCTAGCCAGTCTTTGAACAGCAAATATGTTCTGAAAGCCTGTCTTTACAAGGTCTACACTCAAATATAGCAAACTTGGTAGGGAAAATTGGAGAAGCAACCAGAAGCTGAACTAATTCTCCAGTATGAAACACCAAATTCATTCTTTGAAGAAATGGTTGGAAAAGGGATAGATAAGCTGTATAATAACACTCTTATTGTTAGGAATGAATTTTCTAAGTTCTCTCCTATCACACAAATGCTTTCTTCTTTTTTGGGGTCCCATCTTCCCTTTGTCTTCCCTTTTCAGGTCTCATCAACTTTGCTATTTCCAGCTGTGGCATTGTGGGCGTTGGGTTTTCTAATCTAAATGAAAGGGGATAAATTTGAAATTATGCTTTATCTAAGAACAGCATGTCAGGACTGTCTGATGGGTCACACAAAGGACAGCAGATTCCATCCTGACATCCAGGAAGCAATACGGGGTTCAGCTGCGTGCCCTTTTTCAGTGTGCTCCATTCCACTATGGTTGGGTCTCTTGCCAGACTAACACTGTGTTGACCAAGACAAAGCCAACAAGGATGTTTACCTGAGTTCTGCATGGATGTTTGTCCTTTTGTGATGACACCAGCACAATGCCATCACACGATATAGTATATATTGTTCTTTTAAGTTTTTTAGTTTATGGCAGGATCCTACCTTTGATGTCACCACTGCCTATTATTATTTAATTTTTTAGGAGAGACTCCTCTATGCTTTCTATCGGTAGAGACCACATCACATTTTATTGGGCTTCTTTTCTTTGTGCGCATGCACCATCTGGCAAAGATTCCAGCAGGAGTTCCTGACCTCTACACCTTTGGGGCTTCAAGCTTCCTTCTCCCTGATGACAAGTGAGGCAGGTTCTTTACAGAAACATTTTCAAAACCATTCATGTCGACAACACACCTTTCATGCACAGAGTCCGACAGTGCTATGCAAACAGACACATCGAAACAGCACAAAACAGCTGGGAGCATGGCAGAGAAAAGAAACGTGGAACACGTGGCTTGGAAAATTTTAGTAGGGGAGCAGCCCAGTGTGTATGAGATGCGGAGGGAGTTGTCAGTGATGGTGCACATAACCGCCTGGAGATGAATGGCCGTGTAAGCTCACACTCATGGAGGATGGAAAGGCCTGTAGGGGAGCGCCTGGCGGGAGCTCTGGGGAGAGCAGGGCAGAACCATGCAGCGCCCTGGATGTGAGCAGAGAAATCAAGTCCATACTTTACCAATAGCAGTGAGGCTTCTTAAGTACAGATGTTATGTGGGGAAAACTGTCAAAACACCCTGAAATATATCCAGATTTGGGAGTGATTAGCATGCGCAACTATTTGTTCCAAGCCTGTAACCGCATTTTTTTTTTTTTTTTTAGTAGGAAGCAACATTTTAAACCAGTCTTCCCCCACCCTTTGAAAAAGGGGCCAAAGCAATGCACGTTCTCAAGTGCAAGTGAGCCACATCAACATCCCACCAACGCCACCACATCCTAAGAGAGATACTTGGGTCTTACAAAGGCTTGATCCTATTGTCACAGCAGGTAATGGCTCTACCAAAGAAAGTTGTGGGTTACAGTACAATGGAAACAGATTCTTTTTCACTCGATATCCCATTTTCAACGTGTGGCCAACTGTGATCCTATTAGTGTATTCTTGCACCTCACACAATCACCAGAAGAAGTGGAAAGCATGTGAAACTGGGTGAAGCATAATCAATTTATTAAAAGAAACAGACTGAACAATTTCATTGAACTCCTGGAAAATGAGTACGGGATACACTCACATAAGACTCGGTTGGCAGCAGGAGGTGAAATGGTCATGAATTCTCTTCCAACTCCACCTCTAGTTCTCATGCTCTCTCACTTTCCCAAAAGCTAAGTGACTGAGAAGCTTCATTCCTATAGGCTTAGTGTTTTCTCCAGAGGGCAAGACTAGTTGAGATATGAGAAAATCTCCATGTTAGTGAGAACATCATGTGGGAGAGTTCCCTGGGATTAACCTCCCCAGATCTTCTGAGGCCAAATGTCAACTAACAAGATCATCCCATCACAATGAGAAAGGGACTTTTCCCAGGCCTCCTCGCAATCTTCTTTGAGCAAGGTACCGGGAGTCGTCAAGTCACTTATCTAATATTAATAAGCAATCCTCTAATCACTTCCTCCAGAAATAGTCAGGGATACCCTACTGTGCACCAGGCCCTTTTCTGGACATTAGTGACAAAGCAATTAGAAAAAGACACAAACCACTATCCCCATTAGGCCTACATTCTAGTGGAGGACAGAGTCAACAACAACAACAACAACAACAAAAATAAATAAAATAGGTAATATGCTAGTTAGTGGTAAGTGCCAATCAGAAAATAAAGCGGGCAGAGAGGACAGAAATATTGGCGAGCAGAAGCTGGGGCTGAAAATGAGGTGACAAGGGAGGGCCTCACTGAGAAGGCAACATTTCAGTAAAGAACTGAAGGGAGGTAATGTGTCACTTTCTGGGGTAAGAACAGTGCCGAGGAGGAAAAAGCTGGTGCAGAGGCCCTGAGGACACAGCATGCCTGGGATTTTTTTTCCCTGGGGAAAGAGGCTGTGTTGTTGGAGCAGGGTGGTGAGAAGGAACACATGCAGAAGCAGAACTCAGAGACAGGCAGTCAGGGCCAGGACAGGGAGGGTCTCACAGGAGTGTGGCTTTTACTTTGAGTGAGCTAGCCACTCAAAGGGCCATGCGCAGGGATCAGGGAGGAAAAGGAGAAAGAAGCAGGGGACTGGTTAAGAGGCAGTCTTCAAAGAGAAGTGATGGTGACTCTGCTTGGCCTGAGAGGGGTACAGAACAGGCTTTTAAGTGACTACATTCTGTGTACTAAAGACAGAGTCACAGGACTTGTTGAGGGATGGGACACAAGACATGACTTGTGGAGTCAAGGATGATCTAAGGCTTTTGGTGGGAGCATTTCTTTCTTGCCAGTTCCTGGAAGTGACATCTTTTAGTTTAACATTATTTAACAATGAATTGTAATACATATATTTTAAAATTTACTATCTACCCCATTTTACTTCAAGTTCATTTTAAAGAATTCTGTCCTTTTCGTATCCATTTCTCTCCCACTGTGCACAAGACAGTGTTTGTACCAAAGGGGTTCTTGATTAATGTTTATTAAATACAAAGGTCTTATAGAATTTGGAGGGTAAAAGCTGCAGACATAAGTAAGTCAGCAGGCTTAAGGTCTAGAAGAAATGAATTTAGGCTTAACATAAGTCAGGCAGGGTACCAGTTGGAGTTTTAATAAAGAATAAAACAGACTGTGAGCTATTATATTTCTTCAGACTATTACTGGTAAAAGATCATCGTATAATATCTCTGGTACATAGCAGAGGTTAGTCAGTTAATATTCTTTTAAAAATTACTTGAATTTATCTAAAAAAACCATTTACCCCATCTAATTGGATATTTCCATAATACCAGGATAACAATGAATTAATGATTCCTTGCAGGAATTAAATTATCTTCAGAAGCAAAGGAAGGGTAAATAAATGGGCAGGTTACTTTTGGGTTTAATTCTAGTTACAGGAGAATTATGGCTTAAGGAAGCCTTCTATTCCACAGACCATCTTTCTTTTTAAAAGAATACACAACAAAAGTCACTAAAGGTAAGGAACGTGATAAATTGAAGAGCGAATTCACTGATTGGCTTCATCTTCCCGCCATTCGGAATTTCGTCCTTCTGACTATGCGCCCTGTAGGTTGAGGGCAGAGGCAGGCCTGGGGGAGAGTAAAATGGTGGGATAATTCTGGAAATCTAATGAGTATCTAACATTAGCAATCACTGAAAGGATTGTTGCTAGGATTCACTAAGAAAAATATCCGTGAGGATGTTCTATAAAACAACTAAGTACTAGTTATTGTTGTGGAATTGCTGAAAGACAGGCAACAGCATTACCCACTGAAGACTGAAGAATTACTCAGCACTTTCTTTTTGCTCCCCGCAATTTAAAAGAGAAAACTGTGTGGTGCTGTATATTTCTTCATTGGAAAGTTCCAGTATAGAACATCACAAACTGAGGCTTTCTCTGTTTTCACAATGAAAAGTCACCACACCTCACTATAAATCTGACCCAACTTGTCAAACCTGCAGTTATTAAGAAAAAAATAGGAAAAAAGTGAAAGGAATGCACGCACAAGACATCAGCTTGTTCAACAATGAACTTGGTCCTTATTCTCTTTGCCCACCTTGGAAACCTCATTATTTGTACTTTTGTGACGCCCTCTCTTGGGTCAATCAATTCTTTTCTGGCTGAGCCACAAAGGACCATCTTTCCCAGCCACATGACCCATGTCTGGGCAGCAGCCAGAATCCTTCATTTTGGAACACAAGTGAGCCTAGCCACTGAGACTTGTTGCTATCTCATTTGGCATTCTTGCTTTCCAGGACAGTTTCATCCTGGGGACAGGGCTGGGTCAGGCACAGGGATCCCAGGTCTTTTGATGTTTTCCTCTGGCTACAATATAAGTGTTCCACTTCAGAGCAGAAAGGACAGTGTGGGATAGTAGGCAGAGAGTGGCACAGGGCATGGAATATACAGATTTTCTGTGGGATGATTTGGTTGATTGGAATCTCATGCTTGAGTGATTCAGCACGGAACCCATACATTTCCACCCCAAATTTGATATTTTGAATTATTTGTATGCATTTAGTCTAAGCATTTTTGTTTGTTCTGGGTAAGTATATAATGATAATAATTTACCTGCAGTTATTATACTTAATGCTTCTCTTTGGGCAAGTGAAATACTATATACACATAATTATTTAAAAATTATTCTTCAAAAAGATCTTAGAATGATCTCCAGAGAAGAAACAACCTATAATTGGAAGTGCATTAATATTAATACAAGTAATTTTGTTTAAGAATAGTCATTCAAATAAGGCATTACACACAAATTACAAATCCAAAAAACTTGGGGGGAGGATGTTTTGAGGACATGGCTTGAGTCTGTTTCCTTTTTCCACTGGCCTCACATCTCATCTTCCATTTGCTAATTCTTTATGGTGAAGCCAAGTACCAGGGCTTTCCATCTTCATCATCTCAGGTTGGTACATTCCTTGTGATTCTTACTGTACATCTGTACATATAAACTTCAATCAAATAAAATAAAGTAAAAAGTAAAAATAATTTGGAGTATTTGATAAGAATATTTTCTTAGAAGATCTTGGCATGTATGAGAGATCAATCAATAGACACGTTCACTCACTCAATTAACACTTATTAAACTTCTCCTACGTACCAGTGTCTGGGCACTGGTGACACAGAGTAGAAAGACAAAAATCTCTGTCCTAGCATACTAGGAACAAGAGAATAAAGGGAAGGGGAGAGAAAATGAAGGAGTCAATTTTGACACAGTGTAGGATTTGCCAAGATATTCTATGGCAGCATGTAAGAGAGACACTTCACCTGTATTCTAAAGGTGAGAGGGAGAGTAAGGAGAGTTCAGAGAGAACGTCTGGGAGAATGTGACACTTGCTCTAATTCTGTGAATATCAGTAGTAATTAGTTGCCTTAAAAAAAATGGTTGGGATGGGTTATAATTTCTAGGTGGATATAATGCATCCTTGTGGGTTTAAAGGCTTCAGAGGACTTGGGCCTATAAATGTTTTGTTGTGTCTACAGCAAGACATGAGGCTGGAGAGGGAGAATGGAACCTGATCCAGAGAGACAAGCAAAAGTGGGAGTCCCACAGCACGGTGTTCCGACTGCTCCAAATGAGAGATCATACCTGATCATTCAACCCTGCATTCAGTTCCCAGCCGGGATGGCCAGGTAGGAAATACACACTCCATTTGCACATATTGGGGGTTACCATGACATTCCCTCGCTCTAGACTGACTCGGCTATGAAACCCAATATTGCTACTATCTGATGGAGAAACAAAACTTCCACAGAATTGGGTGTTCTTTGTTTGGCTACCAGAGGGTATTAGGTAAAAAGAATCTTCTGAGGAAAAGATACAAACACAATCACTGGCAAAGAAACAACCTATGTGGTCAGAGAGTGGGCCCACTGAGCTCAGGGCTTTATTCCTGGGAGACGGGAAATAGTGTAATTTCGTGTAACAAGATGATAATGTCCTATCATTTTCTTTGACAATTATAATATTCCATTTCCTATACTCAACCATTAAGGATCTGTTTCCATTATTTTCCCCATAAGTTCAAAGAAATGATTTATATTTTTAATGAGAATTAATGTAAGGTTCCATAAATAATTAAAACATATAGCAGTCTACCATGCAAACATTTTCAAATATCATAGATTATATTGTTATAGAGATATTCCTCATCTTAAAACCTTTATTTAGATATAACTTTCAACTATGCATGTTTAGTGTTTTTTAATTTGATGAGTTTTGACATATGTATTCCTCTGAAACCATCATCTCAATCAAGATAACAAACATTTCCATCATCCCCCAAGCTTCCTCATGTCCCTTGGTAATCCATCCTTCCATTCCATCATCTTCTCTGGGCAACCAGTGATCTACATCTGTTACTAGATTAGACTGTATTTTCTAGATTTCTGTAGAAATGGAATTACACAGTCTATATTCTTTTTTGCTTGCTTCTCACACTACAAGGGAGCCTCCCTTTTGGTTGAGGTTTGGTAAGAAGCATCACGATAATTCCATGACAGTGTTCACCAAAGTGTGGCTGAAGGACCACAGACTTCATAATCATCCAGGTGCTGGCTAAAATTGGCTGCTTTACCTCTTTGCAAAACTCTTACTTCAGAATAACTGCTATGCTTAGGTGCACTCAAGTATGAAAACTAACAATTTTAGAATAACCTCATAGGGAACCACTATTCCTATCTCTTGATCTAAATAACTGCTTTTATATCTTTTCACTTTTTTCTATAACCTGAGCAACTTGAGTTCTTCTTGTTACAGTAGCACACAAGACTCAATGCCTTTAGGACATAAGCTCTAATAACTTTTCTAGACCTATTCGTACTAACACACTGAAAAGTGTGGTCTGTATTACTTTTTCCATTAAGTATATGCATTACTAGATTTCTTCTCTTTGTTATGTTGCTATCCAATTATAAAGCCCAGCATCAGGACCACGACTGGGGGACAAAGGCAAAATACCTGCCTCAGGTGCAAATACAAGAAAAGCTCAGTAATTCAGATGAATACTATTTTTAAAACATAAAAATCATGACAAAAAAGCCACAATTCAAAACATACCAATATTATAGATAAAGTCAGGTTAAGAAACATTACCATATGGAGCCCAAGGCAAAAGGGAAAAAAACAAATACTAATAATGATCCTGTTTTTAAAAATTATTATTATTTACATTTTTAAGCCTGTGGTGAGAGACTAATTGGCCTTGCCTAGTCCTGGCCCTGGTCCACTTCCACTTGATATATTTCCTGAAATAATCATTAGAATAATCTGGATTACTTCTGGCCCAGCATTTAGAATGTGTTATGGACAATAACAGCTAACTTGAAGTACTCTAGATGCATTAAACACTTCAACAGTTTTTAAAGGTTCTCAACTAAGCATTCAAAATGGGGTGTGTTCATACCCTATCTGATTACATGGGCCTTCAACATGAAACCAAACCCATCTTATCTAAACAGACACACAGAAACCACAGTGTTGATTATAATGTCATCATTTGAAACATGTACTGCACTTCTCATAGGAGCTTACAACAGTTGAGAAAAATCAGTGTAAGATAAACTATATAATAAATGGGTTCCAGCCAGACTTAAAATATGCTGGAAAACTATGGGGGGTAAGGGCAAGTGAACTGGTTCTGAATCTTTAAGTTAAATGTTTTGGGGGAAACATGCCAAAAAAAAATGACCCAAGATTCCAACTCACTCTGGAAAAGTCTGCTTTGATGTATCATCTTTACTGAAAGTGAAAGGACTAATATTTAGCCACTTAGGAATGCATGTAAAGAATCGGGTTATTTGCCATGCTTAAAAAATTTAAGAGACGTACTGGATGAGAGATGGTGAATGCAGGTCTTTCAGGGTCCACAGAGGACAGAAGACTTAGACTGTACCAGGAGGAAATTTAAAGTAAACTTGTCATCTGTCAGTCTCATCAGCCACACAGCATGGTAGGTAGGCTTTGGAGTCAGACCCAAGTAGAAAGTTCAGCTCCATTCTGTCCTTGTGGCCCTTTCTGTACCTGTTTCCTCAACTGTGAAATAAGCCCACTTTGCAGGGTCACAGTGAGAACGAGGTGGGACAGGATATGTAGAGTGATCGCCTGGCACAGATCTGACTCATGGGGTTCCTTGATTAAATTTTAGTTATCACCTTCAGCACCATCAGCTTCATTAAGTGTCTGAAGGTTATCTGGCCCTGACACAGATCAGGGTCGGAGGTTTTCAAAGAGAGGAGACAGAAAACAAACAAACAACAACAAACAAACAAACAAACCCATAATTATTTATATCTGGTGTGACTGAAATAGAGTGTTTGAGCAGCCCAGATGCCCTGCTGGAGGCTGAGCCCATCCTGTGTGTCTGTCTTTTTGGTGCCAGGTACCAAAATGTGAACCTTTCATTCTTAGAAGAGTTCCAGGGAAAACATTTGAGAGAGATTTCTTTAAGAAGAGGCCCCTTCTTTGTCAACAAAAGAGCAGTTGATCACAGTCATGGTTACTATGTTCAGTCTTGCTCTTGACATTTCAAAAGATCCAGAAAAGAACTTCAAAAGTTCATCTGAAAGTGGATAGAAAGTGGGTGGTAGGAAGAAAGGTTACAAGAGAGTTCCTGAGAAGAGAGGGCCTGCCAGATTTCGGACCTGTGAGGAGTCAGGGTGCTGATGCTCCCCTGCTGACTTCATCCTCCCTCCAACGGAAGGACTCTCTTCAGTGCTAGTTCTCAGCTGGATGGACAGCTTCCCTTCCTCAAGGAAAAGGGGCAACTAAATGGGCTTCTGGGGTCTCCTCTGGTTCTAAGGCTCTGTACCAATATGGAAGAGCCAACGGAAACCCAGATTCCCAACGTGGCACAGTTTCCAGCTTCATCCTCTTGAAGGTGCAAGGTAGCTTGGCACAGTGAAAAGAGGTGGGAGTCTGGAGTCAGCAAGGGTGGGGTGGAAATCTGCCTCTGAGACTCATCACTGGTTAGGTTACATCAGTGAAAGGTCTCAACTCTTTGCTTCTTTGTAGCATGGAGATAATCTCTGCCTCCTAGATCTCCCGAAAGGAATACCTAAACTAATGTTGGCAAAGCTCCTAATATGTTGGCTGGCACATGGTAGGCTTTCCATAAATTGGAGCTATTATTTTAATTGGCTTAAAAAATGAGTTGAATAGTTGCCTTTAAATAAAGAAGATAGCAATGATATTCTGGTTACAGTTAGCCAGTTTTCAGACTTGGAAAACTGTAAATTCAGGTTGGTAGACTGCCTGCTACTGACCCCCCTTGACCACTCAGAAAACCAGAACCTGTCTATGCCAAAGAATGTATGAAGGGCAACAAACTAATTTCGTTTAAACTAAGAAGCAGAGGAAACTGAGGGCAAGGCCTGGGGCATCATGGGATGAATCTGGTTTCCCTCACTGTTACCACAAGAATCTAATTATTTTAAAAAGGTTCTAAATATCTTGGAATATATTCCACATACATGCCTCCAAATTTATGTCTGCTGCTCATCCCATTGACTTGTAATTCAAACCAAGTAGAGTAAAAACGTTAGTCCAAAGACAGGTTTGCAAATCC
This sequence comes from Urocitellus parryii, assembly GCF_045843805.1. Classification (NCBI taxonomy): domain Eukaryota; kingdom Metazoa; phylum Chordata; class Mammalia; order Rodentia; family Sciuridae; genus Urocitellus; species Urocitellus parryii. The sequence goes on from NC_135535.1 coordinate 149,764,844, forward strand.
AACATCAGCTCTCTCACAGCAATCAAAAGAACTGGTCAAAGTTCTATACTGAATAAAAGAAACTTATGCTACCAGATTTTTCCATAAAATGTAACCTCTGGGTGCTACATTAATGTGGTATTACCTATTTACAATGTACAGAAAGATGATGGAGTCTGACAGTGGAGCTCTGACTTTTGTTCTTTACTAGGACTGGGGTCTATGGCAGGACACCTAGAGGCAGTGGAGGGTCAGCAAGGACAGAGGAAATACAAGGTAAAAACAAGCACACAAAATGAGGCCCCAAGTAGAACGTGGCCAGAAACACACATGGGGATGTTTCCTGAAGCCCCTCTGGGCCACTAGGAGAAGCAGAGTTGGCTCCAGGAGTACTTCCTGTTTCTATCAAAAGGGGAATGGGTTACAGTTAATGGAACCAAACATCACAGACAAGGGAGCAGAACAATGTACTTTGAACTGATGGAGCCACAGGAAAGAGCAGCTTGTTTTCATTGGGAGTGAAGAGACACAGGCATGACAGGCTGTAAAATGACTCCAGCTATGTCCAGGAGCTGGACGGGGCCCAGTGTAGAGCTGTGAGGGCCAGAGCACCATTAAACAAATCCTAAGCTGGCGTCTCACGGGAAGTGGAGCAGCCCTTCCATCACAAAACAAGTTTCACACGACAAGGCCACGCTGAAATTCATTGTTTTGAGTGCATACATTTCAAGTGGCTATCAACCCTGATCTGTTGAAATGATTGCTAAGAGTCTAAAACTAAATATCCCAGTCGGCTCATCTTCAGGCCAATCTTTGCATGACACTTTTATAGAAAAGGAGTTACCAAAAATCCTTAGACATCTACCTTACTTATCCTTACTTTGCTTAAAGACATCATTTTAAAATCATGCTTCCTTAGAACTGCAAATATGACAAACCTGACCACACAATATTTATAAGCAGCTTCATTTATTTTATTTTTTTATATGCAGGAAAATAAAAACCTGAACTGTCAACTAAGATAACCATCAAGAACATTATGAGAATAAGGAAAGAAAAAAAAAAAACAAACAGAACATTCGAAGAGAAGAAAAGGATCTATAATGCTGGATATTAAGGTTAAAAATCCTTATTATAAAGGGGTCATTAAAACCATGTTTTACTTCCACATGTCCCATTCTGAGTCCCCATGAATAAACTGTTCTAAATCACAGGTTTTTTTCAGTGTGTGAGTTACTTCTCAGGAGTAGGGCAATCCCTTTTACTCAGTATTTTAGGCCATTTTGAAAAAAAACCAATAATTTTTTTTTTCAGAGAGCTACTGGATTGAAGAAATAGAGAAACTTTTCCAAAGGTTTATGTCATCACCAAGGTGCAATACACATGCTTGGAATTCTGTGAAGTAACATGGTGTTTGATGTTAAGAAGAGACAACTAAGATGTGACACCTAAATTCTAAGCTTAAAATGCAATGTGTTGATTTACAATTAAGGAGGGCTGGGGATGTAGCTCAGTGATAAGAGTACCTGTCTGGCATGTGCAAAGCCCTGGGTTCCATCTTCAGTACCAGCCCCACCCCTGTTTGGGTAAAAAAAAAAATCTCTACCTTATCTGCATTTTAATAGCTATGATCCATCCACAGAGAGATATTTCAAGTTATGGTAACAGACAGAAATTGCTAAATATTTTAAGGCATTTTGACTATGTTCCTACCCATGTCAGTGTCCTAGATTAATCTTTCCTTTACTGGATTTTTCCTTCTCCATTTTTTTTTTTAAAGAAAAATAGACATTAGTGTTTCAGTTCATTTTGGAAACATGCCTTGTGAAGGACTTCAGAGATATTTTCCTTTCTTTTAAAAAATGACCTTCAAATAAAAATAAAGAGACTTTTCAGATAACACAAAGCCCAAAGCAAATAACATCAGACTCTGCTAATATGGTCATGAAAAGACCACAGAGACCTTCTGAAGTAGAGTAGCCAAGTGCTAAAATAGCTTGAAACACTTTCACAGATGTCAAATGAAGTGTCACTCAGAAAAACAGCCATCAAAGTAGCTCAAGGCTGGAGGATAAGACAGAATCCTCATCTAGTAAACTTCCAGGCCAACTAGCCCAAGTTGTTTTAACCTGCAATTTCCTAGTGGCAAAGCAAATTCTGTTTTTCTTGATATCAGAAAAAAAAAATGCCATTTCCCCCCCTTCTTCAGCACAAGTAAAGAACCCAAGATATTTCAAAAGGCCATTATGATGTGGTTTTTGTTAACATGTGAACCAGCTACCGGGTCTCAAAAGGTAATTTTACTCAAGCTCAACCACAGTGCACTAGTCTTGTTTTACCTGCCATATGCAAATCGCCTGTCCTTGTGATGATCACCAAAAGTATCCCAAAGCCTGAGAGAAACGCTCACTTCATCAACAACATCTCGGGAACGTTCCAAGACCTGCAGGAAAGAGAGACAGAGTCCACGTGCTCAGTGTTAATCACACACTCCCCCAGAGGAGGGAGTCCAAGTTGACACTTCTCAGGGCCCCTAAACCCACTTGCATTTCGTTTCCTTATTTCATCTACTGGGACTTAAGCCAGCTCCTAACTCAAGTCCTAGAATCACATGACTCACACCCCCATTCAGGTCACCATGGCCATACTCCCAAGTGTGCCCTTTGCTTCTGTTCTCTCTTGTGGCACTAAAAAGTTAGTTTTGTTTTGAATGTGCAGTTTACCCACCCTCCTCCACTAGTTTTAATCTGACTGGCAAACAGCCATGATGGCCTAAGGATCCTAAAGACACCGTGCACCTTACCTCCTGGCAGACACGGTACTGGTCAATGGCCCACACGGTAGGCACGTGGGTGGCCAGCAGCTGATACTGCGTGAGCGTGGTATTACACGCTCTGGCACAGATCAGGCGCGTCTTCCCCACGGCATTGTCGCCCACCACCACACACTTGATGGTTTCCACGTTGGGTCTTTCGTAGTCCATGTCAGTGTCCATTTATGAAGCTCTACAAGAAGAGAGTGAAACTACATTGAAGACTCCAAGGCTTTCCAGAGCACTCCCAGACACTAGAGTTCAGAACAGCTTTGCCTCTGTCCAGCCACGTCCTTGCACGTACACAAGCACAGGCAAGATGTTTGGAAGTTCATACTAAGCCTGATTGAAACCCAAGTTTTCTTTTTATATCTCACACAAGAACAAAAACACCAGACTGCTATTTTGACCCCAAACAGTTTATTCTGGTTAACATGTTATTTTCTCCTTGGTTTTCTCTAAACATAACCTGCCTACTGCAGATCTGTCCAGGCACTGTCAGGGCAGCTGGCACACATTTATAGCTCACTAGCTGCTCATGGTGACTGGCTGGTGAGATTGGTCACCTGCAGGCTAACCTTTGATGCTGGAGCCTAAGGTGCCTTGGAGATCCTGGTGTCTGCCCCACCACAATCTTCCAGTTATCCAACATTTTTGAGAAGCAGGTTTCTTTAAGTTCATCATTACTATGGTAACATAGAAGAAAATCAAAAGCGCAGATTGAAAAAACTGCCTAACTTTAAAGAAGAGTCTGAATTCTGAGGTTCCAAGCAAATTAACTTCTATTTATTTATATTAATCAAATAAATAATGATATTCTCAAGGTGGCCCACCTAAAAAGCAACAACAACAACAAAATGACCTTCCCCTCTGTATTTTCATCAAGAAATCTAGAGCACATGGTAAAAGATGAGTCACTTTGAGAATGAGAATGAGAGGAGTCACTTTGGAATCTTCCTGAAACTACCAAAGGAAGTCTAAAGAGGATTGCTGGGTGAGGGGTCAAGAGGAAGAGGAGCGGCTGGGGTTGTGGCTCAGTGGTAGAGTGCTTGGCCCTCATGCATGAGGCACTGGGTTCAATCCTCAGCACCACAGAAATGTAAAATAATGATATTGTGTCCACCTAAAACTAAAAAATAAATATTTAAAAAAAGAGGAAGAGGAAACACTGCTGCAACTTGGCTTCCCCAGGGTCAAGGCCTTCCACAAACCCAGAGCAGCCTCACTACTGGCAGCAGCTGGGTAGGAGACCAACTTTGGAAGATTTTAAGATTTTAATGAGCTGTAGTTGTCCTTCTGAGGAAGTCTATTATTAAACTGAGAAAACTGGTTAGGTGGTCATGGTAAAGAAACTGTTCGGAGGACAGCCTAATACATAATTGAGACTCAATAAGGCTTTAACTTGATTGATTTGAGAATGATTAATTTGGATGATATGGGTATAGGTGGAGAAATGTAAGGAAGATATTGAGAAGAATACTTTTTCACAGTTAGGGCTGTAAGAAGATGAAATAGTCTCAGGAAGTGAGGATATGGAATTGCCGACAGTAACACCATCACAGGAGGTGTTAAGCCTGAGGCTGGAGAACTTGGCAGGAGTGGGTTCAGGAACAGATGAGTGGTTAGGCTAGGATTTGCTCTGTGTTTCATATGCCATGAAGAGGCTTTTTTTTTTTTAAACATCAGAAATTTATTAGTTGTTCAAAACATTACATTGATCTTGACATATCATATATCATACCATGAAGAGGCTTTTATAATAGACACCTGTGCCTTACCTAGCAATGTATATTCTCAACATCTTGGGTGAACAGAATCTTTAAAAAAAATCTCCAATTCTGACAAATCAGCCAGATATAATGACTTCTAAAATTGGTCTTTTTAACATTTTGCCTTAAAACAGTGTTTTTTTTTTTCACAAAGTGTCCAAAGCATGAATTTTGGCATTAGACCAGTGTTTGTCAGATACTCCCCCCAGGGGATACATACAAAGTCTGGGGACTTTTATGGTTATTAAAATCAGAAGGTGAGGTTAAAAGCTACAGGTTTCTAGAGGGTACCAGCCAAAGATGCTGCTGCTTAACATACTTCATTGCACAGGACAGACCCTACAACCTACCCAAGCCCAAGTGTCGCAGTGCTAAGGTTGAGCAACCCTGACTCAGATGAACATGAGTTTGAATCCTTGCTATCCCACTTCTAGCCAATTGACTTTGGGCAAGTTGTTTGTACATCTGGCCTTCTGCCTCTCCATCTGCTAAATGAAGATTATAATAATATCCATCTCCTAAAGTATTGTGGGGGATGAAGAAAACTTATGCTTTAAGTTCCTGGTGTGGTATTTGGCAAAATAAAAATTCATAATCATGATGTTGAAGATAAACGCCTTTAGAAGACAACAAATTTGAGCCAGGTGGGAAGCCAGAATGAGATGCAAACTCATACACTTAATAATGACAAAGATCTATAAAAAGGATGAATTTTAGAACAGCTCATTCAAGAACAAAATCAAAGAAAAAAAAACACAATATGCAGAATAGTTGACCTTAGGCAAGGAAGACACAAAAAGTTTTGGGTGGGGAGGGGGAGACAGGGAGGAGGTCACAGTAAACCAAAAGATGAAAGAGGTGGAAAATAGATTAAAATATTTTCATGGGGCATTTCTAGATTGCAGAACTAGAATGATAATACTTTTTAACGCTCTTTGACAAGTTTCTGGTGATGTTACCATGGGGTAAGCTAGGATCCGTACGACGGTTTCATCTGGAGCCTCACAGCTTTGAAGCCAAAGGTATATTACTTTCAATGCCCTAAGTACCACCACAATTTAGTCTTTTGAACATGAATTCGACTTTTTTTTTTAAGATAGATAAACATCAAAGATGGCCAATCCATAAAATTTGAAGGAATGTCTGGATTAAATAAAAATTGAGATAGGACACTGAAATATAGAATTGGTCTTCTTTTCGGACTTGCACACGAGCTCTGACAGCAGCCCCCAAAGAGAAACCCCAAGTGATTTGAATCACCAAAGCAATGGTGCAGAAAAGTTGTGTAGCTTTTACAGCAGACTACTTTGAGAGGGACACAAGTCCTTCAAGTTTATATTAAGGCTATACTTACAAAGACCCTCATTACTTATGGTTAGACAGATTTCATGTACTCCTTTAAAGAATTTCTGTGTCAAAGGTGAGAATAACATCCAAGGGTCTTCTCATTCTTAGCAATCTGCTCATGACTAAAATGAGTCCAAAGGTGCTGAACCCTCTGCATGGGGGTGGCGTGGAGCGAGGAATGAAAGGCAGGGCAAGGTTGAATGTTCTTAGATGTGGAATGCAGATACAGAATTTCTAAGAAGCATTGCTGAATTTCCAAATCCTGAAAATATTTTACTTGGGGTAGAAATCTAAAAAGCATTTAAAGGATGTGAAGTCACAGCCAAGGAGGCAAACTCATTCTACACTTTATATTGTTGTAAATCTTCATTTATTTGTTTCATGTAAATAAATAAACTTTAAATTATGGTAGTAATTATAAAAATATGCAATTTTATCCTTCTCCTCTTGTTTTGGGCTCTAATTTATTCATCTCTAGCACTCTTATGGTTGAGTGAGCTCTTAGGACCATCTGGATAATGACTATCTGCTTTCTGATTTTTATTTACCTAGAATGAGAGCAATAAATATTGTGCATTTAAAACAGTTAATAAATTTCACCACCATAAATCCTACTGATTTGTGTGGATACCCTTCTACCTTTAGACATGTACCTGAGGAGACAGGAAAGGTACAAAATAGAAAGTTCCAAAGAACCATCACCGGTAGACTGACAAATCTGACACACAACCAACCTGAACTTCATTTTAGGATGTGGGTGCTACGAGTTAACATTCAGCATGAAGAATCTATCTGCACACTGTCTGAAAGTCAAATGGTCCGATGATGTAAAAATTGGCACGTAAACAAGTCAAAGGAGGCTGGGGAGCGAAAGGCCTGGTAAGGTGGTTCTGGGAGGTCACCATCCGCCAGGCTGACTAGACAGGTGTGGCCATGTCCATCATGGCAACAGGATCCCATCATCAGTTTGATCATCCCATACCTTCCCTGCTCTTGTTACTGACATCTCCTGGACAATCGGCTGCTCCTCCTCATTCACCACCAACTGCATTCTTACTGCCAACACAGGGTGAGGCACTCCACACCTTAGCCTCACAATTTCTCTACCTCTTCAGTTCCAAGATATCAAACCTTTGGACCATGTGTTGGTTACTGCTGTCATTCAGAGACATTTCCCCTGTGGAATATAAAATTACAGAATCCCACTCTCAGAACAAAAATTCCTATCTTCATCACTTGTGCCACATGAAATAAGGCTACTGTAGCGACTCCCTCAGAGACACAATCTATTTCCCTTTCTCTTGAATTTGCACTGACCTGTTGACTGCTTGGTCCAGAAGAATGTGGTGGAGGGGATACGGTGTGAGTTCCAGAGTGCAGGCCCCACAGGCCCTGCAGTCCCCACCTTTATGCTGTTGGAACACTGCCCTGAGGCTACCAGGCAAGGAAGCTGGCCTAGCCTCACAGAGGACGAGAACTCACACTGGAAACAGCCACGGCAGTCCTGCTGACGGCTGTCACGCAGTGTCAGACCACGTAAGGTCGTTCTGGATTTTCTATTCTTGCTGACCATCCAGTTGAATGTAGCTAGTGAATGAGCCCAGGGGTAACTAACGAGCAAGGGAATGGCCCAGATTCCCACGAACCACACAATCCTGAGAAATAAATCACTGTTATTCTAAGATACCAAGTTTGGGGGGTGGTTAGTTATGCAGCAACAGTTAACAGAAACATGGCCATTAAACCTTAGGAAAAATCTCCAGAACTTTGACTTCTCCATTAAACAAAACAAAATAAACAAACAAAAAAAAAACCCAATATTGGATGACAGGCCCTTCTTGGGTGGATGATCTTTTCCACCCAGGGTTGATGGGTCATGAGAAACTCTTCTCTTTGCTGTCACTGTCAATATCCTTGCACTGCCAGCATAGTAGGCAGAAGCACAGACGCTGGTGCCCTTGTTCTAATCCCTGGCCCCTGGTTGTGTGTTCTTTTCCACAGCACGGGGGAATTAGGAAGGGTTGCAGAAGGAATTAAGATTACTCATCAGCTGATCTTAACATAAGGTGATTATCCTGGATTATTATTTGGGCCCAATGTAATCACAAGGGTCCTTTAAATGTGGACGAGGCAGGCAGGAGGTTAGTTTAAAAGATGCTTTACTGCTGACTCTGAAGAGGAAGGGAAGGGCCACAAACCAAGGAATGCAGGCAACCTGTAGAAGTTAGAGACGGCAAGGAGAATGAGTCTCCAGAAGGAATGTAGCCTGCCAAGGATTTGATTAAGCCCAGTGAGACCCATTTTAGACCCATTGTCTCCAGAACTGTAAGTTAATCAATTTGTATTATTTTATGTCATTGTGTTTTTGAAAATTTGTGGTAGCAATAGGAAATTAATATAGAATGCTTGAGCCACACAATGTGGCTTCTTTGAATTCTGATGTTTGTTACCTCAGTACCTTTGTGCATAGCTTTCCTCTTACTAACCCTCCTCCATCGCACGTTTGCTGGCAAATTCTATTAACTCCTTAAAACATCACTCAGACATCATCACTGCTAAAAAAGTTTTCCTGACTGCCCTTGCTCCCAATGGACTAAACATTTTATCTTCCAATTGACTGGTTATTCCTTTCAAATGCCATCTCATGCATTTAATGACATCAAGTTTCTGGAAAATGGGTCTGGGCTGAAGTGCTTGGAACTTTATAGAATCCCCCTCTTCTACAGAGTCTTTCTTGATTATCCTCTTGGGTCCAAGGTCACCTATTTTAACTGTGACTCTCTCCCGTAGGGCCAACTGTGGCCAAAACACTGATACATACAAACGTTTCCTTAGCTGCTCTGTCTCCTTCAAATCATTTTCCTTCCTGTGGGGGTATTCTACCCCTGCTTCAATCTTTGAGGTGACAGCCTTTGTGGTGTATGATCTTTCTCTTATGAAACAGGCTTCCAGGAAGTGCTGGGCACATCTACTCCCTCATTCCCACTACAGCTGCATGATTTTTAGAGTACAGGCCCCATAATCCAATATGCAGGGCACTGGGGCTAATGAAGCTCAAATTTGACTGCTTATTCCCAAAAGGCCCACTTGAGTGTAAGGCCACTAACCAAATTCAGGTGAGAATGCACGTCTCCTCTAATACCAGAAATTCAGAAATTAGGGAGGGTGGGTAAGGAAGGTCAATCAATTATTTGTCTAAGACACCTCACTGGGGGTCTTGTAATTGTTCTCTATCACACGTGGCTGGAGTATGCCACTCTTTACAATCACTTCTGCTGTATCTCATATTATCTGCTATTTTGATCAAAGCATAGTGAGAACTCCACTTAAAGGAGAAATCTAAGGCCCATGAAGGTGCTTTTGTACTCTCAGCTCCACTGAGCTCTTTATAGACAGTGCGAATGATGCTGTTGCATAGCCACTCACGTTTTTTTGGTTGTTCCTTCGAAAAGCATATAATCTGAGCTTTTAGAAATAATTTAGCTTGGTCATTAAACACACACCTATGGGACAAATTGTAGAGTATGTGAAGAGTTAGTTCTGAAAGAAAAACTGAGAGTTTTATATTATTGACAGAAACAAAAGGGAAAGGTTGAGTTGCATAATAACTCAGCCAACAGCCAAGTTTCAACTGTGCAGATTTCATTATCCTGAGCTCTTAATCACCAGTCACAGGCAGGCGGGAGCTGTTTTATACATAAAATAAACATCTCAGCTGGAATGGAGAATGGGTCCAGAGCTGGGAAAGAGACAGCAAGGGCTTGGCCAGACTTCCCCAAATCAAAACTTCATGGAAACAGGTCTCCAGGATAGAATTGCCTTCCATCCCTTAAATCAACAGAATATCCATCATTTCAATTAACAATATTTTTTCAACTGCATGTTTTGATTTAAAAAAAGAAAAGAGATTAACAGAAAGGATACCGCATAGAAGTCCAGTGATATAAATAATACAGAGCTGCTTTTTGATAACACAGAAGCACTGTTTTTATACATCTATTCATGACCCTCTCCAGAGCTCTGTGATAATGGAACCCATACAAGGTCATGCACTCCAATTTTTTTAGGACTCAAGGTCAGTGGGGGAGGTGAGCCAGAAACAGAAATAACTTGCTTCTCCATCTACCACCCTTAATAAACACTGCCCTAATTGAAAAAAAAATAAAGAACAAGACCCCAAACTGAAGAGATACATAAAAATTCCAGGGTGGATTTTGAAGTCATCTTAAGTCAGTGTGTGCTACATTCTAGACACACTGCTCTACTTATATCTACAGATATGCCATGTGATCTCTATAACAACTTTGCTTCTGCCATGACTCCTGCTCATGCGCCTTTCTCACGTCCTCACCCACTTGCTGAAATTGTGTTCCACTTTTGAGACTCAGGCAGACTTAATCAAAGAACATATATGCTGAGAACCTATTGAGTGCCAGGACTTGATTATCATGTACAGGACACACAAGTGAGGTGTGGGTCTTGCCCTTGTGGACCTCAGAGTCAGCGGAAGGGTAACAACTAAACATGTGGGCAAAGACGTAATCACCAATTTGATAAGTTCCTTGAAGAAAAACAGAATGGTGTGATGACAGAAAAGCATGGGAGTCCTGCAGACACAGGAGGTGTCCATCAGGCGGCCTCATGTTCGTGCTTTCCAAAGAATGAGAAGGGCCCAGTCATGAGGAGGGAAGAACAACAGGCTAGGAGCATCTAGAAGGGGAGTTGGTGAGAGGCAAAGTCAGAAAGGCAGGTATGGGCACGTGACCTCTTACGACCTAGTCAAGAGTTTGGATTTTATTCTGATACAGTGAGAAGATGCTGAAGTATTTAAGCAGAGGACTGACAGGTTCTGAATTTGTGTTATAAAAACATCGCCTGTATCACTGAGACTGGTGTGTAAAGAATAGGTTGTGGAAGAGAATGAGCAAGGGCAGAAGGACCAGTTAGGAAGCTGCTAAGTTTTCCAGACAAGATAGGATTGTGGCTTTGACCATGGAGGAAGCAGCAGAGATAGATTGAAGTAGACAGATTCAAATTGCATTTTGAAAGAAGATGCACTTAAAACATTCTCCATTTATACTGTCTTCTAGGATAATAAATCAAAATTCTTATTTATAAGACAGATCATTATGTTTATATGTATTTTGCTTCTACCTGACCACAATTATACATTTTTGACAACAGAAACATATTTGTATTTAAATCCTTAAATATTTTCACGGTGCCTTGTCCATCCACAGCTTTCAATAAATGCTTATTGAACGGATTACAAAAGATGGCCATTTCACTTTCCAGAAGAAACTTTGTATCAGGGGCTGGCAGAGAACTTGCATGTGGGCTATCTTTGGTGACTGATCATTAAGCCCATGGCCTTGAAAGCAGCAGCATGTGGCTAAGCCTGCAGTTGGTGAGAAGAACACCTTGAGGGACATCTGTGTGGCCCGTCATGAGTGCAGCGTTTGACAGATGGCATCACACCAACCATTTCTCCCCAGCAGGAAGAGTATCAGTAACCATGGGAACCAATAGAGACCAAGGACCAAGCCCATCACCAAATGGGAAGCCAGGGGGCAAGGGAGACTCCAGAAAGTGCAGGCAGGAGGAGTTGAGGGCCTGATTTGGTTTAGAAACATCAAAGAATTTGTTTATTGTGCTCTACTGCCTAGACCCAATTTATGAACCTTAATAATATTTACATATAAGGGTATCATAAAGTTCTCATTTAATATCCTACTTCAGTGGATTCCCAACCCTTGTTTTGTGAGTCACGACTTGACTGGAGAAGAGAAAAGGGAAGGGCATGAACAAACTCCATATGGAGAATGATTTATAACTGATAGGAAAGGACCAGGCCATAAAATGCAGTCAGCTGGGCTTCCAGGCAAGATAAAGAAAGCCAGATGGCTTGGACCCCTCTCCACCAGCATCACACTGAAATTAGCCTTCATCTATAGTTAGCAGACTCCACAAGAGATCAGAAACCAAGGATAAGAAGTAACCATTCACCTGAAATTGGGAAAAAAAAATGACTGCTATAGAACTAAGTGAGGAACTCACTGGATCCCAGCAGACTTCCCATTTTCATAGGGAAAAGAACTGGTCTGGGCAGTAAGCCACATGTTCTTCACCACGGGTGCCCACAGATGCACATGTGAGCTGGACTGACCTGGGGTGGGTGGAAAAGGGAGGCTGTGGGGTTAGTGGAAAGCCACTGAGAAAATGGGTTTGCTGCCATTAGCATGGATTAATCCCAACAGTTCTCCCTAGATAAGGAGGGACAGGTACAGAGAACTGAGCATGGAAAACACTCTTTTGTTCTGTTTTTGCTTCCCCCAGCCTGCTCAACCAGGCCCTTTTAGTTTTAACACAGTGACAAAAGTGACCCATCCTATGGAGATATAATGCCGGAGGGTTGGGTTGAGAGGATGCTGCTCCTAAGAGTGAACAGATATTGGTACATCATTTGTACTGGTGACATGATTGACTACTGTCCTTAGCTCACTCTCAGAGGTTCTCTCCACCCACACATATTGATTAGCTTTACTTGTCTGCTCTGGAACTGGGTTGTTTCCTGGGACGGTATCAAAGAGTCCTACATTGGTCTCTGACAGAGCCCAGAATTAACCAAACATTTATAATATACTTCAGTCCATGGCCAGAACGTGTCCTGTTTTATACAGATGGAGCAAATAAAGGCCATGCAATATTAAAAACACTGAAGCATAGGGAAGAATAAGCAATTACAGAAGGACATGGGAAAAAGGTCTTCCACTTCAGTAGATACGCTATAAAAAGTAATAGGAGAGAAAATTTTTAAAAAATATTTGATCCATGTTAAAGAAGATAATGCATCTATATGAACTAGTAGTAGTAGATAAGGTTGTGTAGGTAATGACAAGGCATGGCCATATATAAATGAAATACAAGGCTGTTGAAATAGGTAACAGTAAATATCAGACTTGAGAATGCAGTAAAATCAATTAGTGAGATACAGGCAAAACATGAGGAATTCTATGTAAATACAGAAGTAAAGGCCCCCTAAAATTATGTGATGGAAAATAATAAATGGGTTAATTGCCAAAGGGAAATCTCCTGTATAGTAAGTGTTCTTGAAAAACAAAGGGAGCAAAGACTGGTTTAATAGAACAAAATTGTCCCACTACAGAAAGGAGGAAGGACAAGGAGGAGGAAGACAAGAAAGAGTGAAAAATAGAAAGGAAGAATTCAAATCTATAATCTTTCAGTAAAATATTTAGGCATCAATGGAAAAAAATTTAATGATCCTGTCAGAATCCTAACAAAACACGTCTAAGTCTAATGATTAAGTACATATTCTAGAGGGTTTGAAGATGGTGGAATAGAGAACATCGCTTTCCTGGTTGCTCTGTATGCAAAACCAAGAAAGCAGACAGGGAGCTTCTCAGCAAAGTGGGTGAAAAAAAAAGGGGGGAGACTTCAATGGAACTTAATACTGGACATTCAAAGGCGATTGAAGATTCAGGAGTTTGGATATAATAAAATTGCTACAGATGTTAGTGCAGCCAGAGGCACCAGCCAGAGCAGTCCCTCCACAAACAAAGTGGAGGTAAAAGGGAATTAGAGGAACCTCCATTTTTAGGAGGTCTGAGCTATGTCTGGGTCCAGAGAGTTTAGAGATTGAAGACATTGCTGCGTGTGGAAGACAGAGGAAGGGAACCATTTTACAGCCAAGGCATGGGGGCCAGCAGCTGGGGGAGCCAATTCCTAGCAAACCTAATTTTGGCCTGAAAAACACACCTGGCAAACACACACTGCAAGGCATAAAATGTGCCTAAGTGACCAGGAGAAAGTCAAACACAGAAAGGAGTTTATACAGGGACTACTCTTCATGGAAGCACACCCAGTTTTCCCTGTCCCCCCTCCATTCTGGCTGTTTGAAGGACTGGCTGGGAGAGACTCACTGGGTCAGGAATTAGAAAATGTGGGGGCAGGAGAGATTGAGTTTGGAGATTGAACCCAAGACCAGGAAATGTGGGATACCCCAAATGATGGTATGACCAAAAAGTGGCTCCTTTACCACACGAGAGGAACCAAGAGGAGATTCTGGGGTGCAGTCTTCCAGTGTGGACCAGCAATTGCTGGGCCCTGCAGGTGCACTCATGTAAAATCTCCAGACCTTGACATTTAGCAAAGAACCTGGAATCTACCTAAGACTAAATCTGGCCTCCAGGTGTTCCACCTTCAAGATTAACTCTCTCACTTCAGTAACTCCACTCTGAGGTGGACCAAGGATCTTTCCCAAGGACCCCACCTAACGCTACTGAAAAGGGAAGCTGAGAATCCTTTGAACTTCCATAGAAACAATTTACCTTATCACCAAGATTGGTTTTTTTTTGTTTGTTTGTTTTTATTTTCTCTGTGATCTTAATGGATCATAGATATTTATACATATTCATATATTTTCTAATTTCCAGCACTTTTGAAGTTAGTTATTTTTGATGGATCACTCTTTTGAGGATTAGGATGTTTGATTAGTATATAGTATATTTCAGTTTTGTTTTTTCTCCTTTTATTTCTATTTTTAATTTGTTAAACTTCTACTCTATGCATATGTATATATTTCTCTCATCTGTTTTCCTTGATTTTCTTTCTTTCTGCTAAGAGTCAACCTCTATTGTTCTCTCTTTTACTCTTAACTTTTTACTTCAATAGTTTCTTCTCTTCCCTCATAAGGATATCACATTATACATCCCTTCTGTTCTCTCCTTGTTCAAAATTGTAAACCCTGTGCAAATTTCCTGGTTTTACTGTAAGCAATAACGGAAATACAACGGACAGAAACCTATAGAAAATAAACACATGTAATCTAGATGAAGCTGGGCCTCCTCATCCCCTCATGTGCAGCACCATCTTAGCACAGTGACACAGCTAAAAGAAAAAATACAAACAGGACTCTCGGAAAGTCGTGAGACCAGTGTGAGGACTTAAGAAGAAGGAAGTGTTAGATAATGTATCACACAACCTGTAGCAAAACTCCAAAAAAGTTTCTTGGCATTGTTTCCTTCTCGAGTTCCACTTCTTAAGACAACCATTCAGGTCTGTCTTTCTGCCTCTAAGACAGATGCTCTTCTTCATCCCCTTGTACAGGGCTAGCTGTCGCTCTGCTTGCATTCCCATCCACTGCTCCCTGTGGTCAACTAAATGGATCTTCCTTGAAATCCACCCATTTTTTTGTGTGTGTGGGGGTGGGGGAGCAGAGGTGGGTACTGATTTGTGACAACTTAAAATATAATAATGCAACAACAGTGGATACTGTTGTTGGCATTAAATTAGATGGCAGACACCTCCCATCTAATGGTAAACAACTCCAACCTCTTCCCCTGCAACAACAAAACATGGAAAATAAAATGGAAGGAAACAGAGTTAACATATAATAGTTACTGTTGCTGAATAATGAGGCAATAACTTCTTCTTCCCATTTTTCTGCTTTTCTTTAGTTTCCAAATTTTTCTACAATGCCCATGTATAATCTTTTTTAAAAAATGGAGACAAAATTCACATGATAAAACTCATTCATTTAAAGTGTACATTTTTTAAAAAAAAGTATTCACAAAGTGGGATAACTGTTCTTACTATATCTAGAACATTCCACTATTCCAAAAAGAACTGTTGTCGCCCAACATCAATTACTCCCCAATCCCCGTTTCCCCAGCTCTGGCAACCACTAACCTACTTTTCTATCTCAATAGGTTAGCATATTCTAGATATTTCATATAAATGGAGTCATACAATCTGTAGCCTTTTGTATCTGTCTCTTTCCACCTCCCATAATACTTTCTGGTTGATCCATGTTGTAGCATGTATCAGTACTTCATTACTTTCTATAGCTGAATACTATTTCAGATGTATTACTTCTATAAAAAATGTTTTAGCTTTTTAAAAGAGTTATTGGCTACAAAAGCATAACCACTGACTGCTAATTCTACTAAGAGTGCACTCATTCAATCCAATAATAAATGATTTTTGATGGGTAAATTGTATTTCAAAACCATATACTTATAAAGCATAGTGAGCCTGCTAAACCTGTTTTTTCCCCCTGACTCATGCTCTCAGGAAAAAAAAAAAAAAAACAACCCACAGGAATTTAAATGATATTTTGAACATAAGACACAGAAATTGAACTAAATAAAAAGACAGCTGAGAATACTCAGGACAAATGCATACAAACGCATATTTCAAGCAGAAGATGAAAAATTCTTGGCTTTTAAATTTTGAGCAAAGAAAATATTTATGGTAAGTAAAAAGCAATTTTAAGAAACTGGAAACAGCACATTAAATATTATGTGAAAATCAGTTGTAGTTAGAATATTTTAAACTTAGATCAATAATACATATAATTTAGGTTTCCATTCATTGAGAAGAAGGGAGTTCTAAATTTGTTGGTATGCATGCTATGCATGTATTTGTGTACCTGAATATTACAAATACAGATATATTGATGCACACTCATGCACAAATTTAACATTATACTCCTCACTTGGAAGGGCAGACTGCCACATATCTTCAGTTACAAGAGTAATACTGCAATCAATGCAGATAGTAGTTAGCTCATATAAAGTAATGGTTCACTGAAAAATCAAATTATGTAAATAAAGGTTGTACCTCAGACACAGAATTTAGTTTTTTTCAAACTGAGCATGCAGTGGAATGGTGACCAGAAGCAGGGTGATAGTTGTATTCTGGTTCTTGATCTAGCTGCTAGTTATGCAGGTGTGCCAAGTCTGCAAAAATTGTATCAAGCTCTATTCTTGTAGACATTATATATGTAATATTTCAATATATTTTTTAAAGTACAAAAAAAAAAAAAAGCAGCAAAAGACCTTACACGTTTATTTTGGAGGCCTGATAGTACTCAAGTGGGTGAGCTTTAGTTAAGGACTAAATGAGAAATTTTGTCAAAAATTAATAATAAGGGTTTTTCAAGAAGGTGGAGTTAGAGAAGGTTACTGTCCTGACTGCTCTGTGGTGTGAAACCCAGGAAACAGATAGGCAGCTATTCAGCAAGGTAGGTGGAAAAAAAAAAAAAGGCGGGGGGCACTTACTGGACTTTTGTGTGTGTGTGTGTGTGTGTGTGTTTGTGTGTGTGTGTATGTGTATGTGTGTATGTTGGTGCTGGGGATTAGAACCCAGGGCCTTGTGCATGCAAGGTAGGTACTCTACCAATGGAGCTGTATTCCCCAGACCTCTTTAGAGGAATTTAATACTGGACATTAAAAGTGGATTGGAGACTGAGGAGGTTGGATAAAATAAAATAAGGAAGAAATCCCCTGTGCCACAGCTGCGGCCATAGACAGAGGCACCAGCCAGAGCAGTCCCTCCACAAGCAAAGTGGAGGGAAAAGGGAATTAAAGGAACCCACAGTTTTAGGAGGCCTAAGGTGTGTCTGGGTCTGGAGAATTTAGAGATCAAAGACACTGTCCGACTAACCTGAAGGGCATTCGGTACAATATCCTCATGCAAGAAAGAGGCCTCATCTCTCCTGGCTGCTTGTGGAGGACAGAGGAAGGAACCACTTTATAGCCACAGCACAGAGGCCAGCAGCCCGCAGAGCCCATTCCTAGCTAACGGGAGTTTGTTCTGAAACACAAGCCTGGCAAAACCACACTGTACAACAAAAAAATGTGCCTAAGTGACCAGGAAAAGAAAAATGTGCAGAAGGGTTATATAGGTGACTACTGGTTGTGGAAACCCACCCAGCTCTCCCCTTTTGCCTCTCTCCTCTTCTGCCTTACTGCTTGTGGGACCGACTAGGAGAGACACATCTGGTCAGGAATTTGAATGGTCAGGGGCAGGAGAGATTGTTGGGAGACTGAACCTGAGATCAGAAAAAGGGATCTGCAGGTGACAGAATGGACTAAGAATTGGTTCCTTCCACACCAGTGGAACCTAGGGGAGACCCCTGGGGTGCAGTCTTCCAGTGTGGACTGGCAATTGTTAGGCCCTGGAAGTGCACTGATTTACAATCTCCAGATCAACTGGCATTCAGCAAAGAACTGGAGTGTATCTAAGGCTAAACCTGGCCTCCAGGAGTTGGGCCTAGCGGATTACCTCTCTCACTCCAGGAACCCCACCCTGAGGGTGGAGAAGGCATCATACTGCAGATGACCCCACCTACCATTGCTGAGAAGAGAAGCTGAGAATTTTCTGAACTCCACTGGAAACAATTTTTTAACTCTTCATAAAGATCTCATTCCTTTTTATTTTTTTCTCTGTTTAATTGTTACCTTAATAGTTCATGGATATATTCATACTTGTGTTTTTTCTCATTTCTAGCATTTTTGAAGCCAGTTATTTTTCATGGATCACTTTTTTGAGGACTAGGATGCTTGATTAGTATATTTCAGTTTTGTCTTGTCTATAATATTTCTATTTTTAATTTGTTAAACTTTTACTTTATATATACAGATATGTATATATATATTCTCTCACTTATCTGTTTTCCTGATTTTTTTCTTCTTTCTCCTAAGAGTCAATTTCTACTGTTCTCTCTTCTACTCTTAACTTTTTACTTGTATATTCTCTCTTTTTCCCTCATAAGTATCACATCATACATCACTTCTGTTCTCTCCTTGTCCACTATTCAAAATTATAAACCCTGTGCACATTTACTGGTTCTACTGTAAGCAATGACCATATCATTTCTGTTTATTGTGACAATTAACATTGTAGATGACATAGCAGGAACTATTTTGGTTAATGCTGTATACTGTATTTGTCTCCCCCTAAATGGTGAGGTACTGGAAACCTTCCAGGACAGTGTAAATCCACTCTACTGCCTCAGATCCACACTGCTAGATAACCAGACATACAAACAACATGAAAAAGCAAGGGAACAAATTGCCCCAAACAAACCAAGATATTTCAATAACAGAATCAATAGCATCACAGTGGAAGAAATGTCAAAGAAGAAGTTTAGAATATACATCTTTAAAATGACCTGTGAGTAAAGGATGATGTCAGGAGTGAAATCAAACAGAAAATATAAGAAGCGAAAGACAACTTCAATAAAGAGAGAGAGATCCCGAATCAGCTGGAAATACTCAAAAAGAAGGAATCAATAAACCAAATTAAAAATTCAGTGGAAAGCATCACCAACAGACTAGATGACTTGGCAGACAGTGTTTCAGGCAATGAAGACAAAATATACAATCTTGAAAATAAAGCTGACCATGGAGAAAAGATGTTAAGAGACCATAAATGGAACTTCCAAGAAATATGGGATAACATGAAAAGACCGAATTTAAGATTTATCAGGACGGATGAAGGTTCAGAGATACAAACCAAAGGAATGCACAATCCTTTCAATCAAATAATATCAGAAGACTTCCCAAACCTAAATTATGAAATGAAAAATAAAATACAAGGGGCTTACAGGACCCCAAATATACAAAGTTACAACAGACCCACACCAAGGCACATTATTATGAAAATGCCTAATAAACAGAATAATAGAATTGTAAAGACTGCCAGAGAAAAATTACAGTTTATTTAGAGGGAAATCCATCTGGATCACAATGATTTCTCAACCCAGATCCTCAAAACTAGGTAGTCTCGGAATAATATATAGCAAGCTCTGAAAGAAAATGGATGCCAGCCAAGAATACTATACCTGGCAAAATTAAGCTTCAAAATTGACAATGAAATAAAAAATTTTCCATGATAAACAAAATGTAAAAGAAATTACAACTAGAAAGCCTACACTATAAAATATACTCAATAAAATATTTCACAAAAAGAAATTAAAATAAAAGTGAAAAGTAGCAAAGGGAGAAACCACACTAGAAGAATAGTCAACTAAAGAGAAACTAATTCAAATTAAAAACTAGAAATAAATCAAAATAACAGGGAGTAAAATCATTTCTCAATAATAACATTGAATGTAAATGGCCTAAATCATTAATCAAAAGCCATCGACTGGCAGACTGGATTAAAAAACAGGAGTCAACAAAAGACTCACCTCATGGGCAGACATCCAAAGACTGAAGGTAAAAGGATGAGAAAGAACGTATCATTCACATGGAACACACAAACACACAGGGGTTTGTATCCTTATATCAGATAAAGTGGAGGTCAAACTAAAGTTACTCAGAAGAGATAAGCAAGGACATATCATACTGCCTAAGCAAATTATACTTCAACACGACATAATAAATGTAAATATGCATGCCCAAACAATGGAGCGTCTTGTACATCAAACAAACCCTTCTCAATTTCAATAGACCACAACACAATAGTGCTCAGTGACTTCAATACACCTCTTTCACCACTGGATAAATACTCTAAACAAAAACTAAATAAAGAGGCCACAGAACTAAAAAATACAATTAGTAATTTAGACCTAATAGACATATATAGACTATTTCATCCATCAATAACTGAATACACTTTCTTCTCAGTAGCACACATATCCTCCTCAAAAACAGACCATATCTTAGGCCACAAAGCAACTCTTAGCAAATACAAAATGTATTTTGTATTTCTATCAGATTATAATGGCGTGTAATTAGAAATAAATCATAAATGAATGATAAAATAGAAGCTACTCTAATACTTGGAGACTAAATAATATGCTATGGAATTATCAATGGATAGCAGAATAAATCAGGGAGGAATTAAAAAAAATACTTAAGAGGTAAATGAGAACAGAGACACAACACATCAAAATCTTTGGGACATGGGGTGGGGTTGTGGCTCAGTGGTAGAGAGTTTGCCTAGCATGTGTGAGACACTGGGTTTGATCCCTGGCACCATATAAAATAAAATAAAAACAAATAAAATAAAGGTATATAAGAAATAAAAAAAGTAAAACTTAAAAAAAAATCTCTGGGACATTAAGAAGGCAACTCTAAGCAGAAAGTTCACTGTATTGAGCTCATTCATTAAAAGATTAGAAATTCACCATATAAATATCTTAACACTACATCTCAAAATTCTATAAAATAAGAACAAATCAATACCCAAAGCAGTAGAAGACAGAAAATAATTAAAATCAACAATGAAATTGAAACAAACAAAAAATTCAAAAAATTGAGGCCAGGCATGATGGCCCATGCCTGTAATTCCAGTGGTTCACTAGGCTGAGGCAGGGAGATCAAGAGTTCAAAGCCAGCCTCAGCAACCTAGCAACAGCACTAAGCAACTCTAGGAGACCCTGTCTCTAAATGGAATGTAAAAAAGGGCTTGGTATGTGGCTCAGTGGATAAGAGCCTCCAGGATGAGGCCCTGATACCAAGAAACAAAACAAAACAAAACAAAAAAACAAGTCAATGAAACAAAATATTGGTCTTTTTGAAAAAATAGACTTTAAAAACTCTTAACCAAGCTAATGACGAGAACGTGACAACTCTAATTACTAAAATTTGTGTTAAAAAAGGAAATATCACAATGGATACTACTAAAATACAGCTGATAATCAAAAACTATTTTGAAATTTATACTCTTATTTATAATAATTTATAATCTTATAAAGTATTTATAATAATTTATAATCTTATTAAAGATTGAAAATGTTGAAGACAACGACAAATTTCTAGAGACATATGACTTACCCATATTGAATCAGGCAGACATAGAAAATTTAAACAGATCAATTTCAAGCAATAAAATTGAAGACTCCATCAAAGGACTACCAACAAAGAAAAGCTCAGGACCAGGCGAAGTCTCAGCTGAGTTCTACCAGACCTTCAAAGAAGAACTAACACCAGTCCTCCTCAAATTATTCCATGAAATGGAAATGGAAGGAACCCTTCCAAACTCATTCTATGAAGCTAGTCACCTTGATACCCAAGCCAGATAAATCACAGAAAGAAAACTTCAGACCAATATCCTTGATGAACATGGATGCAAAAGTTCTTAGTAAAATACTGGCAATCACATACAAAAACATATTTAAAATATAGTGCAGCATGAGTAAATGGGTTTTATCCCAGGGATGCACAGTGCAACAAATGGAAATCAATAAACATGATTCATCACATCAGTAGACTTAAAGACAAAATCACATGATTATCTGAATAGATGCAGAAAAAGCATTTGACAAAAGACAGCATCCATTCATGTTCAAAACAGTAGAAAAACTAGGGATAGGAGGAATAAACCTCAACATTGTAAAGGCTATATATGTTAAACCCAAAACCAACATCATTCTAAATGGAGAAAAATCTAAAGCATTCCTTCTAAAAAATGGAACAAGGTTGCCCTCTTTCACGACTTCTGTTCAATATAGTCCTTGAAAATCTAGCTAGAAAAATTATGCAGAAGAAATATTAAGGGGATGCAAATAGTAAAACCAAACAAACAAAAAACCCCTCATGTTATCCCTATTTGCTGATGACATGATTTTATATTTAAAAGATCCAATAAATTCCACCAGAAAACTTCTACAACTCATAAATGAATTCATCTAAGTCGCAAGATACAAAATTAACTCCTATTAGTCAATTGCATTCCTATACACAGTGATGAATCAACTGAAAAAGAAATTAGGAAAACCATCCCATTCATAGTAGCCTCAAAAAAAAATATTTTGGAATTAGTCTAACAAGAGGCGAAATACACAAAAACTACAGAACACTAAGTAAATAAATTGAAATTGATCTTAGAAGATGGAAAGATCTCCTCCATTCTTGGTAGGCAGAATTAATATTGTCAAAATGACCATACAACCAAAAGGACTCTACAGATTTAGTGTAATTCCTGTTAAAATTCCAATGACATTGTTCGGAGAAATAGAAAAAGCAGTCATGAAATTCATTTGGAAAAATAAGAGAACTAGAATAGCCAAAGCAATCCTTAGTAACAAAAGTGAAGCAGAAGGCATCACAATACCAGACTTAAACTATACTACAGAGCTATGGGAACAAAAACACCATGGTATTGGCACCTAACAAAGATGAAGACCAATTGTACTGAACAGAAGACAGAGACACAAACCCACATAAATAGTGTTATCTCATATTGGACAAAGGTGCCATAAACATACATTGGACAAAAGATAGCCTCTTCAATAAATGGTGCTGGGAAAACTGGAACTCCATATATAGCAAAATGAAATTAACTCCCTCCCTCTCACCCTGCACAAAAATCAAATCAAAGTGGATCAAGGGCCTAAGCATTAGACCAGAGACCTTGAACCTATTAAAAAAAAAAGTAGGCCCAAATCTCCATCATGTTGGCTTAGGAATTGAATTACTCAACAAGACTCCTAAAGTATAAGAAGTAAAATAAAAAATCAATAAATGGGATGGTATCAAACCCAAAAGATTCTTCATCAGCAAAGGAAAACAATCAAGAATGTGAAGAGAGAGCCTACAGAATTGGAGAAAACCTTTGTCACCTGTACCTCAGAGACAACATTAATCTCCAGCATATATACAGAGTTCAAAAAGCTTAACACCATAAAAACAAATAACCCAATCAAAAAATGAGCAAAAGTACTGAACAGATACTTCACAGAAGAAGAAATATGTCTGGTCAACAAATATATGAATAAATATGTTCAACATCTCTAGCAATTAGAGGAAAAACAGATAAAAATAACACTGAGATTCCATCTTATTCCAGTCAGAATTGCAATCATCAAGAGTACATGTAACAATAAATGTTGGTGTGAATGTGGAGAAAAAAGTACACTCATACATTGCTGATGGAACGCAAATTGGTACAAACACTCTGGAAAGCAGTATGGAGATTTCTCATAAAACTTGAAATGGAACAACCATTTGACTCAGTTATCCCACTCCTTTGCATATACTCAAAGCACTTAAAATCAGCATACTATAGTGACACAGCCACATCATGTTTATAGAGCTCAATTCACAATAGCTAAGCTATGGAACCAACCTAGGTGTCCTTCAAAGGATGAATTGCTAAAGAAAATGTGGTATATACACACAATGGAATGTTACTCAGACATAAAGAAGAATGAAATTACGACATTTGCTGGTAAATAGATGTAACTGGAGACTAAGTTAAGTGAAATAATCCAAGGGGCTGGGGTTGTGGCTCAGTGGTAGAGCACTCACCTAGCATGTGCAGGGTGCTGGGTTTGATCCTCAGCACCACATAACAATAAAATAAAGATTAAAAAATAAAAGAAAGAAGTCAATCCCCAGAAAACCAAAGGCCTTCTGATCTCTCTGATATGCAGAAGCTAACATACAATAATGGGGGTGGGAAGGAAAAATAGAAGTTCATTGGATTAGACAAAGGGGAATGAAAGGAGGAAGGGAATAGGAAAGATAGAATGAATTGTACATTACTTTTGTATATCATGATATATCAATATATGACCAGTGTAATGCCATATCATGTACAACCACAAGAATGGAAAGTTATACTCCATGTAGGTATAATATGTAAAAATACACTCTATTGTGATATATATCTGAAAAGAACAAATAAAAAATCTAAAAAAAATGAATTAGTAATCAACACATGGTCAAGTCTTTAAAGAGATGTCAAAGTTTTATGTGGTTTTTTTTTTTTTTTTTTGAGAAAGCTAATATCAAGTCTGAAGACTCCTGGTTCTTAAAAACCTATCCTCATGAAGAAAAGTGTCTATAGTGCTGTGTGGTAGTAAGCTGCTCACTGGAAGCATTCTCTAAAGATGTCAGTAGGCTGGCTTCTATAGCACCAGAGAGCACTTGCTGTGGTCAGATACAATGGCAATTAAGCAACTGGATTTAAACATTTGTGACATTATAACACATAGTTGGGATTAGGTTATGCTCTGATTCAAGCAAATGAAGAAAATTCTTTTTTCAAGATTTCTCAGGTAAGTTAGACCATAAATACAGCTATACCTGCTGAACAAACTAATAGGAAAACATTCTCTGATCTTTCCAGACCAAATAAAGACTTGGAGAGATTTTAGTTGTCATATCAAAAGAGAGTCCATGGTCTACCTCAAATAAACAAAAATATTAGAATCTGAAATATTCTAGGAGTTCATTGCCGATCCCGGATACACATAAAAGAAAAGCATTTCCCTTACTTGAAAGCCTCTTTCCAGGAGTCTTAATGATCAGCTGCCAAATTTAGCCTTTGGTTCCATGTCTACAATATCTATTACTCCCCCTTGCTTATTGATGTGAGGCCAAATTTTATGCCTCTTCAGAATGCACGAATGCAGATGTGTGGATGAAAGATGGAGGTTGGGAACCTACACTGAAAAAAGCCTGGAGAACAAGCTGTTATGAATGGAAGCACATGGCTTCATGACTCAGGGAACTAAGAGTGCATTCACACAAAAGAATCAATGGCCTTGGTCATGTTATATGAGAAGGAAGAGAGAAGGAGGGTGGTAGAGAAGGCAGTCAAGAGGTTTCCTATTCATTATAATCATTGTGGGATTTATTCTGAATGTTTTGGAGAAAGTTCTTGGCAACTCTATTCAAAGTAACCCGCCACTGGCAACAGCCCATCAACAGCAGCACGGATAAATAAATCATAATTTGGGGTCTATTCATATAAGGGAATACTACTATACACCACAAAAATGGATGAACTCTTGCTACATACATTATGAATGAATCTCACAATCATAATATTGGGGGAATGAAGCCAGATGCAAAAGAATACGTAGGGTATAATTTCATTTATATCAAGGCCAAAAGCTTGCAAAACTCATCTCTATGGTCAAGGTTGTGGTTATCTCAGCTGGGTAGTGACCGAATGGAGCACGAGAGGGCTTCTTGGAGCTGGTGAAGTTCTGTGTTTCTCTGTGGGTGTGTTCAGTCTGTGAACATCCTTTGTTATATACTTATAATTTATAATTTTTTGTTTATGTAAGATACACTTCAAAACCAAATTTTAAGTTCATATTCCAGAGCTCTAATGTAGATCTACTAAAACTATAGACTATATATTCCTCAGGGTATCCCTATCAATGTTCAGCCAAAGTTGAAGACCATTGGACCAAGTGAACTACCTCCAGTGGCGTGCTGGAGCCAACCCCTACCAGTTTGTGAGAACAAGTTTCTAAATTCTGGGAATTTGGCAAGGGCATGAAAATAGTATTAAATATTAAACCATATAAATTCACTATTAAATAAATTATACTAAAATCAATAGCAAGAAATAATCAAAAATCTTTACTAATCATTTTATCCTTCAGCACAATCTAGAATTTTGAGGTATTCATGCAATTTTATCTGTGTGGTGAAAATACCACATAGAGGTGTGCTACTTGTACCATCTTGACCCAACTTTGTGCTCAGTCACATTAGTAGTTTAAAATTGACCACAGTGGGAATATTTATACCACATAAATTATTGATCTTATAAATCTGGGCTTATTGTTCTGTTGATTTTCTAGATTTAAGAAAAATAATTTAAAAATTGTTAATAATGCAGAATAAATTTAAAGATGTGTTGTATGTGTAGTTGTTAAATTGTGAGTAGATTTGAGGAAACAGCCTACCAGAATTTAAAAACTATTACCCATTTCAGCAAAAAATTCATTCACATCTTTGATAAACAGGTACAATTTTGACACATCTATTTGTTGTTTCACTTTTATCTTACTCAACAACATAAAAGAAAATATCAGCCAACACTTACATGGCAACTACTCTCCGCTGCCAATTGTACCATATGTTGATTTTGGATATAAGAGTTCGGCAATACCAACAAAAGTATTTTGTGAGGCCCAATTGGCAATATGGAATTTATACAATCTTTATGTCAGTAGCATTTATTTTTTTAGGTGCTAGCGACAACCTAAGGCCTTGCACATGCTAAGCATGCACAGTACCACTGAGCTACCCATCCAGACCCTCAGAGCATTTAAAAGTGATCTGCCAGCACTGTCTTCCCTGTTTAAGATTCCATGACTCTTTTTATTACTTAGAAATAAGGGACTGGGGATACAGCTCAGTTGGGAGAATGCTTGCCTCACATTCACAATTCCCAGCACCACCAAAAAAAAAAAAAAAAAAAAAAAAAACAACAACAAAAAAAAACAAGCAAGCAATGTAAGGTGAGAATCTAATTAAGATCTACACAGGACAACTTTTAGCTTAAGATACAGAAATGTATTTACAACCTCACTACCTAAAGCCTGGTCCTCAGATCAGCAGCTTTGGGATCAATGGGGAACTTGTTAGAATCCCACCATCTCAGGCCCCACCTAAGAAATCCTGGAACCAGAAAGTGACTTTGAACAAGATGCCCATTCTTGCTGTTCACACATTAATAAGTTTGAACACTGCTTTAAAAATAATTAATCCCTTGATGAAAACTGAAGCTTATATAGAACCAACTTGACTGTAATAATAAAATCAGGGACAATCTAGCAACTGTTTATTCCTAAGCCTCCAAGCCAGGTTTAGCCACTTCAGAGCTTTGAGAAAAACACATAACTGCTACTCCTAAACTTGAAGAAAAGGACGTACATCTTGCAATATAATTTGCCAAATACTAAAAAGGGAAATTGTGCCACCAGCAAAATAAATCTATTTGAGGTCGCTTGGTTATTAATAAAAAGAAGGAAAAACAGGCACAAAAATAAGAAAACATAACAGTGAGCTTTGGTGTGATGAATAGAATGTGTTGCCAAAGACCTGACTCCAAAAGTCCAAAGCAGGGCAGCAAGTGCCACCAGACCAAGTGAAGCAGCTGGGGCGAGGTGTGTGATGAGACACCTTCCAGAGGTGTCACTGAGGCCAGGGTAGTTATCAAGAGCTGGGGGTGAAAGAGGAAACTGGAGTGTTTATACCTTTTCCTACCAATACACCAGTCGTCAACATACCACAAGGAAAAGAGCATACCTTACCCCTACCTCATATTTATTCTGGCAATCACTCCAAATGAAGACAGGAAAAGTCAGTCACATGCACATAAAAACTGAAAGCAAAAGTTTTCTACTAGCGATCATTCTTTGGCAACCTTTCTTAGTTATTTGGCTGAAAATATACTGATGCTTTGAGAAGCAAAGGTCTGTGTGAAAAACGCATTAACATACTTAAAACAGGGTCTGGGAGAAAATCTCCAAGAGAAACTTGCCATTAGTTTGTGATAGAAACTAAAGCCATAAAATAATTCAAGTAAACCTTTATCAACCCTAGGGGTACGCGGAAAATAAATACATTTATGCCTGGGCTGCTGTACCCAGAGATAATCAAGGAAAAAAGGGTTATCATAACCAACTAGATGATATCAGAACTCAATGGCTCCAGTAAATTTAGGGGTGAAATGATTTGACTATCCCAACATAACATTTTCCTTTGAGATTCTCTGGGAAGGCAAAGAAGAAAACTAAGCCTTACTGAGCATCTACTATGTGTTTCACATGTGTGATTTCATAACATCCTCGTAATCCTCCGAGGGAAGTGATATTCCTCCTATTTATCGATGAGGAAAGTGAGGAAATATTTCACCCAAGGCATACAGCTAATTTAAAACAAAAAAGATAAAGCTCAGTCAATATTAAAATGCTACAAGTAGATTGCTCAACTGAGAGCATGGACAGAATCAGAGTTTGGGGTGCTATTTTTTTTAAGAGGGTAAAGGACTGTTCTGCCTAGACACTAGTGTAAATAACTGAGGTTTCTCTTAGTACATGTCTTTATACTGCTGGCATCCTCTTATCACCCATTTCTGGACGTGCCTTAGGTTTCAGATGTATTTTGGACTTGGTGGTTGTAATTTTGGCTAAGTTGGAGGGTTTAGAAGACTTGGCACTTTTCAGGCAGTGTTATGTAATGGAATTGAGCCCTGGCTGGAATTTGGAAACCTGGGTTCAGTTCAGGCGGTGTCACTTATTAACTGAGTGGTCAAGTTGCATGGCTCTCTCGGGTGCCAGTATTTTATCAACTACATGACGTTGAACCAAGTATCCTGAAGGACTTTCCTGGCTCCACAATTCAACTCTCCTTGACTCAACTGTTTACAACTGTGACTAGCATCAAAATATATTAGAAATGAATTGAAGAGTTGGCAGACTTATACAGGGCAAGACTGTGAGGTAATTCAGGGTATAAAAACCTAAAGAATAATTATCTAACTTCTATTACTCTTGCCATCTGAAAGAGTAATCTGGAATGAAATGGTTTAAAGTGTCTCTTTTTTTAAAGCTCTGCTTTGTATTAGCTCTTTAACTTAACATCTCTGAGTTCCATTCTGTGCTTCCACAGAACTGGAATTGATAAGGAATATTAGCTGTCATGTAGTGAAGTGTCTCGTCTCCAGCAGGAGCATAAGAAGTGCTGGCTCTATTTATTGCAGGGGTCATTAAGGGTTTGGCCTATGGTTGGATAACAGTTCAAAGGAATCTTCTCCATAGAGGGATGGAGCCTGAGATCATAACCTCATTAACACTGGGAACTTGCCATTAACCTGTGTCTGTGCAATAAATAAACTCAGGTGCAGCGTGGAGAAATATAATTGCTCTCTTCTAGACCTACTGGCATTGCTTACTTTCTTTGTCAAACATGCTAATTCACCCTTTAGTGAATAAAACTGGAAGAGAGAGACAAGCGGACACATTTGGTGGCACAGCTGGAGGGAGTATTTGAAGACAGGAAACGTCCTCAACATCTAGAAAACCTAGAAAGAAGCTGTTAAGGTCTTTATTTGCCCATTTTCTAATTTCTACCCTCTGGGCATAAGGAACATAAGGTACCAGGAGGAAGAGAGGGTGGCTTTACTTTGTCTATAAATGAAAATAAACAAGCAAATAAATAAATAAATAAAATGCAAATAAATAACCTATCTGTAAACAACCCATCACTTTGAGGGGCTGCCTTTTGCCTCCATCCCCCCAAAGCTTTTCCTTTCTCTCCCCTGCCCCATCACTCACATACTCTCCTACCTCCTGCCCTTTTCCCTCTCCAGTTTTTTGTGAAAGATCTGTTTCCATGTTGTGAGACTGGTGGAAAGCCTGGGTAGAGAAGATGGATCCAAGGACCCAATTATGGGAAGCCAAAGGGGAGTGCTTCCTATCACGAGACTATACTGCTTGTTTTCTAAAAGATAGACCAAAAGAAAGTTTTGAAAATTTTCTCTGTTTTCTACAAGCAGATTCACCAACTCAAGCCAGCAAGAGTTCAAATGTTTCTAGACATTTTAAAAGAGGCAAGTGATGCCTATTAACCAAAGCCTTCTGAAGTTCAAAAAAGGAAACAAGTGATTGATTACTAATTAAGTGATAATTATTAGAGATACCATGCTAATCTCCAAATTTCTTTTGGCTCTAACATTATGTAATTGGCAGTATAATTTTATTGCTTTAAATAAATTATGGGTTTAGAGCTGTAATATTGATGTTTTTATGACACACCACTATCAAAACTAACCATATATTGGTTGGCAGGTGTTGGCCTGTAAAGGGATCTTCCTGATAATAATAGTGCTCTTTTGGAATATGATTTATTTTCTAACAATCCATGATGAGCAACTTTTACAGGACAAAGCTCCTATAGAGGATGTGTTCAACAACCCCTTAAATGCTTAAAAATGCCTCTTGACTAACTACATTTTTAGAGCTTTTAGCTTGAGTTGGGGGTATGTGGACATTAAAAAGATAATTATCTAAAGGTCTTCTTTAGTAAGTTGTTTCCTATTTCATTTTTTATTACTCCTTTATAGAAAACTCCCTAAGAAGGATTAACAACTGTTACAAATTATTCTACCCACCCCTCAAAAAAAGGAGGGGGAGGGAAAAGGGGGTAAGAGAGGGTTGTTAATTCAGACACAGACTAAAAACATCCTGCTTAAACTTCAGATGTTACCCATTTCCAGGACTTTGGTATTATGTGTCCAAATCTATTTCTGTAGCACCTTTCAGACAAACTGAGGCTCCAGAAGGAATATAACACTTGTAAACATCATACCAAATTATAGTGTTTTTTCAAAGATGCTGTGCAGAGTCAATCAGTCCATGATTTTGTTATGAAGCTTTTGAAGCAATGTCATTGAGATATTTTAACCTAATGGCTCTGGACAACTGCATAATCTCTCCCCATCGGGTTGAAATTTCTACATTCTCTTTTCCCAAACTTTCACTCATTTATCATCTATTCAGACAAAACACGTGCTTGGAAAGTTTCTTCATACATACATGGAATTGCAAAGTAATCCCACAGAGTGGAAAATGATGAACTTTTTGTAAATATACCACTGGCTCCCAATTTGGCCTTCTGACTTGCTCTATCTTGATTTATTCTCTATTTTTTCATATATGAATGTTTAGTATTTTGCTTTTTAAATCTGTTTATAAAATTCTTGAAGCCAGAGATCTCATGATAAAATACTTCTCATTTTTGACAGAGTTATGCTAGAAAGTATACATAAATACTTATATTATTTTCACTGTTTTACCTAAAAGAGTGGAATTTATTCTTTTGCAGTGGCTGGGCTATTGAATGTTATTATATAAACTGCAATTATTAAGTTGTCCTAGACAAATCACTTAATATTTCTTTGTCTAAAATTTCCCTGGTAGAGAAGAATTTTTGAAGAAGTAGTTTATGTCTTGGATTAAGACAGAACTTCAAAAAAAATCCTATTTGTGCTATTTAGTATAGGGATTAAATGTAGAACTATAGAACTTCCAACTCCTTCCTTATAGCCTGGGGTCAAAAGAGTAGTTTCACTTCATGGGAATTTTTTTTTTTTAAGGCAGAATGAAAACATAAATGTACAGAATGGAGCACACTGTCTAAGTTCATGCTAAATAAATATCAATTATTATTGTTTCAAGTTCTTTACAGGTCCAGAGTGCTAAGATCAAGACAGAAGTAAACCTCAATTATTGAGTCTCCAGATCCCCCTAGTCTCACCAGACAGAATCTCCAAAGTGGGAAAAAAAAAAGTTTTACAAAAGACAAACTGATTCAAGGCTTGTTTTAATACCAGTTTACTCATAGAATAAAGAGAATAATCACTGAGCTTGTGATATGCATAACTGAGCACACAAAATGACAAAAACAAATCCTTTTAAGACAAATGACTAAGAAACCTGTTCTAAAATGCATGTTCAGAATTAAGACACAGAATGTCATCAGTCTATCTGTGGTCATGGGTTTGCACAAAGACACTGACCTGGCTTGCTGGAAGTGAAGAAGAGAACACCCTGCTCTCAGCTGGACTTACCTGCACAAAAGAGAGAAATATTTTATAAATCTTACTGTCAGGAACACAGTTGTTTGCCCTTCTCCCCAAGAAAGGGTAAAATCCACTTTATTTCTGCTAAGTGCCAGTGTAGAAGTGGCATTTCTATGGGTCAAATATATCTTGAAATAGCTAGGGTAACATTTTGTAGCATTTGTGAAAATACATTTCTGAGCATTTTGGAATGATTAAAGAAAAAAAAAAAAGCATTTGGCCACAAACTCATGGATGGGAACAGTGAAAACTTTATAGGCAGTTTACAATACACAAGTTATAGAAGTGGGCCTGCTATTCCTCCAAAATAGAATTTTTAGACAACAAAATCACAACTAAAGTCTAGAATGTCAGAATAAAGAGAATAATCACTGAATTTATGATATGCATAACTGAGCACACAAAATGCCAACAAAAGCAATTCTGTTTTTTCGTATTATATTTGTATAATTAATAAATTGCATTATTATTTCAATAACATCAATCTGTTATGTGTGTTTCTATTCCTATCTCTGTGATCACACACTGCCAGGTGTACTTAATATTTACACTACCTTCAGAAGCTGGGCAACTAACAGTAATAAGCAAGTTAAGAAGAATATTGACCATGATTTTATTGCTTCCCAATAACTTTTCAAAGCCTTCCATAATGAGATTGACTGGTTGAACTAATATGACCAAATATGATCCAGGAATCTCCCAGGAAACCTAGTTTAATATAACAATTTACTGCCCACTCTACCTGTGGAGCAGTTTGCAGATGTTATTTATGCTGCAAAGAGCTTGTGTTTATTTTCTAGTATCCACTGGCTCTCTAAGCATCTAAAAGCTTATTGGAAAAGAAATGCAAATTTCTAAATAGAGTTTGTATATCAGTTTAACGGCCTATTGACTCTTTACTATCTGATGATAATGACAGGACTCATACAAAGAAGAAAATCACTAAACACTTAGTATTACTTTTGCAGTTTAGAATGTTTCCTGTAGAATATGCAGCACAGCCCCAGTTCGGGGTGGGGTGGCCCCAAACCAATGAAACCTCAAGCTGAGCATCTGGCTAAAGTTCAACAGGGCTCCCAGAACAGCATAGGTTGGAGGAGTTCAAAGTGAGGGAAACTTTTCTTAACTTCCTAGAGTTTCCGAGATCTTGATGCTTCTGTGTATATATCAACTTTCATGCATTTTTCCCCCAGCAAATGTGTACAGTCAGCTCCAGAGGCACAGCTTGTGTGCTGACGTGCAAAGCCAAGTCAAAACCCTGCGCTTGGCGCTCTCTTCTAACTTTCTGGCTTGTCCAAGTCTAAATATTGACATTGCTCCTCAGTTGAGATGTTTGATACTGCTGGGGATGGAAACGACACAGCTAACTGTAGGATCTAATGATATATTTTTTTACACACTTGTGCTTTCCTTCCATTTCTTTTTGGGGGAGGAGATTGTTTTCTCTTCTCTCCCCCGGGAGTATTTTCCCCGAAAGCTGAGCACACAGATTCAAGGTGAGGTGTGTGCAAGCCCCTCATGGCAGCACCTACCGTTGTCACAGCAACTCAAAACAGACTCCATAGACACGGGGTTTGGGGTGGAAGGGAGGGATCGCCAAATGTGGGCTCCAGTCAACTCTCAAGGGGTGCAAGCGCCAAAAGGGCCAGCGTATCCGCCTTTCTAGGTCCTCCCGTTCCCCACCACTGTCCTTCGAAGAAAAAGAGCTTTCTTGTAGGCGCGGCACCACCCCCTCCCGGCGCAGCCAGCCTGCTAAGGGTGCCGTTGTACATTTTCTCAGCTCCAAGTTAGGGGCGCGGCTGGGCGGGCACTCCTAGAAATCTCTTCTGCTTGCCTCTGATGGGAAGGTACCCGGCCTCACCGAGAGGCGAGGGCGGCCCCTACAGCAGTTTTGTCCCACAACTCACTCTCGGGGTGCTGCTGGCCGTTTGGCACGGCCCCAGGAGCCCCCACCTGCCACCCGCGGGAGCCAGGGCGGTGGGGGCTCCGCGGCTGCTGTTCGGAGAAGTTTCATACCGTAGCGCACTCACGACACAGAACCTACCCTGAAGCCGAGCGAGACGCGAGCTCTCTCCGCCTTCAAGGGCCAGGGGGGAAGCGGGGGGCCCCCGCCACTCAGCAGCAGCCACGGCTGCGCGCGGTCGCGGGTGTGCGCGGCCCCTGCGCGCGGCGCGCCGCCCGCCGCCCAACTTTGCACAAAGGCAGCATGGCACTGTCTCGCCGGCTCGCCCAGCCGCTGCCGCTCTTCCCTGTCCGGGGCGAGAGGGGCTCGCCCCTTTCCACCGTTAGCCCTCCCCTTCTCCTGTCCCCACCCCGCTCCCAGGCGGTGCAGCCGGGCGGAACCGAGAGCCCGGCACCTAGCTCCGACGCGGTGGCGGCCGCAGCTCGCACTGTGACGTTAGCAGCCTTCGAGGCTATTTATATCCACACGATTGGATTTCATTCATGAAACCAGGGCCTGGTGTGTCTGAGCTCTGGTGCGCGGGTGGCAAAGGTGCCTCGGCTTTGCGCAGACCCGAGCGGCCTCGGCTCGGAAGCGGACTACCCGGGGCAAACATGCGCAGAGCCGAAGAGACCCCGGCCCTTCTAGCGAGAGGCCGCGAGGGGAGGGTCTGAAAGATCTCTGCTCACGTCCCCCATTCCCCAAACCCCACCCATTCCCGCACATCTGTTGGCCCTTTGTCCCAGGCTCTGGAAAAGTAAGTTGGGCCACTAACCGGCTGGGTAGCATGGCTTTCTTCCCCTAGGAGCTGACCGGCCGCGGACTCCGAGGGAGGACATTGGCTTTTGTTTCAAAACCGAGCCCAGCTGCTGACTAAGGGCTGAGATAGCCCAGCCTCCTCCTCCCCTGGGCGGCTGCACGTGCTGGCTGGCTCTTGCCTCTCTACCACCTTCCCTTGCAACTTGGCTGGAGGTGTCCACACAGCGGGGCGTAGCCACACACCTCTACCCCGGACTCAAGTAAAGACGAGATTTACAACCGCTTGCAAATGGCTGAGTG
The DNA here is from genome assembly GCF_045843805.1 of Urocitellus parryii. Classification (NCBI taxonomy): domain Eukaryota; kingdom Metazoa; phylum Chordata; class Mammalia; order Rodentia; family Sciuridae; genus Urocitellus; species Urocitellus parryii. The sequence continues at coordinate 149,799,897 of NC_135535.1, forward strand.
AAGAGGTGAAGTTGACTTCTGGTCTCTCAGGTAGTGTCAGAATTCTTGGAAGCCCCCAAACAAGCCTTACCCTCCATGCAAAATTTAACACTCTTCCAGATAGACTGTCCTCCCACCCCCCATGCATTCACATAGTAAATGCTTATAGAGTACCTACAGGATGTTAGGTACCCTGCTAAGCTCTAAGGAGGTGACAGTATATACAACCAACCTATTTCCTGACCTCCGGGAACTTTTAGTCATCCTGCTAAAATTCATATGCCTTAAACCCCCTCACTCACAACCCCTGAACAGACCACTGGGCGATTAAAGGACCACTGTGTTCAGCTTTCTTAAAGGATATAATAATTTAATAAACTTTATTGATGCTGAGTACCAAGGGCTTGAGACACAAACAGCACCAATGTATCCTTGGTCTTTCTCTATATGGAAAGGCAGGGGGGAAAAGGAGCCATATTTTATTTTAAGCGCCATTTATTTGTTCCATCCCATGCCTCCCATCCCCCCCAAACATGAAAGCATTTCAAAAGAAAATAAACTTTTCCATCCCTCAGCCTTTTCCAGGAAAACATCTTCAGTTTCCCAGGTGGATTACTTTCTCCACCTAGAATTCCCGATGAATTTCGGGTCATTAAACATTTCTACTCTCCCTCCATTAGTTTATACATATATTCTCTTCTTAGAGGTAAACACTATGGGCACGGAGAAAATGTTTTACAAGGAAAGGTATCACGGGGAACCTGCTCTGTTTGAACCATACTCACTGCACTATTGTTGGAAACAGAGTTATCAAGACTCTAAACTCTGACACCATGAAGACAGGGCAGTAAAAAGTAAAGTAGGGGTGTCTCAAGAACTACAACACACACAAGGGTCCCATCACTCACTTGGCACAAACTGACTTCCTTTAGTCTATTTTAAAAATGACTCCATTTTGAAAGGCTTAATCAATATATATTCCTTTCAGGAACACATTTCCTGGGAAAAGTTAATTAACCCTGTTCACTCCTAGCAATCACTCCTCTTCATTGCAAGCTATTTCTTTTCAAAATGCCCTAGGGGCTAAGATAGTAACTCAAATGAAATGAGAATCAACATGTGTTACAACCCTCACATGTGGCCAGCACAGGACTATGTGGCATAAAACCTATTTTTGTCATTTAATGGGCACAACAACTGAGGAAGCAGATGCTATTATTATCATAACCATTTTAAAGATAAGGTAACTTAGGTTCAGAAAAATTTATTTCCTAAAGTTTTGACAGTTGTATTTGCATCTGGGTCATTCTGTGCCAAAGTCTTATTTTATCTCTAACCTGCTTTTTAATATCTTGCCTTTCCTCAGTTTCTTCCATTCCCTCAGTTACAATTTAAAGAGTTAAGTGGCATGTCTCTCTTAAGTAACAGGCAGGTGCTGAGAGCAGAAAGACACCTACACAAGGACACTAATTGGCAGGCCATTGCCTTTTCCTCCCAGGGTCCGTTAAAGCCCTCAGGCTTCTCAAAGACAATCCTCCTGAAGGGTATAAAGATCAAGTAGTCATTTTGGAATTGCACCTAAATCTAAGGGAAACTCATTGGAAGAGCTTTCAGGAAAATAAACTAGAATCAACAGCAATTCAGATATGAGGAAAAGTTATTATTCTGGAATTCCTTCCAAGCAAGGGCTGGGAGCTAAAGAAGACATTGTCTCATGGTGCTATGTAGCCCCTAAACCTTATACATTAAACCCCCAATTCTGAAAACAGAGAAAATGCAGCAAATTGTAAAGACTGTATTTTGCCAACAGGAAAGAAAAGGAACAAGAGCAAATAATTCCTAGAATCATTGCCATGCACATTATCTCTCATCTTTTATTAGTAGAAAAAAATACATCGTTGTATACTAAAATTGTTTCTTGCTAATAAAATCATAACATTTGCTTTAAACATAAACATTGGTACCTAGGTGGAATTAAGCAAACATTTTGTCTTTAAAGATTTTCATGTTTATATTACACAAAAGTGATTTTAAAACTTTTGAGTGACTTTTATAAGTCTTTAGGTGAAAAAATATCCCAAATCTACATATATGTTCTGTAAACACAAAAGAACTCCCTCGTGATACCCCCTTGTTTTGCCTCCCCCATCCATTAATCTGTTCTTCATTTCCAGAGGTTTATCATTGACACATATTAATAGGGACATATAGTAAGTAATGTTTTGAGATTTATTTATTTATTTATTTTTACTAAGCATATACTACCCTTGAGTTTCATCCAAGGTGTTGCATCTATCAATAATTCATTCCTTTTTATTGCTGAATAAATTTCTTTTTTATGGTTATAGCAGTTTATTGATCCAAAGGAAGACATTTGAGTACTTTCCAATATTTTGCTATTATGAAAAACACTGAAGCAAACATTGTGTGTTTTCATGTGAACATAAGTTTTTTTCTTTAGCATGAATGCTCAAGAATTCAACTGCTGAGTCATATACTACATGTTTCATATACTACATATATGTAGTATATGACTGTTAAAGCAGCAACTTTACCACCTTACATTCCCACCAGCAATGTATGAGAGATCTACAAATCCTCACCAGTATTTGATATTATCACTTTTTTTTTAAAAACAAAATTTTGGTTCTGATAGTTGTGTGGACAAGCTATTGTCATTTCAATTTTCACTGCCCTAACAGCTATCATGTTGAACATCTTTTTATGGGTTTATTTGCCATTGTTATCTCCTCTTTGCTGAGATAAGTGTTCATATCTTTTGCCTATTTCACAGCTGGATTGTTTGTATTTTTACTGTTGAGTTTTTAGGATTTTGGGGGGTATATATTCTGGGGTTTCAATTTTCAAATTGTAAATTAAATACTGCATTACAATATAACTTATTTTCTATTCAACTATTATTGTTCAACATTTTTACTGCCAGAAGTTTTATGAAGAATATTATTAAGTATGGTAAGTACTTACATAAAATTATAGGAGAAAGTCTTCAGGTTTATTGTGTAAGTTTTCATTTCAGCCTTCTATAACGGACACTGATACTGAGACCCCAGCCACGTAGAGCAAAGACCTGGTCTCAGGCGCATGCGCACATGTTACCTCCTGCAAAACAAGCACTCGCCCAACCTAAGGGGCAACTTCCTGCCGGCCATCTTTCTGCCTGGAATACCTAAATTAATGCTGCTATTGGCTTTTTGGAGGAAATTGTCCTAGGTGACAATTTCCAGATATTACAAGAAACTTCATGAACAAGTATTCACAGGGGTTTAAAGACATGGGAGGGAATAATCTCACCTACAGGAGCATTCTAAGCATGGTAATGTTTGGTAAAAAAACGATCTGTTGAAAAACAACTGTTGGAGCGATTTCTAGAGTTAACAGCCAACAACTTTGTGGCTAAAAATGAAGTGGCTGGTTACACATTCAACATGCTGCTGCTAAAATTTATGGACATTCTAGCTTTTAAAGAAAATTTTCTTGGACTCCAGAGCACAATAGAAAGTTCAAGTCGTGGACTTATTCTGTAGCTTAGTACAAATTTTTTGCGATAGGGTTCAAGGAAAACATCAAGGTCCCAATAGGCTGGGCTGGGCTCTGGTTAATGATGAGGGACAAGAAAGAGTGATACTGTTCTGGGGCTCTTAAGTATTGATGGGTCAAAAAGAAAATGACCTCCTGAGCTCCCTGTTGCCCTGAAACACCTTCTTGTACACAATCACTCTAGTTCTCCAGGGTTTTTCTAGCCAGACTAGCTGGGGCAAGGTGCTGCCCAACATCCCTTTTGGGGCCATTTCCCCAGCATTCACATTGTTGACAGACCCTCTCTGACCTTTTCTGTCCCAAATACCCCAGGATGGCTTTGCATGCAGCTGTCGCTTCACAGATCTTTCACTTGAATAAAAGTGAAAACACTTCTGTCTGAGTGGCCCATGTATGTGTGGCTTTGACTACTGAGACGTCACACAAACCAGTTCTGGAGATCTCTGCAGCTCCAATTTTCTGCTTGCGGTTCTAGGGGAAATCAGCTTTTGGGTGTGGCAATCAACTGAAGGCCAAGTCCTTTGCCTAAAATCTGCAAGTGGAAATTGATTCCTCCTCTTGGATTTGTAGTCCAATGTATATTGCTATTGGTTTTAAAAGTTTTTATGATATGCTTCTTTTTTGTTTTAAAGCATCATTTTTTTGGGGGGAAAAAAAGTATAGACGAATGTTCAGCTAACAGCATTAGAGGCTATGTGCTTTTTATTGCTCTATGAAGACAAGATATTTTTTACATTGTAGTTCCTATTTTACTGAGCACCAATGAAGAAAGCTATGTGTTGAAAATAGATGAAAAAAGTATTTTTGTATAGCATGTTAAATTATTTTTGTAGGTTGGCATAAAGTCCTTTCTGTATGGTTCCAGTCATTAGGTTTTCTTTTGGGATAGGATGAGTTTGGTAAAACTGTGATTTTGCAAGCTCTGCAATTCTAGCTACATTCTTTTTCCTGTCAAAACCTCTCCTACCAAGATGGTGTTCCACTGGTCTAGCTCAGTATGCACAAGAGGAGGTAGCAGACAGCCATTATGGTCATCTATCTGGCTTTGTTCAGGTATGGCATTACAGATTGTAAAATATGTACATCCACAATTCTAGAAAGGATAAAAACATAACAGTCTAACATCCAATGTGTGGCTTTGGCTTTTTAAAGGTAAAAATATGATTATGTACTAGAAAAAAAAATCTTCATTTGAAAGGGACATTCATTTTAGGAATAAACTAATATTAATAGACATTCTTAATATTTCAAAAGGTGTTAATGCTATACTTCAACTTTACCTAATTAAAAGTAAATTATACTTCTGTGTCATCACTATTTTATATAATACCAATTATATATTACCTGTTTCTCTTTACTAAACAGCTAAAAATATAAAACAAAACAAACCCTCCCTTGCCAAACCCCAAAAACCAAAAACCCTAAGCATAACATTAGAAGAATCAGAATGTAGTAGAAAGATAAATAAAACAGCATTTTATTTTGGCGATCCACTAATTAGCTATGTTGTTCTACTCTAGTTTCTTAACCTTCCATACCACAATGTTCCATATGTGAAAGGGGGACAGGAATAATAACTTTCTAAAAATTATTGAGCATTAAGTGAAACAAAAATGTCTCATAAAAGTGTGAAGTTCTGTAAATACTGGGTCAATGTATAAATGGGCCCAATAAGAGGCTATTTAAAAGTTCTGTACAGCACAGGGAATCATTTGATTTGGGAGTACCAAACATTCATTGTAGAGGAACTATATCAACTATATCATTCCCACAATTCACCCTACCCAATACTACCTGAAACCACTGTGTGTGTGTGTGTGTGTGTGTGTGTGTGTGTTTGTTTATGTGTATCTCCAACAAATTTGGTGAGGTAGAAAGTTTTGAGTATTTTGCCCTGTTATTGACTTGCAACTGCTGTGTTTTCATGAGCTATACAAGTGAGCTACATTGTATGCAGAAACTAGAAGAATATGTGGACTATAAATGTGCACACATACCTCATTTCAGAATATTATTATCACATTTTCCTGCTTACCAAGCATCTTTAATACATGTCAATTAATCTTCATGACAACTTTGAGAAATATTATCCTCAATGTGAAAAATGGGAAAAAGACATTTCTCCAGAGGGTGAAGCGTTTTGCTGTTAGCAGAGGGGGAACCAGAAATATCGACTAACCCAAAATTCTAATCCTGCCCTTCTGACCTTGTGGAAGTTCGTATCCTTAAATAATTTAGTATCTAGTACACTAACTTGTATATAGATTCCTTTAAAAGGAATATAGGCTTTTAGAAACATTTCTGCTCTGGAAGGAGACTTAACAGTCTTTAGAATAAAGCTACATGATGAAGCTTTTCTTTAATTGGCACCATTACTCCTTTTATGATCATTCCTAATCTAAATGTGCAGAGAACCTGACTTCTTGTCCAGGTCTCAAGAACAGACATCTCCATGAACACAGTTTCAGAGTAAATATTTGTTTAATATTTCACATGACCTAGATCTACCTCTTGGTTAAACTCCCCTACATGGACAAGCAGTTAACTGTATGACATAAGCAGTTCAGCACTTCAGGATCAGTCACGAAGGTGAACAATCCATTAACTTGTAAACATGAACCAGTGACTCCTGGATCAGGGACAAAGTCTCACTTCCCAACACAGCATCAATCTTAGAGAAGCCTGAAGTCTTGGTGAGAGGCATGGAGTTTCGCTGGTTCTCCATAAACTGCATAATGGATAGCATTATGGGCAGTAAAGCCCATAGCAAAAAGTTTTTAATATAGGTTGAGTTTTCCTAATAAGAAAATCTGAATTACTCTAAATTCTGAAAAATGTTGAGTACCCACATGATGAGACAAGTAGAAAATTCCACACCAGGAAACCTTGTTCCATGCACAAAATTATTAAAAATATAAATTTACCTTCATGTACATGTATAATGTATATGAAACATAAATGAGTTTATGCATTTAGACTTAGATCCATCCCCAAGATAGTGCATTACATATTTACAGATATTCCCCAAATCCAAAATCTGAAACAGACAGTTCTGATTCCAAGAATTTTGGACAAATGATACTCAATGTGTAATGGCAAATGATAAAACATTTACAGGACTTCTTAGTTATAATTTCCTTTAATCACTCATTTATATAGGCCATCTACATAACTTTTGACAAAGCTGTGATTGTAAAGGAAGCTTGGCTTCATTTGTTCTATTGTAATTACTGGCAAAATTGATTACCCATAAAAACAGTACTTTGAGATTAAGAAATTGTTTCATAAAGGTTAAACACCAAGATCACTACCTGACTAATTCTTAATCAGTCACAACACAAACTAACGTTTAGTAAGCACCGACTATGTGTTGGGCATGGTGTTGAATGCTTTTACATTTATTAACTCCTTTAACTTTACAGAGGAAGTACAACATCCACATCTTGTAGATGAGGAAGCCAAGAGTCAGAAAGCCCAAGTCTCTTGCTACAGGTCAAATACCTCTTAATATTTTATATTTTAAAAACCTCAGGTAAGTTAGAGGTTGAGTAGAGTTGAAGGGAACTGATATTCATGAGGATCTCATAGTCTTTGACAAGTGGCCAACACCTGTGGATGGGGTGTCTACTACCAATTCAAAGAAAACACATGATTTCTGGGAAAATATACAACAGCCTTTAGTTTACCTTGCTATTTCCTTAAGGGATTATTGTTCCACTTCCTAATGAAACAGACAGGATACTTCAATAATGTCACCTTGTGCCAACAATGTCATGCTGATAAGAGGGGAAAGGTAGGCAGAAAAAACAGCCTCTTGTACCAGATGGAGTTGCTATGAAATCTGATTTTAAAATGTGGGCAACATGGGTAAGGTAGGGATATAGTCTTCCAGTGAGGATAGCACTTAATCTTAATTATTGTCGTAAAGAATATTTTTTTGCTCTTTTAATATTCATATCTGTTGATTGGGGGAATAATCTAGACATATATAACCCCATTAGCTTGAAAACGGTGCTTCTTTCTTCTTAATTATTGTTCAATAAAATATCCTTGTTGAATACCTTGATTCTTTAAGTCACATGCCACCTGAAGGGACAGTAATGTTTGTGTGAGATGGATACCAAATGAGGCACTAATCGGAAACAAGAAGTACCAAATTGATTCTTTTCTTAGTGGTTTTCAATACTTTAACCCAAATCATATCACTCTTTAATGGAAAGGTGATATATCATGTACTGTGACTATCGAGTTCTGCTCCCTTAGAAAGGAATCTATCACAACTATTACTCCTTGAAGTATTATTGTTTGTACTGTGTACAATTCTGGGCTTCATATTTCTTCTCATGAACCATTTTAGATGGCGATTATTCTGGATAATTGTTTTTTTTGTTTGTTTGTTTGTTTTTGTGGTGCTGGGGATTGAACCCAGGGCCTTGTGCATGTGAGGCAAGCACTCTACCAACTGAGCTATATCCCGCAGCTCTTGAATAATTGTTTAGAGAAACACAGGTTTATGAAAAACATGCTGGAATTCTCTTTAACTGTTTACTCTTATATACTACTACATGTCAATGAGAGACTGAGATCCTAGTGGACTATGAAGTGCCTTGTTTTCTGGTTGTTTTTTTTTTTTTTTGTATTAGGGATTGAACTCAAGGGCACTTGGGGGCTGTGCCACAATCCCAGCCATATTTTGTATTTTATTTAGAGACAGGGTCTCACTGAGTTGCTTAGCACCTTGCTATTGCTAAAGCTTGTGATCTTCCCATCTCACCCTCCCAAGCGGCTGGGACTGCAGGCGTGCACCACAGCACCTGGCTAAGTGCCTTGTTAAAAGGAACATTAGGTTGTAGCCAGTATAATTTGAAACTTAATTTTATTTATTGTATTTCATTAAATTTAATGTATTCCACTTCATTTTGATTTAACCAAAGTGGTAAACTATGCTAACTATATCCATTACATTTTTTTTTTTGACTTGGTATTCTTTTGGCCCTACACAACAGTGAACAACAGAGATAGCATGGGGGTGTATCTTGCCATTGGCCTGAGAGTCAGATAATGAGACATTGGCCTGGCTGTTACCAGTTCCTTGTGGGAGAATTTTCTTGGCCAACTCATATCACTTTTCTCAAGGCCTAGTTTCCTCATCTGTTAAATAAAAGTGCTCAGACCAGAGTATAGTTTAATGGCATACTAGACTTCCAGAGTGAATACACTTTTTTTTTTTTTGAGGTTGTGGGGATTGAATTCAGAGGTGATCTGCACTGAGCTACATCTCATCTTTGCATTTTTTATTTTGAGACAGTCTCACTAAGTAGCCCAGGTTGGCCTCCAACTTGGGATGATCTTGCCTCAGTCTCTTAAATAGTTGGATTATGGGCATGCATCACCACACCTGGCTACACTATTCATTTTTAAATCATATTTAAAAATAGAGAAGAAAGGGCTGGTGTTGGGGCTTAGAGGTGGAGCGCTTGCGTTAGACACTGGGTTTGATCCTCAGCACCACATAAATAAATAAAAGTACTGTGCCCATCTACAACTAAAAAAAAAAAGTATTTAAAAAATACAGAAGACAGAGTGGCCTCAAAATGTGTTTCACACTTTTATTATTGAAACATTTTAAATTTATTCAGTAAGCATTGAATTACTTCTTCCCTTGTATTTATCACTAAATCAAGCTGACAGTTTCATTAATTACTTATAGATGGCCAATTGATTTGGGGCAGTGCCAAATAAAATAGAGGGCAGTTAATTATATTCAAATATTCCATGCAATATTTGGTATATATTTCTGTAAAAATATTTCTATAAATATCAATAGTGTTTTGTATTTTTATTTGCTAAATGTGACAACTTACTTGGATTGGAAAGGATAAATGAGGAGGGAAGAAAAATTGGATGGAAAGAAAAAAGACAAAATCATTTTTTGAATTACACAAATAATAAATTTAATAATAAACAGAAGGAGGGAAGATAAACTAGTCAAGCAGCAATTCTCAAAGTATGTTCTATGAAACAATCCTGAGTAAAAGTCTAATGTTGATGGCTCTTTATTTTTTAAGTAAATGGTTAAATTACCCTTTATTAATGAATTTTTTATTTTATTGCAAGACTTCCTAGGACATTATATGTAAAAGTAAATTATGCATTTATAAGAAGAAAATAGTCTACATGAGCTGCCTGTACCTATTTGACAAGGAGGATCTTCTTTGTTGTCTTAAAATACCTGTCTCCATGGTTGCAAATGAAATAGGAACACTAATAGTGTTTTATGGAACATACTTTGTGAGCATCAGAATAAATAATATAAACAGCATACAGCATGGATCACTCATGGCAAATGTGTAATGACAAGGATGCTTCTTTCTGATTGGGAGTACATATGGGTCAATGTGGTCAATTATTCAAAAATTATCTGTCCTGGTTACCCCAAACCACAGATCATTGCCAGCTAGCATCACATGGCACAAATACTTCCATTAAAATTGTTGGTCCAGTGTGTACCAGCAATGCTGATTATAAAACATTGTTATTAGTGCAGCATAGAAACAGCTTGACTCGGTATTAGAAAGTATTTCCTTACGTTAAATTTATGGTCTATAATGAGTGACATACACTCAGAAGGGTCCAGAGTTTTGTTGCAAATGAAATAGGAACACTAAGCTTGTTTACATCTTGAAAAAGTGTATGTCACAATCATGAAAATTAAGTATATGCTATTATGGTCGATGAAGTATTTCTCATTTAAACATTTTGTTTAATTTATACTTTTTTTTTTGGTCACTGATTTTCTCAGCTGAAACCCTGAGTTACTACTATTGTCTGGCATTCTTCAAAAGTTTTACAGTGGGCCTCATTTATGACTAAGCTGGCAGCACTTCTCTGAGTGACTTCAATTGTTCCCAATTTGGTGCAGCGGTGTAACCACCACTGAGCCTTAGGAGTCAACCCAAATCCCTCCCTCTCCCATCCTCAAAACCAACAACCTCAATCAAATACTAAAGTGATATTTAAAATGCTAAAAGGCAGACCCAAGTGAACAGAAGGGAGAAACCAAAATTTTGGAATGATGTGTCATTTAGTAACCCGTTTTTTGAATAAATGGAAGAGTATGCATAATTTTTTAAAAAAATAATAGTAATAACAATCCAATACACTTTCTGAATGCTCACTCTGTAGTTATTATCACTGTTGAGTGCTTTGTCTCATTTAATCCTTGTGGCAATCCTGGGAGGTAGTTATTATTCCCGTTGTACAGTGTTATGGTTTGGAATATGAAGCTTCCCATAAGACTCAGTGTTGAAGATTTGTCCCCCAATGCAGCAATGTTCAGAGGTGGGAATTCAAAGGTGGAAAAGTGGTAGGATCATGAAGGCTCTGACTTCATTAATGGATTAATCCACTGAGGGATTCATATTTGGGTTTCTGTTATTTTTTAAATAGTTTATTGGTTGTTGATGATGTTTATTTATTTATATGTGATGCTGAGAATCGAACCCAGTGCTTCACACATGCTAGGCAAGAGCTTTACCACTGAGCCACAACCCCAGCCCTGCCAAGGGATTCATATTTGATGGCATTATCCAGAGGTGGTGGAAATTGTAGGCAGTGAGGCCTACTGGAAGAAGTATGTCATGGAGTGGGGGGTGAGGTGCCCTAGGAGGGTATGTATCTTGTCTCATGCCTCTTCCTTGTTCTTGCTGTCTCTCTGCTTCCCAGTCACCATGAATTGAGCAGCTTTGCTCTCAATTTGCCATACCCTTCCACCATAATGCTCTGTCTCACACGAGGACCTTGGCAATGGAGCCACCTGATCTGGACTCAAACCTTTTAAACCATGAACCAAAATGAATCTTTCCTCTAAATATTTTTCCCCTCTGAGGTATTTTGTCACAGCAATAAAAAGCTGACTAACCCATACAGATAGGCAGACTGAGAGGTAAGGAGAGGTTAAGTCACTTGTGCAAGATTACATCCCTAGAAAAGGGTGCTCAAGCATTAAAATTCCAAGTCTAAATCAAACTCAAATTCACAATCAGTATACAATAGTGCTCAGAGTGGAAAGATTTATTGTGAACAGATACTCCTTGTGAATGTCTATTCTGTGCTTTGTCAGAACAGATGAAAAAAACCCTGTTAATCTGATTAGAATGTCAGTAATCAGGTCTTCAGGACATGTTGTTAAAAGACAGTATAGGGAAGAAAAAGACTAATTCTGAAGTAACTGAGGTAGACAAGTCAATCATCTACAAAGGAAAGAAATCACAAGGAACTTGATTCCATTTTTATACATATAAGTTTAAAGCCTGGGTTTTTTTTGTTGTTGTCGTTTTGTTTTGAGTACAACATTAAAGAATGCTAGTGGATTCTAAGTTTTCTAAAAATTTATCCAATATAAAAATGTCAAAGAGGACACCAAGAAAAACCCACATAAATACAGTTATCTCATACTAGACAAAGGTGCAAAAACATATATTGGAGAAAAGACAGCCTCTTCAACAAATGATGCTGGGTAAACTGGAAATCCATATGCAGCAAAACAAAATTAAGCCCCTATCTCTTATCATGCACAAAACTCAAATCAAAGTAAATCGAGGACATAGGAATTAAACCAGAGACACTGAGCCTAATAGAAGAAAAAGTAGGCCCCAATTTTCATCATGTGAGATTAGGCCCTGACTTCCTTAATAAGACTCCTATAGCATAAGAAATCAAATAAAAAATCAACGAATGGGATGGATTCAAACTAAAAAGCTTCTTCTCAGCAAAATAAACAATCAGTGAGGTGAATAAAGAGCTTACAGAATGGGAGCAAATTTTTGCCATATGCACATCAGATAGAGCATTAATCTCTAGGATACATAAAGAACTCAAAAAACAACACCAAAAATAAGCAAACAAACAAAGAACCCAATCAGTAAATGGTCCAAGAAATTGAACAGACACTTCTTAGAAGATGATATACTATTAATCAACAAATATATGAAAAAATGTTCAACATCTGTAGCAATTAGAGAAATGCAAATCAAAACCACTCTAAGATTTCTTCCCACTACAGTCAGAAAGGCAGCTATTTTGCATACAAACAACAATAAATGTTGGCAAGTGTGTGGGGAAAAAGGCACATTCATACATTGCTGGTGGGACGGCAAATTGGTGCAGCCAATATGGAAAACAGTATGGAGAATCCTCGGGAAACTGGGAATGGAACCACCATTTGACCCAACTATCCCTCTCCTCAGACTATACCTAAAGGACTTAAAAACAGCGTACTATAGGGACATAGGCACATCAATGTTTATAGCAGCACAATTCACAATAGCTAAACTGTGGAACCAACCTGGATGCCCTTCAGTGGATGAATGGATTAAAAAATGTGGCATATATTCACAATGGAATATTACTCAGCAATAAAAGAGAATAAAATCATGGCATTTGCAGGTACATGGATAGAGTTGAAGAAGATAATGCTAAGTGAAGTTAGCCAATTCCAAAAAACCAAATGCCAAAGGTTTTCTCTGATATGAGGTGACTGGCTCATAGTGCGGTAGGGAGGGGGAGCATGGGAGGAATAGACGAACTCTAGATAGTGCAGAGGGGTGGGAGGGGAAGAGAGGGGGCAAGAGGTTAGCATGGATGGTGGAATATGATGGACATCATTATCCAAAGTACACGTATGAAGACATGAATTGGTATGAACATACTTTATCCACAACCAGAGATATGAAAAATTCTGCTCTAAATGTATAATAAGAATTGTAATGCATTCTGCTGTCATGTATTTAAAAAATAAAAATCAATAAAAAAAGAAAAGGTTTTGGGACCATGATATCACACACATCAGAGGAACTAATTTGTAAATTTTACTTTAGGAGTAAGCATAATTTGATCTATAAGGTAAAACCTGGAATTAAATTACTGTATGGACATGAATTTCGAAAACATTGTTTCAAGAAATCTTATAAAATATGAAGCATCAACCACATCTTCAATAGATGACAGAGTGAGAGTTTTAGATATGAAAGATTTCATTTTTAAAATTCATATGAAATCATTGATATGAAAGCATCCTTGGTCAGTTACCTTCGTGGCCCCCAATGAACCCAGCCTCCAATATTTGTGTACTTATGTGGCCCTTCCTTGGAGAGGCTAGCCCAGTGACCTGAGTAGCCAACAGAACAGAATGTGGTTGAGGAAAAGCTCTATCAGTTCTGGGCGTAATCCTCAAGAAGATCTGGAAACAATGCAACCAGCTTGGGTGTCCATCAGTGAATGAACAGATAAAGAAAATGTAGTATTTATATACAATGGAGTTTTATTCAGTCATAAAAAATAATGAATTTATGTCATTTGCAGGAAGATGTATGAAACTCGAGAACATTATGATAAGCCAAATAAGCCAAACTCAGAAAGTCAAGGGTCATATGTTTTCTCTCACATGTGGAAACTAGAGAGAAAACAGTGAAAGAAATATTGGGTGGAGGCATCATATGAAAATCAAAGGGAGTTCAGTAGAGCAGAGGAAAGGGACTGGGGGAGGCAGGAGGGAGGCAAAGGGGAATGGTACTGGCCAAATTCTCTTGTTATATTGTGTGCGTGTGCAAATATAACAACAAACCCACCATTATGTACAACTATAATGCACCAATAAAAAAATGTGGGAAACAATGACAAAACATAATCTGTCCAAATAAAAACAGATATCATGATGCTTAAGACATGAAGAAGAAGAAGAAGGGGAAGGTGACCTGGCTGCTTTTGCTTTTAAACCCTGAAGGAAGTCACCTACCTCTCAAGAAGTTGAACCCCACTGGGGCTGCCTTTCTTGAGAAGCCTAACCAAGCTAAATGGAACCATCTTGTGGACGACAAGTCAGGCCTCAAATAGACCAAGGTGAGCTCCCTGCTGACAGCTAGCACCAACTGCTTGCCCGCCGGGTGAGGGAAGCCATCTTGGAAGTGGTTCTACCTGCTCCAGCTGATTACCTCAAGCTGATACCATGCACTGCCACTGAGGTATGCCCCCAGAGCCCTGCCTAAGTTACAGAACTGTGATCAAATAAGTGAAATCATTATTGTTTTCAGCCACCCAATTTTGGATTAATTTGTTATGCAAAAATATATGACCATAATTAGACCATATTTCCCCCATCCCAGTCCTTTATTTTGGAGAAAATATTCATTCATTCATTTATTTATTTTATAAAATGGTAACAACTTCACCATGTTATAATCTTCCCCTTTCTCCTACTGTACTGGAAAAAGTATTCATTCTTTAGTAAACATTTGCCAAGTATCCCTGTTGGGGATTGTTGGGCCTCAGACACCTTAATATGAGAAAGAAACTCAGAAGAACTCTTAGCATAACAGAAGAGGTAGAAAACTGGACATGGGCAGTGTGTCAATCTGTGTATCTGTGTGGCACAGCACTGTGCTCGTTCAGGAGCAGCACCAGGAAGGGATCGGTTCATTTTGCCAGTGGCTAGGAAGGCCTTCAGAATCTTCCGGGAAATGTCTTATAAGGAACATCACTTAATTTTAAGTTTTGAAGGATGAAGGGAATTCTCCCGGGTGGAAAAAAAAATAGGTATGGAAGAGAGCCACTGCACCCTGAAGGAACGGTACTGGCAAAGTTCTGAAAGTATGAAAGAATATGGTAGTTTTGAGGAATCAGAAGTAGTCTTATGTAACCATTGTGCAAAGTAAAGTAATAAAGGTTATCTAGGTGCCTAAGCAGATAGAGGCCTTGATTGCCATGCTAGGGAGTTGGACTTAACGGCAAGGTGAAGCCATCTGAATATTTTTTTTTAAAAATTGTACTTAAATGGGATGTAATTTACATTTGATAAAATATACACATCTTAAGTCCAATGACTTTTTATATATGTAAAAACTGGAGTTTCTACACCCCAGATTATGATAAAGTCCAGATTACTCATGACACAACCTGACAAGGGTATCATAAATACAGACCTAAAAACCTAAGAGAATATTAGAAAATAGAATACATAATTTGTACAAATGCACAGCTAAGTGCAAGACCATGCAGCCAGGAATGCAAGGCTGATTTAACATTAAAAAATTCAATAATGCAAATCACCACATTAATAGGACAGAAAACCATATGATCATTCCAATAGATATTGATAAGCAATTGATTAAATTCAATACTCATTTATGATAAAAAAATGCTTACATGAGCATTTAAACGCTGGGAAAGGCATGCCTGATCTATGCTGTTTGGAATGGAGGGCTCTTTATAAAACACTCAGAGTTCTTGTTCTTGGAATAGGGATTTGGAGTATGGTATCCTCTGGGAAAAGTTTTCAGAGATGTGGGAGGCAGCAAAATCCACAGATATCTCACTCTGCCATTTGAGGAACAATGCCAAATGATGATTGCCAAGAGAGCAATAGATTTACTCCAGATCACTTTAAAAGCTATGCAGACAAGCAAGGACTCTGACACAGAGTCCATTAAAAACGTGATTGCTCTACACGTTGCAGGCAATAGTGCTAATGGATACTGCTTACATGTCTCTCAGCCTGGCTGCTGTATGCGGAAACAAAATTAAAAAAAGAAATAGTTGAGTAGCTCAGACTTATAGTGATGGCTCATGGCAATGAAGATAACAGGTGGATATCAGGACACCTGAGTGCTAGTGTTGTCTCTGCCACTTTCCATTTACCTGCACTTTGGAAAGATAGTTTCCCTCTGTGGGTCTGTTTTTGCAACTATAGAATAAATGAATTAAACTGGATGAGATCGGGAATGAGCTGGGATTAGGGTCTAATCCTGGCTCTGTCCTGTACCATCTATACAGTCTGTGCTTCAGTTTCCGTATCTTTACAATGGCAAGAAACTTCAGAGTGCTCTTTGAAGATTACATAAGATTGAAGGAGTGGAATATTAACATATTCACTGCACATGTTGAACACTCACACAGAGATGTATTAATGTTTTTAAGAACCAACTATTAGGCTCTAAATGCCATAATGATAAACACTAGACTAGAAATTCCAATCTGTTCTGACATGGAGATTAGTAGGTGTGGAAAGCTTTGAAATTCTGCCTCTCCTGCATATCATCACAGGTGGTACTGTAAGAAGCTTGATAATTTTAGCAGGAAGGAAAACAGAAGGGTAGACATTCTTGTGTGATTTAATCTTGGTAATGTACCAATGATTTCATTACCATGTGCAAAAAGCTATGATGGCATTTCTTATACTCTGATAAGTACTAAGTGAAAAACCTAATTAAATGATGCTTCCATAGAATTTCCATAGAATGCAATTAGTGTGACAACCAGAAGCCCCTATTGATTGTGCTGTTGGAATTTAATCAAATAGTATGCTTACGTAAGTACTATAACAGAGTCTGACATCTGTAGTCAGACATGGTTTTTGCCAGTTGTAAATAAGGTACTCACACGAAAAAAATACCCCCTTCAAGAACTGGAAATTAAATAATCTCCATGAATGTCATTACCTATTGTATCAAATGAATGACTATTTTTTTTTTCAGAAAGTCATATTCATAGTACCCAAGGATTTGAACTATTTGATTGGACTGGATGTTTACACTAGAAATATTCATGAGAGGAGTTTAAATTACATTCATTTAGGATCATGTTCCTATCTATCTGGTGTTTCCTTATTTATGGACAATCATAGTTCAAATTATAAAGAAGTTATAATGATTACAATTGGATCACACTTTCTGTGGCTTTCTGGGCAGCACTGTCAGCTTGGTTACTGTTTTGGTGCCAGTGGGTGTTATCTCTTGGCTGTTCCTTCAAGCCTATCCCTTTCTGTCCCCTTGAATATCCATGAGCTAGGCTTCAGGAAGATGCTGCATCACCACCCTGACCAGCAGGATCATCGTCTTTTTCAAACTCTTGACTTCTTTACCTCTTCCTTAAGTTTTTATTGACTTGGGCTTGGGAGGTGGGTAGAGGAGTCACCAACCCTGTTCTGTACTCAGAGAATCATCCAGCTCCTCTTTCCCACTCAATCTGTCAATCAACCCAGGTAAGGGGTTGTGGGGCCATCATTCTCAAAGGGCCACAGGGCTTCATGGGTGGCTTCAGTTGGTCCTCTGTTGATATTCAAGAGGCACTGTGGCATGCCATGCAAATTATACTCAGAGCAGAGAGCCCCCATGGCATCATTGGGAACATGTAGAAAACCTTGCATTTAATAAAACCATACCACAGCAAGACAACATAAGCATGGAAATGCCAAGTAGGTTTTTTTTTTAAATATTTTTTTTAGTTATAGATGAAAATGATATCTTCATTTTAGTTATTTATTTTTATGTGGTGCTGAGGATTGAACCCAGTGCCTCACATGTGCTAGGCAAGTGCTCTACCACCAAGCTACAACTCCAGCCCCCAATAGGGTTTTTAAATAGAATAATTAGAAGAGGAAAACCCAGTTAAGAATAATTGTGACATTAGAAATAAAGTACCTTTCTGGGCAAGAAGTGTGCTTCTGGAGCTGTACACACCTGGATTAGAACCCTGCCTCCATTGCTTACTGGCTGTAAGACTCTGAATACATTGTCTAGGCTTCATTTTCTCCTTTCTAAAAAAAAGGTGAATGAAACCTGTGCATTGCATGCATTGTCTGATGCACAATAATAGCATCATTGTGAGTATTTCACATTATCCGTAAGTATACTGCCATGTATAATAAAATGACTACAACAGTGTAGTAAATACAGCCTTACTACATTGTCACATAGATCCAGATTCAGAATGGGAAAGCTTGTTTGCCAACTAGTTCAGCAGTTTTCAGATTATGTGACTTTGGGAAACTCCCCCCAAGCTCATGCATTCTGAGAGATGGACTTAACCACAACCACCTAGGATCACCATGAAGTTCAAATGCATTGTTATATATGTGAAAGTACTTTTATAAACTATAAATTCTATGCAAGCTAGGCTATTATTCTATTAACATATTCTTGCAATGCTATTAAATATAGTGAGCATTTATAATGTTTTAAAGGAACTGGTCATTTTTGCACCTTCAGATCCAATGGTAGGATCCTATTGGGGGCTGGAGTTGTAGCTCAGTGGTAGAGCACTTGCCTAGCACATGTGAGGCACTGGGTTCAATCCTCAGCACCATATAAAAATAAATAACTAAAATGAAGGTATCATGTCCATCTACAACTAATATATATAAACCCTATTTGAGTGCAAATTATCAAAATGAGCCACAAGTTAGAACGTGTCTGCTGATTTACGTGCAGTCAGCAATCCACAGTTCTTTGTTGGATCCAAAATTTAAAAATCATCTGGTTATCTGTGACTTTCAATAAAACCCTTCCCAATGGAAAAAGAGGCACTTTTCTTGCATGGATAATATATTAAAATATGCACAATTACTATATTTTCCTTTTAAATCTAAGTACATAGAAATGACAGAGGAGGGAGGATTGATAGTTTAACAATAGCCATTAATAGGCTCATCTCATTTCAAATTGTAAAAAGATAAGGGTATTGGCTTGTGTGCTGTTTATAAATAAAATATGTCCCTTATTCCAAAATATTTTTTTTGTCTTTTAGGGGAAATTTCCACATCTCAGGAAGAAGAAAATTGCATAGTAATTTTTCCCACATAAAGTAAATATATATGTCCATCAGGTGTGGTGGTATACACCTATAAACCCAGTGACTCTGAAGGCTGAGGCAGGAGGATTATACGATTAAAGGTCAGCCTGGGCAATTTAGGGATACCCTGTCTTAAAAATAAAAAATTAAAAAGGGCTGGGGTTATTGTTCAGTGGTAAAACATTTTTTTTTTTTTGGTGGTAGAATACTCTTGAGTTCAATCCCTAGTACCAAAACAAACAAAAACAACCAACCAAACAACAACAACAAAAGTTGTCTAGTCCTTTTTCAGTGATTTTTCTGTTTTCCTCTAAAAAAAAGTTCTCCATCTGAAAAGTATTTAAAAGCTTCTGTATTTTGGTCTCAAAATTATGTACTATAGCCCTGGAAATAACAGCTGGACAGGCCAATTTTGGGCAAGTAGAAATAGTTTTTAAAAATGCTATGTGCCTGGTCCAGTTGTAACAATTTGTTCTCCTTCCTGAGTCAGTCCTGGTAACAAAGCATAAGTTCTATAGTGAAAATACTATAATTCTACTACTTTTATTCTTCAAAGCAATGCTACTTACAATATACACTAGTTTTGATGTATTTCAGAAAAAAAAAATTACTCCCATTCAAGAATCAGACCATCATAAATACTTAGCAGGCATGTTGTTTGGACTGAATGTCCATTTTTTAACATCTCAAAAAAGTTTTGATTGTAATGTAGGTCATGGCTACTGCAGAAGTTATGGCAGAATTCTCCCAGGAAGTTTTGCAAATATATAGTTTCCAGCCAAAACAAGCTGAATAAACAAGTGATCACGTAGACAAACCACACGATTTGGTTTAACCAAAAGTTATGGCAGGAATGTTCTCAAAACCACTCATTGTTGTATGAGTAGATACTTTTCATTGCTCTTTGCTCCATACATAAACCCAAATGGCTCAGCAAATATTGCCTGAATTATAATTCTGACATCATTAATCTTTTGCATACTTGATGTTCAGATCTTGCTCCCAATTTCACAAGATGAGAAGTGAATAAAGAATTTTAATCAGCAAATAATTCAAATACAATATGAGAGATCCTGGAAGAAGAATTCACAGGTATTATAAGAGGCTTTTAGGGCAACCTTGCAAAAAGGCTTCTTTGAAAGTTGCATGCTTTGCATAAAAATATATGAGCAGAATAAAATATTTAAAGAGCAACATTAACTAAAAGAGAGAGAGAGAAAAAAAACACAAAACTCAGCACTAGAAAAGTGTGTACTCAAGCTCTTCCTTTGTCTGTCTAGGAAGCTTCCTGTGGTTCGTCCTCACCTTTTAAATATGAAGTCATGTGTTCCACTGGAACAGGAGGAAGATTTCAAATTAGAAATTATCCAAAAGAAATTTGCTTTAAAAGGAGCAAAAACATTTTTGTTACATTGTTATCCAAATTCCCAAGCTGGGTACCTTCCTGTCATCCTTCTCTATATCAAGTAATTTAGTATCATTTCTTAACTGTAAGCTCCCTGAAGTAGTTTCTTTGTTCCACACAGTAACAAAAGCAATATTTAATACAATGGTTCTTACACATTAAGTAACTCCTGAGTGAGTGAAGGAATGAATAGGCCCTTGGTAATAATTATGAATTGTTTCAATTTCCAACTAAAGAAAAAATAACCTTTATTTCTTTGTTTTGTCACATCTTGCTACCTTTTCCAACCATCTCATGCTACTCTCTACCCTCAAAATACGTGAAAAACATGTAAAAGGACCAATAAGGCTATGTGTGTATAAGTAACAAACACAAAAGAAACAATGATTTTTTTTTTTTCAATCTTGGTAAAAATTAAACTCTGGCCATGTTGTTTTCTAACATTTAATAGTTTTTCTAGTTTGGTAACTTGGAAATGAACATGTTACTGTCAACTTCTTTATAGAAAGATGGGTTTGTGAGGGTCTGCAGGGAAAGTTGGCATCAGAGAGGATAGGAGACTGATCATAAACCCTTGCTTGTGTTTTGGGCCACTACTGCCCTCTAGGGGACATATGGAAAAATAAGCAAAGTCTCAAGCTTTATGAAGTTGAGAGCTTGGAAAATCATCTCATCCATTTAATTCTTATTAAGAAAGACAATTAAAAAGTAATTAAAGCAATTTCATGGATAGCCATATAACACTTAAAAATCTTCTGGCTGCATGCTTTTTAAGGGTCATCTAACAGAATCATTTTCCCAGCTAAAATGTTCTTTATTTTGTCTATCCTAATTTTCCTGCAGCATTTTAAAACATGTTATTTCTTGTCCTATTAGGAAACAGCTGCTTACTATGACTAATGTGTTAGTCACTGTTTATACTTCAGCTTTTAGCTTCCAATGACCCAGAAAACAGAAACCCCAGCTCCTTCCATCTTTTTGAAGTCAGTTTGTACAGAGGAAAATACGCAAACATTTTCAGAGTTTCCAAACTGTTACTTATTTCCTGGGAAAGAAGCTTCACTAACTTCAAGTGTGGAGAAAAGACCAACTCGTGATTTTTACATGGTGGATCCAATTTCAACCTTCTTTATTAAAAAAAATTGGAAAATTAGGGATAATGTCTATTGCAATTCTACTTTATGCAGAGATAATAATCTATTCACCCATTCCTAGAATCTTAAAGAATTTAAATGACTAGTACTAAAATTGAAACAGATTAAGAAAGGCCTAATTTCCCAACTGTGTTTTCTATCTTTAACAAGAAAGCAGGATAGACCCATAAAACTTGTAGAGGAATATTTTTGCAGCCTCTTCATGCAATGAATCCCCAAGTCTGACCATTTAGGGTGGCAATAGTGAGTACCCCCACAAGCAAATAGATCTAGCACACATGAGCATATCATCATATCCTGAGCCATATGCAATAGCCACTATTACACCTGTGTGAGCTCTGTCAGACTATATACATTTTATTCCTGTTTCTTTGAGGAGCCAGTATGGGAACTCACCCATACACTGTCTCCCTTGTGCTGAAGCATAATTCCTAATAAAACCTCCTTTGGATGATATTGCAAATTGAGCAAAAAACCCTAAGCATAAGCTAGTAAAACAGTAAGAGCTGGACTGACTGGTAACAAAATGAAGTTTCTAGAAGTACACATTCTGCCTTTGGGAGAAAAATGTAATGACTTTGCAGTAATATTGTGGAAAAGTGAGTAATTATTAGTTTACCCATTTAACAATTATTGAGTATGTCATTACTCAACAGATACTATTTTAAGAGTTGTAGGTGTGCAAATAAAACACCATTCAGCAGAGATGGTTGAGGACAACTCATACCCATGGTATGGACAGTCTCCAGTTTATAAAGGATTAATTTAGGATGCTTTGATTTTCTGATTTTATAATGGTGAGGAAGCAATATGCTTTTAATAGAAACTGTAGCTTGAATTTTGAATTTTTTCTTGAGCTGGTGACATGTGGCACAGTAATCTCTCATGTTGCTAGGTAATGGCAACAAGCCTTTCCAGTCAGCCATGTGACCATGAAGGTAAACAACCATACTCTATAGTGCACTGGGTCACAAGGCTATGATGCTTGTCAGTTTAGGTGTTTGTTAAATGAGTTTTCAACTTGTGATATTTTCAACTTATGATGGATTTATAGGGACATAAGTGGTAAGCTGGGTAGCATCTGAATCAAAGTCTTCCATTTTGCCACATATTATATTTACTTGCATTCAATAAGTGATATGGAAACAATTAACTTTTATGTTTATAATCTACTAAATGTCAAATATGTTAGAATAATTTATTTTGCTTATCTTTGTATTACCAGTTTCTTGAATGATTTAATATTCTCCATTTAATAATACTTTAGGTGATTGTTATTATCCTCAGTTTATAGATAAAGAAAATGACTCAGCATTTTTAGTTATGGGATAGTAGATTTAGGTTTAAACCCAAGGCCATCTATAGTATTGATTTGAAGATGTCTTCCTGCTGTATGCCTAGCACAGTGCCTGGCATGTAGAAGATGCTCAATAAATACTTGTAAGAAAATTAAATGGAGTGATTTTCCAGAGTAGTGTGCTCTGTTTCCAATTTGGGATCTCAAGGGCCTCAGTATGTGGCCCAAATAGGTCTTTAATAATTAATTATTGAGTGAATGATTGGGAAGTCTTGTGGACTTTCCCATTACCTTACTTCACATAGTATATGCAAAATGATGAAAAAAATCAGAAGACTAAATGCCACACATGTTCTTTGATGGAAGCTTCTAGCCATCCATCTTGGAATTCATTTTCAGCTAAACTCAGGACATCTGATAGGTCACTGACTTGTCTTGTTGGCAATTTCATCATCTAAAAGTTTGAGGAAATGAAAGGGGAACTGATACTCCAAAAAAAAAAAAAAAGATGAACTCCTATTTCTAAGGGGGAACTGGTTGGCCATGCAGAAGCAACAGTAATCTTCCAGAAACAATGAATACCTAGTTTTTAAAACTGTGACTTAAAATCAGACGAATATGGCAAATTTATAGAAACAGATTTTTAAAAGTTCAGGGAACAGATTAGAAGAATTCTACAGCATAAGAATTTGAAAGAGAAAATGCCTTGAAAAGATAAAAGTTTGCAAAAATTCTACACATACCAAAAAAAAAAAAAAAAGAAAAAGAAAAAAACAAAACTCTTAATACTTAGTTTTCTCTGGTAATAGGATTATGAACAATTTCCTTTTAACTTTATCTTTCTAAGTTGTCTAAACAGTGATTTTAGATGATCAAAGCAATTCCGATTATAATTTAACTGCTATTTTAAAACAAATGATTTCTACCATGGGGTTTGTTACGGCTTCGATTTAGAATGTTCTCCAAAAGCTCACGTGTTAAAGACTTGGGCCCCATACAGCAATGTTCAGAAGTGGGTCCTTGGGAAAGTGATTGGGTCATGAGAGCTCTAACCTCATGAGTGGGTTAATCCATTTGACCCTTTTAATAAATCTAACGGACTCTTGGGAGGAAGTGGAAACTGTGGGCAGGTGGAGCATAATTGGAGGAAGTTTGTCACTGGGAGCATGCTCTTGGACATTATGTCATGTCCCTAGCCCTTCTCTTCCTGGCCCTTTCTCAATCTCTGCTTCCAAAGTGCCATGAGCTGAGAAGCTTCCCTAAGCTAAAACACTCCCACCCGATGTTCTACCCCACTTCAGGCCCAAAGCAATGGAGCCGGTCAACCATGAACTAAATCCTCTGAAACCATAAGGCAAAATAAACCTTTCCTCCTCTAACTTGTTCTTGTTGTGTATTTTGGTCATGGAGACAAAGAGCTGACCAACACATATGGGCACATGATTCTGAGGTAAAAGAAAGTTGGAAACTCTAATGAAGAAACCACTGTTGTGAGTATGTGACCTTTCCAGTCACGTCTCTGCTTTAAACTATTTATTTTTTACTTCATTCACTGAAGAAACTTCTCTATAGCAACACTGTTTCAGGCACTGAAAGCATGAACAAGATGAAGTTCTTGTTCTTAAAGGGTTTATATTCTAGTGGGGAGAAATATAGTACATATGACATGCATTTAGTTGCAGATAATAATAGTTATTTTTAAGAAAAATAAAGCAAGGTAGCAGGCAAGGGAGTGATGCAGGATTGTTGTTTCAGACAAGGTGGTCAAAGAAGTCCTCTTGAGGAGGCTCTGGATCTTGACCAGAGGCCCAGGTGGAACGTATTAGCATTATGAAAATCCAGGTGAAGATTAATGGTCCAGGGAAGAAAAGAGGAAATAATAATTTTATATATCTTCATAGAATCTGAGACCAATTGACAAAAAAAAAATCTTAGGATACATATGAATTTTTGTTTGTTTTCTTTCTTCCTTCTTAAGTTCACGGGACACAGTGTTCCCTCCAAAAGATATACCTGCCACATACAGACGACAGTAACATTAATGGCCAAGAAACAGAAAGCACGGTGATATTTTAAGTTTCTTTGTCTATGTCAAGGAGAGAATGTTTGGGCTGGAAATGACAGATCACTGTGGGAAGAGAAGATGAATAAAGGGGGGATAAGTGGATGTCTCATCTTTATATGCCTTCAAGGGCTGTGGCTGGTGGGAGCTGTTTGTGGGTACACATTTTTCATACCTTAGAAATGACTGTCATCCTGAGGCAAAGAGACAATGTTGGTATTTCTATGACTGATCTCAATTAATTACCAGGATTTTATTAAATGGGAGATTTGCTCACCAATACTTCCTGTGTCCTCAGAAGTAGTTCCCACAACATCCTTCTGTAATTTGGCCCAGATTCCCTTAAGGAGGCTGATAAGTTTTGCCTTGATCATTTAATGTTTCTGATAAGGAAGAGGTGCTGATGATGCTGTGCTCATGGAAAAGGGATAAGGTTCTAAGAGAATTTGGCTCTGTATGAAAATAGGGGAGCAGAGGGACTCCAGTCCTCCGAGAACAGATGGGTGGAGGCTTTCAGGGACTGAAGCCTCCACTCCTCTGAACCCCTGTTCTGCCTTTTTGTTTAAAGCCCACACTTTCCTTCCTCTCCACCAACCAATTCAAATATAGCTCTCTCTGAGTCTTTACAGGAAACCTGGAGCTCAAAGTTTCTCTGAAGAGATGCAAATAATCTATCTGGAAACACAAAGAATATCCCTTAAAACCACAGGAAGATCATTTGGCAGGGTGCTGAGTGGGCGTGGCATGTGGTCAGATGAAAGGGTGTTCCTTTGTTCAATTCAGAATTCCCATGTAGTAGACAAAGAAATTTTGTCTCCAGACATATATGATTCCTATTTCAAAGTTTTAAACTAGGAATACAGCCATCAAAAAAAAAAATCAAGTTTTGAATGTTTTGATTCTTAAAAATAGCAGGATGCCTCTTCAGTTCTGGACATAGTGCTGGGGCAATGAATAAACTGTGGTTCCTGCTGAAAGGAAACCTACTGGGCCACTGCTGACCGCCTTTGAGGAAATGCAGGAAGCAGGAGAGGTACACACCAGCAAAGGATCAGCAAATGTGGACCTGATTTTCAAAAGGGGCAGCGAGGGGGGCAGTTTCTCAAGCCCTACCTATCAACGAACAAAAATTTATTAAGATAATAATGATGGAAATAAATGTGAAGTCTACTATGAAGGCTAAAAGAAAGATACAATTATCCCACCATGCACGCATAGAATCGGGCCACTATGATTTGGATTAGAAATTTTGAGAAGCCCAGGAATTTAAGAGGCCACTTTAATATAGTTGCCACAAAAACAACTTCAGTGTTGAGATAAAGATGTTGAAATGAGGCTATTGTTAACTGTGTTTTATCTTGTGCTTGTCAGACTATTCCCTGGGTTTTCCAAACATCAAGAAAAACAGTGTTTGGAGGAAAGCAACTAATATGTTGAAGGAAGGAAGACAGAGGCAGTGAGGAAGCACTGGAAAGGAGCTTATTGTGCACCATAGAAGAAGCCAACATCTCATTAGCCCCAAAGCTTCTATCTAGGACTAGTCAGTGGAATTTACAGAAACACATTATGCCTCATTTTGAGGACTTTCTATCTTGGGAGACCAAGAGATTCCTATCATTTCTGATGTGCCAGCATCACTACCTATGTCAGGAGAGTGTGTAGGATCATTATTCATGACCTCTGAGGTCCCTTTCAACCTGGAGAGTCTTCAGTTCTAGAGTTACTTACTAACCATTTATTGCCCAATGGTATTGACTTAGCTTTGGGGTTTACTTTTATGCTATGCTTTTAGGAGTTGGGGAAATAGAATAGAAGACTCTACAATACGGCTCCCCATCCCAAGGTGAACATCTGGAGGGTTACAGGACTTCCATCCAACCTACCTCAGTTTTGATGTCAGGTAGGAAAGAACTAACAAAATGGGATAACTGCTTGATTGATATATACCAGACCAACTGGGTAAAACCATCACATGAAGATTGAGTTTCCAGTGTAGTCTACAAACTTGGCTGAGGGATCTTCCAGTACTATGGATCATTTAATGTTGTCTTTCACTTAGCAGAATATCAGAATGATCAGTGATGGTTTGCCTGCAGTAGTCAATATCAACGTTTTTCTTAGTGCTGTCTCTCTCTCTCTCTGTTCTCTCTCTCTCTTTCACACACACACACACACACACACACAAACACACAGGCTGTCTATTATGATTATGCTTATTATATAAAAATACTTCCTAATTTTGAACACACTGGGGCTCAGGTAGTGGTAGGTCCACATGAGTGGTAGGCACAGCTTATATTTAACATAAACAAATCCTATCTTCTTTGAGTATATAGATTCACTATTCCACCCATAAGTCATGTATCTATTTAAGATACAGGTATATTAATGTTATCATGTCCTTTCTCTTTTTAGTACCTTATGTCAAATATATGCTGACTGATATAATTTGTGTCTGTATTGAATATTAATTCTTGATAATTCCATTAAGTTCAATGCTACTCATTTACTTGTCAGACTAATACATTTTTGACAAAACTAGTTCACTATGAAACTTCAGAATAATTTTTGACCCTAGAACAATTCTTTTTGCACTTGTACTACACAGAACAGGAAAGTCACCAAACAACATAAGAGTTAAATATTTTCTAACAATACCAAGTTCAGAAAAGAGCTTACATAGCACTTTTTCTGCTTGCTTTACATTTATATTTGTGTCACAATACAAATAGGGCTTTTACAGTCCAAGATTAATGCTATGGTTTTCTATGTTTATTCTATATCATCCAAAGTGCAGTTGGACTAAACAACAACAAAAAATAATCAACTGAACTCTGAACAACTCATTGTGAAAATATTCATGACAGTCAAAGTCAATATCAGAAAAAAGCATGCCAGAATATATGCATAACTCATCGTTTTTATTTTGGTTAAACTTCAGAGAACTGTTATGATAATTCAATAAAAATAATACATGCCAAGCCTTTCTAGCAATTAGCTTAGTGTAAGCTAGTTTTCATAGAATGCTATTAAAACCCATCCTCAGTGGTAGTAATGATATACCTACTAATAATAACAATAATAATATTAGCACTTGAATCTAGTCAAGCAGATCATCAATCTGAATCATTAGGTTTCCATTATTCATTTTATATTCTTAGAAATTATTTATGAAGTTTTGTATTGATTCAAAAATAGCTGGTCAAAAGTACTGAAAACTAATAACTTAAGTGTTGTGCTCCTAAGTATCATCATCGGCTTAATGCACAAAACCAGTACTGGTGGATTAAACAGCAAACTCAAAGGACTGCTTAATCTAACTACTGCTAATCTTTGCCAGCCAGCCTTGTCAGATGCAATTTGCTCTATGGCAACCCTTCTCGGAAGGTAACCTCATTAAGATGTAAAATGTCCACTGATGTTAATGAAGCTTTCCCACTTAGATAGAAACAATTCCAGTGTAGAAAGCAAGAATGATTTTATGTCTAAAAATCAGAGCTCATGAATCCTTTTAAGTATGCCTCTTTCTAATGCAGAGCGATGAAGGCAGAAGTCCAGGAATTCAAGGAGAGATTGTGTATTCTTGTGTAATACATCTGCTAATTTTTCTTTTATGAATTTCTTTGCATTTAATGTTTCAAATGGGCTGTCCTCAAAATAAATGTAAGCAGTTGTTCAGAGAATCACTTCCGAGAAAACAAGCAGAATCTTCCTCCATTAAAAGGTTTCCATGTGTTAAACACTCTCATATTTTAGAGCAGATTAGATTTTGGTGTTTGGTGGAAACGAGATGCCAGAAACTGAGATTATCACAAAATTGCATATCTGGGGGACATTCAAGAGGACATTTAGTTTATTTTCCTGACTCCATTCAAAACAGCATCCAAGACAGGAGACTGCTTACCCTGTTTAAAATTTCAGCATAAACTTATCTGAGCCTTCCCTGAGACAGCTCTCTCTCTCTCTCTCTCTCTCTCTCTCTCTCTCTCTCTCTCTCTCTCTCTCTCTTTTTACCTTTTGTTTTTAATGAATACTTTGTTTCTAAAGGAATTTTGAAAAAGTTGTTTGAGGATTCTATCATAAAAAAGCCCTAATGAGGAAGGCAATGCTCTTTGGTTATTTTTTTGTTTTGGTTTGTTTTGTTGGTGCTAGATATGAAACCAGGGCCTCCCACAGGCCAGGCAAGCACTCTACCACAGAGACATACCCTGGGTCTTCACCCTTTTGTTTTTATACTCAAAATAAACAGCACTGACAACTGATGATGATGCTGTCAGCAATGCAGAGGGTACACTGAGAAATTCTAGACTGGAGGAAACCTGGAGGCCTGGGAGAATGTATAAAGCACATAGATTCAAACAAAACATTAAAAGGTCAAGAAATAAAAATAAAATAATCTAGTATTACATGATTTGCAGAAGATGTGGGAAATGAGGGGATGGACTTGATTTATATATTAGGAAGAATTTCTGCAGAGTAAAGAGAGTTGCTAAGCACCGGAACAAGTTTCGGATGTAGGTTTTACAATTTTAATCTATAATGATGATCTTTTCTTAAAAAAAAGGTTTCGATTGGTTTAGGTAAAATAATTTTCTTGAACATGTGAAGGATGACCTATTAAATCAAAATGACCTAACAATTGTCATTTGATGCTTATTTTTCTTTTAAATGAAAAAGTAATCTCTAGAACTTTATATCTCCACAACATGAAATATAATATTTCTAATACTGAATGTGCATGGTTTAAATCCAAACTACTTCACCTGTGCATCACTAGGCTTACAATCAGGGGTGTTCTCACCCCTCTCCCACTATCTCCAATTAAATAGGTTTAAGACCATTCTCTTTAGTTGTAGGTAACCTAATATAAACATATATTATTTATATTCCAACTTATTAATTAGAAACAATTAAGACTGTAGTACAATTAACAAAGTGTAATAAGTAAACTGGGCTCACTTATATTATAATATAACTAATTATATTCCCAGGCCAAATAAAGAGCCAGGAGTAAATACAAAAGAAAATTATGAAACTGTTTGATAGAATGACTATTTTTTAAATCTTGGCTCTTCAAATTCTAAGATAAAAAATATACAGTAGATTATTAATATTCACTATGAAAAAGTGGCCTTGGTGTTGCCATTAATTTTAAAAACCAGACTCCAAAAGATGTATACACAGCATAACTAAACCACCAGACACAGTTTTTCTATATGTCAGAATAGCATATCAGCTTGTGGATATCCATTCCTGGGCATGAGATTTGGGTTTAGATTTGTTTAGAAGTAGCCATTAGAATCAGTGTTTATTTTGTAGCAGCAAAAGCACCTGATTGTCCCAGTCAGAGCCTGTGTTCCTAGTAGAGGGTTCCAAGTAAAGACATAAGTGTGGTTGAAAGGTCATCTGTCAGACCTGAGATTCAATCTCACTTCTAATTATTTTACTGGCTTGGTGCACCTGCAGAAGAAACTATTTCTCTGAGGACTGTGTTAGACCAAACTGTATTCTCTTACAAACATTACTTGTCTTTGGATGGGAAAGGCATTAAGATAGCAAGTATGAGCTAAACTGTGGAACCAACCTAGATGCCCTTCAATAGATGAATGGATAACTAAACTATGGTATTTATACATAATGAAATATTATTCAACCTTAAAGAACAATAAAATTATGGCATTTGCCGGTAAATGGATAAAGTTGGAGAATAACATGCTAAGTGAAGTAAGCCAATCCCCCAAACCCAAAACCTGAATGTTCTTTCTGATAAGTGGATGCTGATCCATAATGGGTATGTGTGTGTGGAACGGGGAAGAAAGGAGGAACTTTGAAGGGGAGGGAGGGTAGGGGAAGAGGGATGGGGGTAGGAAAGATGGTGGAATGAGATGAACATCATTACCCTAGGTCTATGTATGACTGCACACGTGGTGTGGTGTGACTCTACGTCATGTACAACCAGAGAAAAGAAAAGTTGTGCTCCATTTGTGTATAATGAGTTGAAATGCATTCTGCTGTCATGTCTAACTAATTAGAACAAATACAACAAAAGAGAGCATGTATGGGGATGACTATATTTTTTAAGAAAAACAAATGAGAAATGACTCTCTGTTTTCATGTTCCAGAAGTAAAATTTCCTCTTCTGTATATATGGTTGACAGTTGTATGATCTTAAAATGATCTCACTTATATGATAACATCCACATTAATTAAAATGCTTATTTATAACAGAGTGCTGCTATATTAATTTACAATAAAAATATGTCCTTCAAACTAATGAGCTATATTGTCTAATTGTTGTATTTTCCCCTATAGGTCCAGACATAGATACAAATATAAGTATATGGGAAATAAACTGTAATCAATGAATTTGTGGCCAAGTAAATCTAGGTTCAGAACTGGGAGAATGAGTTGGAAGGTGTAAATGGCTGATGTTTTAAGGTTTTGACAGCCTAATGTATTCTTCTCTCTCCAGGGACACATTTGCTACAAGGTCCAGAGATTTGTGGGGTTGGCCAGGATCTTCTTATCTACCAAATTCTGCAAAGATACTGACCTTGTTTCCCTTTTGAATTTCCCTTTTCTCTACTTCTACTATTGAATAAACCAATGTTTTATGGACAAGAATTTTTATTCACCCGAGTTTTAGAATTACATACAGACTAAATGCTGAAATACTAAACTGAAATATTACTTATCATCTTGCAAGGAAATGCTTGGTAATAATTGTGTAAATGCTGTGCTGACTATCTGGAAGCAAGATTGAGTTCCAGTAACATTCTCCATGGGCTGTTCAGAAAAATTATGAATGCCTGATTATACATAAATTCACTCTGTTTCAAAGAGAACAGTGTTTTTACTTAGCATTATTTTTTTCAGTTTTTCCACATAAGAATCTCTTCTTTGAAAATTTTTTTTGGCAGAAGCTAATGGAATTATATACAAAGATGATAATCAATGAAAACAAAAATGCCATAATAATGGGTTCTGGGATTACAAAACTGAGAACCTGGGATTCAAGCCCAGTTCAACATTTCCAATAATGAAATGCTCACTTGTATCTCATGTTCTACGAGAGGATGGTGGAAAATAAGAAAGCAAACGGGAATCTTGTCTGGTCCTCTGCCTATTCAGTTTATCATTGTATGAGGAGGTGATTCAAATTCACAGTTTTCCTGTAAAGCCAGGTAAGAACACAGAGTTCTTAAGGGAAATGATATATGCAATATGGGCCATATAAATGTAAGTGGGAATAGTAAATGCTGTTGGAAGAGTCTCAGGTTAGGGAAAGCCTAGGCGTAATAGATATTGGAACTGTGTTACACTAGGAAAGCTATATCAGCTTTTCATTTGGCTATTTTGTTAGTTTGAAGGACTTTTTGAAAAAAGGAATTTCTATAATTCATATTAAGTATAGAGTATTAAATATTAAAGATATATTTGAAATATTTATTTTAATTATATATATGTTTTATAACAGAAGTAAAATAACTGAAATTTTCATATATATTATATATTTATTGACATTATTTACATATATTATCTATATCTTTTTAGACTATATGTATATATATATATATATGTATGTATGTATGTATCTATCTCTCTATATATTCACACACACACTCACACACATAAATGTATATATATATATATATATATATATATATAATAAAAGTCTTCATTGTATAAAAATAATCCAGAAAGCCCACCCAAGGGTCAAATACATCTAATTCTGAATTAGGAAACTACATACTAGAGTACTGACTCCTCTAGTTCTTGTTATAACTAATCTCTAAGTAAGAAGCCTGAGGAGAATATTTCAGTGGCATTCTTCTGTAGTAATGCTTTTAAAAATTTTTTTTTAAAAACTTTCTATGCTCTGATTAAATACATGATGTAAAAGAGATCTGATAGCAGATCACACAAATTTAAAAATATTACCTCATAAATTATCATCTTATTGGTACGTTTAAAGTAATGGATTTGGCTGGGTGTGGTGGTACACACCTGTAACCTTAGCAACTTGGGAGGCTGAGACAGGAGGATTGCAATTTTGAGACCAGTATAAGCTATTTAGTGAGACCGTGTGTGTCTCAAAATAAAAAATTGAAAGAACTGGGGATGTAGCTTAGTGGCAAAGCACATCTGGGTTCAATCCCCAGTACCAAAAGTATTAAAAAAAATAAAGTAATGGATTTAATATTTCAGTATGTACAAAATTTTTAATAATAAATTACTTTTATTAAATTTATATCAGAGCATCTCCTGCACTTGTTAAGTACTTCCTGGTTTCAAAAATACATTTTTAAACATGAAAGACTATTTCTGGATTCTGGAAGTGCTTAAGTATCCAACACACACAATGTGTTTTAAATCTTCTGCCTGTGATAGCTAACATATCAATATTTAGACTTTATGAGAGACTTCTGCATGTGAAATTAGGACAGGGACTCCTTCCAGTGAACTTTTGGAAATCTTAGATTTATTGGCTAAATTCAAGGTTTTGAGGTCTGTAAATGAAGGAGAATTATAAATTATAAATTATTATTAAAAAGTACATTTATAATTAAACTAAAAATTTGGCAGAATAAAGTCATGGGACTTTTGGGTGTCCCCCCCCCCACCAAATTGTAGGATTAAAGCAGAACAAGAGGAGAGGGATGGGAGCTGAGTCATTGTTTAAGGACATTTTAAGACCTTGGACTCTAAGGACCACACACATTGGGAGTAGCCATTTTTCTTACAGCTCAGTATAGTGCAATATGGAGAAAGAATTCCAACGGCTGTTGAAGGGGATGTAGATCTTTTTATTAAACCTGAAGATGTCTCTTCTATGTGGCTAT
Organism: Urocitellus parryii; assembly: GCF_045843805.1. Classification (NCBI taxonomy): domain Eukaryota; kingdom Metazoa; phylum Chordata; class Mammalia; order Rodentia; family Sciuridae; genus Urocitellus; species Urocitellus parryii. Next base: position 149,833,819 of record NC_135535.1, read on the forward strand.
GTATACTTCTCCTATCAGCAGACAAACAACCATTTTGTGATGCACACATTGATAAAGACAACCAAAGGAAGAAAAGAAGGCAGAAAAAGAAGGAAGGAAACTAGGAAGAAAGCCCCATGAGCACAAGCCTTTCCCAGGCAGACCTAACGGAGCAGGCTTGCTTACTCTTCCACTCACACCAAATGAAATGATAAACCTTTTGGTTCTTTATTTTATGGTGAATATTTTAAACTCTGAAAAATCTCAATACATCTTTTCTGTGTCACTGCCCAGGTGCCACGTGGTCATTTTACAGAAGAGCCATTTCTCATACACATGAACTCGAGGGGGAGAACTGGGGATGGTTGATTTAAATAGCGTAACTCAGAATTTACTATGGATTTAAAATCTCTGACTTAATGTTTCATTAACTACTGGTGGCTGCTTTACTGCCTTTAAAACATGCATATATAATTGGATACTGTAATGCTTTGCGGGTAAAATAAATACCGACTCACACTAAAATAAATACTCTGCATGATGAAGTTCATGTAGACATAAATTAATCATTTACCAGTTAACCAATATGCACAGGAAAGAAATAGATCACTTATTAAAGGTTGCTTCATCTATAAAATGGAAAAAATAAAATGCTGATGTATTTTTACAGTGGTGCTATGAGGAAAAATGTATAAAATTATGGCTAAGCAGTTTAGAAACCATAAAATGCAGTATGAACATTAAATTAATAATATTTGTACTAATTCAGATTCAACACCCTCTGCATTAAATATATCTTTTGGCCTATTGAAGCATACACAAAACCGAGCTGAGGCTTTTTATTTAATTTTTAATGGTGCCTTCAGAATTCTTCAAAGCATCACAGAAGTTATTGGTTATGTTAAAAACTTTTCACTGGCTAACTCCCATTACTTCTAAGACAAAGTTCTTGGCTGTTCATATCCCCAATCCTATTTTAAATCTTCTTCCAAAGGGCTTTATGTCTTTCTTGCATGGACACAGTAGTTACCAAGGGAACATGGGTTTGAATTTTTTAATCAGGTGGAAGTTTTTCTGGACTTTGTTTTAGTCTAAGTTACAGATTGTGATGGGGGAAGTAATGTTAAATTGATGGAGGTGGTGCGGGTGGGGGTGTAGGGGGAGAGGGATGGGTATGCTGGGTCTCTGAGTATTGCATCAAACTGACCACCAGTGCAAACTGTCCATGTTGGGACAGCAGTGTGTCCATGAATCACCAGGGTCTGAGGCCATCATGCTGCACCAAATGTTACCACTTTAGATATAAATCAAACTTCTTTCTCTCAGTTTGCATTTAGAAATGCCATTCCAGGGCATGAGGAATATAGACATAGTTTCCTTTCTTCTCCTTCTCCTTTTAATGGAGACTTAACTATTTAGAAGGCCTACTTGCATGAAACCTGTAACCCACTCAGCACAGTTTTAACATTGTTAATGTCCCTTTGACTCCCAATAATAAAACACATCAGATGTTTCTCCACTCACTTCCTTTTATAGAGGCCATTAATAGAGAAATACCTCCTCTTCTTCTACAGTGAAATGATAAATGGCCAGTTGGAGAGTTCTGAAATATTGCCAAATCTCCCCTATGCATCATGTGTCACCGGTGACAATAAACAGTGACTAATCTTTGGTCATGAACTATATTTATGGCTTTCTTGTCATGAGGAGGTAGGTATTTTCCTGAAGCAGGTTTAAGGGTTTAATATTTATGCTAGGAACATGTGTACTAGGAAAAATGTTCAAAGAAAATTAATGTTCACGTTTTCTTTAATTTGAATATTTATGGAGCCTACCATATCTATCCCGTATTTTTTTTTTTTGCATCAGGATTCACCCAGGAGTGTTTTGATCAGCAATCTAATTTATGCCAATTAATTCACTATTTTTAACACCAGTAGTGTCCTTATTTAATAGGAAAAACTGTGGGGAGAGGAATATGGCTACGATGCAAACTTATCCCAGGTACAGCTTATCAGTGGTCCAAGGAAGCATAGCAAAACTGCTCCCTTTTGTAAATCCAGCTGGGGGTATGGTGGATAAATTTGCCTAACAGAACTGTAATAAAAGCAAAACACCAGAATAGACAACCAATAGAAGGCAAATGAAAGTTCTGAGGGAGAAGAACTAAGGCCAACATGAGTGCAATTTACTTCAATTTAATTTAAATATTATCTATTAAGGAGGTACCAGGCAATGGAGCAGCTGTGTGGCACACACCAGTCAAAACCAACAAAAATTGCTGTCCTGATGCAGCTCATGTTCTAAGGGAAGAGGATAGACTGAGTATAAATAAGCTATATAATTTATCAGAAGGTCAAAGTATTGTGTAGAGAAATAAATAAGAAAGGGAAGGAAGTGTGGGAAACGGGTGCCTGTTTGGGAAAACAGTCAGTAAAGGTTTTATTGAGAACTTGAACAAAGAATAGAAAATAAAAGAGCTAGTCAGGAATTTCTGGGGAAGAGTGCCCCAGATAGGAAATAGTGATGCAAAGGCTCTGAGGCAGGCAAGAGACTGAGGAATCCAGAGTGGTTGGAATGAAACAGAATCGGGGAGGGAGGTTAGCCAGAAAAAAATGTTTATCAGGGTCATGGCTGGTTGACTGTATGAAAAAGGGAGCCACAAGAGGGTTACAAGTCAAAGAGCCAAATATCTGAATTCTACTAATTGAAAATAGACGGTCGAGTTAAACGTGGAAACAAATAAATCAATTAAATTAGTTAAATCAATAGTTCAACTCACCTCTGTAAAAGCTTAATAAATATGATTCAGAAATTAATGACAGAACAAGAGTTCAAAATTAGATGCAAACACATCAAAGCTATAACTATACAAAGGTAAGAATCGACTCATTTTCACAGTGCCAAATGGTAAGTTCGAAGACATTTTAAATTAAGGTTTATGAGCTTACGTTTGTTTGTTTGTTTGTTTTTTTAAAGATTAAGGTTGGAGAACATCCAAAATTAAAAATTTCCTTCCTTCCCGCTATCCGGGTTGTGGAATTCAACAAGTGCCTATTATAGTGGTAGGTTGATATTCTTAGGTACTTGTCTGTCTTTGGCTTCTCAGGAGTTGGAAATTGGGGAAACCTAAGCAGTTAGGAAGAAGACGATCGACAATAACAAAGGGCCAAATATTGTAGGGCCTGTTATCCCAGCAGTTTGGGAAGTTGAGGCAGGAGGATCACAAGTTCAAAGCCAGCCTCAGCAACATAGTGAGGCCCTAAGACCCTGTTTCAAAATAAAAAATAAAAAGGGCTTGGGGTTGTGGCTCAGTGGATGAGCTACCCTGGGTTCAATTCCTGGTATCAAAACAACTACCAAAAACAATGAAGGGAGATATAACTTGGATTCATTATATTTTTATTTTCACATTTAAAACACATGAATGATGGGTGCACACAAAAATGTTGAGTCTTTTCTAGGGAGCAAAGAAAATAGAAAAATAAAAACAGATGAAAGGTGAGTTCAGCCTTATACTCAACCTTCCTGGCAATTGTAATGATTAGGTTATAAATCAGAACCTTCTCCCATCTCTCCCAGTCTGTTTAGATTTAGAACAAATTGAAGCTAAAAACGTGTCAAAATGCACAGCAGGAGTGCCTGCTTGGTGCCACTTCCCTCTCTGAAGTAGGTTACTACAATTACCCAGGGAAATTTCTATTGAGTTATAATTAGGTGGCTAATTAAAAAGGGGATTATCGCCTATATTAAAATACACCAGAAAGATGTGTACATCATTTATTCTTTAATTTTGAAAATCTACCATTTCCTTAAAAAATTCTCAGTGGGAAATTCTATGTTTAATATGTAAGTTTTCTTTTTTTTCTTCATAAATCAATTTTATTGAATTGAGTCTAAGATTTTTGTTTCTTGAGGTAATGGATATAATTTGAGCTTCTTTTGTTAATAAGAAGTACCTAAGCATCATAGTTTACAATGAGAAAAGAAGGCCATGATAATAAACTCAAAGTCCTGAGAAGAATTACTTTTGAGTCAAAGAAATAATAATGAGGAAAATAATAACTGCTACCATTTACTTACTGATAACGTATGCCAAATATTTTATGTGTCATTTAATTGTCTCAACAACCCAATGAGGTAATCCAATGCTCATTAAACAGATGAGGAAAGTGAGCTCAGAGAAGTTAGGTAACAAGGTCACATAGCTTAAAGTTTATAAAGCTGAAAATGCAAACTCAGGTCTTTTGATTTCAAAACACTTGAGTTAAGCAAGAATTTTCTCCCCTTAAAATAGTCTTAACATTAAGTCAAAACCCTTTTGTTGTATTCAACTTGTTTTGAAATTGACAGTATTCATGTACCATATAACCAGTTAATCAGGATCTCGTATTAATCAGAAGACCATATTTCCTATCCATTTGTCAAAACACCAGTTTATTTTATAAAACAAAAACATGATCATCAGCAGGAGACTCCTGATGCATTATTAACAGAAGAAGTTAAAAAGTAACAGTCATCTGGTAATGTAAGTTACTTTTTGTTTGACTTTTCCTATTTTCTTCTAATTTCTGCAAAGATACAAATTAAATGGTGGCCCATGAACTTTGGTACATCCTGTCTTTGGACTGCTATTCTAGTTAAGCATTAAATGGGTCAGTGTTCTCATAAAGGCACCTAAAAATTGTCTACCTGAGCAGATGAGTTGGCAGACAGGCATGACTAACTACTGGGAGGGTTTACTAAATTGTTTATGTAGCACTCAGTACTAGGACTAGATAGGTGATTGGCAATGGGAGGGAAGGAGGTGCATATGACATAATGCACAGAACTTTTATTGTTGATTTAGTATTTCTTCTCAAATGCATAACAACAACAATGCCATTGTAAATATTAATTTGTTGCGGGTTTACTGTGTTTCAGGCCCTGTGTTCATTACATAGACTTGACTTGACTTTAGGGATTCCCAACCCGTACACTTTTGATCTTTTGGGTCTGATGACTCTTTGTGGAGAGGCGCTAAGGATGCTTAGCAGCCTCTGTTCACTGATGCCAGTAGCATATCCACCTTCTTTGATTGTGACAGCCATTACTATGTATCTCTGGGGGACAAAATTATCTGAAACTCTCCAGTTAAAAACTTCTACTTTATTTCCTCAGCAACTTTAGGAGGTCAACACTAATATTACTGATGAGGAAACTGTGGCTCCAAGGAGTTTAAGTAAAATGCCTTAGGTCTCAGGGCTCAATGCATATAGACTGCCTCACTCCTGAACACTGTTATACTGTGTTCAACATTCATATGTGAATTTCATGTGTATTCTTTCCCCCTTCCTATCTCCCTCCACTCCTGTATCTCATCAACAGGATCAAGCAGAGGGAGGGAAGGAGGTGCATATGACATAATGCACAAAAATTTTATTGTACCATGCATGGTCTTTTATTCAACAGATTAATTCCATTTTAATTGGAATTCTGGAAACTAATGAAAAAAAATTACAAGTGTTAGATGGTCTATTCTCAGGGTTCTTGAATCTGTCTGATTTAATTCTAACCAATTAGCATGCCATTATGGAGGAATATTATGCTAAGAATCAATATTAAGCTAAACACTAATATTTTATTCAGTATTAAAAATTTATACAAATGGTAATACAAGTGCTTTATCCCTACTTTCTCTAAATGAGAAGAAGGGCTTCCTTAGGGCAATTCCAGCAACAAAGAAAATTATATCTTCTTAGGAGACTACTGGTATTACCCTTTACATAGATCATTGCTTAAATGAATCAATAAGACTTAATTGAATAAAATTTGTTTATTTTCTTTTAAGATGTGAGTTTTTCAGGGTATCAAAAATTATTTTTCTTTTCATGCCTATAGTATAATCCTATGTTAACATGATAAAAGTAGATTTATAAGAGTAGATTGTCCATACTGCAAAGAACAGTGTAACACTCATACTTTTCTGATTTTAGGGGATCACTTTTTTCTTCTTTTTCCATATGGCTACTACAACCTTTATTGATTCAGACGTAATGTTAGGCTGGAGTTTGCACCTAAATATATCCAGATTCTGCTTTTTCTCTCTTCCTTGCAAGAAGGAATATACTAGATACATTTTCCAGTACACCTAAATAAATTCTGAACTAGATTGACACCCAATAACTACTCAGATATAGTTTAGTTAGGCATGAAATCAAAACTGGACTTTAAATCTTTCCTAAATTGTACCCTGTGCCTTGCCCAGTGCCTGGACTTTCCATGTACTTTGAATTAACATCCCTGGGTCCACTGCACAGGCCATGCAGTTTATTGGCTGCTCCCTGGTTTGTTGCTTGTCCCTCTGTTCTTCCATCCTGCTACCTTCAGATATTTTTCAAGCTTACAAGTTAGGTCAGACTGAAATATTTTCATAGTTTGAATCTAATGATGACATTTTCAATTTTTATCACATATACACTTTCATCCACAAATTCTCAGCCAAGTATTTAGAAACTATACCCTTTAAAATATCTTTAACTTTGTGAATTATTATTCTCTATTCCTTAGAATTAGAATTAGAAAAAAATTGCTCCATTTTTTTTGTGATCTCTCAATTGGGTAGGCAAGATCTATCAGTTAAAGTGCGCATACCTTAAAAAAATTATAAGTGCTTGTAATTCTAAAGGAATTATTAGAAGTTAAAACCTGACATGCGGAATCAAAGCAAAAAAAAAATTCATTGAATAAATTAGACTAAATGAAACATTAGAAATTGAAGGTATGCTCAGCATAGTAATCACCTCCCCAAATAGAAAAGTTAAACTAAAAACATAACTTTAATGGGTTGACTTTTCTAAAATACTGATAGGATTTCATTAAGTGTTTAATGCATATAGCTATTCTGAAATTTCCTTTAAAAATGAAAGACTAGTACCTTAATGAGAGGTATTATTACATGAATATATTTGAATGTGGCTTATGAAAACTAGGACTTGAGAATTTGAAATGTGTGCATAAAATGCAAATGGATTTAATTAACTGAAAACCCATAAGACAGAACTTCTTCAAATAAGCAATTACTTCGGGGACTAATAGTGTAAATAGGATCCTGATTCATTAGCACAAATACCCATATGAGAGAAGGATCAGCAATTTTTATTCTTCAAGTTATTTATGCACACTTGGTAATATCTCATTAATTTGGAGCTCTGACAAATTTAAAGTCTTCTGATAATTTGTTCATGAACTGGGCTGATGTTTACCTTTACTTTGCAAATACTTTATTTATAAATGGATAATATATGGTATTTTAAACATTTATTTTCAGTCTTATGTACACTTTTTAGACACAGAATAAACAATTTTCAAGGAACCTCGGGCACTTTACAAGCTTCTACATACATCCAATCTATATGCTAATAACAAAATGTTCATATGATTTATTATAATAGGTCTCCTTAAGGACTTCTGTTTTGTAATGCTTTGTTGAAGTTACTCTATGTAGTTAAAGGTAATAAAAGCCACATTTGTTTAAAAGTTATCTATAATTCAGCCTTCCAACAAATTCAGAAATGTTGTCCCCCCCCAATTCATTGGAATAAATGAAATTTTACAATATTCACAGATACGTATGAAGAGTTACTCTTTTAAAAATGCTTTGGAACACATACACATATAAAAAATGAAATACAATAAAGAGTAAAAATAACAAATGATTTTAAGGGTAGACAAAAGAAAGTAAACTGTCTATTTCAAATCATTTCAAGTCCTCTCAGTACAACACCCTGGGGAAAAACCTCAATAATGCAGCCCTTTCTTCAAAAGCAGATTTCACTCACTTGGGATGATTCTAGTTCTAATCACTTACGGAGTGATAATAAGTTTTTCCAATTAAAGACAGTCAGTGCTGAGGCCAAGAAGGGCGGATGCTCCAAGCTAGGGCATCTGGGAAGAAGAGAAATGCCATTGCACAGCAATCTGGCCATTTCTAAATCTTCCTTGTATGTGGCCATGACTTTTCAGAGCCCACATGTCAATGTTCTGCACAAAATGCTACTCGCTAAGGAATTTTGAGTGTGGAAAAAATGTGCAGAGGAGTTATGTTATTTTAATGATCAAAACTTATAGGTATGTCAAATGATTCAAATTCTAAACCAGATAAAACACATTCAACTAGGATTTATAAAACCCACCATTGAATTTAAAAAATTGAGTATCTATCTGTGTTTTTTAACATAACATTCTGAAGACAAATCTGGATATTATTCATGTCATGCCATCTTTGCACAAGAAGCGTTTCTATTTCTTTGTTAAATATTGTAAGAAAATCATGAACAGGGAAAAGCCAACTGTTACTCAAATTAGTAGTTACTTACCATACGAACGGGGAAAATAAGCTTTGATTCCATTTTCATAGCTTAATCAAGAATGCCTGATGAAGAGCCCTCTTTCATGTGCTCTTCTATTGTTGTAAAACCTAAGAAGGAGACACAAGCATGGGATGTTTCACATCAAGAAGAAAACCACTCAAACAACATGTTTCTTACGTTAATGATTATTTCTCATCAGAACAAGAACTACCCCAGCAAGTCACGTGCCACTTACAAAACTCTCCCAGCTGTGATAAAAGTAGAATCAAGAAAGGCTGAAATGACTACCACCTTTAGAGACAGAAGACCTGGATGGAATTGAACCCAACTCCCAGGAGGCTCAATTCCCCCAACTCTGAGACTGTTCTGACCATCAAATGAGATGGTGTGTGGAAAGATATTCAGTCAACAATAATGTACTGTTGGACCAAAACAAGTGTGGCCTAAATCAGCCTCTGTACTTCAACGTAAGTACAGCTTAAAGCAGCCTCTGTACATAGTGGAACTGTACCCTGACTTGGGTTGTAAACAAACTCCAACCCTATCTAAGCCTTTACACTTGTAATGAAGCAACTGAGTCTTGACCAATCATAGCTGTTGAACTTCCAGTCAGTCACAGGCTGAAAGGTGCCAATTTGCAGCCAATCAGATTGTTTCTGTATATCATTTCTCTTTCTGGTTATAAATATAACCTGTCCCCTGTGGTGGGATAGAGCATTCTGAAGCCTCATTGGTCTTGGATGCTACCTGATTCTCAAACTTTTTCTTTTTTGCTTAAGTAAACTTGTTTAAATTCAGCTGCTTTATTTCTCTTTTAACAGTAGTTAATTTGCTTATAATCTATTTAAGGATTTGAGGTGGCTTCCAAAACAAACTTAAGGAAATATGAATAAAATAAGAAAATAGTGTTGGGAATAAAAAAAGAAGGAAGCATACATACGTAACCTGTATTGGTCAACACAGTAAAAGTGGCTGAAGTATAACTTGTATTTGAATTTCTTAGTACTTTAGATTAAAGGAAAATAGTTTGTCTTATAACGCCTACTCTTAAGGTGAAAACACATTGCTTCCTGCAAAGAAACCAAGTATTTTATCCTCCTATATAAAATGTGTAGAGAAATTTTCATATAAAAATAGTATGGGGCATTGAGATAAAACGAACTATTTTATTACTAGGTTGGACTACTTAGCATGAAATTTGAAAAGCAAAACAGCACTTTTATTTGGAGATGGTTATTATTTCTGTAAAAATTGTATTATTTCTAGAGATGAACCAGAAGCTTAGATCAGGGAAATCCTAACTATAAACCCAGCCCTGAGCAGTGGCACACTCCTATAATCCCAGCAACTCGGAAGGCTGAGACAGGAGGATTAAGTTCAAAGCTAGCCTCAGAAACTTAGTGAGGCCCTTAGCACCCTGGCTCTAAATAAAATATAAAAAGCGCTGGGGATGTGGCTCAGTGGTTAAGAGCCCTAGGTTCAATCCCTGGCACCCCCCGCCCCACATATATGCCCAATAACACAAGAATAGCAAATCATTTAGCTCTCCTTTCTCTTTGTGCTTCTCTAACAAACACACAAGGAGCTTCTTAAGTCATGTTCTCAATACTGAGGAAGGGTCTCTGAAGGAAGTCATTGATTGCCAGTGACTCTAGGTCAGTTGCTGCTCTTTAGTAAATAAGGGGTAGAGCTACAGAGGTGAGGTGTGGACCAGATATAAGACAGTACTGACAGCTGCACAGTCAGTTTGATGGAGCCTTCCAAAGGGGAAAGGAAGAGAAAGGAAAGAGATAAAACTAAATGCTTTTATCAATGAAACAAATTACAGCACAGGGCCTCTTCCTTGAAATTCATGTTTCCTTTGGTTTCCATGAAACCTCACTTCCCATCTCCAAAGAAACTCCCCTGAATTTTCCTCTTTTGGCTTTTCTTTTTCCTTCTCTAAATTTGGGCCTTAAATAAGGTTCGCTGCTTGACAGTAATTTCATTCATATCAAAGCATCCTTCATATTTTTTGATGCTTGTCTGAGCATCAAATGAGAACTAGATGAGGACTAGATCCTCATCTCCATCCTCTTCTGAATTTGCTTTTCTTGTCTAAAATTAATAGCTTCATCTCTGTCCCCAGCAAAGGTCTTATATGATCTTCATTCTCCCTTTCCATCATTGTACCTCCCCATAATGCACATACCCAATTGATTATGGCCATCTGAACACAGAAATCTCTATTTACATGTCTACGGAGGCCACTGTCAGAAACCCATGCACCATCCATCATCTCCCATCAGGTAAATCCTCCCTCTGTTGTGCTCTCTGTTTCCCATCTTCATCATTTCTCAGCTTTCTGGGTGTTCCCAGTTTTCTTCCTAACCTACACACTTCTGCTTCCGCTTGAGAATTCTAATAACTCTCCAACAGATCCCCATGGCTCAAGTCCAAAACTTTTCAACAGTTTTCCAAGATCTGAGATCAATACATTTACCACTTTACCCATATGACCTCTCTAGCCATACTGAAGTATCTCCTTGCACTGATTCCTACGCACCCCAAAATTATTTCTTGCCTTCCAGACATTGATTAGCAGCTTTCAGTTATTTGAAATTCTTGTCTTTTAATCCCCAGTTCAGATATATATACCTCTTTCTGGGATCTTCCTTGATTTTTGTTTCATTGTATCCTCCCCTATAAACCAAAGGTCCTTACCTGTATCCTTACTATGAAAACCACTGTATCCTTACTATGAAAATCACATTTATGATACTCTAGTTTTATTTTAGATAGCTGAACATTCAGTAGTATACTTTGCGCTCAGGAAGTTTATTACCTGACTAGGGAAACTTGGTTGATTCACATTTCTAAATTTTATGAGGTAATATTCAATGCATAAGCATTGTGGATGCTCTATAAATAATAGTTGACTAAATGATTTTTAAAAGTCAAATACTAACATGAGAAGCTGCTTGGAGGTGGGAAAGATAGTAACATGAATAGTTCTGAACGTAAGGTTAAAGACAAAATTTTAGAAAGTATTGTCTGAACTATAGAGAATAGTAAGGCTATCCAAATTTAAAAGACCCAAAATAATAAATAAACTAAAAATTAAAAATAATAATAATAAATTAATAATAAATAAGTATATATTTTTTAAATGGAAGGAGAGAAAGGATGAGGAAAAAATTATAGGTGAATGTTTTACTTTTTTTCTTTCTCTTTTAAATACAAGTTTATTTGATCATTTTATATATATCAAGCGATGTACACATCTGAGAAAAAAATGTTGCATTTATTTTGACAAAACAGATCACAAAATACATTTAAGATCACCCCATCAACAGATCTCATGGCAATAAATACATCTTATGTTGGATCTCCCATGAGAGATAGACAATGTCTTTCTTGGGGCTTATTCCTGAACCTGGCAATATTTGTTGATTGAATAAAAACCTAATCGCTTATCTTTCTGGCTGCCCCTCAATCTCTTACTTCCATTGCATGACTAAGCTATTGCAAATAATGACCAATGCTTTGCTTTCTTTTCTGATCTCCCTTTTGTCACTCACACCACTTCAGTCTAACATGTGCATTATGACTTTGCTCATTATTCTGGGTTAGTGACTTTCACTCTGCTTCAAACTTTTGTGTGCAACAGGAACTGAGAAGGAGATTGAGGCTGTAGCTCACCTTACAGAAATCACTGAGCATGTGCGCTATAACATCTCAGCTCACAGGCTACTTTTTTCACACAGCAATGACAGCCAGGGCAGAAGTGAGTCAACAGTGTCTGGTGGAACTTTAGTTTATTTGTCCTGTCCACAAAAGTGCTACTGGTGGCCAAGCAGGTGGGGCTGTACTCATAGAATTTCCTGGTGTACAAATGTAAATGTTCTTTTCAGTCCACACTCCTAGGACCTCAGACTGTTCTATGCTCAAACTCCACCCAGTTCTATTTTCTTTTTAGTGGTAATAGACACGTTAACATGAGTTTCTCTATCATGCCTGTTCCCCAAGTATCTTTTTCAGATAAATGCAAAATATGAACTCGTAAACTATTCTTGAACTCTTCTGACCAGACAGAATCAATCACAACTACATTTCTAGTACATATCATTAGCAATTGATCTTTATTTTATTTGAAAAACAATTATCTCTCCATCAGTATTCTCCATCTTTCCTCAAAAACAAATAAAAATAAGCCCCAAACAAAACCAAATCCAAAATACCCCAAATTTCTATCATTTTCCTTAAACCTTAGCTGATGATCACTCCCACCTTCCTGAAATCTTTACCCCACCATGACCCATCAATCTCCTGGGTTTCCTTCTATTACTTTTGCTGCTCCTCCCCTCATCCTTACTGGGGTAACCTTTTGCTGTTGAACCATTATGGGTCTGATTTCTTCAAGACTTTGGTCCTAGTATTCTTTTCTACCACTTAAAAATCTTTCTTTAAAAAAAATCACATCCATCTCCAGACCCATGAATGTGAAAATGAGCCATAACTCATCAAACCCCAGTTCTTTTTGACAAACTCCCCTCCCATAGTCTTGTGGATGCCTGTTCTCTTCTGTGATATCCCAAGACATCTCAAGCTCAATATGTCCAACACTGAACTTAGAATGTGTTCTTGCAAACATGTTCTTCTAGTGGTTTGATACTTCCTGAGGGTCTTCAAATAAATATCACAGAAGATGATATGCCAATTTTACCTCCTTTCTATATCTTGAATCCATTCACTTTTAAGAAACTATCCACCCCTCATGCTTTCACCCTTAGGTCCCATTATCATATCTTTCTACTGAAAATGTACAACTGGTCTACATACCTACATATAGGTTAGCCCCTGGCTAACTATAGATGTAACTAACAACAATCCTCCCACTGAAAAAAACAAAAACAAAAACACAAACAAAAAACCCTAATATTTTTAATTGTCATAGAATATAAAGGCATATTCCATGATATGGCTAAAAAAGCTTTCATGGTGATGGTCCCTGATGATCATCCAGGCTCAAGCAGTTCTCCCTTGCCTCTTTTCTCCCCATCCCCTGGCTTTCCTTCAGTTTCTAATGTTGCCCATGCTCAATCCTGTTATAGTGCTTTCCCAGAAACCATGCCTTCTGCCTGTCCTCCTAGTCTACCTAGCCCTAAGAATCATTTAGATTTCATTTCCCAGAACCTTGTATCTCTCCTTTGTAGCACTTAGAAAAGTTTCAATTTGGTACATACCTGTCTTTCTTTTACTATTCATCTTCCCCACTAGACTGTAGACCAAATGAAAGCAGGCATGAGCGAATGCAGTTCATTGCATCCCAACAGTGCCTGGCAAATGGTAGGTAATGGATAAAAACAACTTTAGTGAAAACATGAGCATATGGAAGGAGTTTGAATATAAACACCGTCATGAAATTTCAGTGAGAAAAATGTACTCATAGCATAGGGTTGAAAAATTCTAAAGGGAAGCACAGTGTTCAGATCATCATGAGTGACTGATCATCAAGAGTGTTGTATGGATTTAAGAAATTAAGTAGGAGGTCTTTCTCCTCATTCAGATCCAGTAGTGACTGGGGAAGAATGATAAGGTGTTTTTTTTTTTTTTTAAATAAGAAACTTCTCTTGGTTGGAAGCAACTGTTTTTATCACATAAGAGATATACTAAGATTAAGATAAGGAGGTAATATTTTCCAACCCTATTCTCAGTTTTTGCCACTGCATATATTTGGCAAGGGCCATTGCAAAGGGAGGAAGGGAGAACTGGGAGCAAAGACATTTGAAGAAGGCAAAGGAGAGAAGAAATTTCAAAAATGTTTAAGTCTCTGGGCTGTGAATATTCCACTGGGTACACCTTTTTATATCCTAGCTTCTGAAATCTACGCCATCAAATGCAATATAATTGTCTCCGCTTCCATATGGTGACAGAATTCTAGCAACTGTATCAGGATCTCAATAAATAGGAAAAACTAAAACGTTGCATAAGTTGTTTTCCCTCAGTTACATTCCAAATACATTTCTCCCCCAACCCCCCAAATCATGAAATACAAATTTTAAAAATTGGAATAGTATCAGTTGTGAATGCACTTTTGCAATTATGGGAGTAAAAAATTCCACAATTGAAATAAGAAATGCCATCTGATTTTGATTTAACACAAAGGGGGCAAAACACATTCCACTTAAGAATGACAAATAAAGCTGTCAATGTGATCCATTTATAGCCCCTCAGAGAATGCCACAAATCCATATAATATTCTGAGAAGCTAGTTATTGAAGTTGTTCTTTCAGAGAGAAAGAAGGTGAAGAGGTCCCTCTGATGGACTCCTATCTGAGGAAACTAAGGTTAGCTGGGATAAGTCTTGATAGTCAATGACAGAGGCACATGCTTCTTTAAGAGGAGAATGAGAGCTCTGAGTGTTTTATTAAATAATGTGTAACAATGGGAGGGACGGGCGAGGGAGTGGAGTTGTGTCTGTAAGATGAGACAAAGAGAGGCTCTAAGAAAATGAAGATGTCCTGTTGTCTCTGTAGCTGCCCCACCCCTGGGCTCACTGGTTTAATGAGGCCCCTTTTCAAAAATTACAGTAAAATTACAGTGAACTATAAAATCTTAATCATAAACCTCCAAAGTCCTACTCATATTTGAGCATTTTTTATGAGTTATTTTAGGCTCGGGTACAAAGGCACATGACAAAAACAAAATGCTACAAATATAATCCCCTCTCCCTTATTACTACACTCAGGCTGCCTTCTTTTAAGAAGCAGTTTTCTATTAAAGTGCACATACATTTATTCATGTACAAGTATATATAAAATATGACCCTCTGCAAGGCATCACTGATTTTTTCTTTCTTCTTTGCATACACTGCTAAAAAACTGAGAATAAAATTTGTTACTATATTCTAGCAAGAGTGTTGAATTTCAAGGCATAAATTTCGAGTATGAATCTCTCTCCCGGCCCTATCTTATGTTCTTAGCCTTATTTTTTCCCTTGGACTCATTTTTTTTTACCTATTTGGAATATATTTTATATTGCTGTACAGTATGTATTTTTATTAGCCTTTCTCTATAAGCTTTAAATCCTTTCCAGCATATAAATAAAATATATGAAGTTCATAGGTAGTCCTTTTTTTTCTCCTGTGGAGGGTTGCAAATCTTTTAAAAGGCAACATATAATTGGTTACCACAAATGTGTAGACATTAAGATACTGGTATCGATACTAATTAATTTTTGTGGTATTCCATTAAATAGTCCAATTAGGCTTTTAAAATTTTATACATATAGTTCAAAAACGGGGATTCTTAGCCTGAATTCTTCCAAACTATATGCTAAAAATTGTGCATCTAAATTTTTATTAAGGAAGAGTTTAAAATTGTAATCCAGTTTGAAAGTTAAATGTGACCCAAAAGATGAACAATTACTGCTTTCCAGTAGAATAAGCCTAAGGGACCCTAAATAACTTGGTCTTTATTCATTCAGCTAATTGACAAAATATTTGTTGAGTACTACTAAATGCCTGACACAGTAATAGGTGCTGGGAAATCAGCAGGAAACATGGAAGCTTGATCTCTGATCTCAGGGTACCTCTGGTCCAGTTGGGATGAGGGTAGACAGTAAAAATCAAACGTGAAATTATCCGATGATAACATATTACAATAAAAAGTGATGTAACAGAAAGTGAGTGAGATGGGGTGATCAGAGAAGACCTCTCTGATGGAGTGACATCTTAACTAGGCCAAGCAAGTTCTGAGGAAAGAATATTCTAGAGAGGGAATAGCTCTATAGAATTTACAGATGCTGAGGGAGATAGCTTGTTATAATCCATAGCTCTTCTGGACGACATGAATGGTAGATCCACATTTTCAATAGTTTAGTCTTGAAACATCTGCATGATCTTGTCCTTATTTTCATTTTATTTAAGTTACATTTCTTAATGTGAGGGAAAGATAATTCTCAGAAAACAATATGAATGTATTGCTATACACTGAATTCATTCAATAAATATTTGGGTCTACCATCTTTAAGGCACCTTGGGAGATGCCCTCAAGGTGCTTAGCAGAGACTAAAAAAAAAATAACTTCCATGCATATAAACCATAATGTACCTTAATCCAGTCTTGTATTGTTCTGCATCATAGGTTTATGAGCTAAGTAAATTCTAGTGCCCAGATCCCTTAATGCAGTTCAAAACTCAAAGCTCTTTAGAAAGGCACCAATCACCCTGTTAAAGTTGATGGATGAGTAAGAGAAAGAAACACATAATGAAAATTGGAGCTAAAAATTCTTTGCAATAGGAACATTTTACTCTCTGGCTTGAAAAATGCACTAGTCAGGTCTGGCTGTATCAATCAATAAATTAAGATGTGCCTAAAGATCATAAATAGCTTCCACATTATTAGATGTTCACTTTCCTAAACTAATTCTTTATGAATATGTTAAGGAAATAATAGACCAATATGATAATTATGATGCAAAGGTCACAGAATTCTATGTGGTGTTTACTAGGCATCTCATCGAGGACTCTATACACAGAGCTTTTCTTAAAAAATATATATATATATATATATATATATATATATACATACATATATATATATATATATATATATATGTGTGTGTGTGTATATATATTTAGTTGTAGATGGACACAAGACCTTAATTTTGTTTATTTTTTTTTTGTGGTTCTGAGGATTGAACCCAGTGCCTCACACAGGCAAGCTCTCTACCGCTGAGCTACAGCCCCAGCCCCATATGCACAGAGCTTTTGATGGGACTATTATTAGTTTTATTTTACACATATGGAGAAACTAAGGTTTAGAGAAGCCTAATGACTGGCCTGAGTCACAAGGCTTCTTAGAAGAACCATCAGCAATTGGAACCTTAGGCAGTGTGATTCTAAGAGAGCGTCTCTAGTATTGTTGGCCAGCCCTCTCGGAGCCTGGTTGCGTTGTGTATTATCTCTGATAAATTCTTCCCCTGCTCGCTGATTAAAAGGCTCTGGGGAAATAATAATCATGTGCCAGTTAATTTAAATATTACCCTAAACAAAACAAATTCGATGGCAAATAACTAGGCATAACACATTTTTTTTTTTTAAGTTTATTTGACTTTGGATCAGACTCAATACTATTCCCTTTTAGGAGAAAGAATGAAGAATTGAATGTACGTATTTTAAATTTCTTGGTTAAAAGTACAAACATTATTCTGCTAATTTGTTTCTGCCTTCATTGCTTTTTGATAATGAAATTTCAACTTGGAAAACGGAGATTTTAAAGGTACAAAAAAATCCAAGTATCTATCTTCTAGCCCCAAGTTTCTATTATCGAGAAATAATTTCTCCCCTTTTTTTTCAGTCCTCTAAAACTGTTCATGCAGGCTGCTGGGAGACGAATCCCTCTTGATTTATAATAGGAGCAGCAGCATATTATGCACTTAGGTACCATTAACTGAATATTTGTGTAGTGTCATGCATTGCCGAGCACCATACAATTTGATTGTATCCTCACAATGATATTTTTAGTACCTCCTATTATTATTCCTAGTTCATAGCTTAGGAGATGGGGAACCACAGAAGTTGCTCACCTGTTCAAGTCCTCCCAGCTCATAAATGTAGGGGGTCGGTTCCAGGCTTAGTGACTCTGGAGGTCAGGCTCCCTACAATTTCCCCGAATTATTTCAATTTGATCATGTTTTCTTCCCTGACACATCAATGAGGACACTCTATTTCCCAACCTGGATAGTCTAAACCCTTTAGAATTTAAGTCTGTCAACCATCTGGACTTTCTTTTTAACCTGCCCACGCCAATTTCTCAGTATTCTGTACTAAATACTACCCTCCAGGCCTATGAGAACCTGCCTCCTCTCAAGGCTTCAGATGTCCTTCCACCCATAATCCAGCTAAAGTCTACAGTTTTTAAAGGACCAGTTCAAATTCCACTTTTCAAGTCACTTTCCAGACCACCCCATCCCAGAGTAAGTAACTGAAGAACTGCATCTGTTGCCTACCACAGCACACACCCATGGTGTCTCCCAGTGCTTCAACAGCCTGGAACCCTGGGGAGATCAGGAGAGTTGGGTTGGAATGTGCTATTGAGCAATACTCTCAGGAGCATGTCCAAAGCATTTATCAGTTTCTTAAAACTGATAAACAACCACTCAGCACCCATTAGTCTGGAAACTAATGATATTAAATGCTAATATTCCCTGAGTAGAGTTATAAGAGTTAGCAAATAAAAATGTAATATGGGACATATGTATTCCAATGCATGACTAGTGTATTTAAATTGAAATTTAACTGGTATTTTTTACTTGATCTGCAAATTTGTACCTGAATGTTTTCTGAATATTAGTCTTATCTCTCAACTATGCTGAATGTAAACATCTGGAGGGTAAGGGAATTCACTGTTACCTCAGAGAACTCAACACTCAACTCTTATTGCTAATATTGATTTGTTTTTGTGATCCAACAGAAACATTTTGGAACATTCTTCATTTGGGGTCAACTATTGATTCGAATAGCTATATTGTAATTTTATATGGTTTTTGCTACAAGGAAACAGATGTCCTTTATATCTACTAAACCAAATTTGATCATCTCTGTTATTTGCTAGTTTCAGACGTATTCAACTCCTCTCCATATATCTTTTTTTTTTTTTAAAGAATCCTCTTAGGTCATACCCAAAATATTATTAGATTTCAAAGTGAGCTCTTCATACCCTTTGATTGAGTACTGATCACCAAAGGAGTGTGTTAAAAATACAACTGCCTGGGTGCAATTCCAGATCTATTAATTCAGAACTGTGCAGAACGGCTCCAAGCAATCTAGGTTTTTAATACTCCTTCCAGATGACTGCTATACTCTCTAAACTTCAAGGACTACTTGTTTATGAATTTACTACTCTACAAAAAAATTGTTCTCTAAGTTAGAGAGGAAAAGTTATCATTTTAGTCCTTAAAGATAAACCACCAACATTTTGGAGTTCAATGCTGAACACTATGTAAATTTTCCATTTGGGGCTTACAAGCATTTAAAGAAATTGGTAAACAAGCATTTAAAGAAATCTCCAAGTTTTACTCTGGATAGAAGGAACTCTGGTCTGGAAGCTAGAAGGCTTGGGTTCTCTACTTTACAGTCTCTATATTTGGGAGCTTCGGTTTCCTCATTAATAAAACAGTGGCTTATACCATTAGCTAATCTTAAAGAAAAAAAGTATCTATCTTCTAGCCCCAAGTTTCTATTACCATTCTGAGGTTCAGTTTCCACTGCTGTAAAATATGGGGTTTGGCCAACATGCAGTCTGCCCATTTGTCCTGTGTGTTTGCGGTAGCCCTGAGTCTCCATCACTATACTGGGACCTCCATTCATAATTTAGGCTCACTCTTACAGTGTAAGATCAATGATGGTTCATTTAGATTATTACAAGGAAGAGATAAAACATTGACCATTTGTACATGTCCTTTCTAAGAGATAATTATTCATTCAAATATGTTTATTGATCAACAACTTTGTGTAATTTGTCACCATGCTGGGCCCTGGGAATACAAATAATGACACAAGTCAGAAACAAAGAGAGGTGACTTATGCAATCTACATTCTGATGGGAGAGAAGATAATAGAACCAACCAAGTATAAACTGAGTAAATAAATAACTCAATAATGAGATAATAAAATAAGTAAATAAATTAAAAATTAAAAAAATAAGGTAAAGAAAATAATTTCTGTTTGTAATTGGTGCTGTGATGGATTACTGAGGCCTGAAACACATAATAACCAAAGGAAAAAGAGATCAACAGGGGCGGGGTAGGGGGATGGAGAAAGGGGCAGAACAGGGGAGAACATATTTTAGAATCCTGTGGGAGGAATAGTTTATGTACTTGGCCACCAAAATTCTGGAACAGTTCCTTCTATCTCTGAGAGATAATTTAATCTAAAACTAGATAAAGGGAACCAGAGGCCCAGAGGGTTTAAGAAACTCATTAGAGGTCAGACAGTCAGTAGTTTGTTAATGGAGAACTCATCTACATGGCAGATCAGGATGTGAACTTTTGTTAGAGATTGCAATCCAGTAGGAAACAGGAGGCTGCCTTGGTTCAATCCTGAGTTTTTTACTCATAAATCGTTAATCTTTGGTTGGAAGGTCTTCTTTAAGCCTCAGTTTCCTTTTGTGAAACAGAGACAATGACTACTGTGTCAGATTGTGACCTGGTTTTAGTGAGATAGTGTGGCATAGTACCTGGTATACCATAGCTGCCCAATAAATGCAAGCTCTTTATTTTTCACCTAGTGTACTTTCACCCATGCCAAACTGCTAGAAAGTCCAAAGGACCGCAGAGGTTAAGTTACCTGAGTAAAGAAGGAGTGATGGCAGAGAGAAAGTTCTGGAACACTGGGCTGGGGCTCAGCACCTATCCATATGAGAAATCTGAGTAGAGGAAATGAGAAGAAAAAGCCACTGAAGTGGGGCCATGTCAAGGGAAACATCCTCAACTTCATAGATTTACACAGCTTAATCTGTGAATCCAGAGTAGTCTTCATAAAACAGAAAAGATGACTAGTATCAATATTTATATTCAACATCACCATATAATAAACAGGTTTTACTCTTGGATACCAGTAAACAGAAGAATGACACACTTTATTATTAAAAATGTGCTAAGAGAAAAATGTTATGTTAACATGTCACTCATTCGACTGGGAACAAGTTAATTATCTCAGAATATTAAAATAATAGCTGGTATTAAGGATGCTTAAATCAAGCCCATGCTATTGCAAGAATGAATAATTTATGCAAGTGATTGTGAAGCATTTTTTTCACTGTCTATGAACAAAACCACAAAATGAACTTCAGCCTTGAAATACCAAGCAGCATATTTCATGGATTAAAACGGACAACTATTAGGTTGTCCCACAAACCTGCCTGCACTCCCCATAGGCTTACTTACCCCAAATGTTAGGGGATGTTAATGGTTCAAGCACACATGAATCAAGAATGAATATTTCTTGGTTTTAGAAGTTCATTGGTCCCTTTCCCCCCAACCATAAGGTAATTGCCATTCCTTATATAGCTTTTTGAAATGCTGCTTACTTTATGATTCTCTGCCGATGCTGTCTTATGGGAGAAATTTTATTTCAAAGTTTCAGAGGCTGTGAATTGAACTCATTATTTTACTCCAAACTCATTGTTTAATTGACAGGAAACATGCATCTAAATCATCTTGTATGCATGGCAGAAGCAGCTACATAAATTTAACAATGGGTGGATTATTACTATTTAGCATATTCATGAAATTTTAGATTCAGGAAGCATTTACAAATCTTTTATTAGTTAATCCCTACACTTCTGAATGAGTCTGACAGGTGGCAAACAATGCTTGAGGTCTGAAATTAACAATATATGAAAACTTTAATGGGGGGAGGAACTACACCATTTCTCCTTGCTCCTAAATGCACCTACTTTTTTTCTTCTCACCAGAGACTAATGCTAGAGGCCCCGGAAGGAAGATAGGCTGTGCATAACTGAATCACCAGTAATGAAAAAGGAACATACTGGGATCTGTCTCTGGTCAGATAGGCAAGACCCACACAAACACCTGCAATAATACGACCTGAGAAGCAGGTGAAAAAACCCACACCAAAGCAGTCGATAATCCTTGAAACTGTGCAATAAATTTAGTTTCACATTTGAACAACGTCACACCTGCTGGACAAATTAATGAGTGGCATCAGCCGCTATTAATTCTCTTAAATGTATACATGTATAGTGAAAAATAAACCCAAATTCAAATTAAGAGAGTTTGTTTCTCTCTCTCTGAAAACTCACAAGTTTAAAAATCTAAGTTTCCTTGAAGAGCAACTTCGAAGTTTTTATGAGTCCTGCAATCTACCTCTTCTCCAGACACCAGAAGGTGTTGCAGAGCAGGGTTAAGAAAGCCCTAAAGAATCAAAGTCTAACTCCTAACCCAAACCTTTTTACAGCCCGGGGCTTTCAGAACTATCAAACCAAGGCAAATCAACCCCGCATCACCTGAGGGCCGACGGGAGGAGCCGCAGATGCTGAGCCTACTTTCAGAAGACCCCAGTACGGACACGTCCTGCCCAGATTCTTATCTCTCCCGAGTGACAGTGACTTTATCCCTCTAATCCCTCCGGCCACCCGCCTCCGCCTGCGGGTCCTGTGCGTGCGTGCGTGCGTCCCAGTGTCTCTGTGGGTTTGTGTTGGGGGACGGCTGGGCAGGAGGGTTCAGGAACCACCCAGAGGATTCTGGAAACAAGCCCCTCTGCGGCCCTGTGCTGGGCTCAGGCCAGCTGGGCGGCTGTCAGGAGGTCAGCAGGAGGAATCCAGGTTTCAAGGTGCAAAGGGACGTGTCTGCGGCTGTGCGGAGGGGTGGGCGGAGACCCTCCATAGCCACGCCCACCCGCCGGGCGCCGTCCCGCCCCGCCCCGCCCCGCCCCGCCCCACGCCGCACCCGCGCTACCTGGGGACGCTGGAGGCACCGGGCGGCGGCTCTCTCGCTGCCGGGCCTCGAGGCTGGAGCGCGGGCTTTGTAAAGCCGCGGCCGAGCGTCCGCCCCCTCCCACCTCACCACCCCGCCCCCGTCCCGCAGCGTCCGGGCTACGCCTCCCCGCGCCCGCCTGCGGCTGCCGCTGCTCTGCGGGCACCCGGGCTGCGGGTCCCTCTCCATGCTCGCGGCCTGCGGGGAGTCTTCTGGGAGCGGCCCGGGAGTTCGAGTAGGTGCCGGGCGCCCAGGCCCATCTCCCCGTCCCCTGGGAGCCGTCACCTCCACGAGTCCAAGTCCCCCCCGCCCCAGCATCCCCCCCCCCCCCGCAGCCTTGGGACTAGGCCCCCTTGGGCGCAAGGTAACTGTGACTCGGCACAGGGCCCCAGGGTCCCCCGCCCCCCACCCAGTGAACGCGTCCCTAAGACCTACCTCTGGAACTCATTGGGGGCGTCGGGCGAGGGCAGCTCCTTCTACCAGTGGAGATCAAGTCTGGGGAAAGTTTCAGGCGGTGTCAAGGGTCAGCCATCTCTAGGGGTATTCTCTAGTCAAGAGATGGAAACTAAAGAGATTCCATCTGCAGGCTCTGCTGACATCACAAACCACACATCACTTGGTGTTATCTTGTGTAGTTACACAAGGACTGCATCCTTACTGCAGCCGTGTGCGTGTTAGCCTTTCAAAGCCTCAGCCTACTGACATTTTAGTGGAAGGGTTTAAGGAACATAATTTTAAGTAAAAAAAAAAAATTATAGTATTTGAAATTAGTACACTTATTGTTAGCTGTGCACCACGCTGCTAGTTTGGTCACTTCTGAATAATTCAGAGCTTCCAGTGATCAAGATTAACTAGGAAGGCACTAGGGAGCACCTCCTCATTTCCAGAACTTTCTGTCTTTTTCACAGCTTTCATTTCCCCTGTGATGTGAAGGAGGGTGAAAATAAGATGCAACAAAATCAATTTGAAGAGCTTTTAACAGCTGGTATAAAAGTTTATGGGAGAGGAAGTATGCAATCATTGAAAATAGAGTTGGAAAATTATAGACCTCACTCTTCATTTTTACCATTTTTGCTTGAACTTGAATAATGAAGGGCTAGTTGTATCTATTATTTTTAGCAGAAATAACACCAAGAACTATTAAGTAGATTAAATGTGTAAGACAAGTTATGATGTCAGATCAGTATAAAACTGTATTGCCGGAAGAAGGTGTTAACTAGAAGATCTGAAAAGTACAGGAGACCCACAATGCTTTGAAGCTGTACATTTTTTTTTCATAGAGTTTAAATAATTCAAAAGGATATGTTAGAGAAAATAGAATCTCTGTAGTGGTAACTGCTATCTAATGAAGTTATTTCCTTTTCAAGATCCTTATTTCTTTGAATTGTTTCTAGTAAGATGTGATTTCAAGAAGACTCAAAGCTTTGGGCACCCATTCATTCTTTACAATATTTAATGAGGGCTTAGAGAGTTCCTGGCAATGAACTTGGTGCAAGTCATGAGAGGGGGGGGAGGGGGAGAGGGAGGAGAAGAGAGGAGGGGAGATGGGAGGGGAGGGGAGGGGAGGGGGGGAGGAAGGAAGAAAGAAGAAGAAGAAGAAGGAGAGAGAAGAGAGAGAAGTTCTGGAATTCACATAAGAATACAGGAGACAGCTGCTAAGTTGCACCTGTGAAAAAATATACATTGGAAGTACAGAGTGCTAGGAGAAAACACCCTCCAATTGGTTTACTTGACTTCTAGATTCTTCTTTTGATTTGAATCACAGAATAATTTCAGGCTGTAAAGATGTTTTCACTATTGTTCTTTCATATCCTATACACAATCCATTAGGAAATTCTAATGGTTCTGAGATAGAAAATGATAGGCAGTGGACAGTAGAAGTGGACAAGAGGGCAAGCAAGAGGACAGCTATTTTAATGTGTCCTGACATGTTATAGAACAGTTCCTGTTTCAAAGAAAGGGTGAACATCTCCATTTTTCAGAAAGTGACTGGATAATCCATAGTCTGGCATGTGCTCACTGTGAGACAAGTAGAATATCAAAAACCAGTCAAGACAAAGGGGAGTGAAGGAAAGGAGGGAATGGGAATAGGAAAGACAGTAGAATCAATCAGACATAATATTCTTATGTTTGTATATGAATGCACAGCAAGTGTAACTCCATGTATAACCACAGAATGGGAAGTTATTCTCCATGTATGCATGATAAGTCAAAATACATTCTACTGTCATGTATAACTATAAAGAACAAATAAAAAATTTAAAAAACCAATCAAGGTCTGGGATTGTGGCTCAGTGGTAGAGTGTTTGCTTTGCAAGTATGGGGCACCGGGTTCGCTCCTCAGCACGGCATAAATAAAATAAAGGTATTGTGTCCAGGTACAGCTAAAAAATTTTTTTAAAAAAATCAATCCAGAGGAGCTTATTAACTTCTCCTTAGATGCCTTTAAAAAGAGGAATGCTGTAAGACATAAATGACACTCGCCCCTCCCAGGTATGCTGCATGGGAGTTCTGAATCTTTCTCTTACTTTCCTTTTTAATAAAATTACCACGGTGGTGTTCCTGGTATCCATTCTTTGACTCTGTGGAACATGAACCCGATCCTGACTCCAGTTCCATCTTTAGTCCTGTTCTGAACCCAGTCTCCACCATTACCACTCTTCTAAACTTGTGTTGTTTACTTGAATTTTTGAAAAAGCCCCTAAACTTCTCTTCCTGTTCTTAGTCTTTTCCCTGTAGTCTATTATCTATACAGCATTTAGGATGACCTTGTGAAAGTATATGCAATTAGTTTATGTTAATCCTCTGCTCAAAAAAACCAGTCCCATTGTTCTCAGAATACAATACAAACTTGATCTTGACCTCTGAGGCCTTACCTGCTTACCACCTCACTTTCCTTATCTCACCTCCTTTTCCATCACTGTCTCCTCCCATATGGTGCCACAGTCTTTCTGGCCTTTCTCTTGCCTTTTCAACCCTCCTGTTTCTTGGCCTTTGAGCCAGGACTCTTCTAAAGTATAGAAGCTTTCTTCTTACTTATATCAATATCTGCTCCCAGAAGCAGTCTCTGTCCACACATTTTAAAATATACCCCCTTTAAATTCCCCTAGTTCTCTTTTCCTTTTGATGCACACATGCATGCTCCTGCACAGGCATATGCGTGTGCATGTGTGCACATGCAGACATGTTACCTGCTCTTTTGTATAGAATAAGAACAGCATCTTGGTTATGATGAGAGTTACCTAGAAGGTCTTTACATATTTGTTGAAAGCATAACAGCTGTTATGGACTGAATGTGTACCCTGAAGTTTCCTGTGTTGAAACCTTAACCTGAAACATGATTGTTTTTGAAGATATGGCTTTTAAAAAATAATTAAGATTAAATGAGGCCATAAGGGTAGGGCCCTGAGCCAATAGCATTAATGGCCTTATAATAAGAGGAACCAGAAAGCTTGCTCAATCTTTCCATTGCATGCACTGAGGAAGGGCCATGTGAGCAGACAGTGAGAAGGTGGCTGTCTGCAAGCCAGGAAAAGAGCACTCATCAGGAACTGAATCAGCTAGGACCTTGATCTTAGACTTCCCCACCTCCAAAAATGTAATGAACTTTTATTGTATAAGTCACGTAGTCTATGGTATTTTGTAATGGCATCCCAGGGCGTCTAAGACAAAACGGATATAAAAGAAACAAGCAGCTCAGACACAATCTACACTCACATAGTATCACTAATCACTTCAAGATCAGGTATGCAACTGAACCGTAGAATGGTGTGACCTTTAACCAATAAATAACACTTCACAGCACCTCCCAGAATAAATGAGGTTTTAAGAATAATTTTATCTTGACCTGAGAATAGAATAAGTGTTTAAGATGAGCAAACACCTCTTACAGCTTTTTTTTTTTTTTTTTTTTGCTGTTGTTTTCTAAAGTCAGCTTGCTAGTCAGCTTTTGCATCACTGTGACCAAAACACTCAACAAGAACAACTTAGAGAAGGAAAAGCTTATTTTGGCTCACAGTATCCGAGGTCTCAGTCCATGGTTGTGGACTCCATTGCTTTGGGCCCAAGAACATCATGGGGGGAAGCTGCCCCCCTCAAGCCAGCAAGGAAGCCAGGAGAAAAGGAGAGGGGCCATAGGGAAGATGCACCCTTCCAGGGTAATCCTCCCCTGCCACAGTTACCTACCTCCACCTGCCTACAGTCATTCCCCCAATGTATACAGTCACCACCCAGTCTGTTCATTCAAACTAGGATGGACTGATTAGATTACAGCTCTCAGAATCTAATCATTTGTTTAATTAATATTAATTAATCATTAATTTTAGGAGCTTTGGGGGATCCCCTCATATCCAAACCATCAGTTAGGAATGACTGATACTCGGAGGACAAAGAATGATCTAGTCACCATCGTGGAAAATGCTGTTTTCAGAGCAAACTCATTCTCTAAAGTGTATAAAAGTTCCCTGCTGGTATCAATGAAGAATGCATATGCAGCTGTGTGCCTAGCACATGACCATGACTCACTGATACACAAGCAAAATATCAACTGCTTCAGGTATCGGCTCTGGTTACCTACCACAGGGGTTTAAATGTTTGACTTCCAAAATAGGTTATGGAGAATAAATATTAGAGCTTCATTTATATTTTTATTGTAAATTGATAAAAAGCTTTTGCAAATATGCACCATATAGGATGATACTGGCACCCGCATTTGCCCATAGGCCAGCTGGTCTTTTGTCTTGTCTTTTGAAGGTGTCCTGAGGAAATATGTAGAGATTCACAATATGAGGAGTGCAAGTACTACCTATACTTCTTTCATTTACACTGTGTTGCATCCGATTGATGTTTATATGTGTTCGCTTGAGAAACTAAGATTCTATTGCTAAGTTTAACCGACCTAGAAATCTCAAAAGTAAAAAAAGAGAAAAAGTGACTTAGAAGGATTCTGTGAAGAAGATAACACCAATAATATGTGTATAAGTAACAACAGAAAATTGGTGGAATTGATGACTTTCCTACTATATTCTTAACCATACTGGAGAGTTAATAATGCTGATGATCTAATGGGTTTTATAAGAAGACAGTTTTTCCCTGTCATTGAAATAATCGAAGAACGCATTTGGAGTATGGATTTATATCACTTTTATTAACACCAAGCTGGAAGTATACATTATACTTTGAGATGTAAAAACTAATGATAGTATAAAGCATTACAAAAAGCAAGATATTAACAAGTATGATTTATTTCATCACTAAATGATTTTTGGAATAATTTTATTTGTGTGTATGCTTTTAAACTTAAGAATCTTTTATTTAAATTTAAAGTGACACATAAAACAAAATTTGTGCATATGAATGGAGTACCACATGTTTTTATGCACGTATGCATTGCATAATGTTTAAATCAGGTTAAACCTATCTATCTCCTCTGTGCATATGTTTTATGATGTACAATGGTTGATGCAATAAATAAACAATATGACTAATAAACATAAATAAATCATATTTTGGGTATATACTGAACTTTTTTTGTGGTACTAGGAATTGAACCTGAGGCCTTATGCTAGACAAATGTACTTCCCAGCTCTATCCTGAACATTTTTTATCCCTTTTCTTTTTTTTTAATACTGAATGTTTTTAACTGATAGAGTACCTTATCAGAAAAGTTTGGAAGCTACTGATTTACATATCCAGGAATAAAAATAATTTATTAGAACACAACACTTGCTTCAAAGAGAATCCATCCAACTTTTTTTAATTTTTAAAAAATATATTTTTAAAAATGTTGATGGGCCTTTATTTTGTTCATTTATTTTTGTGTAGTGCTGAGAGTCGAACCCAGTGCTTCACACATGCTAGGCAAACACTCTACCACTGAGCCATAACTCCAGCTCCT
The DNA here is from genome assembly GCF_045843805.1 of Urocitellus parryii. NCBI lineage: Eukaryota > Metazoa > Chordata > Mammalia > Rodentia > Sciuridae > Urocitellus > Urocitellus parryii. The sequence continues at coordinate 149,862,525 of NC_135535.1, forward strand.
AAATCCAACTTCTTAATCACAAAATATCTATTTAGGATATGGATTATCCAGCATGCTTCTATGCCTTTCTTCTCTCTTTTTCCTATTGATCATTCTGCAATTTCAAGGGAAATGAGAGTAGAAGACACTGTTAATTTACCATGTTTTTGAAGAGGAGATTGAATTTCAAATAATAGTTTGGGGCCTATATAGGCATTTTGGTTTGCCTGTTATTCTAGTTTTAAATGACTTCAGGTCATAATAAAATAACTTCATATTTACCCACTTTTTAAAAATTAGTTCATTTTTCCTTTATAGTGGAATGTACCCATAGAACCTGGGGTTTAAAGTTATACTAAACCACAGTCAAACTCCTCATTGCTCTTTTGCACACATAAGAAGAGTCTGTCTCAGTTTTTTCAAGCTCTCAAAAAAAAAAAAAAAAAAAAAAAAAAAACAACTTCTTCCCTGTTCTACAACCACTTGACAGGTTAAGCCACATACATTGTGCCACTTTTGATATCCATGTATCCTTAGTAGAAGGGCTGTTCAGTTCTGGTTTCTTAAGTGAGTATCATTGCATCATAAAATTTTGAGGCTGAAGGGAAACTTGGGCACAATTCACTGTGTGAATAAAGAAGCTATGGCTCAGAGATGCCAAGAGCTTGCCCTTGGTCAAATCCCTGGAACCTGGCAGAACTGAGACTGGATACCAAGCCTTCTTCTGATCTCTCATTCTCAGTACTTTCCACTGTGTCATGCTGTCTCAAAGCAACTTTGGTGAGAATGTTATTTTTCTTGTCAAATATGAGTTAGGGGAAGTAGGGCACCTTTCACTGTGCCTCGTTGTGCCATTCATGCATGTGTCAGGCAGCCCAGAGGTTGCAAATTCCCAAATGCCCTCGTCCCTAATGGCGCCCATGAAGGGTAGGGGTCTTTCCTAGATATTTGTTTACTTTGATACTAGTAACAGGTAAAAGGAGTCCTTGTAGCTTATTATATTTATATTTTTTTCCTTGAGGTTTCAGAAAGTAGCTGACCTCTATGCAACTGCCAACAGTTTTTCCAATAACAACATGAACTTTCAAAACATATTATCTTGGTGAGATGGTCCCAGTGGAAAAAAGTCAAAACAATATACCAGTAAGGCCTGGGTAGGTAGAGTAGCTGAAACTAGTTGGAAGGGATTATGTTACTATTTAGCAATAACACCTAATGGTTTGGTAGAAAATTTTCAAGGAGAGTTATGGAAACCTAATTTCCTGAGGTACTTAAAATAGGACTAAATAAAATAGTGAAGAGTGTATTGTGGAGATAATCTAGTTGTCCAGATGGCCTTTCCATAGTTACAGCTTTTATGGTTCTTGAAATGTGTGTGTTCTTTATTCTTTTATGAGAAAATAAAGATTTTCTTTTTCCCAGGGGCATGAAGTTACCCTGCAGTTTAGTTGTTAAAAAACATTGAATATTTTTTCTTTCTTGCTTCTAGGACACTCATATTTATTCTGGAAGTTACCTTAGTTCCTGTGTTTCCCCTTTGCATTTGAATTTCTGGCTCTAGAGCCCAGATTTTAAGCTTGTTAGTTACATTTCTCCGATATTCCTGATAAGCTAGCAAATATCAGATTTTGTGCCACAAAGTAGAGGAAAATATTGTTGATATTTGGTTATAATCTTATCTCTCCAACTTTGATACTTTTTCAACCTCCCAACCTTGGCAGCTGCAATAGGGGGAATTATTGCTTGAAAGGAATTTGGAAATTTATTTGTAGTTCCTACTACTGTGGCTTGTAAATTCTATAACCAAATTCCATGTATTTTGCAAAAGACACATTTCATTTTCTTATTAACAAAGTCTCAGAGTTTGAAAAATTAGTATTTTCACAGTACTATGCCTTCTGGGTTTTATTACCAAAGAAAACATTGGGTGGTAAAATACCATCTCCATAAAGTCTGTCCAGATGGATTAGGTACATGTGGGCACCATCTCCTTTCTTTCAATAAAAGAAGACAAGTCTTTGATTATAAAGATTCTGTCCGTTTTGTTTTCTCAATTTGCAGTGCCTAATAAATTATTTTATGGCTATACTGTATTCATTTTCCACCTATAATATGCTTTGTGAGTAGAAACTGTGGAGCCTGGAATTTATTGAAGAGATCACCTGAAATTCTGGCCTTAATATTAGACTGTCAATATGAGAGGGATTTTTGACCTTGCGAGCATATCCCAAGTCTGAAGAGATGAGACCTATAAGTTAAAATCTGATCATTTCCATACACACCATTATTTTCTGAGATAGAATAATAACTGATGGGTATAAAAATTTGTATGCCTTTAGGCTTTTTGTGATTAGGCTTCTTTACCTTATGCATTTATATCTTTCCAGCCCTTTTCTTCACATTCATTATGAAAAAAAGATGCATTATTTGTGCTTTAAACATTGTTATAATTATGCCATTTTCCTCCTTAAAATGTGGTGGCTTCCATTACACCTAGAGTCAAACTTAGCACAGGCAATAAGACCGTATAGGAATGACTATGCCTACTTCTCTCATCTTTCCTGCAAATCTTCCTGAGTCTCTAAGCTCAGTGACACTAGACGACTTTCTATTTCTTGAAGACAGATACTGATTCCTGACCCTCCACCTATAACCTTGTAATTCCCTCAGCCTGGAATGTTCAGAGCTGTTATTTTTGTTTTATTTATTAATTTATTGAAATTAATTTGTTCTTTTAAGATATACATGGCAGTAGAGTGTAGTTTGACATATTATACATACATGGAGTATAACTTATTCTAATTAAGATCCCATTTTCGTGGTTGGACATGATGTAGAGTTACCCTGGTTGAGTATTCATATATAAACACAGAAAAGTTATGTCCGATTCATTCTACTGTCTTTCCTACTCCAATCCCTCTCCCTTCCTTCATTCCCCTTGGTCTAATCCAATGAACTTCTATTCTTCCCTCCCCTGCCCCTTATGGTGTGTTAACATCCACATCAGAGAGAGCATTCAGCCTTTGGTTTTTTAGTTTGGCTTATTTCAATCATGATATTTTCCAGTTCCATCTGTGTACTGGCAAATGCCATAATGTCATTCTTCTTTATAAGTGCCATGATGTTTAAATGTCTGCCCTTTTCCCAATGTTCCCTTCCTCATCAATAATCTCATATTGTTATCTACCCATCGAGTTCCTCTCCATCACTATAGTCTATTTTAAACAACCCCAAACACTCTCTTACCACTTTGAAAGTGATATTGTTTACAGGTTTATGACATAATAGCCATTAGAATATCATCAACATGAAATCAGAGAACCTATGTTTATACTTGTATAATCATTACTTAGCACGGAATCTAGAATAGAGTAGGTGCTTAGTAAACATGTATTTTTAGTGAAATATGGATGCAGTAATGGCATAAATAGTGCTTAATAGAATTAGATCTGTGATCAAGATCCTTTGCTGAGTCAGCACTCTAAGGTGATAAAAATACTTATGGGTATTAATTGAGATAATATATAGTAAGTGCCGAGCACATATCTAACCTAGAGCAATTGCTCATTAATAACAGCTATAGTAGTTTATCCTCAAAACAGGAAAGGAACAGGATGGGAAACAAGCTCAGTCCATTTGGAATTCTGGGGAATGCCAGGGGTCAAAATCCAGAAAGCAAATTATTTGATTAAGTTCAAAAGTGCAGACATCTGAAGTTCAGGATTTTAGTAAGGCAGATGAGGGCAAGAAACAAGGCAGATGCAAAGGGAGAAGACTTAAGACAATTGCTGTCAATGAGATTGGAGTACCTTGAACCCATTTTTATTGGTAGGGTTACCATGGTTTATCCTAGAAGGCTTAAACCCCCAGGAGCAAGGCTGGAAACTTATCATCTCTCTTTTTTTTTAATCCTGAAACTTGAGAACTAGATACACCTTATCTGATCATTTGATAATAGTTGGTTCTAAGTTCATATAGGCACCATGCTTAGGTCACCAACAAATAGTGGGCAAAAAAGCTCTTTTGAAAGCAATTTAATCTGCAATGGTTAAAAAAAAAAAGAAAAGAAAGAGAAAGAAAGAACATTGCAGTTACAGGGGAAAAATGAAAACTTTGTTAGAATTTTTTACACATATTAATAACTATGGTTTACAATGTTTAATTACATATTGGTACGAGTTTCATGGTCAAATAAAATATCTCCAATGCTTGGGCTTTTAAGGATTTTAATTCATTCTGTTCTAGAAATGCTTTAGAAAACCGAATCAAGGATTTTAGCTTTCAAATCTCAGGTTTCTGTTGCAAATTTTCATTCTCTTTTTTTTAAATATCTTATTGTGGTTTTATTTTTTTATTTTTTTCCTTTTTTATTGGTTGTTCAAAACATTACAAAGCTCTTGACATATCATATTTCATACATTAGATTCAAGTGGGTTATGAACTCCCATTTTTACCCCTCATTCTTAAACACAAAATAACTTTTCCCTAAAACTAAAACAAACAAGCAAAACCAAAAAAAAAAAAAAAAAAAAAAAAAAACCAAAAACCTACATAACAGAATCTTTTCTGAAAACTGTGTGTGCTGGGAATTCACAGTGTGCATACATTCGTTTTTAAGTTTTGAAAAATCTCCAAAGTAGAGAAAATTTGGAGAATTGAAAAAAAAATCATATTCTAATTCCTGATGTCATTTTAGACTATTTTCACTCAATTTTTTTCTGTGCATTTAAATAATAGCTCATAATTAATCTGCAATTAATTAATAATAGCCCAGAATTAATAAGCAGAGTATCTGAGGGATAACCAGTTGTTTTGGCTTTCAGTTTTTAAATATTAGTAGTAGTCAGAATAGATTAGTTCATAAGGTAATAAACAACCCCAAACACTCAATGTCTTCATACAATAAAATTTATTTCTTTGAAAGAGGGAGCACTTCCAATCTCATTCTATGAAGCCAGATTCACCCTGATTCCAAAACCAGGCAAAAACAATCAAAGAAAGAAAACTTCAGACCAATATCTCTAATGAACGTAGATGCAAAAATTCTCCATAAAATTCTGGCAAAGCGAATACAAAAACATATCAAAAAGATAATGCACCACGATCAAGTGGGGTTCATCCCAGGGATTCCAGGTTGGTTCAACATACAGAAATCAAGAAATGTGACTCATCATATCAATAGACTTAAAGATAAGAATCATATATTCATCTCAATAGATGCAGAAAAAGCATTCAACAAAATACAGCACCCCTTCATGTTCAAAACTCTAGAAAAACTAGGGATAAAAGGAATGTATCTCAACATCATAAAGGCTCTCTATGCTAAGCCCTAGGCCAGCATCATTCTAAATGGAGACAAATTGAAAGCATTCCCTCTAAAAACTGGAACAAAACAAGATGCCCTCTTTCATCACTTCTAATTGCTCTGGCCAGGGGTTGAAACAGACAAAAGAAATTAAAGGGATATGGATAGGTAAAGAAAAACTCAAATTAGCACTCTTTGCAGATTATATGATTCTATACCTAGAAGACACAAAAAGTTCCACCAGAAAACTTCTAGAACTAGTACTTGAATTCATCAAAGTAGCAGGATATAAAATCAACACCCATAAATCAAAGGCATTTCTGTATATCAGTGACAAATCCTCTCTGAAAGGAAAATGAGGAAAACTACCCCATTTACAATAGCATATATAAAAAAAAAAACAACAACTTAGGAAACAACGAAAGAGGTGAAAGACCTCTACAATGAAAACTACAGAACACTAAAGAAAGAAATTAAAGAAGACCTTAGAAGATGGAAAGATCTACCTTGTTCTTGGATAGGCAAAAATAATATTGTCAAAATGACCATACTACCAAAAGCACTATACAGATTTAATGCAATTCCCATCAAAATCCCAATGACATTCTTCATAGAAATAGAAAAAGAGGTCATGAAATTCATCTGGAAAAATAAGAGACCCAGAATACCTAAAGCAATCCTTAGCAAGAAGAGTAAAGTAGGTGGCATCACTATACCAGACCTTAAACTATATTACAGAGCAGTAGTTAAAAAAAAAAAACAGCATGGTATTGGTACCAAAATAGACTGGTAGACCAATGGCAGGCCAGAATACAAACCCACATAAATTCAGTTATCTTATATTAGACAAAGGCACCAAACATATACATTGGAGAAAAGATAGCCTCTTCAACAAATGGTGCTGGGAAAACTGGAAATCCATATGCAACAAAATGAAATTAAGGCCCTATCACTCACCATGCACAAAACTCAACTCAAAATGGATCTAGGAATTAAACCAGAGACACTGTGTCTAATAGAAGAAAAAGGCCCCAACTTCCTTAATAAGACTCCTATATCACAAGAATTAAAATGAAGAATTAATAAATGGGATGGATTCAAACTAAAAAGATTCTTTTCAGCCAAAGAAACAATCAGTGAGGTGAATAGAGAGCCTACATTTTGGGAGCAAATTTTAACCACACGCACATCAGATAGAGCACTAATCTCTAGGATATATAAAGAACTCAAAAATCTTAACACCAAAAAACCAAATATCCCAATCAATAAATGGGTCAAGGAATTGAACAGACACTTCTCAGAAGATGATATACAATCAATCAACAAATATATGAAAAAGTGTTCAACATCTCTAGCAATTAGAAGAATGCAAATCAAAACTACTCTAAGATTTCATCTCACTCCAATCAGAATGGCAGCTATTAAGAATACAAGCAACAGTAAGTGTTGGCAAGGATGTGGGGGGAAAAGGCTCATACATTACTGGTGGGACTGCAAGTTGGTGCAACCAATCTGCAGTATGGAGATTCCTTGGAAAGCTGGGAATGGAACCACCACTTGACCCAGATATTCCACTCTTCAGTCTATGCCCAAAGTTCTTAAAAACAGCATACTACAGGGACACAGCCACAACAATGTGTATAGCAGCACAATTCACAGTAGCTAAACTGTGGAATCAACCTAGATTCTCTTCAGTAGATGACTGGATAAAGAAAATGTGGCATATATACACAATGGAATACTTTTCACCATTAAAAGAGAATAAAATCATGACATTTGGATGTAAATGGATGGAGTTGAAGAATATAATGCTAAATGAAGTTAGCCAATTCCCCCAAAAGCAAATGCCGAATGTTTTCTCTGATATAAGGATGCTGGTTCATAATGGGGTTGGGTGGGGAAAGCATGTGAGGAATAGAGAAACTCTAGATAGAGCAAAGGGGAGGGAGGGGAAGGTAGGGGACAAGAGGGTAGGAAAGATGGCAGAATGAGTTGGACATCATTATTCTAAGTACATGTATGAGGACATGAACAGTGTGACTCTACTTTGTGTACAACCTGCAATATGAAAAATTGTGCTTTGTATATGTAATATAAATTGTAATGCATTCTGCTGTCATAGGTAAAAAATTAGAATTAAAAACCCCTCATTTCTTTGTCTTGCAAAGACCCCATGTGTTTGAGTGACTCTTTACAACAGTGGTCCTTTATGGAGTAACTTGGCAATCTGGGTTCTTTTGATCTTGTAGTTCTGCAACCTCAATTCAAGACTTTCTTGGCTCTTGCAGTGGGGAAAGGGAATAGTATGGGTCTCTTCAGTTCTTCAGCGCTGAGAGTAACTCATATTGTTCCTGTTCATGTTTCATTGGCCAGAATTAGTTACTTGGTCCCACCTAACTGCAAGTGTACTGGGAAATAAGATTTTCCATGTTGTGTCAGGAATAAAAAACTGGATATTAGATAGACTGGCTATGTCTATCATTCCTTGAAATTGATTTTTTTTGAGCAAAGGATTTATCACAGAGCTCAAAATTATTCAAAAGTGGGACTTGACACTCATGTACATTTATAACCAGTAAAATTGGATTATTGGCCACTTAAGGATAATTGGCAGTTAAGGATTACTCGAGAATTGCTCTAAAGAAAGTACATTCTATGCCAGATGTGACATAGCCAAGTATATTTTCATAATGTCATCTTACTTATGCTCTTCAGCTTTCTTCAGAAAATTTGTTCTTTGCTATTTTGTCTCAGTTTCCTACTTTGGCAATGACTGCTTAAAAAGAGTAGGAGATTTTTGTTATTCTTCAATCTGCTATGGTAGACTTGCAATGCTACCCTGAATTCAGACTGCATCATGAAAAATAGTAGCAAACAATTCAGTTGAATTCTCTATATATTTGTATATATTTAACCTCTATTGTTTTTAACTTACAAGAGTCATTACATAGAGTTCATCCTTAGAGTTAGTAGTAGGCATAAAAATAAGTAGAATATTGGCTTTTCCCTTATTTTACCCACTTTCTTAAGGGATAAACCCTATTTTAGTTATAACCTAAAATATACTATTATGTGAACCCTAATATAGGTGTTCTAATGGGAACACTGAGTTCATTTCAAGTAAGAAATTTTGTACATAGAATTTTGTGTGGTAAGGTTTAATTGTTTTACACAGTCTCTTCAACCATGACCAAATGGTTCACAATGTGAACCATAGTTGATTTTAATAAATTATTTAACAAGTTTATCATCTACAGCTTCCTCAGAGCATAGGGTTTTGCTTTTGGTCATTTACTCATTACCCATTTTTAACTGAATAGCACATGGTAATGAAAAATACATGTGCTTTATTCTGAGTGTGTACTGTTAGGGATTAAACCCAGGACCTGTACCCCTATCTCTATTCTTTTTTCCTCCTCAGCTTTATTGAGGTATAGCTGACAAACATTGTATATATTTAGAAATACAATGTGATGATGTGGTATACATCATGAAATGATGATTACCACATCAAGCTAATTAACACATCCATCACCTCACAGTTACTTTTTTAATGAGAACACTTAAGGTCTATTCTCTTAGGGAATTTCAAGTATACATTACAGTATTATTTAGTCAACATACTGTATATTAGAACATCCAAATTTATCCATCTTATACCTGGTAGTGTATACCTTTAAGCCAACATTTCCCCAATTCTCTCACTCCCCATTTATTTGGCAACTGCTTGTTCTACTCTTTTCTTTTGTAAGTTTACCTTTTTATTTTTAGATTCTGCATATAAGTGAGATTATACAATACTTTTTTTTTCTGTGTCTGGCTGACATGAGTCAACATAATATCTTCTAGGTTACCCCAGGTTGTAGCAAAAGACAATATTTCCCTTTTTATGGCTATAAATGTGATATACATTTTTCACTCATCTGTTTATGGACGATTAGGTTGTTGCCATATCTTGGATACTGTGAATAATGCTGTAACGAACATGGAAATGTGGATATCTCTTTGAGATACTGAACTAGTTTCCTTTGGAAATAATCAGAACTGAGATTGTTGGACCATATGGTAGTTTTATTTTTAATGTTTTGAAGAATCTTCATTCTGTTTTCCATAATGTATGCACCAATTTACATTCTTGCCCTAAATGACAAGTCCTATTTTATACACCCTCACCAAACTCTTATTATTGCTTGTCTTCTTGATAATTAGCTATCCTAACACATGGGAGTTAATTTCTCATTGTGGTTTTGATTTACATTTCCCTGATCATTTCACAAGGTGTTGGTGTTACCTTTATACAGAAGTAATACAAGGAGCCTATAATAAAATAAAATTATATGTAAATTTCCCTGATGAACGGGGATATAAAAATTCTCAACAAAATATTAGCAAACTGAATTCAACTGCACATTAGCAGGATTATATATCATGATAAAGTGGAATTTAACTCTGAGATGCAAGGATAGTTCAACATATGCAAGTCAATAAATGTGATGCATTATGTTAACAAGATGTAAAACAGAAAAGAATTAGGTAAAATTCAACATGCTTTTATGATATAAACTCCCCACAAGTTGGGTACAGAAGGAATGTAACTGAAGATAACAAAGATCATATATGCTAAACTCTCAGCAAATATCATCTTCAACCATGAAAAACTGAAAGATTTTCCCCTAAGATCAAGAATAAGAGAGTGCCACTTTTGTCATGTCTACTGAATACAGCACTCCTGAGTAATTAGGCAAGAAGAAGTAAGAGGCATCAAATTGGGGAAAATAGAAAGTAAAATTGTCTTTGTTTATAGATAAGTGATCTTATATAAAATTCAGATCTTATATAGAAAACTCTGAAGATTTCATTAAAAAACTGTTAGAACTCGTACATGAATTCTTTAAATTTGCAGGATACAAAATCAATTAAAAAATCAGTCATATATACCAATAATAAAGTATCTGAAAAATAAATAGATATTCAAACAACAAACAAAACAAACAAAAAGCAATTTCATTTACAATAGCATCAGACAATATAAAATACTCAGGAATAAGTTTAACCAAGAAGGTAAAAGAGTGCTCACCTCAGAAGCACATATAGTAAAATCTGAATGATACAGAGATGATTAGCATGGCCCCTGAGCAAAAATTACACTCAAATTTGTGAAGTGTTCTATATTTTTTCCCATACTCTTGGGTAGGCAAAATTAATATTGTCAAAATGGCCATACTACCCAAAGTGCTATATAGATTCAATGTGATTCTAATTAAAATCCCAATGTCATTCCTTATAGAAATAGAAAAAGTAATCATGAAGTTTATTTGGAAAAATAAGAGAACCAGAGCCAAAAACATACATTAGAGAAAAGATAGTCTCTTCAACAAATGGTACTTGGAAAACTGGAAATCCATATGCAACAAAATGAAATTAAGCCGCTATCTCTCACCATGCACAAACTCAACTCAAAGTGGATCAAGGATCTAGGAATTAGACCAGAGACCCTGTGCCTAATAGAGGAAAAATTAGGCCAAAATGTTCATTATGTCATATTAGGGCCCGACTTCCTTAACAAAACTCCTAAATAACAAGAAATAAAGTAAAAAATTAATAAATGGAATGGATTCAAAATAAAAGATTCTTCTCAGCCAAAGAAACAGTCAATGACGTGAAGAGAGAACTTACATTTGGGGAGCAAATTTTTGCTACAAACACATCAGATAGAGCACTGATCTTCAGGATATATAAAGAACTCAAAAATATTAACACCAAAAAACAAACAACCCAATAAATAAATGAGCTAAGGAACTGAATAGACACTTCTCAGAAGATGATATACCATTGATCAACAAATATATGAAAAAATGTTCAACATCTCTAGTAATTAGAGAAATGCAAATCAAAAGTACTGTAAAAATTCATCTCATGCCAGTCAGAATGGCAGTTATCAAGAAGATAGACAACAGTAAGTGTTGGCGAGGATGTGGAGAAAAAGGCACACTCATACATTGCTGGTGAGACTGCACATTGATGCAACCAATCTGGAAAGCAGTATGAAGATTCCTTAGAAAACCTAGAATGGAACCACAATTTGATCCAGCTATCCCACTCCTAGGTCTATACCCAAAGGACTTAAAATTGGCATACTATAGGAACTTAGCAACATCAATGTTTATAGAAGCTCAATTCACAATATTTAAACTATGGGACCAATCTCGATGACCTTCAATAGATGAATGGATAGAGAAACTGTGGTATATACACACAATCGAATATTACTCAGCATTAAAAGAGAATAAAATTATGACATTTGCAGGTAAATGATGAAGTTGGAGAATCTCATGCTAAGTGAAGTAAGCTAATCTCAAAAAACCAAACACCAAATGTTTTCTCTGTTAAGTGGATAATGATCCCTAATTGGGGAGGTCATGGGAAAAATGGAAGAACTTTGGGCAAAGGGGAGGGAGAGGAGGAAAGGGGGAATGGGGGCAGAAAAGATGGTAGAATGTGATAGACATCATTACTCTAGGTACATGTATTACTGCACATACATAGCCATTGTGTACAACCGGAGAAATGAAAAGTTGTGCTGCAATAACATACAATGAATCAATATGAATTATGCTGTCATAAAAACCTAATTAAAATTAATTAGAATTTGTTTTCTTCCCAGAGCAAGTTCCCTGCAAAGCTCTACAAAAAAAAAAAAAAAAAAAAAAAAGAAAAGAAAAGAAAGTAGATTAAAGACCTGTATAACCAAAAACTGTTACATTGATTACATTGGTAAATGGAAGAGGACAAAAGTCTCTGTTCATGGATTGGAAGAATCAATATTATTAAAATGCCCATAATGTCTCACATGATCAATAAATTCAATGCAATTCTTATTAAAAATCCCAATGGCACTTTTCACAGAAATAGAAAAAAAACACTCCTACAATTTACATGGATCTTAAGAGATTCTGAATTAATCAAAGCAATTTGAGAAAGAAGAATGAAGTTGGAATATTTTCTGATTTCAAACTATAGTAAAAAGCTATAATAATTAAAACATATTACTGACATCAAAATAGACATACCAATCAATGGAACAAAATAGAAAGCCCAGAAATAAACCCATGAATATATGGTCAATTCATCTTCAACAAGGTTGCCAAGAAAACAAAATGAAAAAAGGACAGCCCCTTCAATGAGTGGTTTTGGGAAAACTGGATATCGTTATAAAGAAAAAAATAAAAGTGGAACTTTATTTTGAACCATGTACAAAATTTAACTTGGAACAGATTAAAGATTTACATAAAGACTTTTATGAAGTTATAAAACTCTTGGAAGAAAACATAAGATAAAAGCTTTTTGATGTTGCTCTTGGGAATGATTTTTTTCTTTTTTCTTTTTTTTTTTTTGGATATGACAGGTAACAAAAGCAAAATAAACAAGTGGGACTATAGTAAACTAAAAACCTTCTGCACAGCAAAGGAAACAATTAGCAGAATGAAAAATAAGTCTGCAGAATGAGAGAAAATATTTGTAAACTATATAGCTGACAAATGATTATTATACAACTCAATAGCAAAACACACAAATGAACAAACCAAAAAAATACCACCTGACTTAAAAAGTAGGCAAAAGAACTGAAAAGAAATTTTTTCTAAGCAAGACTTATAAAATGGCCACAAGAGAAATAAAAAGGTGCTCCATATCACTATTCCTCAGGGAATTTCATGTAGTACTATGTACCTCAGAAGGCCTGGGTATACAGAACTCTGAAAAACTGAGGTGTTATGTCCACCTAGATTTTTATATAATAAAAATAAGCTAAGAAACACTGAACATTTCTTAAATCTAGGCATTATGTAACAGTTATGCTTTATTATTTTTATAATTAAAAACAATCAAAAGAAACAAAACAATCCAAAAGATAAGCATCTTGAAGCCATATTCATAGAGTATACCACACAGTGTCTTGACTTGATGAGCCCTCAAGAAGTTCTGATGTGTAAATAGAAAGTGAGTTTTTAAAAAATGTTGTTATTGGTGCATTATAAATGATAGTGGCATTTATTGGGATTCATTTGTATATGTACATACAATTGGATCAGTTTCATCTCCCCTTTCTCTCTCCTCCTCCCCTTCATCCCCTATGAAAATAGATTTTGAAATTGAACACAACGTATTGTTTTGCGTTAAAGACTAGTTGTGTGAAATCCTCATATTTTCAAGGTAGTTAATTTGTTTCCTGGTGTAAATATTTAAACTTTTATAATTTCATAAAGCAATTTTAAAAGCAATAAGTATTTGGTCTCTTAAGTTTCATATATTTCAGCCTCAGATAATAAAACAAGAAAATATTTCTAATTTGTAAGCTATCCTTATTAGGTTAGGCATATTTTCTAAAAGACTCATAGATTCTTTATATTTCCTGAGAGAGTATGGCTTCATATTAATTTTATGCACATAATCCTTATGAATATATACTAATTGGACTATAGCAAATGGAAAATAATAAAGGAAACAATGACTATCAGATTTCATATATTTGCTTTTCTACAAAAATCAATTAATAAATGGATGAGATGTAATGTGGTACTATCAAAGCCTTGCGGTTAAATTTACTTTTAATCATTTTTCTTTATTATCTTTTGGCAGCTGGAAAATCTTTGATTAATCTTTGTGAAAAGAAATTAAACTTTAAACCTTATACACTAAAAAGAAAAAGCAGCTAAGGTACACAATGAATAAGATTATTAAGTCTAAAATTAATCAGTCAACACTAGCAAATTCAGTTAGAAAACTATGCTGATAATTATATAATACTTATATTATGCTCACACTTTGATTTATTCCATTTGCTAATTTCACAGTAATAATGCTTCATTACATTTTTGATAGCCTGTAATTCCTTTTGCAAATATTTCAATTTGCACTTGTTGTATATTTTTGGTTTTAAGACAGAATTTTAAAATGAAATGCAAACTTGAGTTTGGAGAAATAATCATCTGAATATAAAAAGCCTGATGACTTTCAAAATAAACAGATTCATCCTCACTCTTAAAACACAGTTACATAGAATGAAATTGTCAGGGTTCCATTTCTGGCGGTATCACCTATTAATTGTAAACATTTGTGTTCTTATTTACCTTTCTAAATCTCAGTTTTCTTATTTTTAAAATGGGGATAATTAAAGCTTATATCTCAAAATACTCTTGTGGACATTAAAGAGGTGATCTACCTTAATGCATTTAGTGCAAGGCCAGCAAATGGCACATGGTTCAATAAGTCCTAGCTATTATTTTTGTTGACATGGCAGAGACTTTTTTAGGAACAGTTGATTGTTTGGTTCCTTTGAAGATTATGTAGACATAAATATGTTCATGTTGATTATATGAGGCATGATGAAATAAATAGTAAATACATTAAGGGATGTTTCCAACAATTATGGTTTATTGGTAGCATTTATAACACTAATATAAAATACTGCTTATAATAATGAAGATCCCCATGAACAAATCATATTTGTAATAATGAGTATAATTACAATGGATTAATAGCATAATTAGAATTGTGATGACTATTTAAAAAGTGAGTTAGAAAATATTAACATTATGTATGTGTTAATATAGATTGTTTATGCCAATATGGAATTGTGAGTGTATGAAAGTTATGAGATAGCAATCAAGAAACTTTTATTGCCTGAAAAGAACACTGCATGTAGGGAAAATTTCCCCCAACCAGAGAAATGATCATGCCTGAGAACAAAAAATGCATCTTTGTAAATAAAATACCCAGCATTAATGAAGGATAAGTCAAAAGAGGGCAGGATATCCCACTGGGAGTCAACTTTCTGGTATTCTTCTGTGTCATGCAGAGTAGTGGACTATTAACATTTGACAAAGAATCTGTTGAAGTAACAGCAGAGATAATTTGCATGCAATGCAGGGTATGCCACAGAATTACATTATATACAAACGGAAACCATGAAAACACAACTCAGCTATCCTGTTTTTTGGAACCACAATTGAAGTATGGAGGACTCTTCATGCTTCCTCTCCTCTGTGTGTTTTCTCTGGATACATTAATTATGAAGTGACCATATATGAAGAAAAATAAAGATACGGGAATGAGCAATTTCTCTTAGGGATGAAATGTTGAGATTAATAATGGGTAAAGGGCAAAAAATCAGAAATTTATTATCATACATAACTTGTTCTAAACTCTTTTTCCCTGAAAAAATTACTTTGTTAAAATATGTATATTTCTTTTATTTGACCAACATTTTAAATTCATTTAATCAGTTAAAATGGATAGAATACTGTGTAAGTGACTAAATATGGAATGGTGGGGTGAATCAGCCACACAAATCTTGCTCTCAGAAAGCTTATGACCCAGAAGAAAGGTTTGGAGCATAAATTAAGCAGGAAGAATCAGGCTAGAGAGATGTGCTATGAAGTCCATTATGTTCTACACAAGCAAAATTACCAATAAGTGCTGGCTCTTCTAATAAGGCTCAGGATAATGATCTGTGGGCTATTTATAGAGATAATGTAAACTCATATATTTAAACTCTTCTTACTATTCTGCGGTGGCAATCACCTATCCATCATCCATATATCAAACATTTATATATTGTCAACCCTGCGAATCACCGGCATATAAATATGAGTTAACCTTTAATGGAATTCATAGGGTAGTAAGGGAGACATCACACTTTATTGTAGTTTATTTATTTGTCCTAGCTCCAGGGTTGAAATATGCACTGGGTCTATAGGGGGAAATGAAATGGAAGTTTAGGGGAACTAGCATAATAATTATTGTTAATGTTGGCTTAAAAATGATCAACTTAGAAATGTAGAGTTTTAGATATTGAGAGTCTTTCAATTTACACTGAAGAAATGTTCAGAGTAGATAAATGATTTTCTCAGGGTTACATAGTTTATTGGTGATTGAACTGAGAGTTGGATCCACCCCTGGGTATTCCAGCTCCTATTTGTTCCTGTTCTGATCAAGCCTACTGCCTCAGGAGGGTTAAGAGTTAATATAAATGTTTCATGTAGAATCTGAGCCAAATAAAATATGCCTAAATTGCTGTTTAAAAGGGAAATAAATTAGTGATATGAGCAGCTTAATGGCAGGTACCAGATTAGAAGTAGATTTACTCTGCAAAGATCAACAAAGGAATTAATGCAGCTTTAGGAAGATATTGTCTTATAAATTAGGGAGTCGATATTCCATGTGACTATGATGTGAACACAAAGAGACATTTTTTTGTAGAACTTTGCAAAACGAAGAAGTTTGGGACAGAGTCATAAAAGTCAATAGGAAAATATCCATGATCAGTTAAGGGAGAATATACATGGAATCTGATTCCTTCTCAAATTGCAATTCCTTGTGATAAGGCTGAGATAAAACCTTTCTTGGGCTGCTTTCTTTTTCCTTTTTCTCCAGAAAAGAATGTGTAGGCTTGTGTTCCACAGCTATTACTAAAACAATGTTAGGACTCTAGGAGAGTCTATGTGATAGAACCGTCTGGAAGAATGACATCTACTCTGCCATTGACTTAGGACAAGTTACTGTGCCTCAGTTTCCTTATTTATCATGTGAACTACATAATGTCAAGCTATTTATACTTCCAGTTTTAAAACTCTATGTCTTTGCAATGGATAACATTTGCCTGTTCAAAAAGTACCATCACAAATGGTTAGCTGAGCTTTGTGTTCTGCTTAATAGGCACTGGTAAATAAAGTTGCTGATAACTAGGAATAGAAAGAAAAATGATAGCTCACTCATTTTAATGAGAATGCTGAAAGCTTATGCAATGGTTTATTATTAAACTATTCCACTAGCAGAGAAATTGGAAATATCACAATAAAAATTTTCAATTTTCCATTTCAGTAACTTTATTGAATTGCCAAGGCATATAACAACAGCCAAAGTTGATACATTAAATGTGGATGTTTAAGAACAAAGTTAATATGTGGTATTATTGTTTCTCATTTGAGTTCTTTTCTGCCAACCCCCCTCCAAAGTTAAATAAATCTTCTTCCTTACTTATTGCCAAAAATGGTCTTACGATTTCTGATAGTCTGAGTATTTTTTTCAGCTAATTCTTTATTCTTATGTAAAGGTAGTAAATCACTATGGATTTCTATTTCTTCACTGCCAAGTGTAATACAATGTCAATATTCTCTTGGTTTCCAGAGTCTGTCTTCTGGTTTCTATTTTCAGTTTATGATCCTTGTGTCTATATTTGGTAAAAGTCTGCTTATGTTTTTCAAATCTGATGTAAAGCAATTTTATAACAAAATGTGTCTGAGTAGAACCTAAAGCAAACTAAATTATTATAATTTTAGATATATGCTTCCCAAGAAAGCAATATAATGTTTTTTAAAATGGAAAGTGTTGCTATTTGGTTTCAAGCATCATACAGTTTATGTATTTACACTATATTTAATAGTATTCCCATCTTTTTCTTTGATGTTAATATTACTATCAGGAGCTGCTGCCTCCTGACCCAGATTCCTCTCTGTTTCCATGCCCACAGATGGAATTTCTCCTGGGCTCTAGGCCCTGTTTTCTGCATCAGTGGTGGATTTTCCTACTGACCACTAGGGGTCTTTGGCTTTGATCATATTCTGGTGATTATTAAGTAAAAGCAATTTTGTTAAGAAATCTATAGGAAGAACTCATAGTTTGTCCTATTATAACCCATGTTTTTAAATTTTACCTTCAAAATCTAATAGATGAGTATGATACATAAGGATACAAGATGACCAATCTCTACGGATGATCCCTGGGACCTGCAGTGCTAGAGGAGGGACTGCCAAGCTTCTGCTGGAATTCTCTAAATTTTAGCCCTGTCCTGTCTCTTCTGGAGTGTTTGGCATAATTTTCTTTTTTACTAATTAAATCATTCTTTTGTGTGTATTTACACCCAACAATAATTGTTGTCTTAATTAGCTTAGGCTGCTAAGAAGGAAGGGCAGTAGAATGAAATAAACATTATTCTTGCTGAGAGTATATACATGACTGCATGACCAATGTGATTCTGCAACCTGTACACTCAGAATAATGAGAAATTATATCCCATCTGATTCAAATGTATGATATGTCAAGGTCATTGTACTGTCATGTGTAACTAATTAAAACAAATAAAAAAATAAAAAAGAAATTATCGTGAATTGGATTACTTATCCAATAAACAATTATTATGTTTAGAAGCTGGAAATCCAAGATCAAGGTGCCATCAGACTGAGATCTGGTGAGGACTGTCTTCTTGGCTAGACATCCCTACTTGTAAGGATACTAATGGCATAATGAGGGCTCTTCCCCGAGGACCTAATTCCCTTCCAAAGATTCCACAAACACTCTTTCAAGTATAACAGTGGGGATTAGATTTCAACATATGAATTTGGGGGGGACACAAACATGTGTGTCATAAGATATGCCTATGATGAGTTTATATTTTACTCTATTTGTATACTCTAGAAAAACACATTATTTATTATCTCATCAGGTAATACATAACAATTTTGTTGTTATTAACTGCAAATACTAACAGGAATGCATTTGATGTCTTCCAACTCTGTTTCTGTAGGTGATAACAGCAGGATAGATATTGCCCTGGTTCCTTGGTCTAGAGGACAGCTGAATCGAGAAATCTTGTGAAGGACCTTCCAGAGCATCTTCTGCTCACCTCTCTGACTAGAGGGTGCCTACTTAATTCAAGAGACCCCATTTCCATATTTTGCCATGTTAATCATCCAGGACTCTGGTTTTTGTGAAGCTGCTCTAGCTGTGATGTTTGCCTTAGCTGGGCCAGGATCCCCACTTGCACAGACTCTGTGTTGGGCCAGTCAAGTCTCTGCCTGGTTCCTATGAAACTTTTTGTTCTCCTCTGAGTTTTCTGACCGCTTTCTTGCATCTGTGTTTGTGGATTCTTCCTCTGAAATAGTGAATGTATAGATTTTGATTTAACTTCTTTCCGGGATGATGCCTCTTAAATTTGTCTTCTAGCTTTCTTTTATTGCAGTCTTTGGTCAAGTGGCACTGTCCCTTTTGTCTAACCTAGAGTCAGGATACCAAAGCCTAACCATGGTCCAATGCCTTGGATTGTCACTATGGAGGCATTGTCGTTCTTTTATTTAAACTCTTAAATTGGAAATCTTCTAACTATCCTTTACATCTACCACGTTTTAAGTATCTTTCCACCAAGAAAATTTCTAATACCACCACAGGTCATAATGATTATATTGTGTGACTCAAAAATTACAGTATTTAGAAATATCACAATGACTTAAAAAATAAACTCAAGGCCCTTTCTAGATATGAAATTGGATGCGAAAATCTACTATCAAAAAATTAAAACAGAAACAAAACATAGAAGTTACCCTGATGGAGGTGGGAGCCAGGATGTTGGGTAGGCTAAAGCCCTACTTATTTGATAATTCCTTTGTGATGAGGCTTTGAGAGCTATCCTACCCTCACTCCTACACCTGTGAATACCTGGAACACACTCTGCAAACCACTGATCTCAATGTTATTCACTTAGTAGTTATTGCCCTTTGACATTTCTTCAGCCATATTATTACACTTTGTATGGTTATTTAGCTTTCTCAGTATATATTTTGACTTCCCCATTAGATTTTAATCTTCTTGAGAGTAGGAACAGTAACTTGTATTTTAAAGAGGAGCCACATAAAAATCCACAAAGACAGATGAAGTTACTACTCAGCTGGTGAATATGGTGCTGTTGATAATTGCTAGTTCTGATCCTTCTGATCCTTAAACTCAGGAGAGGAAACCATTCAGGAGCCTGGACATGAATAGGTAGTGAGTCTAAGTAGACAATGATGGGGTAACTTGAATTCCTGCTCTGGAAAGTTAAAATATTGATCCCTTGCTTCTGACGTTCTTCTGAAAGAATGCTATTAGGCACAGTGACTCAGAAAACAGTGTGTGCTTTTCTCTGGTGGCAATGTTTACTTGATATACTTGGACTGATAGGCTTATACAAGACTAATAATAAGGGTTCACCTAGTCCAGATATGACTTTCATGTGAGCAAAGTTTCAAATAACATGTGGAAATTAAAGTCAGATTCTGTTCTGTTTCCTTCATAAAACACTGTTCAATACCCAAGCAATCAGTAAAGATATAGGAAACCAAGCACTCTTATCAAATCTAGAAATGTGCTTAATCATATGGAGAATGAATGGGCAATATGAGCAACACTTCATAGTCAGTTTGGGATGGAAATTTTCTTTCTGTACACTGGTGTTACCACTGATTAATAGCTTGCATGACTCAAAAAATATGTTTGTATCCACAGAGTTTGGCTGACTCACAAGATTGAGTGTTATTTAGCCAACATATACTATCTGATGATAGTTGTGATTTTCAGTATGCTTTGTAATCAGAAATTACTTGTTTCTCTCAATGTGAAATGAATGTTTTATAAAGGAAGAATAAATTTATATGACATACACTATAGAAATGAACTTAATTAATATCTATTTTGAGACTACGGCTTGTTACTTAAGTACATTTAAAACTAACTTGAGCAGACTTTTGAAAATATTTATCATAGAGGGAGTATATAGGGATCTCCTATGCTTGAAAAAAATACTTTCACTTTTCCAAAGCCTAGGTAATACAAAGAACTGGTATCATTACAGAGAAATTACATATTCCTACACTTTTGACAAAAGTCTTCAGGCAGAATTTTTGAACCAGAAATTTTATTATTAATAATATAAAGTATACACACATCTTCACCTTCTGAAGAGAATCTTCATGCAAATATCTTATTCCCCTTCATGCATTCCCTGTGCAGAAGAAATGTTCAGAAATGGCTGTGATCCTTTTACAGTGGGGGGCAGCTGAAGAATAAAGAGCAGACGATTTGCCACAGGCACAAATGGATTGAGTTGAAAGGAAGATGGCTGGGACCCTACATAGCCCAGTGCTTTGTTCACTATCCGTGGATTCTCAGTCTTGCTGGCCCACAAGCGTCACTTCTGTTGGATGAGACCTACTTCAATGGATAACTATGGATCACAATGTGTATGCATGTGACAGGGGTGAGATTTCACACTCTGTGTCTCAAAATTTTGGTGTAGCTACTGGATACAGTTTAAAAATATTCCAAGAAGTCCCCTCCTCTTTGAAAAATCATGGTAATATTACAACATTTTCTGGAATTTTTCTAAGTCCTTCCTTTTACACCTTCTAAGTCTTTCCCTTGGAGACCAGAAATCTTTTACTTTGGTAGCTAAAATGCTTCCTCCTTGAACTTACTTTCTATATAATACATGTTTGCTGCTTCATTTATACAATGAGCCTTTTGGAGTATTGATCCTTTTGGGCTTGGTTCAAAGCCAACCTGCTCTCTGATGAAACCCAATCTCTCTCCTAACAGATTAGGTGTGACCTGGCTCCTTTCTGCACATTTCCCTATACCCTTGAAAGAGCACAGCACAGTCCTCTCCTTTCTGTTTACTCCTTGGATCTTGGCTTAATCAGCCAAATATTTTCCATGCTAAGAGCAGCAATGATTATGAGGTAACCTAGTCTTCCTGAGGAGGTGGGACAGGGGTGAGAGGAATGGAAAGAATGTGACTCTTTTCATTGATGAAACCATGAAATGTCCTAAATCCAAGGCACATTTGAGTGGGCTATAAAGACTCCAAAGTGCATGAAAAGATTCCATAAGAATACTGGAAGGCAAAAGCAGAGCTGTGATGAAGGATGGTCTGGGATAGGGACAGTGGGTATCCTAATCTGTTTGGGTTGCTACAACAAAATATCATAGAATAGGTAAATAACAGAAATTTATTGTTTAACAAGTCTGGAGGGTAGCAAGTTCAAGTTCAATGCACTGGCAGATTCGGTGCCTAGTGAGGGCAGGTCTCTTGACTTATAGGCAGCTGTCTTCTTGTTGCATTGTCACATTACAAAAGAGACTAAGGAACACTGTAGGGTCTCTTTTATAATGACACTCATCCCATTTATGAAGGCGCTAACTTAATGACTTAACCACTTACCACTCAATACTATCATATTAGAGGTAGGATTTCAATCTATGACTCTCGGAAGAACTCAAATATCCAATCTATAGCAGTGGACAGTGAGGGGTATGTGTGTGTGTGTGTGTGTGTGTGTGTGTGTGTGTTTCACACTCATTACTACCTAACCCCTAACTTCTAGAGGGAAAACTATTCATGACTGTCAAAAGCATGACAGGATTGTCAAAAAGTACATGAAATTATTTGTTCATTCAACAAATATTTACTGAAAGCCTGTTAAAGTAGTAAAATTAATAGCTAACATACAAAATGTGCTGACAATGTGCAAGATGGTGTGTGAAAATCTTTGCATCCATTGTTCTGGTTACTTCTTAAAACAAACTATGAGGATTATCATTATTTAGTAGATAAGGAAACTGAGACCCAGAGTAGAAGAGTAAAATTCCTAAGATACACAGTTTATAAGTGAAGGCATAATGGAACACAGGTCATCTGACGGCAGAGCTCCCCTGTTCAACCACCACACTCCACTACTAAGGGCCCCACAATGAGATGCTCCAAAGTATAAGGCAGATGAGACACCAGCCTTCATGAGACTTCACTGGTTTCAGGATGGCCAATGCTCCTGGTTAATTTAGGACTTTTTCAGTGTTAGCACTGAAAGTCTCTTATCCTAGGAAATCCTCAGTCCCAGGCAAACTAAAATAATTGGCCACTAATATATTAGTCAAATCTGTGTCCTTTGGGTCTGTTACAACCATGTCCAAAGGATCAGATGCCTCCCTTGACATATTGCTTTTGTGAATTTCACACAGGAGGGGGTCCATGGTATGGAGGAGCCCAAGACTCTGTAGAGTATAAATTTTAGCTCTCCCCAGTGTCCACGAGGATTTAAACATAACACAGGACAGAGAAGACTGAACATGGAATATTTTCTAACCTGTTCTGATTTTCCTATTTGGTAGCATATCATCTGTTATAATATACATTACTGCCTTTATCCTCCATCTGTATTTTACATTTAAGGAATACTTTTACTACTTCATAGTTGACTCTCTTCAGTGAAATAGGCGAATCGTACTATAACAACCTCAGCATATGCAGATACTAAGTGTATTAAAGGAGTCTAACTTTGGACATGATTAATTTTCTACTAGGATATTATTTAGTGAGGAGAAGAATAAAATTCCTGTATTCTTGCCATCAGCAATTCTGGTTGAACTTATCATAAGCACAAGTTTGAGCTGATGGAAGCTTTGTATTTTGCATCTATTTTATATCTGTTCTTTTCCTTCATATTATTCATCATATGCATTCTGATTGTGTTTTATTTGCAGTTTGAGGTCCTTCCTACTAGATTGTAAGCTCCTTGATGGTGGAGACCATGAAAGTTTTATTTTCCACTATTTTTATTACATATTCTGCACAAACATGGCATATCACATCAAAAAAGTGATCTGAGGTTATTACTGACTAGAAGGTAAACTTGAGAAACCTAATTCCATTTTTCTGTTCTTAGATAAAAGAGTTCCCCTGTCTGTGTAGTTGGTGGCTGATTTAGTGAATGCCTCCCAGCAATCTGACTGTGGGCCATGTACCAACTTCCTCAGGAGGTTAATGCTCAGAGTGGATGGGTCAGGATGTACCCCCATCCATTCCCAAGAAGGTTCTACAAATATGCTTATATAATCCAATTTGTTATTTTCTCATTAATAAGAAGTACATTTTTGGACCAAATTAAATTGATCCTGGCACTTAGTCATTCCATATCATTCTTTTAGGAAATGAATGTTTATGATACTATGTAAAATATCCCAAAGCATGGAATTACTAACAGTTGCAGAGAAAGGAGAGGTTGGAGCCATTCAAAGAATGGGAAAGGAAATAAGTCTTCTAAAATGGGATCATTATAAAAGACCATGTGATTAAGACTTCAACTACATTAAATCTAAATACAAAATTAAGATGCAGAGATCAAATCATACATTAGTTGAAAGTGTTCCAAATGGTCAGTCCAACTCAAGCCTCTCCTGCGTTTCTGTGAGCTGGTATCCTGTTTTTATATGAGGATGGCCTTGGAATCACAGGCCATGACCATGTGGCTGATGCTGCTCCTGGTACTCTTATAGCAAATCTCAAATTTGTTCTTCTAGCAGTCATAAGGAGCCCAAGAGAACTGAGTAATGTGCAAAATCATTTAGAAATTCTACATATTAAAATTTGACTACTACTAGCTATAATAAAAACATAAGTGGGTTGTCCTATGGATATTGACAAAAGAGTCATAAATATGGCAAAAGATTGGAAGAGCAAAAAATTTGAGTAAAATATATTTGAATCAGTATAATATAAAGCTCTATAGGAAACCCTAAAATTTGAATTATTGGCACTCAGGCATATTTTTCTGAATATCATGTATGTTTATAATTCGATTAAAAGCACCACATGATACTTTTCACTGACAAAACATTCCTTAAAATGGCAGTGTAAAGTATAAAATGAAAATGAACAAAAGTCTTCAAAAATACACTAAATTTATTTTGGTACTAATTGCTGAAAACTTGCAAATAGTTAAGAGAAAACAATCTTAAGTAAATTAGTAAATTTAGTGAATCAACTCTTTGTTTAATTGATTTTCAGTAAAATGACTTTTTGAAGACTAGCTATGTTCCCCAAAGACCTCCTTTTCCCAGCCGCCATCTGAAACATGTCATGTATCATTTCAAATGGGCATTGAATGGGAACTGCTAAAACGGTCTGGTACTACTAACCCCAGGAGAGACTTAGATGTCGTTCCTTTTAACCATGCTGACAATCATTCTTCCCCAGCTGTCCTATTAAGGAAGGATATGGGCTTTTAAAATATTATTTATTTATTTATTTTTATTAAGTCTTCCATGTACCATTTCAGTATTTTCTTGTCTGGGCATTATCCTTTGGATGCCCTTTCTTCTCCATAAATTGTGTTTCATTTGTTAAAGTGTTTCTTATCTAATTCTCAGTTAATTCCTTATACCTCCTCCCTGTCTTAGTTATATGAACTTGTTCAGTTTTTGCCCATCCTTATAAACTATTTTCTTGCCATCCCATACTTCATCAGCCACCCTTCAAGCAACTCACCATCTTATTTCTCCGTACCTTGAAAATATTGTCAAATATTCACTTCTTTGATTAATTGCTTCTCATTAAATTCTCAACCAATTGTATTTGGCTTCCAAAATTTCACTCCACTCCTCTGATATAGTGTTTAAGATTATCAATGGCTTCTTAATTCCCAAACCCTATGACATTTTTCCTCATCCACATCCCTAAAAAAATAATATATATATATATATATATATATATATATATATATATACACACACACATATATATATACATATATATGTATATATATATGCTATATATGTATATATCTGCTATATATGGATATATGTATATATCTGTATATATCTATGCTATAGCATTTGAATCTTCTTTCCTCCTTTTACTTCATTCTCCTAGAGTTCTCTTAGCTTGTTTGTTTCTTTTCAGTTTCTTTTGTTGGACTTAGTTCTAAAGTTCTCTTAAAAGAGCTGTAGTGTTCTACACAAATATAAGTGGAATTATTGTCATTGATTTATTGATGTTTCAGTTCAAACAAGGGAATGGAGTTTTGTTGTTCGTATCAAGAATGCACATTCACACACACACACACACACACACACACACAGAGTCAAGTGCAAAAAGCAAGTCACTTGGAATTATATATGGAACACCCATCCCTGCCTGATTACTTTGGCAGAAGTAGAAAAGTAAGGAGAAGGAACCATGGAATGGCATTGGAGACCTCAGGGGCCCTGGAATTGAGAAGAGACCTAGGAATCTAAGGCTGTCCTAGGAGAACTGCTTCAGCCACAGGTGGTCAGTGGTAACAAGGTATGAGAAGGGAAATTGTCAAGTTCCTGCATTTCAGAGTATTATGGGGTAAACTGCACTCACCCTTCCCTGTTGAGATGTTGAAGTCCCACCCTCCCCAGCGTCTGAGTGTAACGGCATTCTGTAAAAAAGGTCTCTAAAGAGGTTAGTTAAAAATGAGATCTTCAGAGTAGGTCTCTATTCCAATCTGATGTGTGTCCTTTTGATAAGAGATTAGGATGCACAAGTGGACACCAGGGAACTGTAGGACAATTACACAAAGGGGTAGTAAGATGGTAACCATTGGTAAGCAAAGGAAAGGGCTCTAGGAGAAACCAAACCCAGGACACCTTTATCTTAGACTTACAGCTTCCAGAACTATGAGAGAGTATATTTCAATCATTCAAGGCACCCAATCTGAGGAATTTTAGTATATGCATGTGATACTTCTAGCAAAATAATAAGCTAAATTCCTAGGTAATCAGTTTGGCATCTCAAAGCTGAAAGGTTTTTGGTAAAAGGGGTTGCTCCATAACAAGATATTCCTGCTTTGGGTGAGTAAGATCCGGTCAGTGAATGTTCCCTCCTAATCAGGAGGTTCAGATTCTGTGCTATTTTCCCCCCTCCATGTGCTATTCGCTTCTTTGGCTGAAGTGACAACTAGCTGTAGATAACCTTCACATATGGAGAATTGCTTGTGACAGTGATCCTGCAAACATAAAAATTTGTCTCCGCAAAGAACTGAAAAGCAAAGCAAAACAAAACAAAACAAAATCCTTGATATTGGAAGTTTGTGCCCCTGACTCCCGAAGAATTCTGCAATTCAAACAAGTTTCCTGCATTAGGATTTGTGCTAGCTTCAACAGAAGATATACTAAATTAGAATAGGGCTTTAAATTGGTTTCATGACAAAGGCTATAAATTATCCTAGGTGACTCAAATTATTCATGAGAGAGAGGAGATGTTGATTTATGCACTAGTTTTGTGTAAATTTCATTTTTGTAAAGTAAATCACTTTTCCCATTGACTCACATTACAATTTGAGATGCTCTTTATCTTCTTTTCTGAGTAATCTTCAATTGACAGAGGCTTTTTGCACTTTTTTTTTGGCAAGCATTTAATGACCTAAATGCAAACCCTTAAATGAAGCCAAGCTATTTACAGAAAATTGCAAGAGAGTCACATATTCCTTGAATAAACTCAACAGACATGGAATGCCAACACTTTAGCAGGGACTGTGATTTAGTGACACATACTCTTGCCCTGTCTTCAAGGTGCTTACTGTCTTAGGTAGATAGAAAAATTCTTTTGAGAAGCAAATAATAAGTTACCACGTGCAAATGCTCCATAATATGTGTATATTTAGATGGTCTTACAAATTGGGCTGCATGACTGTCAAAAACAAGCAAAGCTATTTAAAGTCATGAACACAGATTTTTATCAGTAAATATTATTTTTAATTTTTATCAGTCAATATTATTGTAATATGGAAAAGTGCACATGTTGAATTGAACTCAACATCAGTTTGTACAGAGGTGTCCTGGCATTTTAAAGGAAGAATGAGAAAATATGGAGGGGCATATGGGAGGGAGAATCAGCAGAGTCAGGGAAATAATCACAATAAGCAGAAAAGGGAATTGATCCGTGTCCAATACATCTGAGTTAGATAACTGGAGCTTTTCAAAGTTAGGCCCTTAATCATCCCTTCAGAGACTGGGAAATAAGGGCCCTATGTAAGAGATAGATGTTGTTTGGAAAAAAAATCAAATTCTTTTGGAAGTCTGAGTTTTCTCATGTAGGCACCTTTAGAGGGGCTAGGGTCATACTAGACATGGGGTCTTCAGCTGTTAGAAGTCATGTTAGTATTTGTCTTTTTGGCTCAGTTTGTAGCCTAATCCTGAAAAGGGCTCAGAGAAGCCTGGCTAGAGTTTGGTCAAGGAGAGAATCTTTGTCAAACACTACAAAGAATTTTGCCAGATCTGGGTACCATTTTTTTTTGCTAAAATTAATTCATTAGAAACTAGTAATGTTTGTGCAGATAATCTCATTAAACCTCAATGGTCAGTTGTATAATGGAAATTTTGGAACATTGTGCCAGACTGTGAGTAGTAAGTAAGTTATTGACTTGAAATGTATGGCTGGCACTTCCATTATCATTTTATTGCCTTGGAAGGGTTGGGGATTCTAATCTGGAATCAAGTACTGTGAAAGTTTTGCCATTTAAAATTGGTGTTCTATCAAATATACGCATACATGTGATTTTTTTTTCATCAGGAGTTATTTTCCTCAATTTTGAAAAACAAGTTGCAACCCTCAAAATGATTGTAATAATATACAATGGGTTTATAGTTTCTGTCCAGTTTCCACAGATTAGTATTTCGATGAATTCAGGTTCACTACAATTTTAAGAAAATGCAATTGTTCTTCAAGAGAATTTATTTTAATACAAAAAAGTTCATTGCATTATATTAAGTTTTATAGGGTCAATAAGCAATGCTGAGATAGAAATAAAGAAGCTCCAGCATTTTAAAAATTTTAATTAGCTATCAGTCTTGTGGTGTGGGGATGGAAATGGCTATCCTAGAGGCTCAGAATGGACAGTTGCCATGAACCAGCTAATAGCTCCATTAGGGACTAGTAATATTTGTGCAGAAAATCTCATTAAACATCGACAGCCAGTTGTGTAAGGGAATTTTTTGAATATTGTTCCAGTCTGTAAGTAGTAAGCAAGTTATTGACTTGAAATGCGTTATTTAATGGAAAGCATTACTAACATAGAGTGAATACTTTCCATTCTCTATTCATGTTTTTCCTTATTATTTCTCTTGGGCTAATACTGTTTGGACACAATGAACACATTAATGATACCCACCCTTGAATGCTCTTTAGAAAAACACAAAGTATTTATTGATTCTTTATGGGTTTTTATACCTAATGAAAGCTAGTTAGAATCAACAACCTTAACAACAATGTGTTGTATTCTCCCTGCTGTTAAAAAACAGCAGGAAAACATTTTTTAAGCAAGAGAGTCACGCTGCAAGTTAGAG
This sequence comes from Urocitellus parryii, assembly GCF_045843805.1. Classification (NCBI taxonomy): domain Eukaryota; kingdom Metazoa; phylum Chordata; class Mammalia; order Rodentia; family Sciuridae; genus Urocitellus; species Urocitellus parryii. The sequence continues at coordinate 149,891,764 of NC_135535.1, forward strand.
GCAAATGAGCACTTTTCAACAATAATATCTGCTAAATTACTGCATTTATATCCTTTCCTTAATCCCTATTATGAAGATCACACAATGAAGAATATCTCTGTATAATGAAGACTGTTGCTAACTCGAACATGATAACACAAAGCAGGATGCCATCTGTTAGAATAATGTTGGAACCTCTAATTTTACAATTGTTGGGAGCCCATCATTACTTTTCTATTTATTTAAAATATATATTCAAAAACCTAATGCTTCCAGCTTCATAATACGTCTTTGGTGATATGTTCTATAAAAACATGTCACTGTACTTTTCTCTGTGCTTGTCAGGCAATGTCTTTTAAAAGGGAACAAAGGAAATCTTTCATATGGAACCCAAGACATTCAAATCTCGAAGAAAAAGATGGACAAAAATAGTCTATCGACTTTATTTATTTTGAATTCTGATAGACAAAGTGGGTATTTGGATTCTATTTTATGAGGAGTGGGTTTTAGATTTCAGAGAGCTCTTTGATGTCATAGCACCTGGAGCTTGAGTTTTCAGGCTGCCATTCTTAGGGAATGTGTGACCCCAAAGTTATGGCAGACTGACAAGTGCTCAGTTATCTCAGAGAAGTGAGAAAAATGAAAAATCTTGGTCAAGATCCAGCAGACATATCATGCTGTTGAGCATAGCTGCTGAATAATAGGACTCATAGAAGGCAGATTTGTCAGCCGTCTGACCATAGACTTTCTCAAAGTTCAAATCTGCTTGGCCATTTAGTTTAAGTACATTTCAGTTATGAGTAGAGGTTGAGGTCAGAGACAGAAGTGGGAAGGAATGTTCATGCTGTAGTTCATGACCTCAGAGAAAGAAGTTACTTCAGCAATCTAGTCATGGTCTCACAGACCCTCGGAAGAGCAGGTTGGGGTTAGAATCTAAGTCCATTGGATTTGCAGTCCATATTTTTCCTCGTTGGTGTTATGATATTAACTTTTGAGGTGTCATTCTATTCCTTCACTTCTGGGCAAATCTGAACCACTAATGATATATATATATATATATATATATATATATATATATATTTTTTTTTTTTTTTTTTTGCATTTCCCCCCAAGAGTTCAAACTATAGGGTTTTCTGCAGCACAGATTTGGGACTCTGTAACCACCAGTTTGATCATTTGGTTTTCATGCCACTGTCTCTTTCTTTTTTTTTCCCTATTTACTTTATATCTTCTATTTTTCTTTCTTAAAATTCTCTTCCCAAGATAGTCAATAGAAATGGGTAAAATGAAATGGAAAAAGAGCTCAGCATGCCATTTTAAATTCCTTTTTTTCTCCTTCTTAGGTAGTAGGGATGTAGATTTCAAAGAAGGTGATGAAAATTTACAGACCCTCCCTCTTGGTTTTGGTTTCTTTATTTCTGAGATAGAGATAAACTGTATTGCTCAGTAGAATGGAGGTCAATTAATAATTGTCAACATTTTATTTCTTACCTGGAAGTCCTCATTTCTCGGTATTTTAGGGGTGAGCCTCAGCTTCAAGAAATCATCACCTGACAACACCTAAAAGAAATGTATTCTGTACAAAACATGTTTCCTTGTACTCTGAGGTCTTCTCACAAAGGTTGGTATCTTTCACAGCCCAGAGGGTTGGGCAGTTGAATTTCCTAATGTGACAACAGGGTTTTCCAATATACAGATGTTCAGGGAGCCAGTGTGGTGGCAGAATGAGAGGAGCTGAATTCAGGGGACATGTGAGGCTTAGCAGTAAATTCTCTTTCTACATGCTGGGTGTTGGGTTCCAGGGAATCTATCACGTTTCCAGGCTGAGCTGTGTCCAAATTGGAAATTTTGTCAACGGTTCTGAACTGTGAATTTTGGAGTGGTGAGATAGTACAGAAAACATGTAACTTTTGTTTTTCTTATATTCTGTGCTTCCCTGCTGCTGGGCGCGACTTCCCATCCATGCTCAACCACATTGGTTCCTGTTGCTCATTTGGCATTGCTGGCTTCATAAATATAAATTTTACGGTTACTTCCTTGACTCTATCTTAAATGCTTCCCACTCTGTCATTTTCCCATGCATTTTTGAGCGATAGCCAGTTTTCTTTAACAAGCTGTAAGTTCCTTCACAGTCTGTTAAAAACCACTATTTCTTTAGTGCTGTCCTATAGACTTTTATCAGTAGTTCAAATCTAGCGATCATGAAGTTTCCCAAGAATAGCATCCGCAGTTAAATTAACAGGAATAAAATTACAAGATCTATCAATCTCCATGCTTTGCAATGTAAGGAGGTCATTAACTGAGGTCAGGAGAAACTTTCCCCTGACAGTGAGCTCCTTCAGAATCAGTGCATTATGGGAACATTTACAAATTAGTCTCATTATATTTAGGAGCATCTGGTATGAACCCCTTGTCACAATCATGATTCTGGGAAGGCAATTAATAGGTTCTTGTGAAATCTCAGTAACCTCCAGCCTCATTTAAAAAAGAAATTTGGATGAATTTCAGTTATTTTATCCCCAAGCTCCCTCCCTCGATGGTTATTAATCCAGTAGCCAAGGACTTCCTTCTGAATAGTGGGTCTTGCTGTAATTGTGTAAGTAATGTGGGTTAACATGAGATGACAGTGCTGTGAGTTGATGTTTAGTCACTGTTATGGTGTGTTGAAGGCTTGGTCCCTGGTGCAGTGATGTTTGGATGTGAGGATTTGGGGAAGTGTTTGAATCATGAGGGCTCTGACCTCACTAATGGGTTAAATGGCTGAGGGAATTTCATTTGGTGGTATTATTGGGAGAGGAAAAACTGCAGGAGATAGGGTTGAGTTGAAGAAAACTGGTCACTGGGAGCATGACCTGGAAGAATATGTCTTGACCTAGTCTTCCTGCCCCCTACTTCCGGGCTGCTGTGAGATGAGCATCTTTCTTCTGCCATGCTCTTCTGTCATGTTATTTGGGTTTCACAAGAGCCCTAAAAGAGATGGAACCAACTGACATAGACTGAAACTGTGAGCCAAAATAAACATTTCCCCTTTAAATTGATTTTCTCAGATATTTTGCCACAAGGTGTAAAACTGCCTAGCATTGCCCCATATATCCTGTAATTTCTCACTCACTACTGGTCAGAGCCACAAAATGCTAGAATTGGAAGGGACCATAGAGGTCATCTTCTCCAGAATTTTTTTCAAAGCCCATTCATTTTGTGTAGCACCTTGTCTGTGCAATGCTGTAAGGTATAATTTAGGGGTAAAGGTTTTTGGTCTCATCATTAGATTAAGCTAATTTAAACACATTTTGTTACCACATGACTTTTCAGAAACCAGGATATTAGTGCATGGTGAGTGTCCCCCAAAAGGGGCATGGTCTGCAGCGTTTTTGAGATATATATATATATATATATATATATATATATATATGAATTTTTATATATATATATGAATTTTTTGTGTTGTGGCAAGTTTGAACCAACTGCACCCTCTCATTTCATAGAAAAGAACTCTCAGAACCAGAGGAGGCAGGTGAGGCTTGAAGTAACAGCACATCATAGAGGCAGCCCCAGAAGTCTCCTGACTCCCCAGTTACCTGAGGGGTGACCATTTTGCCTCCTGCCCTTGAACTTTCTCTACCCTACTCTCTGTATCCTAACCCTTACTCTTTGGGTTGGGTCAATGGGCGATATTAGAAGGAGGTTGGGTTATTTATTCTTCTGCTTCCTCATTGTCATGGTTGTCACAGGAGTTCACATCCTACTTCTAAAAGCACAATTCTGTCAGATGGCCACCATGCAAATACTCCCCAGTGATAATTGCGCTGGAATATGGTTCTCGCAATTACTGGCTTCTCTGTCCTTTCATGTCTGTGTGTGATAACAGCTCCTTGCTAGTGCTAGTCTTGGAACACTGCACAATCCCCTTTTATGTTTCCTCACCATAATGTTATAAACAATTCCTTCATTACATTCTCTTCAAATTACCCAGTTTGAATGCCCTGTTTCCTTCTAGGACCCTGACACAGTCACTGATTGATCAACGTCTCTTTTGAATTATACTGGCCATTGTCCAGGCAATGTGATGGCATAGCTTTGCACTTAAAAAAACCTTTTCCTCTTCAGAGTGCTGGATTGGAAACCAGGAAAAGGAACCTTTGATCTTAGGAAAAGCCAGCAATACTAACAATTTGGAGTAATAATTTCTTTCCAGGGTAACTCTTTAGACTAGAGACTATTAAATTTGGAAGTCTAGATAAGATAATTATGTGATGAAGCTTTGGAAAGTAAGACTTTTTAGTCTTACCATCATTCTGAGGCTGACAGAAATAATTGGATACCTAATTGTCTGTATAGTGCTAAATTTTTAGATAGATGTTATATAAAAGTTACAAACTGGGCTGGAGTTGTAGCTCAGTGGTTGAGCGCTTGCCTCACATGCGTGAGGCACTGGCTTCGATCCTCAGCATCACATAAAAATAAATAAAATAAATATATTTTAAAAAGTTACAATCTGAGGCAGAAACATACATTTGTAGACAGAACAGGAGGGCAGAGCTGAAAGATTGGCTTCCCTCCAGCCCAGTCTTCTTACTTCTAGATTTAGTTGCTTGGTGTGGTCCAGGTTGCAGTTAGCAGATGATGTGGAGTGCTGTCACATGACTTTTGCCATGAGCAGGAAGACAGAGATGTAAAAAGTGTTATATTATACCTAAATTCATGGATTGTGCTAGAGGCATATTCTCTTAACAACCCTGATCCAGACTTTTATTTCCCAAACTTAAATTTGGACAGAGCTTCAGTGTAGTCTGAAAGTTGTCCCAGTTTGGTGACTTGTCCAGATTGTGTAGAGAGCTCTTTAATATCCATCCATCCATTCACCCATCCAACATTTATTGAGCACTAATATGAGCCAGGTACTGTGCTTGGTGCTGGGGAATTGAAATTGAGCAAAACAGGCAATGCTCTTGGAGAAAGAATGTTCTAGTGCGGGAGTCTAACAGAAATAATGGTTTAATGAATAAAATCATTACAAACAATGATGCATTTTATATGAGAGTTACAAATAAGGAAAACAGAGAGAGAATGACAGGCACTATACTTTAGAGGGGTACAGAGAAGGCAAGGACATTTAGGCTCAGAGGGAAGGGGTGAAAAGGTGCCAGCAGGAAGGAATTCTTCAGGCAAAGAGGACATACACCAAGGCACTGGGGCTTGCAAGAATCTGTGAAGGGCTGAGAGTGGAGCATAAACAGCTGTTGGCATAGGCTGGAGAATTGGTGGTGAAAAGTATGGCTGGACTGTCTGGATTTGAATCACGGTTCTGGCTCTTACTAATTGTGTGACCTTCAGCAAGTCCCTTAACCTCTCTGTTCTCAGTTCCCTCATCTGTATAATGGAGATGAGAATAGTAGCTATTATTAATATTAACTAACTTTATCAAGTTAATATAGTAATTTGTGCACAGTAAGCCAGGGCTGGTAGTGTGAGGTTGTATGGAGAGAGACAGAGAGATATATAAGCCCAGAACATGTGCAGGACTCCATGCAAAGAAATAAGTTGCAGCTAAGCTATTTTATCAAATAAAGCACACAGAATACCTTTTTGCTAGACACATCATACACTTATGCCTGATGATGGAGTATGTGGTACATATGTTATGGGATTTATTTTTAAAGACAAATGATGTCTTTAATATTTTTTTTTAACTCAGCAGATGCTTACATAGGCAAATAGAACCTTTCTTTGACCCTCTCTCCCCATTCCAGCCAATAATCCACTCTGGTATATATAGATCATTTCTCTCAAGGAGATTTGAAAGTATAGAAGTATGAGGTAGTATTGATTATTTTAGTAAGTGTGCCATGCCTGTCATTTTATCCTACTTTTATACCTCATCAGAACTTAAAAGTATTTTTAGCTCCATGCAGGCATAACTGTATGTGATCCGAAAGGATCATGGAAAGAATAAGGCTGCACAAAGTTTCAGATACTCCTTATAGTTTGTGTGCCAATAGAGTTAATTGCATGCTTTTTATGCAAGTTCTTTAAGCATGCCACTGGTTAGTATATTTTTTTATTTTCTATTTCTTTCTATATTTTGAAGTAGAAAATACACGTCATTTTTTATATATGTTTCTACTTACAAAACTGGAATACAAGATGGTGAGGGAAATAGAAAGATAGCGAAAATGTCCTCAAGCCATATGTTCAAAAATCTGCTCTGGAGAGATGAGGAACCAGAACAAATATTTTGGTGAAAACTACAAATGTGGTTACATGCCAGAAGTTTCCCAAAGCCTTTCATTACCTTGGTATGCTTTCTGCGCAGAGTTCTAAAATAGTTATTCTTCCACTGCAAAATTGGTGTATGTTCAGGCAGACTGCCCGTTCCTAATTCAGAACTTGGGATGAATTGTTTAGAATATTGAGTATGGCACTCTTTCCATTCTTGGCCAAGAGAAAGCATACTCTTAAGAGCCTTGGCCAGAAAAGCCAATTGGAATAAGTAGAGTTGAAACAATTCTTTTTACTCACTTGTGTTTTGAACGTGTATATTTAACAATAGATGTTAGACATATTCCATGTTGTCAGGAATCGGTGACTGTGGCCTTCAGGAGGTTTCAGGAGAGGGGAGGAAAATGTAATATTGAATAGCATGTTGGATACTGAGTTTTGACAAGCTTCTTAACCTTTGTGCCCAGATTGCCATGATGCAAGGTTTTAGTTGGCGGTTAGAACAGAATGGCTAAAAATAGTCCGCTTTGATGTTTTCTAATCTTCTTACCCTGCCTCTGTACTCGCCCACTCTACCTTGCTGATGTTTTTTCCACTGTTTACAGTGTTCTATGAAATAGGAAAGAAACCCAAGGCAGTCAAAGGCAAGAAAATTAGGAAGCCTTGACCTAGGTTTACCCCACATTACTGAACTGAAAGAGGAGGAGTAATGTAAAGTTCACAGCTAACTCTTGAACAATTCTTCACTTAGGCACTTTTAATTTCCTGTTAATGAATATAATGTCTGAGTGATTCAAATAGCAGTTATGGGGAAAGTATTGTATTTTAGAGTGGCCAACCATCCTAAGTTGTCTTGGGACTGAGGTGTTCTCTGAAACATGGGACCGTCAATGCTAAGACCAAAATAACTGAGACCAGTTGGTCACCCTAATAACATGGTATTGTAGGACAGTTTTCTCTTTCTTTCCTCTTTTGGTCTTTCGCCTTCCCTAAAGCTTCTACCATATCTGTTAGGATGGAGAAAGCCTCAGCAGATGTTGTACCTTTTCCCCTCAGATGTCCAGAGTTCTTTGCCTTTTAGGTTGGTGGAATTAGAGAATCAGTACCTTTCCTACTTTTCACACCATTTCACATTCTTTATAGCCTTTCCTTTTCACAATAATTCACAGAGACAGCAAAGGTAGTTATAAGCCTTGCTTGACCAATTAGAAATAGGAACGCAGAGACATTGCTGGCCACTTCCTGGGATGGCACCGTGAGACTTGACCCCACATCTCCTCACACTGGTGGCAGTGTTGCTTTCAACTCACAGCACTGAGGCTTTCAAACTTTGTGACATGGACAGCTGGGGACTAGTCTTAGGATAAGAGTCTGAGCTATTTCTGGGGTTGGTAAATTGGATAGTAGAAAAGAACATTAGCCTGGAAAGTCATGAGATTTGGGGTGTGTTCCTAAGCTCTGGCCTTACAGGCACAGTGTTCTAGGACTAGTCATCATCTCTCTGGGTCTCATTTCCCTCAAAGAAAAATGATAAGGTTGGACTAGATGGACTCTTAAAGATTCTTTCCAGTTCTGAATCACATTCTACTTCTTTGTCACTGTCCCTGTCCTATTTTGGATCTCCTTGAAAATTATTTTAAGGTATTTTACCTGGATACAAAGATGTGATATGACAGGAAATCCATAGATGGCTAGAATCCAGACTGGCTGGGTTAATGGGCTAAGCCAGATCTGTTGAGCATTTCCTACATGTCACAGAGCTCCACCTTTTGGGGGATGAATCTGATAAGGAGGTTTTAGCTAAAGGACTTTTCAATGATACCATTTAGTCTGGGTCAATCATGTCGAGGTACTAGAAGGAAAAGGAAATAAGAAGGTGGACCTAAAAACAAGGAAGGTCCATGTTCTTTGATATTAAGAGCTGCAAAGTGAAAATTTGGGCTAGGTGTTCTACTTAGAATACTAAGGTGTACTTAGTGAACTCATGTTTGTGTATGCTCCTGAGAAGCAAATGGGTCTTTTGACATGCTTTGTAACCTCTGTCACTCCATCAGAAAAGGTCTTTGATGGACTTTCTAAGGAGAAGGTGCTAGAGTTGTTTACAGGGGTTTCCAAAGGCGAGTTTGCAGAACCTCAGAAAAGGAAATTGGGACAATTGCCTTCTCACCTCCATTTTGAGCCATCAGTAAAAGAAGACAGGGAAATAACTCAAGAATGGAGATTCCAAAGCTTCCTTCAAGCTTACGTACTGTCTACCCAATTCAGCTTCCCTTATTATAAGATGAAGGCATGAGTGGAAGCTAGTATGGCTCTTTTTCCATAGAGCCTCCTGTTCATTTTAAAGGACTTGTCAAACTGCAGTCTTTCCACAATCCCCTACACCTCCCAAACCCCAGCCCTGTAAAAGTCTGGGATAGTTATAGAAAATCACCTGTGGGCCATGGATAGACTGTGATTTAGAATTGAGAAGAAATAATAAAAATATTTTGTCAGATGGACTAAAGGTGGTGTCAGGCATTTTGGATAGAGTAAGTGTTCTGCATCCTGAACAAACTTACAAACTTCTTTAAATAGGAAAATTTGCTCAATGGGACAAATCACACAATTTGATGAGAAAACATTCCATCTCTTGTCCCAAACCCATTTCAATTTTGCTGTTTATTGATATTACTATGGCATGTCAAAATTCTCAGAAATAGGATCAGTACTGACTAGAAATACTGTCTGTGTTTCATCAGTATAGAAGTATAAAATTATTTGTGACCATATCTGCATGACCTTTCCTGTCTGCCCTATTCTCAATAATTTCACGTTTCTTGAATGTCTCATCTGACTGCTCAGGTTGCAGTCCTTGTGAAGCTGTGAGACCTTTTCCAGGAGCCAGGCTTAGCAGTTTGCATCAGAGCCCAAGGAGGATGTCATTTGAGACCTTCAAGCTGTGTGCTTTGTTTGTGGAAAAGGAACTATAGTCCACAGGCTGAGCTATTACTCTTTGAAGGTATGAGGACATTTCTTTTGGAATTGCAAGTAAACTAGTGGTTCTGCTCTCAGAAGCTGCTTCAGCTCATGATTGCATTTGTAGGTTTTCTCACAAAAGGAGCTTTTCTGTAGCTCTAAGAAAAGGGGTCCATATGTTCTCCTTTTCCCAATTTTTTCCATAGCCCATAATATCTGATGGAGAATAGATTTGGTTAGAATTCAAGGTAAGGAGATTCTAATTTACAGAAACACTAGTTATATTGCAGAGTAAACGATAAGTCATCATCTTCAGTTAACCTATGGATGCCCAAGGACCTTAGCAAACTCAAATTATGATGCCTCAGCTTCTCCAGGAAAAGAGAGCGATATGGCTTCTTCTAAAGTGTGCTCACACCTGCAGTTGCAGAGCATTCATCGACTGAGGGAGCTGCCATGTGCTTCTGCATTGGGTACTTTTCCACGATCCTCTAATTTAACCTTTCCCACAATCCCCAAGGCGGGTACTTTCATACCCCTTTTACACACAAAGAAACTGAGATTTTGAGTGCACTAGGGTTATGTAGTTTAAGTTCCATGGCTCCAGTGACATCTGACGGAGAACCACAAACAGCCTGTAAGCGACAGAGCTGAGATGATTCAAACCCAGGGCTCCATGCTTCTCAAATCCACACTGTTCTCTCTAAGGGCATATGGAGTCCCAAACCAAAAAGCTCGCTAAGCATCAAACAGATGCAGCGAATGAGATTAACGTTCGATAATTGAAAGGAAGAGAGAAAGGAGAAGGGGAAATATGAGCTTCTGCCTTTCTGAAAATGAACATTGTTATGTAGTAACTGTGCTGCCTGAGGGCAAACGTATGCCCCAATTTATCAAATACTTGATGGTGCCCATGGCACTCCTCTTTCTATGAGCCACTGAGCAATAAAGAACAGCCCAGGAAAAGAGTGGCCAGGGCATCACACATGGGCTAAGAAGTCATGCTTACTTATCCAGGGTAGTCTGGGAGAAGAGAAGAGAGAAGAGTCACAGGTAAAGTGCCCTGGGTCTGAGGTGTGAAGACGGGAGCTTCAGTCCGCACTGTCTCTCACATGTTGGACATCCTTGGTCCCTCAAATGCTCTGAGCCTTAGTTTCTTCAACAATGTAACAGGCCCTGTCCACAGTTTTATATGTATAGAAAGAGTAGTCATGGGATTAAATAAGGTAGTATGTATGACAGTTCTTAAAATAATACTTAGTTCCCCATAAATATATTATGGAGTCTAAGTAATGCTCTGGTCAATGGTATGTTATAAACCTAAGCATTTCAAGGTCCAATAAAACAAACATTTTAAGTCTATACCCACCCCAGGGTTTTGGGGTTTACTTTTTCCTCCTTCTGGGTTCTTCTCCTCCCACGACTCCTAAGAGTAGTTATGACTCACCAGATTGTAGTTTAAATGTCACTATGGTTAAAATCTTTCCAGACCATGCTATCTAAAGACAAAGATTCTAGCATGATTTCCTGTATTATTATCTTCTTAGCACTGCTATTTGAATTTATTTACTTTTACTTTTCTTTCTTTCTTTTTTCCTGCAGCAAGCTCTTAGAATGGGGACTTGTCTGTTTTGTTTGCTAGAAAGCCAGCAGCAGAGATTTCAGTGCTGTACAACAGTCATGGAATCCATACCACATACATAACCTAAAGTTTTCTGGTGGCATTCAGATCCAGTAAAAATAACAGGAAAATTAATTTTAACAATGCATTTTATTTACTACATCAGACACAATAACATGTATACCTGTAATTAATATAAAATTATTAATGACATAGTTTGAATTGTATTTTTCTCACTGAGTCTTTGGAATCTGAAGTGTCATTTCTGGTGCTCAGTAGTCATGTGCTTCAGGGCTGCAATATAGTTCTATAAAGGTATGCTGATACCTAGGTGTTCACTATTTGCTGAAAGGTATGTGCAAAAATATTTCACTGGAACCCAGGGTTTTCCATGTTTGTATGAATTGCTCCAAATTCTTTGTTTTTCATTCAAGGAATTTTGGAACTATATTTTAGTGATGATTCCCATCATCTCTCACAGTATAGAGACGAAACTTCCACCCAGAAAAGGGACATTGTTGGTTTCTGCTTTGACTTACTCAAGGTTACCCTGAGGTAGCAGAGCTAGGTTGCCAGGAATTCACATTGTCTTATTCTAAAGTGAATGCTCACACTGACCTAGAAATTTTAAAAACATCTTCTGTGACACATACTTTATCCTTTTATTTCTGTATATGCCAAATGATCATATATAATACTCCTTGACAAAAATGGGCATACTTTTGAGAGTTTAGCATCAAATAAGGAATGGAATTTTAGGTTCCATTGTCATGAGAAATCTTCATTCATATCTTATTTAATTAAATCATTTAATTTAAATCACTCTGAAAATTTCTTAAAAACCTCAACTAAAATCTTAAAAAAAAACAACAAGAATATTCATGTATTCTTTCTAGGATTTTATATTCCAAGTTGTTAAAAATTCAAATGTCACCCACACACCTGGAGCCCACGTGGCCACCTTATTCACATTCCTTCCTCTCTGGAGTCACGGGGAGGAAGGAGAGCAGCTGCTTGTGAGATGCCATAATATTGATTAACGGTGTCTACAGGAAATCAGCTCAAGACAATTAATTTTTACAGCACGAGTCCTGTACTTGCAAGCATTCTATTAAAATTATGCATTGTTAATTGATACTGCTGGGAATTAGGAGCAAAGACCAGTTTGCCAAAAAAAAAAAAAAAAAAAAGGACACAACTCTATTACATATTCATATAGACTTTCTACTTCATAATCCAGTGGGGAGGGTAGGAGGGGTAATCAGAGCTGTAATCTATCAAACCCATTACGGATGAAAAATTATTGGCCCTTGCCTTTTATTTTTAAGTCATGAACATTAGGATTTGTGTTCTAAGATAATGAGTTCTTGCTGTGCCAACTGAAAACACTGTGCACACTTTGTCAGTCTTCCACTTTTGAACCTCTCAGGGCAAGCAATGCAGAGTCCTGAGGCTGCAGTGTGTGCTTGCTGATTTCATTCTCTTTGGGTATCTATTTGCATCTCCTGAGCACCAGAGAGCATGGGATCACTGACACCTTTCCTGCAGTGTCTGGGGAAAGAGACTAAAGAGAGACTTGCATAGCTTCTATCCACATCTCCGATAATAATAACCACAATAGGTTACAGAAAAGATCAAGTTGAATATGGATCCTATGAATGAAAATTTCCTTGACTTAGAAAAAAATCATCATTCTTTGTTTTTCCTAGTGTGTTTAAGCAGCTATGTTTGCCAATATTATTCACAGGCTTGATGCTTCATTTTTTTTGCAGAAAAGACTGTCACCTTCATAAATGCATGCTCACGGTCTCCATAAAAACATAACTGAGAGAATGAAAACAGGTGAGCTTTCTAGAAATTTGTTTTAGAAAGCAACTATGACAACAGCAACAAAACAATGCTAGTCTTTAAGGACTTCCTTTTAATAGCTCCAATGAACAAGGGAAAAATATATCTCTTTAAAGTGGAGGGAGTGGATTAAAATTCTGAATGGTATTGCTGAACTAAAAATGTCTGTATTTTGAGTTGGGCATTTCAGCTTAGCCACTTTAAATTCCAGGCTTTATTTTTACATTTTAAACTTATTTACTGCTCATCATTCATTGAATCTTTATTTGGAAGGAGCTCTCTGGTCTCAGTGAGATTGGAAATAGGGGCTGGTGATAGATGAGAAACTTGAATGAAGAGGAATTGGCTTTGGATGTCCACCAATTTAGAGGGTGCTCATTTAGAAGCTATTCTGGGCAGAGTTAGGGCTTCAGATAACAGAGGTTGGTGGACAGAGTCCCCATCCTTTTTGAGGTATGTGATGTTGGGCAAGATACTTAGTCTCTTCTAACTCAGCATCTTCATTTGTAAAATAGGGATTATCTTAGACTCTGTCTCAAAGGGTTGCATAGAGGTTACGTGAGAAGATACACATAAAACTTCTGGTATGTTCTAAATGCCCAATAAGCAATAATGACTGTCAGCATTCTTGCAATCTGCATTGAATAAAAATGCCTTTATCACAGAATAAAGCAATTGATGTCTATGCACTGAAATAAGTGCATATGTTGATATATTACAATCTTTTCCTTTTCCTAATTGAATTTATTTTTAGTGCTCACACGTATCTGAGTTTTGAATGTGCATAATATTTGAAAATGATAAAACCAAATCCTTTAAAATAATTTAAAATACGATCTTTCACTGACTCCTTGACTTTTTTCTCCCAAATTCTTGAGAGTTTTAAGAGACCAGTAATTCCACGTCACCCCAGAGTGACAGCCCTAAAATAATTGCAACGTAAGGGTCAAGGCAGAATGTCACAGAATTGTTGTCTTCTGCAGACTGAGTCTAAGATTCTGTCTGCACAGTACCATGACAACCAGTTAGAAAGAGAAAAATTTAGTTAATCAGGCAGTTGTTTTAGCTGCACGAAGCCAAACAACTGGTTCCAATCTTATTTTCTTCTGCTTCATTGCATTGATGAGATTCAACTCAGAGTTCTGACATCATGTGTGTGACCTAAATCACATTTCTTTTACATTCTGAAAATGGCTTTAATTGAGTATTTAATGGAGTATTTGCTTCATTCGAAAGACCTTTTTTTTGCACGTGTGTGTGAGGAGAATTGTAATCTAGTGATTATGTGTGCTGGGAGAGGCGCTGCTTCTTTGTTGGTGCTTTTAGATAATTTTTTTTTCCTATGGTTGGAGGGGGTGGATGGTGATTTTAAGTCAGGATCACCTGCAGTAGTTTCACAGCAATGAAAGATTACTTTGATCATGGCTGTTTACATCTATTTATTTCTCATTTTAAGTTCCACCCAGAGCTACCTATGACTATATATTGTGTTAGTTAGGAAAGACAGTTAAATAGACTCTGTTAAGAGTCTAAGAGCAGACATTTTTAGCCAGCCTCTTCCTGTTCCTAATCTTCCATTTTTTTTTTCACAAGTAAGGTTTTTTGTTTGTTTTGTTTTAAGGAAACAAGGCAATTGTATAAAGTCCTTAGCATAGGGCATGGAACAATCTAAATATGTAAAGGGCAGGGGCTATTTTTATTTTTCCATGGCTTGTACTTATGATCTCAGTCTGTAGAATACATACATATAAATCTTATTTTCATACTGATTGTTTTATTAAAACCTTTAAAAAAAAAAACCCTCTCCTAATCAAGGGGAAAGGGAAGCTGCTAAACAGCATCAATTTTCAATTAAAAAAAATGCTCATCTGCCATGCAGGGTGGTGCATGCCTGTCATTCCAGTGGCATGGGAGGCTGAGGCAGAGGGATGGCAAGTTCAAAGGCAGTCTCAGCAACTTAGTGAGAGCTTGTCTCAAAATAAAATAAAATAAAATAAAATAATTTTATAAAGGGCTGGGGATATAGAGGATGTAGTTCAGTGATTAAGCATGCCTAGTCACAAAAGAAAGAAAGAAAGAAAGAAAGAAAGAAAGAAAGAAAGAAAGAAAGAAAGAAAGAAAGAAAGAAAGAAAGAAAGGAAGGCAAGTTCATCTGCCTTTCTTGTGCTAGAGACATTGGTTCCAAGAAGACATGGACCTTCTGATCTTGTGTGAAAGAACAAATGAGAAAACTAGAGATGGGCTGAGGAATGACACAGCAGTTTTCTCTCCATGCATCTCCAGAATTTGGTGGCAATGACAAATGGCAACTCAAAGCAGTTTTTCAAAGCCTTCTTTAAAATAAACCAAACAGTTCCTGTTTGATTGGCTGTTTAGGTCCATTCGTACATGAAAAGAAAGAGATGTTTGGCACGAGTGAACTTCTGCATGCTGCCAAAAGGGAGCTTCCAAGAGTCAGTGTGTCACCGGGCAGTCTTTCAATCCACCAGGGGAACATCATTTCAACTCCCCATTCCTCTGCAAGCTGCATCTCTGATAACAGCCATGGAGAGTCGCACATGGGTTTCAGGTGCAGTCACACATTGTAATTGCTTTAACTTTTTATTTTGAAATAATTTCAGACTTAGTGAAAACTTGCAAAAATAGCGTAGAGTACCAATTACCTTGTTGCCACGGTAACACTGTGTATAGCCGTGGACAGTTACGTTCTTATTAATTCAATACCTATTATAAAACTTGGAATATTGTTGGTAACACCATTCTTCATTCTTTTTAAAATCCTGTGAGTGGGTGGAATGAGTATTTTCTTTGTATTTACAAATGAGAAAATTGAGACAGAGGTTGTAAAGTCATCTAGGGCTGAGTCAGAACTGAACTTGCTGTACTTGATTCCCAGCTCCAATTCCCAACTTAATCAAAACTCATTATTTTCTATTAAGAGATGAAAATAAATGTTCAGACTAGAGGGAATCTTATATATGTGCTTTGTGAATCATCATTTTGGTTATTAGTTGGCCAATAAATGCCGAGTGTGTCTACATTCCTCCTTATAGTAGTCTACTCCTCCTTCCTCAAATATCTATAGAGCCCATTTTCTGCTTCAAATCCCACTACTGCTCTGTGGGATCCACAGGTCTCCATTCCATGCCTGTATTTTTGCAGAAATAAATTTCTTAAAAATTTGTCTTTCTGACTTCATGTGTTGCCAGAGTCATTTTTTAATCCACAGATCCAATGACATCATTCTTCTGTTTAAATTCCAGTGAGCTGTTATGTATTATCCACCGGTTTCCAAGTACAATACAGGGCATCTAACGTCCACCATATCCTTTAATCCACACAACTGCATGGACTAGACATTGTATCTTCACCTTGGTTTGATAAGTTCATAGGCTGAGATCACATGGTAGCCTAATTGCAGAGCCAAGGTATGAATTTAGGGCTCTAGTCTTCCCATGGCTTATAGGTTAACACCTAGATTCCTAAACCATTCAGCTAAGATTTAGGCTTAACTTCAGGTTCTCTTTAGAGCAACTTTGTTCCTTGTATCCTATGCTATCTCATACTTCTTGACCTGTCTGATTTTTTTTCTTTTTATGCTTTCCTGCCTTTTCAAATACAGGACTACTGTTTCTGCCTGGAATTGAGAGTCATGTTTTCTCTATTTAGCAAGAGTTGGTTCAAATATAAGATTCCCTCTAGTCTGAACATTTACAGATACCTGGGATTTACTGATACCTGGGAGTGAGGATGGTTGTGGTGGGAATGTGTGCCAGGACTCAGGCAGTAGTGAGTGCATTCTCTAGAGAATGCAGTAGGGGATGCAACCTGAAGAGACTGACCAAAAGTCATGTGCTTTATATTAGTACCAGGCACCAGCAAATGTAAAGGAAGTCAATGATGAAAGCCTCCTCTGTGGGGGAGGCTACAGATGCTCCTCCCCATGTTACCCCTGGGAGGTTGGTCAGCTTGTTTCTACAGTGTTTAGTGTGGATCTCTCATAGAACTGCCCCAACATCATGTTACAACTGCTTATTTCTTCCTAACCCAGGCATGTGTTCCTTAAGGACAATGACAATGTCTCAGATGGCTTTGCATTCTAGTGTTGATCACAAGGGCCAGAGTATGTGTTTGTATGAATGAGTCAAAAATATCCCAGAATTATATCTTTTATATGCCTCCCTAAAAGTACTTTTGTATTAGTAATATATACATATATATATATATTATACCATACACACACATACACACACACACCCCTTTATGTTCTGAAGACATTTTGTGGAGGAATATCTAGTATTTAAATATCATATAATATTGCATATTACAACCAAAATTGTAGGAAGCAAAGATAAATTTTTATTCTTTTTTATTTTTTTGGTACCAGGGATTGAACCCAGGGACACTTAACTCCTGAGCAACATCCCAGCTCTTTTTAAAAAATATTTTTTATTTAGAGAAAGCATCTCGCTAGCTAAGTTGCTTAGCACCTCCCTAAGTTGTTGAGGCTGGCTTTGAACTCATGATCCTTCTACCTCAGCCTCCCGAGCTGCTGGGATGCAGGTGTGTTCCACCACACCTGGCCATGGAGCAAATGTTATGAGTAAAATCTGAATATTCTAAATGCTCGAGAGGATTTAGGTGGAACAGCATTAAAGTGAGGCCTTCTCTGGGCCTCCTGATAGCTGAGAGCATCATAATGACTAGCCCTGGGCTGGAGCTCAGGAGATTGGAGGCCAAGCCTTGGCTCTGTCCCTCGCTTCAGATACAGTGACCATGGACAACCTATTTATTACGATGAACTTAATTTTTTCATGTATAAAATGAGTGTTGTGGAAAAAAATGTACAAACATCAATGATATTCATTAACATTGTGTTGGGCACATAAAATTACTGATGAAAATCCCAGTTCTTAAATTTTTCCCTAATTATAAATATTTTAGAGATTTACATAGTACAGTTCCTTTTAGATAATAAAAAGTAAACTAGTAAGTTTATTTATCTTAATTATGAACAAACATAAAAGTTTTATGAGAACAAGGACAAAAAGCAATTTTGCAGTGGAAAATTTTCTATAAGCATTGACCTGCTTTTGGTCCACTGAAATATATACTTTGAAATTGACTGTCATGATAGTGTGTTGAAGCTTAGGAGATTATTTCTATGTTGACTGTGTTTTAAAACCCCAAAACTACAAACATGAAAGATTTTGGTGAGAATATTATGTTGTTCATATTGAACACCAAGTTTATTTGAAGTGATTGTAGTAGAAACTCTGCTATCTGATGTGATTGTGACTAACAAATTCATCAGTGAATTAAAAATGGATTCATGAAAACAATGTATACATATTTTAAATATTTATGCTATTTGTCAATCTCTTGGTGAGAATTCAATGCGTTTACTTTGAGTGTGGGTGCATCCATC
Source organism: Urocitellus parryii (assembly GCF_045843805.1). Taxonomy (NCBI): domain Eukaryota; kingdom Metazoa; phylum Chordata; class Mammalia; order Rodentia; family Sciuridae; genus Urocitellus; species Urocitellus parryii. Next base: position 149,909,814 of record NC_135535.1, read on the forward strand.
AAAATGCTCAGTCATATTTCTCGTACAAACCAGACACACTATTCTCTGCTATTTCTGCTAGGTTTAGCTTATTTACAGAAGCGAGAAGTGTTAGACAGTTGTGAAGCTATTTGAAAGCAGAATATTTCTAGACTTTCATGAATATTTCTCACTCTTTCATAGAAATATTATCTATACCTATTTCAATAATTCTTTGCCTTTCTTTTATCAACTGTTTTTGAAGTATTCAAGTAGGTTTCATAGAAACCCAAAAGTCTTTCTATATGCATCCCATCAGTCTGTGTATATTTAATCATGTGATTATAATAGCAAGTTAACTGACATAAACCAACTTGAGAGAAACACAATTAACTCACAGTAAGCATAAAACTTATGTGGAGACATTCTAGAAAATATCCTATAACCATTCTTGTCCAGTGTAATGTCAGTCAGGTACTTAGAGAAAATGAAGACCGTAGCTTAGTCAAATGGTCAGTTCAGTAGACATGGTTGGGAGATTCAACTGAATTTCATCTTGAGAGCTTAGCTTCTTTCTATGAAGCAAGATCTGCTAATTAAAAATGCTGTGAAATTCTAAGCTTTTTTGACCCTTAAAATGTCTTAAATGTTTATAACCTTGTTTGGGAGGTTATTTCAAAGCAATTCAATTGTTTGTTGCTTGGTGTTTGAATTTTATCTTTTGCCAATCAATTTCTCTTTTCATGATTTTCTCTAATCTTTTTCCCCAATAAAAATACTAGCTTAATTTTAAATTTGAGCTAAATGAAGGGACTGGACAATCATATCCAGGGGAAAGAACATCTGCCAAATACTTGCTGATGAAAGAAATGATGATGTCATAGGCTCAGCTGCACCCTCAGATCCCCAACCCCCATAGCAGTCAAGCGTCAAGAATGCCTCCTGACACTTTGACCTAATTGGATGCTGAAAGTTTTAAAACTCACAGAAAACACATCTTTTGTCAATTCACAGAAGTCTCTATTGGCCTCCTATTAGTATAAATGTTTTCTTAAATAGAAATAGTTCAATACTCTTTGTTTAGGCTGGACTCCCATGTTCAAAAGATTAGGAAATAAATATGTTTGATATGAAAGAGATGAAAAGAAGACTGACATTTGAAAATTTTGATGCTATCAGATAAATTTTTAACTCCTGGTAAAAATCTACAAGATTGAAGTGCATAGGGAAAGATCAAGAGGTCATGTTTGAAGTATCTGAAATTTGGAAATGTCTTCAAGATGGTTATTTAAATCTTTCTGATACCATTCATTTGGCGAGGAAAGATAAAAATTTTCATGCTTCACTATATAAGATAGAATAAATTGGTTTAAGTTATAATTTTTTTTTCCTCTCTAGTATTTTCAAAACTGGGAAATTTTACAGTGCCAGAGTGAAACAGGATGATTCTGGGCTCATATTACAGCATGACAGCAAATGGCTGGAGCTGAGTTCCAGCTGCTCCTGGGACAGGGTCTTCTCTCTCATTCCCTGTAGCTCTCCTCACTCCCATCCTCACATGAAGCCAGTCATTTTTTTACCTTCTGACTCTTGTTTGCATGTGAATTTGCAATCTCTCTCATGGTCTTTCTTTCTTTTTTTTTTTTCTTTTTTCTTTTTGTGATGCTGGGGATTGAACTCAGGGCCTTGTGCATGCTAAGCAAGTGCTCTACCAACTGAGCCCCAGCCTGGTCTTCATTTCTTGATATACGTTTTATGTACAAGGATATATTGATCTAGAAGGATTAATTCCTTCCAGTGTAATGAGTTGATCCCTCTGCTGTTTTCACTTTCAGGCTGTTGTGTGGTATCATAGTATCTTTCAAACATTGAATATAGAAGGTGCCTCCCTAAGAACATTAAGAATCCCAGTGTAGCCATATTTGAAAATTTATGGCCTTACTATAGACACAACTTTTAGCAAATACACTTTCAGATGAATATGTTCCCCAAACCAACATGTAAGTGGTCACTTACTTTTTGACTGTTCTACGTATTCCTGGGTTTCCTGATTTGTCAGGTAGTATGTGATTTGCACTATTATTCCTTGGAGACCGTACTGAAATATAAAGGGAAGGCTACAACAAACTCTTGTTTTTTGCCTTATTTATTTATTTATTTATTTGCGGTGGGTGGCAGGTACCAGGATTAAACTCAGAGGCACTTGAGCACTGAGCCACTTCCCCAGCCCTATTTTGTATTTTATTTAGAGACAGAGTCTCACTGAGTTGCTTAGATTATAGGATTATAGGCATGTGCCATCGCACGGGGTGCCTTGATGTTTTTAGTTTTAAGAGACACATATATTTATGGGGCACAGTGTGACTACAATATGTAATGATCAGGGTAACCAGTATATTCATCACCTCAAACATCTATCATTTTTTTGGACATTGGAAATCACTCCTCCCATTCAGCTACACCTTTGACCCTTAACTTTTGTCCTGACTTCCAGGAGCATGTGAGCAGACTTTGTCTTGGCCAGTGACTTTGTCTTTAGTACTTGTTCATGGTACTTTCCCAGTGGGTTTTCTTTTTTAATATTTATTTTTTAGTTGTACACAATACCTTTATTTTGCTTATTTAGTTTTATGTGGTGCTGAGGATCGAACCCAGGGCCTTGTGCATGATAGGCGAGTGCTCTACTGCTGAGCCACAACCCCAGTCCTCCCCAGTGGTTTGATAAGAGAAGGACTTGGAATCATCTTGAAGGAGAGCATATATAAGGACAAAGGTAGACTATGGATGGGAGGGAAGTGGGAGAAAGTGTGGCAAGGAGGATCAGGCCAGGAGAGGACAACAATGGCAATGAAAGTGATGCTAGAAACTAGGAAGAATAAAGACTAGAAAAGAAATAAAGCTAGTAATCTGTTGAAATATTCACTATGTAGGCTGGGAATTCACTTCTACTGGACAGAAAATGTGTGGCCAACCTTGAACCCTCGAATTATATAGAGACTAAAGACAAAACAAAAAACACACAAAAATATCTTGGGAAGTATGCTTTTTTTCCCCAGCTACACAGAACACTTCACAGGTATCTAAGTTTTTATTTTTAGTCATTAGCAAATGCAAGGGTAAATTGGCTAATGAGAGTCTTATACTTCAGTGGCTTTTTAATCCTTAAATTCTTTTAGTTTACAGATCCATGGGTTTGTCTTTGGGAGATGCCAGTATTAGTAAAGGCACTTCTCATTCCCTGTTTATAGCCCCTGTTGGTGAACCCCAGTTAGTACACATGATAAACCACATAAAAGAAATCCATACAAGACCAAACATGCAGGAGTTTGGTTGAGTTTGGAGGAAGTGTAGCACATTTGAGTAAATAGTCAATTTTTAAAATCCTGATATAGATAAAATGTTTTTACAAATATTATTGTTTGGCTCTCCCCAGTAATGAGTGAACCATGTATCCTTGACCTTGGCTCTCAAATGCAGATTTTCATCTTTCAGAATTTGTATTATAGATCACAGTTTGTATGAGCTGAAAGGATTTACTGCTCTGATAGTCCACTTCTTTATTTTATGGACAAAAATCTATCCAGAAGCACTGCCATATTAAAGTCTTAATACATGGAAACACACTAGGTAGTAGATGAGTAAATTTTAGGGAGAGGGAACTTCTTGGGAGCCCTCTTTTCTTGTGCTTTCTGGGCCTGGGCACAGGGGTCACCTTTGGTTCTGCTTAACTACCATTCCAGGACTTCCTTAGTTTGCTCTTATGTGGGATCCTGAGTTTTCCTGTTTCCCTATTTTTTTCTCTTTCTTGGTTTTTACTTACATTTGGGCATATCTGTAACTTCTAGTGTAGAGGGGCACACCAGGGAAATTATTTTAGACTTTGCATGCTTAAAAAGGTTTTATTTTCATGTTTAGTTGATAACTTGGCTAAGATACATAATTTGAAAATCATTCCACTCCCCGAATTTTGAAGGCATTGCTTTTGGGGAGGGGGTGATTAGCTTCTAGTATTGGTACTGAAACATGTGATACCAATCAGACTCCTGATTCCTTGTATTTTGACAAGTTTTTCATTTCAATAGTTTTTATTGCTGGTATAATGATGATTTTTAAAAATTTTTTTTCATTGTACTGGGTGGTAGGTTAGCATACTATCAATGGGACACTAAGTCCATTAATTCTACAGACTTCTGTCTTTCAGTTTTATAAATTTAGCTGATGTTATTAATTTGATTATTTTCTTCCTTTAATTTTTTTCCTGTGCTTGCTTTCTGGAACTTCTAAACTAAGACTTTAAATTTTTTTTATACTTTTCTACTTCCATATTTTTGTATTTTTGTTTGTTTTCTGGAAAGTTTCTTCAACTGTCTCTGCCAACCCTTCAGTTGAATTTTTTTTTATTCCTTCTATCATAGTTTTAATTTCCAGAAAATTAAAATTTTCCTTTTATTTCTTTAAATAATATTATAGATGCAATATCTACTCTTATCTCTGAAGCAATAATAATAACTTTGTGAGTTTTGTATGTTTTTGTCTTTGTGTTCCTTTCTAATGTATTTTTCTGAACTCTTTATTTCGTGTTGGAGAATTTCCTTCTGTGTTTAGTAACCCTGGTTTTTCTCATCCAGGAAAAAATGAGGAGTTACAAAAGGCTCTAAAATTTATGAACATGAATGAAACTTGTGAACTGCTGGGCTTGTGTGTTTATAACTCTTTTTCATATTAATAGATTTTGGGAGAGAACAATGAAATGCATACAGTCAATCCACCATATTTAACTGGACATTCTAGTTGATATATATATATATATATATATATATATATATATATATATATATATATTTTACTAGCTGGTATATACTCTTAAACTAGATACAACATTACAGACCTAATAAAGCTTATCTCTCAACTGTCCTCTCTTCACCAACATTTTTTCTTTCCTTCCTTATCTATGTGCATCCCTTCTACCATATCCCTGTCATGTTCAGGGGACACTTGTTCAGTAAATCTGTTTTTATTGTACGGTTTTGTTAACATCTGGAGCAATTTGGGAAAAGGCGTTATGGAATATAATCCAAAAAGAAATAACATGCAAATTATCAATCTTTCTCTAATGCTGGGGATTTAGGTTAGGCTGATATTAGCAGATACCAGGAATCTTCCACTGAAATTCAATTGACACTGAGAGGGAAGAAAACAAGCAAGTTAAAAAAAAATTACATTCTATTCTACAACATTTACATGCTAATACTTTCTGCCTTCCTGAGCTACGACTGTTCATTTCATTATTTTAATAGGAACTCTGAAGTAACTCAATATCAAATTAATTAGGATCCTTTAAGGTTTAAAATTAGAATTTGATCTAAGCTTCCCCACTCCTGTTTTACCATTATAAGATTTTTGAAGTTACCAACTTTACCTTGAATGTTTTATATTGCAGGTATGTTGCACTATGCTTTACCTAGTAGGTATGCTATGTCCGATGACTCCAACCTTAAAACTCTGGTCTGCAAAACTAAAATCTCTTAGATTGTGATAGAAAAACCATTGCCTCACTCAAACTAGGGAGAAGGAAAAAAGATTACCACTATATTTATTACACATTAAGAAGGAAATTCTGAGGTTAGATCCAGGCTCAGATAGATACAGGCAACAGGGAACACTGGCACAAGATTCCAAGTGAATATAGTTACTGGGGATAATGGGAGAAGCAGTAGTTAATTGGATCAAGTCAGGTATTTCATGACCACTCCAAGACTGCCTCACAATGAGTGTTTCTGATAATCTCTCAACTGCTAGAACTGTATGGTGCAGACTCTAAAATTTATGATCATGGGTCTATCTTTGAACTTCCTTTTGAACATAGGAAGGGTGATGCAGTCCTTCCCCTAAAAAGTGTTCATTTGAAGGGAGATCTGTCTGCACACAATATCAAGTAAAGATATTTGTGTATGTGATGATTATAGGTAATGAGAATGTATTATTTTTTGATGATTGCTAGGTAGAATAGATTTCTGAGCATTTTCACCATAAAAGAGGTTAAGTATGAGAAATAATGCATACCTTAATTAGCTTGATTTAGCTATTCTACAATGTATACATATTTTAAAAACACGCACATAGAAAATATATACAATTTATTTATATATTAAACTAACTAAATAAAAAGGAAGCTGGAAAAATATATGTATAAAATATATGTATACACCACCACATGTGCACCCTCAAGCCTTATTATTTCCAGTAGTTGTATTTTATATAATCAATGTGAACACTGATTAGCAAGTATGGAACCATTGCTCTTAGGAAAAACACAGAGTTGGACTTTTGTAGGCTTCTAGTCAGATCATTTTTGTCAATTTATCAATACATAACCTCATTTTATGTGGCAATTTATTTAGTATATATTGTGATTCATTAACATTGAACTCATAGCCAACAGCACTATAATTCATGACTGCACAAAGTGTCTCTATTGCATGAATTTTCTCCAAGTCATATCTAGCTTTCCTGCACTTAGAACACTAGAGAGCACTTTGGCACTACACTTGGGAACCATTTTAAACAGTGAAATTGCCACCCAAAATCACAAAAATGCAAAAAGCATGGCACTAAATACTTGATAGAAAGGATACTTGTTTATAATATAACAGCTGAAACAAGAAGGCTAAGTGTATGTTCTTGCTTTCCTCAGCTGGAAATATGTATGAGAAGTTAGAATTTTTTTCCTGCTGTTTGGGTCTATGAAGGTACCACGGGTATTGATTTGGGGTTAACAAATAAATTTTAGTAAGTAGGTAAAGTTTCAAAATCAGAATCCATGAGTCTACAAATAACAAGGATTAATTTTGTGTGTATGTGTGTTTGTGTGTGTCTATATTATAGGCAAAGGGCAAACAAAACAATATTAATTCCAAAAGCTTGGTGACCTCTTCCACCTCATATGAACGGGAGGACTTGTAAGTCTGACCTTGACCTTTCACCCATTAGGACAGATCCTATTCCTGTCAACTATGGTGATCAATATTTCCTACCAGCCTCCAATTTTGTTTTCCTTTCTCCTTGTTCTATTAGGTTCTGTTCTGTGAAAAAGACAGGTGAATACACAGTCACCAATATTTTGGACTGATAATGGGTAGGCATTGTTGAAACAGCTGAAGTCAGTTTCCTTGTGCCTGGGGCAAAGATCTTAAACTCCAGCAACTGAGCGCTGCCTACATTGCCAGAACCATCTGCTGCTGGATTATTTAGTCATGCCACATAGGCAGGTTTTGATCTGTTTCATTCCTTTGTGCCAGTTCATGACATTTAAAATTTCTACTCTGCTTGAATAATTTCTGCGCTTGTCACAGGGAACAGAGATTCACCTGGATCTGGAAGAAAAGACCAAATCATGTGTTCTCATAGGGGAAAAACTACAGGGAGAGACCATGGGCAATTATATTCACCCATATTGTGGATAAGTAAAATTGTGAAAGCTATTAATATTTGATATACTTATGTGAATTATGTAAAAGGAATCTGAGGCATCAATGGACTTTCTTTTTTAACCCACTGACAAATTCATTTCAAAAGCTGTTTCCTAACTCTTTTTGAATGTTAACAAGAGATATTGGTATTTTATAATTTTGTCTTATGGAGAAATAATAATATGGAGTGAAAGGGAGAACTAAAATGGTTTTCTAAAACTTTTTCAATTTAACTTCCATGAGTGAGGGAAGAATGTCAGAACTAGCTCTGGTTGAGGACTGATTCTGGTCCTAAATGGACTAATCATGTGATCTTAGATCATAAAACATCTTAATCCTCAGCGATATTAGTCTTTGGGACAGTTAGACTTTTTCTTTTGAAAATTAAAAGAAAAAAAACTATTCAAATGGACTTTATGATAAAGTGAAATTTGTTGGTTTGCTTAACGAAAATGTTCTATATAGGGTTCAGGTATGGCTAGAGTTAGGGGTTCAAATGATGTCTTAGGCTCAACTTCATTTTCTCCTTTTCTCAGTCCTGTTGTCCTCCTGTTGGTTCTCTCTTCATAGTACCAAATTGGTTTCCATCCTTGTATCACAGGTATTCTATCAGAAATGAGTTATTTTGTTTTCCCAACAATTTCACAAAAGTTCCAGAATCAAATCCCTTGTTTTGTTTTTGTTCTGTTTTGAGGGAGATGTCATCCCTGAAACAAGCACCAGAGTCCAGGGAGTGTAGTGCTCTGATGGTCGGGGGTCCATCACTAGACAACTTCCAAGCTCAGGGCTGGAGTTGATGCCTCCTAATCCACTTGGAATATGCATAGGGTAGGGATCCTTTTCTTAAGGAAAATCAGAAGGTTGGCATCAGAAGAAAAGTGAATGAATTATGGACAGGCAATATATAAATCCCCATTTTTATTTCATTTAAATGACTGGCTTGCTGTATATTTATTAAGATCATGAACATTGAAATGCTTGAAAAACAACACATAAGTATAATACATCGTTCTTATTACTTTTGTATATAAATAACATAAATTTACTACATTTACACATAGTTGTAGTCATGCATATGCATATATATATATATATATATATATATATATATATATATATATATATATATCTAACACCGACTGTTTACTATGTGTTGTGGAAGATATTAAGTGAATAAGAGATACTTGCCCTTGAGGAACTTAAATATAGCAAGGATACATACAGGTAAAAAAATAACTCTAACATGAGGTGGGGGAAAATTATTGCTAAGGAGCAATATAGGGGAAGGCAAAGACTGTGGGCTAAGCTAATTCTGAACAAAGACAACTTAGAATATAAATCCATGTCTTAGTAGAACAGAAGAAACTTCTTGAAGAAAGCTCCAGAGACTCTGCTAGTTTCAAGGGGCAGAAGGAAGGAAAAATAGAAAGATGAAATGGACATTGGAGTTGAAGATGAAAAGGAGAGAGAGAGGAGAGAAATACTAATATAAAGAGAGGAAAGGAGTGCTGGGGGTGAGGATGTGTAGGGGTCATTTCTTGTTTCAACCCCAGTTCAGAATTAACTGTGAAAATGTACAAACATAGGGAGATATTGCTCTTCCCTGAACTTCAGAAGGGAAACCTCCATCTGCAGCCCCAGGCAGGTATGAGTGAGTGAACAAACCCCACCTGGAAATTTGAATCCTTTGAATGGCATTATTTTTTGAAGATTTATCAGAAGAGTGTTTGTTAACATACTGCTTTTTATTTCTCTCTCCAAACATTTGTGATCCCAAATTAATACTTTACTCTTTATGTGTTAAATGATGCTTTATACTCAATAATATTTAATTACAGGGCACACTAAGGTTGTACAATTTGGAGATGAAGATAAGCGGTTCTTGAAATTTGATCATTTCTTTAAGCCTTCAGTAGAAAAGAATTTATATAATATCATGGTGCATTAATTTCTCTTTTATAAGGATGTCACTTAACCAGCCACATAAACTATTGGGAGCTTAGTTCAGAGTCAGGCAAAGAAAGAGAGCCCAGAAGAGTCAAAAGTGCGGCTGCTATGCTCAGCCATTGAAACTCCTGCACTTTATGGTTGGAAGAGTCCTTTGAGGCTGAATTTTGTGCCACTGGCACACACATGCATGCACACACACGCTACCAACATTTAGTCTATTTGTTCTTAGCAGATTAGAAATAAGGAGTTGGAGCAGGAGGATTTGGGGTTCTGAGAAACATGACTAGAACCATCAGCCTGAAATGATATCAAATAGTGGAAAATGAAAAGGAGACTAAAAAATTATAAAATGTGAAACAAGATACAAAGTTGTGTTAGGATGCCAAGAAAGCCACATGCACACAGGTTCTTGATATGCTCCTGTGCTGTTAAGGAGCAGTCACACTCAATGCCTCTGTTCTAAATGTCAGAAAAGAGTTCTGCACTTAGACACGTGTAATGCAAATTCATGTATTTGTAAGTACATTAAAATAAGTGATGTATAAAATTTATATGCATTTTTATTGCATATAATTTATAATATATGTCTCTATTTAATATGTTTTTAAGAAGCGGATGTTCAATGGTACAAATTTCAGCTATTTGGGCAATCCATTTTTACTTGTAACTTACTGTTCTCTGTGACTGTTAAATGAAACATTATGGCATTTTGTGATTTAATTCCCCTCTACTATGTGTTTCATGGATGAAGGAGACTGCCTGGGGAGGAAACAGTAGTACACATATTTAAAAAGAATATTTTGTTTTGTCAGTTAACATTGTTTTCTGGCAAACTAGTAAATCAGGAATCTGTTTAATCACCTTCTCATCACCAGGGTCTTTACTGCTAATAAAAAGTGCTTAACATTTCATCACAAGTGTTCCTCCCAAGGATGAAATCTTTGTGTGTGTGTGTGTGTGTGTGTGTGTGTGTGTGTGTGTGTGTGTATGTGTGTGTGTAGTGAAGCTGAAGTGCTGGAGTTTGGACCTTAGTCCACACTGAACTGAGACCAGGAGCTTTCTTGCTAGTTATTACCTGGCAGAGAACACAGAGCTATATCCCACAGGGCTCCTAACTATTTCTTCCTTATCTGCTGGAGCCCCTAATTTCTCTGACTTTGCTGAAAATGAAACAAATACCTAGCAACAAGCCTGTGGTTGTTCCTAGGGGGTTATAACTGAAAGCTCGTTGCAAATCTCAATAATGGTGATATAAGCAGACATTGCTTATTCAGTGTATGATGTTAAAGCAGCTGTAGAATATCAGTACAGCAGAATGAAAAGGTTCAATTTCCCCCAAATTCTTGTGCAGTGGATCTCAGATGTACATTTAATTATAATCTCAAGTTGGGTATGTTAGCAACCAATGTTCTTGTTAGAGAGTGACCTTGCATTGTTGGATCAGCTCACCAATGTTTTTCTATATCTACTTGATTCTTGAAAAATCATGTATTGTATAAATGTATATAATCCATTTATTTTTTTATTATTCGTTATTATTGTTACTGTTAAGAAAAAGTTAAAATAACCTGGTTAAGGGAGGGGTAATGTCAAGCTTAGTCAAAATGTGGTGGAACTTCTCATTTGAAATTCACCATTATGAATGTTTCTGCAGAGAAAAATGTTATTGTATCCAGTGGAAGGCAGTGGCATAGTTGATGCCTTTTCCTCCTACTCCTGCCAACCTGGCCTCACTGAGGGAATGTGGACTTTCTTCATTAGCCTGAAATTAGTTCAATTACAGGTTTGATCTCCTGCCCTCAAGTGGTAAGCTGGAAAAGTTCATGAAGAGCAGACTTTATCTTCCCAAATGTGCTAGTTTGCTGGAGATTGGGCTTCTTTTGAAAAATGTTAATGGTTTCAAAAGCTATCAGAAAACTGAAGGTAAAAGAAAATGGTTCACTTCTTTACAAATAGTCTTCAAAAAGCATCCACTCTTATCAAAAACGTTTCCTCTGTGGGGGTTTGGTGGATGCAAAGACCTCAGAATTTTGACTTTGGAGTTGGCAATCGTTTTTGCAGGTCCACTCATTTATCGACAGTGCCCTTGATTTATCCCAAGGCACATTAAAGAGTGAAGAAGTTTCCAGTGCCAGCAGGCACACAAGGTTGGAAAGGTTGGAATGCATCGCTCCCATCTGAAGTAGAAAATACCACGACACGCTGTTTGCTTCTTCAAAACAGGTTTTCAGGGCCAAAAAATGAACAACATCTCATCAATTCTGTAAAGCAGGCGATTTCATAATTGAAGCTTACTAATCGTCATGTTCAGATGAGAACCTCATCAGAACCTGGGATGTATTTGGGATTTGGGATAATGATGTAGTGACAAAGATTCACTCTGCAGAAAAAAAAATTAAAAAGATTTTCCAAAATGGGTATTTCTAATTTAGTAAATGGAAAGTTTTTCTGGAGAAATGAGGAAGTGTTTGATTTTTCTAGCTTTTATCCTTTGCCACAGATGTACTGCTGAGGCAGATGAAATGCTTTGTTCCTCAGGCACCAACATCATCCTTTAATGACAAGCCATTAACTTTAGTTAAAAAGCGATGCTCTGGCGAGAATGCAGGAGATGGAGTGAGCATTGTCTGTAATCTCTTATGACGAACCCAGGAATCAGACCTTCAGAAGCATGCAGAGGAGAGGGAGGAAATGTAGGGTAGATCTTTTAGAATAGGGGGGTCAGGGACCTATTCTGTTTAGGGAGCCTAAGTAGGCACATTCTGAGGGACTCAGAATGTGAACTGCAGGCACACACTGGATCCAGAAGGGTCAACAGCTGCTAAACTAAAGCCAATTTAGGCCTCATAGAAATGTGGGACATCAGGATGCTTGATTTGTGAAATATTTTCAAAGAAGATATGGACACAGATTATATATAAAAGATCCCCATACACAATGCTTTTCCAGATGTATGAAAGCATTATTTAGCCCAACAGCAAATGTTTTGAGGTTGGGCCTATGGGTTGCCCTTTTTGCAATTTCAGTTTCAGAATGTCAATATTCTCACAAGCGATTTAGGAAGTTAGGTGCTACACGTTGTTCCAATGTGAAGTCTGTGATCCCAAAGAGTGTGCGCACACACACACACACACAGGCCAACTCATAAACATCACATATGACTGGAAAAATATTGCCCCAGGGCTCATGGGGACAAGGCTGGGAACCAGAAGTCAGGAATGCTAGTATCTCCAATACCACATGGTCTTGTGTTTTTGCCTTTCTAGGCACATCTGTCTAGTTTTCCCTGAATACAGGCTTTCTTTCTCTTTTTTCAGATATTGCTGCCCCATGTACATGACCTTTTTGCTCCAGAACCCACCAACTGTGCATGAAAGGTTCTGTGTCATGGTGTAGAGAATCTTATTGGCTGATTCAATCCTATGAATTGATTCTCTATGGGTGTAGAACCTTCTGCTGGTCCAATTAGAACCTTCTCTTCTGGGCAGAGAAGGGGGTGGGCTGATGCAGAACTGAATGCAATCTTCTTAAAAGACCAGGAGCAGCTTACATTAAAACAAAAAGGGAAGATAAATGTGGAAGTGAATTGTCTAACATCACACATAATACGTAGACTAATGCTAACATTTTGAATTTTAAACATGAACAAATTTAAATTAAGAAGTAATATGTGATCATTGAAGAAAGTCTGGAAATTCTGAAGTGGGTAACATAATGAAATATTCCTAATCTCATTTCCCAAAGTCCAATGCAAACATTGTAAATATATTTTCAGCTTTTTAAAAAAATGTATAGATCTCAAAATGCTGTATTTAGTAGTGGGAAATCTTAAAAGGAGAATGAGCAGGCTCATTTCTCTATGATTTATACATCAAAATATATTTTAATGAACTTGAAAAAATTAATGTACTTTAATAAAAACAAAAATACACATGTACTTTGACCCAGCAATTTCTTGTTTGAGGCTTTATTGAGAAGAAATGCTCAAAGATGCATTCAAAGATGTATTCATTAACATATTCACCAATGCATTATTGATCATAGTTAGAGACTAGGAACAACTGAAATGTCTAACAATAAAGGATCAGTTTAAAAGAAGTGTGAAACAGACAGCAGATAAAATATTTTGGGATCAGTAAGACATTTTGGAAGAACTATAATTACTAAAGTAAGAATGTTCACAATAAATTGCAAAGCAGGCTATGAAGTACACGTGCAGTGTGTGAATACTTTTGTATAAAACTGTGTGCATATTCAAAGAATTTGGAAACCATTCACCAAAATGATAATAACAGTTGTCTCCAGGTAGTAAGATAAAGAGTACTTTTCACTTTTCAATATTTTCCATTATTCCTGTATTGAGCATGTATTACTTTTAACTTTACACAAACCAAACCCAATACATATGCTAAATAAAGTAATGAATTCTGTGGCAAGGATCTGTGTAAAAATGTCAAGAATTATAGTGAGTGTTTAGCAGTTTTTAAACTCAGGAGAAAAGTAAGGTTGGTTCACAGCTCCTTGACCATAACTTCTTTTAGGAAACTGTCCAAGCATGCAAATGGAATTCAAAATATATGTCTTCTTAATTGAAATGTATTTTTATTTGATAATTTAAACTTTCCAAGTTCTGAGTCTTGGATTTTTTTCCCCCTGAGAGATTTTCTTTTCATGTAGAAAGTAATAGTCTTCATTATGCAAAATTAGAAAAAAAATATTGAGACAATGAAGAAGAAAAAAAATGCCTCATATTGTACAGAGTTACTTTGATTCAAGAGAGATTGAGATGCATCTCTATTGGGCATGCTTAGGGACTTCATTTTCCCACTGGAGTGAGAACGGAGCGAGATGTGTGTATATAGGTGTGTTTCTTTTCATTAAGTGTAAAATTCAGCAAAATAGCAACAAAAACAGCAGCAGCAATAGGAGCAGGAGCAATTCTGGTTAGTTTCTGTGAGTTCTAGAACACAAAATTCGTTTTTTTTTCCCTTTTAGAATTTATTTGTTCTTTTTAGATATATATGACAGTAGAGTGGTTTTGACATATTATACGTACATGGGGTATAACTTATCCTAATTAGGATCCCATTCTTGTGATTGTACATGATGTGGCGTTTCACTGGTTGTGCATTAATATATAAAGATAGTAGAGTTATGTCTGATTCATTCTACTGTCTTCTGTAGTCCCCTTCTCTCTCCCTTCCCTTCATCCCCCTTTGTCTAATCCAATGAACTTCTATTCTTCCCTCTCCCGTTATTGTGTACCACACTGAATTCTAAGTAATAAATAGTTTGCTTCATTTTTAATAAATTTAAAGGCTAAAATTGCAACACTTCCTGAGTATATGTAATTCTGCAGTAAGAGAAGGTTATTTCCTTTCCTTTCTTTCTACCACTTTGTCTTTAAATTTGGATATAGATTACTCTATGAAATAGAAAAAGGATATTTCCAAGGAGGATTGGAGTGGCTGAGAAATGACCCCCATGATGCTAAAATACTGAGGATATTGAATGTCCACCAAAGAACTACTAAAGGGTCAAAGCAGCCTCTCCAATGATTTGTGACCGAGGCCTTTGGAAACTATTTTAAGACTATTTTGTTTCTTGATATTTGCATTTATCTATCTATCTATCTATCTATCTATCTATCTATCTATCTTATTTGATGCATAGTTTAATAGGTCAAATGATGTAGAAACACTAGGAAAAGCAATGCAATATTCTTGGCTTCTGGTAATTTCCTCACTTCAGTTCCACTTCTTGGGGTAACTAACAATCATGGTCTGTGTTAGTCAGCTTTCTATCACTGTAGCAAAACTGAAACAAGCAATTTACAAGGAGGAAAGGAGAGTTTTATTTTGGTTCACAGTTTCAGAGGTTTCAGCCCATGGCCTGGTCGTTTGACTGCATTGCCTTTGGGCCTGTGGCATGGCAGCATATCACGGTAAGAATCTGAGGTAGAGGAAGCTGTCATCCCATTATAGCCAAGAAGCAAAGAGAGCAGAGGAGGAGGTAGCAGGTCCCCAATATCCCTCCAGAGAGCGTGGTCCCAGAAACCTAACTTCCACTAGGGCCCACATCCTAGTTTCCACTGACCCCCGCAAGAGCACCACAAGATGTGGGCTGAGCCTTTAATAAGTGGACCTTTGGGGAACATTCATCTACTACATTTTTGAATACTTAAGTGTTTTGCTCCATGTGTTCCTATAAAGTGCTCATTATTGTTCCTTCATGTGTGTTTCTTAATTTATCTGCAATCTATAGTAAATAAGGACTCAGTAATACTGACCTTTCTATCAGCCTCCCACCTCTATCCCAAGTCACTCCTTGGGATGGATATCCAGGTCATTTTTACAACTCCAAACAATATTATGCCATAGTTTCTTGACAGTATTTGCTGACTTGTCACTATGAAGATAATGAAATCAGGATTCTGACACTTTCTTCCACCTCTACCCTCTTGTCATCCTGTTTTCATGATCAAGTACAACTTTCTTTGTACCTTGCAAGTCTGAGAATGCATATATTCGATTCAGGACTTGTAGTAAATTATTCCACACTTTGTCTAAAGTTGATTTTAAAAATAGAAAATAAAGGTAATTTATATTACTCAGACAAGATGTGGCAGGATTTTCATCTCAATGTTTTTGTTCTACATTCTGGGAGATTTGCATGACTCACTATTATATTTATTGCCTTTTAAAAAAATTGATAAGTTTTGGACATAGTCTTTTTTTTGCATATATACTTTTTCTTAGCATTATCTTCTTAGTTTATGGTTGCAATAGCCTCCTTGCTCTCTCTTTGAAGATCAGTTGTTTTGTTCTCCCCCCACCCCTGTCTGTTTCATTTCTAATCATTTTTGTCCATTTTCTTTATTGTGAACATTTCAAATTTCTAAAATGTCATCATTGGATGCATTAAAAAAATGACTGTGAGCCCTCTGGATGTGGATGGGACTTGTTGAAGGGGGAACAATCAATAATGGGCACGAGGGTAGGAAACCAGATTATTCATTGGGTTGCCAGAATGTCAAAATTGTGAGGAATATTCTCAGGGGCACTAATACATATATGGTCTTCTCTACTTGATCGTGGATAGTTTATTTAACAAAATCAGAGGACACTCCCCACCCAAAGAGGATAACTATTTCATTTTGGAGTGTTCTGCATGGTGGAAGGTGAGAGGTAGTTTGACTGTTTCATCTATAGATTGTCAATGATTTTAAGCCTGTACTTTTAATGTATCCCCCATCATATCTGATGTTTCTAAGTCTGATGTTTCTAAAAATAATCTATTATTCTTTTCATTTCAATCCACTTTATTAGTATCCTTAATTGTGGCTTTCTCTATCTTTCTAATAATGATTTTCAGACTCATCTATTTTTTTGTGTGTGTGTTACGGAAGTTTTGTGAAATCTCTTTCCCATAGATGATTCCACTCATTCTCTTTGTTGCTGTGGGTTTATATCTCTATGTTCCTTTAGTGTCAGTATGCAAATGTTTCAAAAGGAAGAGGATAAATGCAGATGTCAGGTTGAGGTGTAAGCTTCCCACCAACATATTTTTGACTAAGAAACATTCTGGGCTTTAAGTTTAGAAAAAATGGAGGCTACCAATATCCTAACAAGATGGATACAACAGAAGATAATAGATACGTGGCATCGTCCTTTCCAATATTGCTCTGGAAGAAGAAGGAAGATATAATTTTTGACTGAGAGAGACGATGGGTATATGAAAGGTGGAGGATTGTGATTTAGAAATTTACAGTCACAAAATCCATTTAATTGGTGCATTTAGAAAAGCAATTGTTGACCATTGTATGTTCCATAGCAAAAATAGGTGGGCAGAGGTGGAGTGATGTTTTTAATCACAGAATCACAGATTCAGGTGTTTCTAATAGGTTGTGAGACCTATGGAGAAACACAAGTATATAGAGACTGAGAGTTTGGAATACTAAAGAACAACTGAGTTGCCTACAAAAGAGAATTAGTGACTCTAAAAGCATGCACATTGATATTGTGGATCTTTTTGTAGTATTTCAACAACTAAATAGCATCTTATTGCAATATAAAATTTTCAGAAAATAGGGTGCACCTACTTATAAAAGGTACAGGCATGCTTCAAGTAGGCAGACCAGCATTTCTCCAGTTTAACTATACTTTAGTTTTCTATAGGATATTCACTAATGACAGTTATTATTTTCTAAGGGTCTACTTTATGTCACCACTGAACTAGATATTTTGCATACATTACTAAGAATCTAGCATAAAATAAGCCTTTCAAATAAATCTTAATATTTTAATAACATCTTAATGCTGTATAGTTATTTATTCATAGAATTCATTGTACACCCAAATAACAATCTCATTCTTTCAGATGCATCACTTAATAAATTAAAATGATTAAGAGAGAGGGAGAGAGAGAGAAAGAGAGAGAGAGAGAGAGAGAGAGAGAGAGAGAGAGAGAGAGAGAGAGCGCACAATATCAAGTTGTCTGCACAAGATGAGTGCTTGTATGGTACAAGAGGATTTTGTCAAATGTCTGTTCCTGTGGGGCCTCCGTTATGCATAGCATTTTTGCACAGATTTTATGCACTGTATCATTTTCAAGTCAGGAGAGAATATTTTAGCAGTATAAGTTGTAGAAATAATAAGATAGAATTTTAAAGATTAATGAAGTAAATGCTCAGAAAAACAAATTATTCTTTAAGCAATATCTTCATTTTCCCCACCCTGACCTTCAAATTGATTGGCATAGTTTTCATGCTATGTATATATATTCATAAAGAGATTTGATCATGTGATGCCCTACTAAATCCTCTGGAAACACTAAAAACCACACCACATATGTTTAGATTTAGATTCCCCACAAAACCCCAACAAAATAAATATAACTTGACTTGTTCTGCAAAGAGGAAAACAGAAGGCCAAAGTAGTTAGACACTTTGCTAAGGGTATCAATGCTAGTTCAATGATAAAGTCAGGGTTCAAATCAGATCTGGAACTACAGAATCAAACTTATTTTACTACCTTGCTTGGATTTTCTAGACAAGAGGCAATCTGAAATCAATTTGCCTCCTTGAGAGGTCCTTCACATTTTTTTTTGATAAAAGAAAGGTAAGAAAAAAAATCATTTTTATGATTGACCCTCCAAAGATATTTTTCATATGCCTACCTGGTAAGTCAAATAACTCACTTCAGCATTAACTCTGCTTCACTTAGAGTCTATGCCACATGAGAAAGACAGGCCAGTGAAGTATTCATGATGTTCAGAAGAAATCTTTTATCAAAATATTGAATTATGATAGCTATGAAATCTGCCTGTCAGCATAATATTTTAAAGGCCATCTAATTTGAGCAGAAGCATGGGCAGGATGTAATTATTCACCATCAGCTCAGCTGAAAAGGTGGACATATCTTTTTGAAATTTGAGTCTGAAAACCCCACAGTTTAAGCTGTCAGGGCGCATCATTGCCCTGCTGCTGAAGTGTTCTTCCATTTCTCTGAGCATGGCTCTAATTCTCTGATCTCTAGTTTCCTTTTCTCCTGCACATGCTCCATGGTGTGGAGCTTTGTGCATGCCAACCCAGACAGAGTTCCCCAGCTCTCAGCACTGCTCATGGCTCCTGTTGACACTGTTGAGGCTCTCCTACTCTGTCACCATAATGCCCATGCAGTCCTGAATCTCTTGGCCTAGGTATAAATTTGCAACATGTTTCTTGGCCTCACATGCCTAAAACAATCTTCCCATTAAAGCACACCAGCTTCTCTCCTCCACTGCTTTTAAGCTACAATTTATCATAGATTGATTGCTTTTCAAAATACCTTAATCTTAGTAGTGTTACCCTTGTCACTCAATATTGGTCCCTGAAATATCAGCTCCTCGTCTTAAAAGAAAATTTCTTTGATTTAGGTTAAATACATATGCTTTTGTGTAAATAATCATCCAATCGGTTAATTAATATTTTAACTGTACACATTTATGAGGTACAGTGTGAAACTAACAGTTTAAATCAGTTAGAATTAGGTGCCTAAAGTTGTTCTTGACCCAGAATTACTCCCTCAACAAATATCTCCTACCAGGTTGCTTATCTCCTATCAGGTTCAGATACTGTGCTAAGGATTTGTGTGTATTGTTGCTTTGGCTTTTAAAAGATGCTCAGAACTCAGATTGAATGTACAAAGGTGTGCCATTACATGGATTTCTATGTAGATCCAGGTGTTTCCTCTTATCTTCCTACCTATCTACCTACATATCTATTCATATGGTTATACAGATATAGAGATAGAGCTGTATAAATGTATACCCATATATATATATATATATGGGTATATATATCTCAAGTGAATTCATCTTATGTAATGGACAACTGAATAAATGCTCTCTGGAGAAGTTGATTTGAATCTCAGCTTCCTCTTCTTAAAGAAGTTGGTGCTAATCCTGAAACAACATAATTAAGCCAAAAGTTGCTGTTCTGATGAGGTCCATGTCCTCTTCAGATGATGGTCTGATCTGGGATTTCTGCTTCATGCTTCAGAGGACTTACAACTAATTGCTGAATGCTATCAATTTCCCCCTGCATATGTGTCCAAGGTATGATCTTTTGGGTAGTGTATTTGTTTCCAGGAATATCGATAGATTTATAATTGATTTATAATAGCATTCATATAATAGGTTGGCTGAGTCTATGAAGTGAGTTTCCATAGTTAAAATACCTGAACGAATGCCAGGCATATAATAAGAACCATGTGAGCATTTGGATTCTGAA
Source organism: Urocitellus parryii (assembly GCF_045843805.1). Taxonomy (NCBI): domain Eukaryota; kingdom Metazoa; phylum Chordata; class Mammalia; order Rodentia; family Sciuridae; genus Urocitellus; species Urocitellus parryii. The sequence goes on from NC_135535.1 coordinate 149,929,962, forward strand.
GCCAGACTTCTTCTATTCTGATCCCAGCTCTGCCACTTCCTCTCTGTGCCATCTATAACAATGGAACTCCTTCAGAGGATATTGTGAGATTGAATGCATGTAAGTATTAAAATGCTTCAAATACCATCCAACACATAAAATCCTGTATTAGAGTTACCTTTCTTAATGGAAGCCTTTCATTTATTTATAGAATATGCATAGGATTTCCCCTCTCTGCTGGCTTCACCCTCCCTCTGGCTCGCCTATTAGAGGCACTCTTGACCAGCTTCACATTCTTGATCTGGCCAAGCATGTGTCATGTTATAGATCATTTTTTCACCTTCAATTTTCTGCCAACTCCACGGGTTTTACATTTTGGATTTTTTCTTGCTTCCCAGATCTGTCTTTACACAGAAAAGTTTACTTTTGCCCCAGGTATGCAATATCAGATGAGCTGGTGTATTTCTCTGTGAGACATGGTTCCTCTGGGGGGCGGGGTGGGAGGAACACCGGATGCCTTGCTGGCTCTGAAGAGAGGTGTTGAAGAGCGTGGAGGGCAGATGGACGATACACTTTTCAAAATGCCAGCTGCCGTCTTAATTAGTGAACTGTGGAGGCCTTCTCTCTGTCTTGAGAGGTCTTTATCTTTTGTCTTAGCCTTGCCTTTTTTTCTGATCTGCTTAGCTTTCTTAGACCCTCATGGTTACACAAAATACATATACGATGGTGTGAGGGGGAAGGGAAGGAAAAAAAGAGAGAGATAAGTGTCACAGTAGAATGGGTAGAGAGAGGTGATGGGGGGAGGGGAGGGAAGGGGGGGATAGGGAGGGGCAGCAGAATACAACAGACACTAGGATTGCTGTATGTATACATGGATGTATAACCAATGTGACCCTGCAATCTGTACACGTGGAAAAATGAGAATTCATACCCTATTTGAATCAAATGTATGATATGTCAAGATCATTGTAATGTCTTGAGCAACTAATAAAAAAAATAAAATGAAAACAAACAAACAAACAAACAAAAAAGAAACTTGTTGCCATGCAGAGGAGTTTGTTTTTAAACTCTCTTTTGCAAGAAGACTTGCTTCTTGGAGTTTCAGCTAACACTGGCTCCCTCATCTTGCAGGATGGAAAACTCCCTATGTAACACCATTAAGTACCTCATGGCATTATGCTTCAGTTACCTCATGCACAATATGGTCTGAATTATACTTTCAAGTGTTATTGCACTCAATCCTCACAATAGCATATGAAATGTTAGTACAACTTAATAGATAAAGGAGTGGGAGGTTAGACCAGGAAGCCTGGTCACCACTGACTTCTAGCAACCAGAAAATACCTCTTTACAAGTATCTAAAGCAGCAAAACCTCCCCTTTATGTGATCTTTATAAGCCACTGAGATGGTCAAAGTACTCACCTGCAGTTTCTAGGAGAAATCAGTAGCTTAGGTTGAGGCCCAGAATAGAGTCATTTAAAAATTTCTACTTTAGGGAGTTGTTAACACAAGTGATGTTAATATCTGCTTTGTTCTCACAGTTATAGGGGAGATGGAAGTCAAATGATAAGTATTTTCTCTCTCTTTTTAAGAAGTGTCCAGAAATTAACCAAGCTAAGAGTACAAGAAGTTGGGTATTCCTAGTTCTCAGGGGGAAATTAAAAATTCTTTGTTTTTCAAAGTCTAAACTCACTGAAGGAATGGATTACCTCACAGGGAGTAAGCCTCAGGGTATCTGAGAAGATATGATATGACACTGGAAGGAGAGAGCTGGCTTTGTTCCCTCTAGTCCCAACTTGGCTGTACTTCAGAAGTGAATACTGCATAAATGCCCCCCCAATGTCGACACCATGTCCTGGCCGTGGCAAAAGATCCTATGCCCAAGTTGGCAAGAGGCATAACCTGCCTTTGGATGGCTGTGTGTGTGTGTGTGTGTGTGTGTGTGTGTGTGTGTGTGTGTGAGAGAGAGAGAGAGAGAGAGAGAGAGAGAGAGAGAGAGAGAGATAACAAGCATATCAGACAACCATACCATTTGAAGGTCCTTTTGTCCCAATTTTAAAGGCAAGATGCACCTTGTGTGTCTACTGAATAACTTCTTAAAAAGAGGGAGAATCCTCTAACTTCTAAGATTTCATTTCTCAACTTCTGACTAGTGAGGAATTTAACACCAGAGTAAATTTTACAAATTTGAATTAGAACAAATAAAGCAAGGGGACATGTTTGCTTCTGTATGTCAAGAATGTTAATATTCACTTGACATCTACCAATAAAACTTAGTCCCCATAACTTGATTTTGGTATTCTATATAGATCTGAACTTAGTTTTGGAATTAAGGACACAAGGACTAGGAAATAAAGGAAGGGTAGAAGAATTCTTAGGAAAAGTAGATGGAAAGAGAAAGAGAAGAGAGATTTCATTTAAAATGGATGGTTAAGGAAGTAAGAAAAAGTATGGTAACTGTGGGTTCTGGGTAGACCTGTGTAGTGAGCTAATTGCGTATAGTATGTGTGGGGAGTGAGTACATATATTTACCATGGATAGGAGAAGAAAGAGGAAAGGCAACAGGTTTATCAACACTTTCTAATTCTGGAGGTACTTGAGAATTTCCATGGTAGTTGTGGGACAGTTTTCTGGGTGGTCTTAGATTCCCCCAGTTTCTTCTCCTTTCTTACTTGTAGTTCTCAAGAATAACTGTAGAACGTGATGGAAATGTAGCGTCCTAAAATAGGAGGAACTGCTGGAACATTCTGGGCTTTGTTCCTGTCCCTTCTGTAACACTTTAGCCCAGCAATTCATGTCACCATGGAGTATAAAACCAAGGGTTGGCTGCTTTTCAAGGTCTCTTGGGTACATTGCATTAGAGAACATGCACAGGTGATATTCTGTCCCTAAACAGCTTTCATGAACCTTTCATAACAGGTTGCCTTGAGTCCTGGCCCCTTGATGCCCATCTCTGAGGAATAAAGTTGCTTCACTTGACTTGTTATGTGAATGTTCTTCCTCGCCAGACTTGTGCAAATGGTAGAAATTGTAGCCCAAGAGTGGTAACGAGTGCACATGAACCTTCTTTGTAACTGTTCAGGGCCAAAATTTCCAGGCTGCTCATAATTCTACTTTTTGAGAGACATGACAGCAACACATACCCGATGGCCCAGAGCACTGTGCTATGACTTGCTAATATCTCCAGTCTCTTAATGAATAAAAAATAAGAAGCCAAAGATACTACCTCACTCAGAAGTTGAGTAGACCTTCCTGCCTTATTCACTTTTTCTTCCTTTGGAACTACTCCTACTACATAACCTTGCTGAAAGCATAATTCTGAGCCTAATGGTGCTGTGGATTCTTCTGTTTCCTCCCTTGCCATAACTTACTGGTTCAGAGATAAACCCAATCTGCCAGATTAAAAAAAAACAATATCTGTCTTGCAAGTCTGATATAAAAGACCTTGGATATGTACAATAGGGTGGTGCTTGAATTCAGAAACCATGTAGCACTAAGGCTGGGCTGGGATGCCTTGTTAGCTAGTGCTTGCCTGGACTGATATGCAGTGAAAGCAAGCCTTCAAAGGAACACATGACAAGAGAAGGAGAACAGAGGAGAGAATCAGAAAAGAGAGGTCACTTGGCTTCAGAAGGAGAGACAGAAAGAAGCAACGTAGTTGCCTTAGTACATAACCATTGAGTTCTTGGTTTATCAGAGAACTTTCCTTGAGTTTCCCTCAGATGTCCCTCTTTATTGGAGCTAGTTTGAATGATCATTTGTTCTTTGCAAATTACAATCTCTGATGAAGAAAAGAGGTTATCATTTAATGAGACGGTTTTATAGACAGGACACGTACTAACAATGGCTGACTCTGTCCCAATTATCTGCAGGCACACAGAGAAATAAAATAAATGAGAGGATGCTCTGATCCCTGAGAAAATGAGTATTTATTTAGTCAAATTTTGATGTTGGCCACTGCACTAGATGCTTTGAAAACCTTTGTTTTCATTTAATCTCCATAGTAATCCTGCAAGGTATGTAGTTATTATCCCCATTTTACAGATAAAGACAGAGACACAGAAAAATTAAGAAATTCTTCATTTCACATGAAAACCCAGGACTTAAAACCATGTCCTTTTTATTATTCTACTCCATTCTCTCTGAATTCATCTAAATTAGAATTTTGAAAATTTTATTTCCCAATGGCACTGCTTTAAAATTTCACAGTTAGCCTTGATAAATAATTAGGTGCTGTTTTTGAACTTCGAAATGTTATTCATGATTCTCTGGGAACGTTTGAAAATTTTTTGTCTGAACTCCTACTCTGGGACCCTCGGACTCTGAGGCTAAAGTTGTTGAGGGAATGTATAGTTGAAATGAAGCGGATTCGGAGGATGCAAAAGAAATCTGGATAAATTTAGAAGAATAAGAGTAATTATCCTGAGGAGCCCAGTAATTCTCCCTGGTGGGTTGTTAGCTGAGTAATTCTTGGGAGCCACTTGGTTGGCCATGATTATATAACTTAAGAAATTACTGGAAGAATGTAAGGCATTACTTAGGAGACTTAAAATTTCGAGGGGAAAAAAAAATATCTTGGAATCTGCCCCGAGGACATTCTGAATGGATTCCAGGCACACCATACTGTTCTTTACTGATTGATGTTCTGTTTAGTTAAATCCTGCTGTTTTGCAGTTTCAATGCCTTCCTATAACTTCATAGAAATTCCCTGAGGCAAAATTAGCATCTGTCCCCTATTTTCCATCACCTTAAAGAATTATTGCTGAGAAAATTATTGTGAGAAAATGTTTTAGGAAATTATGAGATACTTAAATCTGTTCATAAATCAAAACTTTTTTTAATTTTAAAGGATAGTTTCAGGTATTTGCAGTGAAATTTCAGACCAAGCAGATGAAGTTAGTTGGGATAAAACCATGGCACTTACAATCTATTCAGACCACGCTCTGAATCTCTGAAGGATGCTAAATATTTTGGATATCTATAGATTTAAAAACGTATTTTCCAGAGCAAAATTGTCAGTTTTGATTTTAACTCTTTTGCTTGTATGCAAACTGAAAAGTCTGGCTCTTATGATTTTTGAAAACATGACATGAATGGGGAGGCTTACTCAGTAAATGTCACTGTAAGTGACCCTATTAAGAGATATTCTTGAAATGCAGACTTTTAGTTTATTATAAATTGCCCAGCAGATTTTCAGGGGGGTAAAATCCCCTGAGAGGGATCCATTTTCCCATCAGATTTTCATTAAGATCCATTTGCCTGAACCTTTGTCTGTTACTCTGCTCTTGGGATGTCTTGAGAATCAATCATTCTATTTTATTTGCCTGAATGTCACGTGAATATAAAAACACATGGCCAAAGGTTTGTGATTTGTTATCCATAACAAGCACTCCTTATGTTGGTTTTTGTGTAGTTGTGTATTTCGGTTATTAAAGCAAAACTTGTTGGTTCTTGCTTCAGTGGGAAATAAGAGGACTAAATGTTGGCTTTGTCTGTAATAACTGCAGGCTCTCTTGTGTTATGATAACTTTTTGCAAATTTCTTCTAGAGTCAGAATCACTCCCATGATATGCTGTTGTACTAATTTCTGAAAGTTAATGCTGGATAAGTACTGCCACAGACGAATAGCTGATTGTGCTGGTTTCCCCTTCTTAATATTCTTCCAACTATTCTTCAATGGGACATAATTAAGCAGGAAAGGGAATTCTGGAAAAGATTCAAACCATCATATAAAATATTTGAAAATTACAATTGGCCTTTCCTTTTGTAAAAGTCCCAAAACCCATTGGCCTCTGAGACTGAATATCAAAAATTTTATCCATTTTCCCTTTCCTGGTTTTATAGCTAAAATCGATTCAAACATTTGCCAAGTATAATTCAGACTTTCTGGTTACAGGCCAAGTTTTCACACTAACCATTATGAATTTGCAATGAATTCATAACATTTAGTATTCATGGTAATAACACTGATCATTATGAAAAGATTTAATATTCATGAGGGTTATACTGCTATTTTCTCAGGTGCCATGATAATTTTTAATAATAATTCAGCATTTCTTAATGGGCATTTGGCATAATAGAATGTGATCCAAGAGTTTTGGTTAAAGGATATTAAAGGAAAGAAAGCAGGGCATTAATACAAATTTTAAAACTTGATCTTCCATGAGAATGTTTGATCAGTATTATTCTGTATTATTAAAACAAGCTGTCTCTGCTAAACAGCTCTGAAATGTCAGATAAGTCTCTCCATTGTGTATGCAAGCCAATGACTGGCACAGTTCAGTTTAAACAGGGAGGGAAAACAAAATATCTGTAAGTCCATTTATCTAGGTGAAAAAGTACTTTTAGTATTTGTGTCAACGTTGGCCTTTGTGTCCTTAAATTTGCTTTTTACCAGCGCATATACTTCAGGGTATTTTTTTTTTTTCCAGTACGCCATCTGTTTCTTTGCAATTGGGGATGGTTGAATAATTTCCTGAGGAATTGCTGACAAGATGTGGCCCAGGAACAGTAATCCAGCAGGACCAGATTTCTCATTAAAATCGCTAAGCTCAGCTGTGTTACAGCAAGCTCTTGATTTAAGGTGGTCACCCTGGACCAGTTGAAGGTCAATGGCCAGCAACTACCCATTTTTTTTCTAAAAATAGGACAGTGAAATCTGTGTATATATGCTATAAATGGTTCCAGATATAGGTCCATTTGGGTAATAAAGTGTCACTTGTCCCAAAGGGAATTGTTTTGTTCTCCTTTATTGCAGTGACCATCTTTGTTTCCTTTCGTGTAGATCCTTCTCTTAGTCTCTGAAGTGACTGTGCCCAGCAGGGCAGCAACTCACACATCATGCCACCTATCCTCAGACTATTGCATTTTACTTTCCCAGGACTTGGTTGAACCAGGATTCACTTTTAGTTTTTTGACATTTTCCATAGTCCTGTTAGCAGAGCCTGACCCTTTTCACAGTTGCTCTTGAACTTCTGACTGATGGAGGAGGAGGCACCTAGAATTAACAAGAGCCCCAAGCAGGCTAGATTGGGATCCAGATTGTACACTATCTCACATGGTGTCTGCCACAATTCTGTGACTTGGGTATCATTTTTCTCACTTTACAGATGAGGAAACAGAGTCTCAGAGCATTTAATAATTTACCCCTAAACACACAATTGGTAATTAATAAACCAGATATTATGCCAGATTGCCAGCTTTTTTTTTTAACCACCTACAGAGCATTTGGTCTCATAATTCCATATCCCTAAGTTGGTGTTGTCCCTAAATGTAGTCAACCAGTCACCAAGATCAGATGCAGTAGGAATGACTGTTAAAATGAAACTCCTTCCCTACTTCAGACTTCCCAAGTCAGAATCACTGAGCTGGTGGGCGCCTCGAGTTTTTAACAAGCTCCCCTGGTAATTCTGATGCATACTAAAATATGAGAACCACTGTCCTACAGCATAATAAATGTTATTTAATTAATTGGTTCATTAAATATTGAACAGTTAAAGTCATTATAAAGCTAAGAGTTGAGCTGGTGAAATTAAAAGTAAAAACTGAATGGTATGGTGGATGAGGGTTGGGAAGCTGAAGCCCAGAAAAAAAGAGACCGCAGCAGAGGCCTTCTATGGAATGAATCTCAGGAAGGCTTTCCCATCAAATTTTGGTGCAGTAGCAATGGCGAACCTAAGTTAACCAAATCATGTCCTAGATCCTTATTTTGTAAGTCAGTTGGCCCCGCTGAAGACAGGCCCAAACATTCTGCCTGCCCACTTGCTACAGTTTCTCTGGGAAAACAGATGATATTGCTGTATAAATATTTTATTTTAAGTACTATTCCTTGTAAGTCCATGAGGGGGTCCCTCTTTTAATTACATATTCAGTACGCCACGTTTCTGCTCCTTTCTGTATACAAATTTGACTAACTTTTGGAAGACTTCTCTCAGGATGCACCATAAATTTGATATGGAGGTGATAAAGAGGCTGTTTGGTTTTTACATTGTAAAGTGTCTCCATTAAATTTGATAAAGTTTGCAGAAGCAGAGGTATTGTGGAACTCATCCTAATAAGAGATTTGAATTGACTTTAAAAAAGAAAAACGAAGAGGTGTACTTACCATAAGGGAGCAGAGGCATCTCAATATTTCAAGGGCAGCAATGCTGACAGGTTTTAAGGGACAATCAGAAACATGTATAGAAGTTCCTGGAAATTTCTCCTTATCTTGAGGTTTAGCTTTGTTTTTCTGCATTAGTCTTCTCTTCTATTTCTTGAATTGGTAGAGGGTGGCCATATCACAGATGCCCATCTTATGTATTCCTTGGTCAAAAGAAGAATTCAGAATACTTCATATATCCTCCTCCCAATTATAGGGACAAGAAATCAAATTGGTCTAGCTTACGGCAAGTTTCATTACCAAGCACATGTGTACAGGGATAAGGGAAGGGATTTTGTTGAGGAGGGTCTTACATCTGGCAGGGAAGGAAGAGACCCTTATCTTCCCAGTGAAGAGGGACTGGGAAGATGATCCTAAAGTTAATTCTTCAAGAAAGAATGTACTTTGTCAATGCCTCGAATCTTGTTTATTCTCTGGGTGGATGAGAGGTGAGGGATACTAACTAGTGAGGAAGGAGAGTATGAAACATAGCTTTGGATAGGAAAAACAGAATATAAGAGACCCCTCAAAATTTGGTAGCAGTTTTCTTCCTTCCCCTTGAGTTACCTCCTCCCAAGACTAATAGTGACCAATCCTAGAGAAATAAACAAAAACCATGTTAACTGTGAAAGATGTGGATTTATATGTAATACTCATATAAAGTAAGCCATAAAGACATAATTTTATGTGCATAACTTTTTATGCATGCTTCATTTCATCATCTTGAAGTAATATTCATTGCAAGCTTGGAAGAAGTAGTCATGTTTCCGATTTGACTCTGAATCAGGAGATGGAAGTCCATGTCTATTTCATCTATAATGGCATCTCATCTAGGGCTCTTTATGAAGTATGTGTTTGACACAAAAGAAATAATATTAGATGGCAACTTTTTTCAGTCACTGTCATACATCTTAGTGGCCAATTCTTTTTATATAGCAGAGATAAAAATCAGTGCTATACCATTCTGACAATCTCAGCTGCTGGTCTGAAAATACCAGGACTGATGTACTCCTTAATTGGATGTACAGGTAACATATTCTTGGATAGCTTTGATGTCTTCACTCAGTAAGCATTTATTACACATGACACAGGCTAAACACTGGTGGCCTGTGGGCTGGACTTATATGACAAATGTGCATGTGTGTGCATGTGTGTGTGTGTGTGTGTGTGTGTGTGTGTGTGTGAAAGGAGATTATATTTATTTCTATTTAGGAAGGGTTTAAAAATCCTTAGTTGTCAACATTTACAGGTTTGAAGATTTTACATAAAAATCCAGATTTCCATCTTTACTCGAAGACTCAGGGGACATGGCATCACTAAGTTTATATATGTACAAGGTGACATTGACTAGAATTCTGGAGTAGGGGTCCTTTACATGAAGCATGTGTTCCCCAGTTTAGACAAATTTCCACTGCTCTCTATTATTTACACTTGGGCAACTTTACCTATTTGCATTTGCCATGCTGGTTTCTGTGAGCATCTGCATTTTCAATTCTGTATGTATTCATAGCATATTAAGTTAATTTGTACCAGGATATTCTCCTAGACTATATAATCTTTAAACAAGCAAACTCTTCACTACACAAAATGGGCAGCTTGACAAACCAATAGATCTGACGCCAAATGAGATGTGATAGCTTTCTAACATGGTTAGCTCCAACGGTTGCTTTATTCCTACCCCGTGGTGCATGATAAGAGCAAGCATGGGGATTAACCAAGTTAACTATTTATGAAGGGAGGTTAACAATGATTTCAGTTGCTTCAGCTCTTGGTTCTTAGTCCATAGAGCAGAGTTATCTTCCTTACTGAGGTTTACTATGTGACTTTCCCCCCCAGATTTATCCTTTCAAAACATGAGATGTCTTGGCACAGTTGGCTTGAGCCCAGAAGAGTATCATAAACATTTATATTTCATTGCTTCCTCTTTTTGTACTTGATTGCCTCCCATATAATTACCATAGAGTAAATCTCTTCTAAATATTCTCAATAGGATAATGTTGGAAATTGGTGGGAAGAGATACGTGGGCAGAGAAGTCAGATTTTAAGGTTGGAGGCTTTAGCCATGTGGTCTCAGATCTACTCTGCCAGGACTAACAAGGTGCCCATACTCCTGATGTTTGACAACAGTGACAGCTTAAATAGGTCATTTTTACAGGTCTCTCAATTAATTTGCCAAATCCATTGTTGATGCTTGACTAATCTAAGTTTATCTCCACATTAAGTATTCCCTGTCTCTACCAACATATGCTGAATTCACCCCACTAAATGCTTCTGCTCCCTGTTTTAGTAGCACTTCTCAATCACTATGCATTAAATTGTGCCCTTTTCCATTGCCATAGTCATATGTTGCAGCTCTAACATCCAATGTGGACTGTATTTAGAGGTAGGGCTTTACAGAGTTCATTAGGGTTGGATGAAGTCATGATGGTGGGATCCTAATCTCTTCTTTCTTTGCCTTGTGACCATTTTGAATCAGAAAAAGATCCCTCACCAGAAACTGGCCGTGCTGGAACCCTTCTTGTGGGCTTCCAGCTTCTAGAGCTGTGAAAAACTAAATTCCTACTGTTCAAACCACCCAGTCTATAGCAGTTTGTTGTGGCAGCCCAAGAAGACTAAGACAAATGCGTTCTGAGAAACTCTGGAGCCCAGTAGATATTAATAAGTGTTCCAAAATGCAAAAAGGCAAGATGGTCAAGTAATTTTAGAGGTACTGAATTAAGTAAATGGGGTTCTTTATCACATGACTTATCAGAGCCTTTAATTATTAAAGAATACTTATGAATCTCCAAAAAAGATATTTATTTATGCAAGCTTTGCTTAACTTATTTAAACATGAAACATTTTTTTCGCAGGAATACATCTTAATATCTTACATAAAGTAAATGTTCTTTAAAGCATCATGTAGAAAATGCATGTATATTAATCTGCCTCTTTTTAAAACTGCCTTATGGCTTTCTTATTCAGTTGAATTGTGTACTATACTCATTTTTTTTCCATTCAAAGAAAAAAATTCATTAGAATCTACAGAGTGTGAAGTGCTGTCCTGGTAGATTTCATAACTTTCTTCTATTTTATAATCTGTACAATGCCATGATTCACCATTTCATAGACTATGAGATTAATATTCAAAGTGATTGGCTCAGAGTAATGACTGGCAGAAATATGAGTTGGTCTGATTTTGAAGTATGTGCTTTCCTTTTTCACTCTTTTCCTCAATTACATGCAGGCAGCAACAATGAGACTTAGAAATATACCAGAGGCACAAGACCTGATAGTTTTTAGTCTGATGGTCTTGGTTTCAAAGCTTATCTATTTGCTTCTAAATTTTGTGCTTTTCTTGATAAAACATGTATATTCTAGGACAAGAGATTTTCATGAGCAGAGATACAGAGAAAGAGAGGCACAGGGTACATGAAGGAAATAGCACATTTGACTGAAACAGTTTATGGAGGACAGAAAGTTCCTCCACAAGGGCAGGTGAAGCTGGGAAAGTATGCTAGGAATAGACTGTGAAGTTTTGGGATACTATATATTAGCTATACTATACTATATTTTTGCTGCAGCAACAAATAATACCAAAATGGTTGTAACATGGAGGTAGTTACAAGTTACCTGAAGGATTCAGATTGTCTGTGGCTCTTGCTGAGCCTGGCTGAATCCAACTTGAATTTTCTCAGCTACACGTGGCTTTTCATTCCTAAATGAAAGCTAAAGGAAGAGCCAATATATGAGTCATGTTGTTTTCATGGTAGGGTCTTAAACTTAAGGGTGCAAGCAATGCCCCTTAAGCTTTGTTTCGAACTAGCATACTGTCTCTTCCATTTATATTCCGTTGGGTCAAAGTTACATAACCAATTTGAAAGTAGTATTGTATATTTTGCCTATTCTACCTGCAAAAATCACATGCCAGAGGTATAGATGTATAATCTTCTTATAGGGAAAGAGTGAAATATTAGAATAATAATCTTCTCTATCACAATAAGAAGTTTGGCTTTATATAGGAAATAAGAAATTATCAAAGTTTTAAAAACATATTTCTATTTTTTTCTTTTCCTTCCAGATTAAAGAGGAAGAAGTAAAACATCATACTTTTTATATCCTTCATATGACTTTGTAGACTACCATCACCTAGTAGGAACCCCAACTCCATAAAAATAATATAAAAATAAATTAACCATGATGGGATTTTGCAGAGGTTCCACTTAAACTTTAATTTTATGTCACAATTTTACCACTGACAAACAACTCTTCTCACTCTTATTGGGAGGCAGAATTCTTGGTCTGGAAAAATGAATGTGGGTTTTATGTGAGAGAGAGTTATGTTGGATAGACAATTTTTTTCCCTAACCCAAATTATAGGGAGTAGACAAACTTTGGGGTGGGACTCACTTTCTCCTTTTCCTTCTCACTTTTGCTTTGGTATGAAGAGGCTCTTTGAGAATAAAACCCACTCAGGATTATGCCATGATAGGCTTTCAGTATTAGTGAGAAAGGAATTGGGCTATCTTATAGGAACTCCAATCTGAGTATAGTCTATGTCCAGTCTTATCCTACCAGGAGTACGAGAAAAAGAAACACCTCTTTGACCTTGGACAGATGGATATAAGTAGAATGAACCAGAGTGAGAAGTAGAACAGAGTGAAAGAGACCAAGGAGAAGAGATATCTGGATATCTGTGTAATATGCATCATCTTTAGATTCCAAATTTATTTACAGGGAACCAGGAATAGGCTGGTAGAATGGTTTCTTTGGGGGTTTCATTAAAATGTTAGGATTATGCTATCTAGATTTTTGACTATGCACTCCAGGGGTGAGAAAGGGGATAAGAGAGAAAGGCAATGTGAGATAATAGAGATTTTTCCAGGTCAATCTGGACTAGCAATTGGGAACCTTTGGAACAGGCAATGTTCCAGGCAAAGGATTGCTCTCAAAGGCTGGACTGTTGGATTCTTAGCCTTTTGGTGCTGAACCATTCCAGGCTCCTGTGCACATCTTCCCTGGGACTGGAAGAACTGAGAGTTAAATGGTCCTTTGTGTTTAAGCATCTTCTGTTGCTTAGGTCACTGGGGACTCTTTACCATTGTTAGTTAAAAGCTTGATAACTGTGTTCTGTTGCGATATAATTAAATATTTGATTAATTGCTTCAGTTTTATTCCACAGAGTATGCAGTTTTCCTGAATCAAAGAGTTTGCCTCAGCACGGTGTCAAGAAACATGAAGATTTAAGGCTCACCCAAGCATCAACTGAGAGCTAATGCACATGGCCCTGACTCTTGAGGCTGCTGAATGGTTGGATTAAACAAACATTAAAAAAAAAAAGGAGGACTGCTGTTGCTTCTGAGGAAGAATAACATAGTGTGTTAAATATAGAAGAACACAAGTTTGCATTTATGTATCTGAATTGTGTATTCTGGCTCCATTTCTGGTTTTTCTTATTAATGGAAGAAAAATGCAGTCTCATCTGTAAGAGTGAGGTCAAGGTGATGGGTGAACTCAAACGGGGAGAAAGTCTTTCCCCAGTCACCAAATATTTCCTGGTCACTTTTTAATGTACAGAAACATAATGTGGGTCAGATTGCTTTCAAAGTGCTCATGTCCCACTAGGAGATACAGACCTTTGTAAAATGCATTAAAATATAGAGAAATACGAATACATCCAAAAATAGAGATAGTGAGGCTAATGTGGTGACGTGGGTGTGAGAAACAGAGGTCAGAAAAAAAAAACACTAAAATAATTGAGTTTTTTTGTAAAAGGGTCTCTAAAGAAAAGCTAAAGGGAAAAAGAAGAAGGAAAGAGGAATGGATAACTTAAAGCCAGCTTTAAGTGCATGTCATGGTGATTGGTTTTTAAAACTTTTTTGTGGTGTTGGGGATTGAACCCAGGGTCTTGTGCATGTGAGGCAAGCACTCTACCAACTGAGCTATATCCCCAGCCTGTGATCAGTCTTTAAAATTGAGTGGAAAATATCGCCTAAAGTCAGAGGAACTGGACTAGAGTAACTGCTCTGTTGTAGTCTGTGCTCTATGTGATTTTTAGTGTCTTCACCTACAAAACCACAACCTAGGTGGATACCTAAATCCACCCCTTCTTCACAGGGTGGATTTGTTCTTGGGTGGCTGCAGTTCAAGAGCTGACTATATTTTTCCTTCTCTGTGGCTTAGCCAAGGACACATATGAGTAGTTCTGGCTGATAGAAAGTGCATGGGATTGATGTGTGTCGCTTCTAGAAGGCTCTGAGGTCCCTTCCAAGCTCTTCCCTCTTGGATTGGTGGTGAAGACGGTGATATAATATCAGGGTGTATCTGAGAGGAACCAGGTTTGTATCAGATTCCACGTAAGCAAAAAATAAGCTTTTGTTGTCTTGAATCACTGCGTTTTAGGGTGTGAATTGCAACACTTATCCCTCCAAGAACACTATTGCTGAGAGCCTCAAACATGATAGCAGATGTGAAACATATTTTAAAATTTTAAGTATGAGATAAATATTAGAGATTGTACTTGGGAATTAATAGTGAATTTAGTAAGAAATGCAACTGACTCAGTTGAGAATATGTTAAAAATCATTATTGTTGTATGGATTTATGCTGTTAGGAAAATGCCTTTGAATGTTAGAAGAACATTCAAAGTTCCTTTGAGTAATAACTAATAAAATAAAATTTAATAAAAATAAACTTTGAAACATAAACTTGAGTTTCATCATTTTGGCATATGTGTGTTTTTAATGTGCTTTTTAAATAAAATGTGAATTTTATTAATAAAAGGAGATACTGCTTGAGTTAGAAAATAAGAGCAGAAAAAGATTGGATGGGAGGATTTATAGGGAAAAAATGCTGAATTAGTCACAAATATTTCAGCTACAAGTGACAGAATCTTGACTTGAAGTAGCTTGACCAATGGGGACTTTACCAAGGTGTAACTCCAAGAATGGCAAGAGGATAGCTGGGCCTCAGCAAGGAACTAAAATGCCATTAGGTTTCCTCTGCTTCCTCTTTTCTGCTTTTCTCTGCATGTCGTTTCAAATTTTTATTGGGCATTGCATTTCCTCTTCACGGCTGTTGACAGCTCCCTAGTTCCCCATTCTAATCCTTCAGTTACCAAGGCAGGCCCTATCTACAAACTCTTTTCTACCAAATCCTAACATTCCAGTGATGAGACTTACTGGGTTATCTGAATGATGCGCCCATTCTTAAGGGGGTGAAGTCACTAATGTGGCAGCTTTGGATTAATCATATGTATGAGGGAGAATTTACTAGAAAGAAATCTCAGAGGCAAATTTATCATCTAAGAGAAATTTTAAAATGAAATTGTTTCTTAAAAAAATAATTGTAAAAGAACTATTCTAGTTTCTTGAGGATCTGTAATAATGAAGGGACTCTATTGTTCTCTAGAGACATCTACTATATTCCAGAATCTTATGATCTACTTTTCTGGGAACTTAAAATATAATGAGGAAACAGATAAATGAATAGGTCTTTAGAATGTTTGTTTTTTTTTAATATCATTTGAGTCCTACAAAGCAGATCTTTGTTTACTTTCATTAAATATATGTGATTTCTTTTATGATTGAAAGATATTTAGCCTTGAACAATGTACAGACTTGTGGCTCATATATTTTGGGAGTCCCTCCAACTTTAAGATCCTAAAAAAAACTTTCTCAGTTTAGTAAGCTCATATAACTATTTTCAGCCACACTTCATTATATATATATATATATATATATATATATATACACACACACACACACACACACACACACACACATACACACACAAGGTTTCTTTAAAAAGAATTCTTAACAAAATTTCCACTCCTGAGATAAAAAAAAAGTGAGTCTGTATCCTGGCAACAGAAACTGATTATGAAAGATAATAATGTTTGACTTTGATCGTCTGCATCAAAATGTTGATATAGATTTAACTGGATTTTTCTAAAAGGATGCTAAAGTCAATATTAGCATAGTCAGAATCTGAGTCAATTTGCCTGTATTCTGAGACATCTAATTAAGAAATCCTTAATCTTGTCCTCTGTTGTCCTACTCTCACCATTATTATTCCTAACAAAATGTAATACTACCTGGATTTGAGGTGGGATGGAGGAGGATTGTGTTTAAGAAAGGAAAGACCTAAAAGATTTGCTTCCAGGGACCAGTGAAGAAAGTGTCTCAGTCTGCTTAGAGCCTAGACACTGATGATGCTTTGAAACTCTTTTCAAGGGTTCTTTCCTGGAATTGGTAATGGTGCTGAATTTCAAGATGATCTCTTAATCATCCCAAGTATTCACCACAGTTACCAATAAAAAAAAGATTTAAAATTTTTGCTCTTTCACAAAATATTATATATATGCTGCAAATACATTTTTTTAAATATGCATTTTATGTTTGCATATTTAAATCACACTATGCTGTGATTATCTTACAATTGTTATATAATTTAGTATTTTAATGCTTCTCATTGTTGAAAATTTAGACTTTCCTTAATTTTTGCTTATAAAACATTACATAGATAAATTTCCATTTACCTTGTTGGTTATTAACAGAGAATGCTTTCCTAGAAATTTAGCGCTGGTTTGGCATGGTGGTACATGCTTGTATAACCAGTAACTCAGGAAGCTGAGACAGTATTCAAGGCCAACTTAGGGAGAGGCTTTCACTAAATAAAAATAGAAGGACAGGAGATATAGCTCAGGGGCTGAGCATACATACACACACACACACACACACTCAAATAAAAAAAAAAAAGAAAGCCATATACATATAGTTGCCCTTCAGAAAGATTGCATAAGTTTAGAATTTAGACTTCTATCAATAGGGTGAGGAAACTAATTATCAGCATGTTTTAAAAAATGCATATTAAACTGATTTTAAAGTAGTGTTTTACATCTGAAACATTCTATGATATTTTTACTTAATTTATGTTTTTACTCAAGTTTAAATGTTTTCACCTTTATTAAACATTTGGAATTGTTTGTGCATTGTATATATATATCCTGTGAATATTTTAATTTCAGGGTGTTTGTACTTTTTTATTTGTAAAAGCTATTTATTAAAGAGATAATCTTCCATTTTATAGCATTTATTTTTATATAGTAACTTACAAATTTATGCTCTTTGTGACTAGGTCTATTTTTCCTTTCTTTAATGGTTTCCCACTTTAGTATTATGCTAAGAAGGATTGCCGCAGTCTTGGCTGGGCACAAGATCACGAGCCACCCACACCTTGTAGATTCAAACAGCAATTCTTTATTCCCGAACTCACACCGGCCCTGTACAAACACATTCTGGGGAAATCCAAGTTCTGCCACACAATTCACGTCCCCTTAAACCTGGAACTTCCCTAAACCCAGATTGCCTTAAACCAGGAACGCCCTAAACTTGTCTTAAACCGGGAACACCTTAAACCCAAGGAGCGGGATACTTCCTAAAACCTGCAGGATACACCCTAAACCTGGATCCACCCTGGTCCTTGAGCAGGGTCACCTTTCTCAAACACACATGCAATGTCACAGCGAATTTCCAAGGCAAGTCCATTTAACATGGGGTATGCTGGCAAGGAAATTTCTATGTGTCATTCCTACTTGGCAATGGCCCTCAGCAAAGGATTTCTTAGTACTTGGGGAAAAAAAATATAAGTTTGCAATTTATTATATCATTTTGAATATACTATTCAATTGCCTTTCTGGCTTTCATTGTTATGGCTGAGAAATCATCTGTAAATCTCACTGGGGCTTCTTCTAAGTAAATGTGCATTTTCTCTGGTTTCTTTGGAATAATTTTCTTATCTTTGGGTTTCAGTAGTTTTACTATGTTATACGTGTACGTGTGTGTGTGTGTGTGTGTGGTGTGCATGTGCACATGTGTGTTTGTTTTTATCCTCCATGTGTATTTGTGTCTTGATGTTTTTGATGATGGAAAACAGTGGTGAAGGTAATCACAACCTGATTGTCTTCCATTCAAGCTTTTACTTTGTATAGTAATGGAGGCCCATTGAACCCAGGTCTAGATGGGACTGAAGGGCTTTTGAGAATAAAGAGTTAATAGTTGGTTTGTGATTCTATGACTATGAATGTGAGTACTAGACTCTATGTAAATGATGTCCCATATTTATGCTGTAAATGGTGTAAGGAAGAAAGATGTCTATTGTATAAAAAGGAGTGTTTTTCAGTTAAGAATCTTTGGATTACCAATGACTCATCATAAACTTAGAGAAAAGAGAATTTTTTAGTTCTCACAACTCAAAATTTTACTATAAATTTGGTTTCAGGGATCTGTTGGCTACTGGAATTCAAATGATATAATCAGGTTCTAATTATTTTTTCAAATGCTCTTTTGAATTTATTGTCAGGTTTATTTTATGTTGAAAATATTGGCTCCAAGAACTCAAAACCATTTTCTTTTCAGACTCAAGTCTGACTCAAGAGAAATAGTAGGTACTTTCCTTGCTTTCAAAGTCACAGCAAAATTGTGTCTTATTTGCTTTGATTTGGTATACTTTGATTTGTACACTCTTGAATAATTAGTATGTCCAGAGAAAGGAAATGCATTGATTGGCTCAACCAGTGTCATATGGCCACTCAATTCTAGATCTAGAGAGTGTGGTTAAGTCAATTTGAAGTCTATAAGTTGAGCAGGGAGGAGTTATTTGCCAGAGGAAAATTGAGGCTTTGTGCTGATGAAATATATTCCTTGTTTCCTTGGCCTTCTGAGACTGTAATTGGTTGCTTTTGTATTTTTGGCCTCATATGATGTAGAATAGACTCTTTGATGCTCCTGAAATACCTGTATCCACTCATGCCCTACATCAATATTTGTAGTTCCTCATTCAAGTCACTTAGAGAGATGCTTTCACTAAATAAAAATAAAAGGACAGGAGATATTTTTTATAACTAAAGGTAGATTCAATGATTCTGTACTCTGAATATTACAAATTCCTAGAGAACACTTAAAATAAAATAATGTTTCTCTCTAGAGATTCTGATATAGTTCATCTGATGTGAAACCAGAGCTTGATTACTCCAATATAGAAAGAACCAGAATGAGAAACATAGGTTAGAAAATTCTGGAATAAATCAAATATAGATTTTCTTGGAAGGTAGATCTTCAAGTCTGATATTTTTTCTTTAGCAATCATGGATTGATATCCTTTATTTTAATGTTGTTTGTGTTTGAATTTAAAATTCCTTGTTAGACATGCTGTGTTAGTGAAGGGGAGGATGGGAAGAAAGGTGGAAATGACAGGAGGAGAGTAGATATACTATATATGAGGTGGTTTCCCTTCAAGACCTCTGAGAAATCACAATAAAATATTCCACCTTGAAAAATCTACCTGGATCTTGGAAGCATTTGTATGTAAGCAGAGGGGGGCCTTTTCCTTTAATGCCTGACATTAACTATTTCTAGGTGAGGAACTTCAAAAGGTAATATAGCACTTGCATGTCTATACAGTTGCCCCATAGTATGGACTTCAATTTTAACTGGGTTCATTTCAAATCCTATTGTCAGTTCTCTATAAGTTACTAAGAAGAAAGGTCTTTCTGTTGGAGCATTTCAAATGAGACAGAAAACCACTAACCCAGCTAGTGCCTGACTAGTGTTTACTTCTTTGCCATATGAGGCACTTAGGCATAAGTATGGGGTGCTATATATGTTCCCAAAGGTTTGGATGCTCTTTTCAAGTGATGATGGATGAAAATCATTTGAGAGACTTGAAATCTATATTAGACTTTTTCTGCTCCAAGTTCATAACCAGTAACAATAAAAAACAAGGATGAGTATTTCCATGAGCTCTCAGATGCCAACATCTAGAAATCCATAGATAACTCCACATCAGCATTTTTCTACAAGAGCCATCCTCTAGTTTTGATGTATGAATTAAATTTTGCCTGGGAGTGAAGAGTAGACTGCCTTCAACTTGCCAAACTTTGTTTCTGGGGATTGAGGTGGAGATAGGGACTTAGTGCAGTTTTGTTTTTCAGTTCTGCCCTTCAACCAACCTCTCTATTTTCAGCCCTGATTCTAATTTCTACCCATATTCTTTTTTCTTTTTAAGTTTTGTTGGTTCTTTTTAGTTATACATGACAGTAGAATGTATTTTGACATATTACACCTACATGAAGTATAACTTCCTGTTCTTGTGGTTGTACATGATGTGGAGTTAAATTGGTTATGTATTCGTATATGAACATTGGAAAATTATGTCTGATTCATTCTACTGTCTTTCCTATTCTCAACCCCCATCCCTTCCCTTCATTCTCCTTTGTCTAATCCAATGAATGTCTATTCTGCTTCACCAGCTTATTGTGTGTTAGTATCCTCATATCAGAGACAACATGCAGCCTTTGGTTTTTTGAGATTGGCTTATCTTACTTAGCATGATACTGCCCAATTTTATCCATTTACTGGAAAATTCCATAATTTTATTCTTCCTTATAGTTCAGTAATAGTCCATTGTGTATATGTATCACATTTTCTCTATCCATTCATCTTGGGTAAAGAAGGACACTTAGGTTGGTTCCATAGCTTAGCTTTTGTGAATTGAGCTGCTACAAACATTGAAGTGGCTTCTCTAAAAGCTGCAACCCTCCATCCCCACACACTTCATGGGGAGGCCTGAGAACCCGGAAAAGTATTACTTCTGGCCAAAGCAACCAGCTCAAAGTGAATCAAGTCTACACTGACTCAAAGGGAAAATTTCCAAATATATTACCCCAAGGGAACAAAGTCCCCTTGTACATTGGCTTAAGGTAAGTGAGTCCCCATCTACACTGCCTCAAGGTCAGCCAATATATACAGTGAGTAGGAAAGGGAGGCACAGTGATCCAGGCTTTGGATAGGATGGCTGCTGGGCTCCAGCATTCTTTCTGAGGCCCCTCTCAACAAACAAACAAACAAACAACAACAACAAAAAAAAACAAAAGCAAAACGAAACAAAACTGCCTTTAAAAACTTTTGCAACATTAATTTTATTATACAATTTGTTAAAAAAAAGAAAAGAAATTAAGAATAAATTTATACCAGAGCATGGGAGAAAAGACAAAGAACAGGGTAGGGGGAAGTGTCCCAGGGAAAAGTCTGTATGATGTGTCTTTGCAGGTGGGGGCAGACCGAGACGCCTGGTGGATGCAGATGCCCTGCTGCTGGAATCTCTGCAGAGAAGCCTGAGCCAGTGGGCGCACCTCCCTCCCACATCATGATGTCAGAGGGTTCAGGGTCTTCAGGCTGTCCCTCCCTTCTGTCTGTCTGGGCTTGGCATTTCCACTGGAGCCACTCTGCTTCTGGATGCTGTCACATGGAAGCAGGGTATGCAGCACAGTTGTCGCATGCATTTGGCTACCCTGCTCTTCACCCTCTTCCAACCCTGCTGCTGTGGTGGGATTGCCTGTGGAGGGGCCTCCAGGGGATGAGCTGCTGGGCACAGGGTCATGCTTGAGGCTAGGCTGGGAGGGGGTGTGTCCACGTGGAAGAAGTGGAGGCAGATGGCAGGCACACTGGCACTTCTAAAACCCTTCTGCTGGGGCTGCTTGGCCTCCTCAGGCTGCTGCTGCTCACTGGGAAGGGAAGGGCAAGCTCACTGGAGCACTCTGGGGCTGACCCTGGGAGGATCCTTAGGGCCTGCTCTCAGCATTCTCTAGTGCTTGAGGTTAAGGTAGGTGGCCATCGAATCATCAAATCTCCTTCTGGCCACAGTCACCCTGGTATTATAGGGGTGGTAACCCACGTGGATCATAATATTCATAATTGTGGAATGTGGAAGTTTGGGGAGTGTCTCATTAGAAGGACGGGGCAAAGCAGCTTCCTCACCCTGGCTCAGCGATGGGTGCCTCAAAACCTGCTTTCTGGTGGGCTTCTGTGTGGGGTCCACCATCAGGATCTCATAGATGAGGTTCTGGGTTCCCTTGGACACATGTGGGGGAATGCCAAACATTCCCTGCCTCATCAGCTACCTTAGCTGCTTTCTGCTGGATGCCATAGTGGGCATTTCCCTGTGAGCACGAAGTAGGGAATGACTTCTAGGCTCCAGATGTCTGCTGGGGGGCCCTGGTATTCCTTCCCCTGGGTAAGTTCAGGAAAAAAGTATAAGAGAGTGCCCCCAAACCTCTTCAGCTTCTGCCCAGCTATGAATCTGGTGCCCAGGCTAAAGTCAATGAGCTGGACCTTGCTGCTGCCATCCACCATGAGGTTCTCGGGCTTCAAGTCCAGGTGATTCCCAGCTGTGGCAGTAAACTACATGGCCAACAAGTCTACCCAAACAGTCTCCTGCATGCCATTAGGTTCCACACCCGCATGCTCCATGATAATATATGTAGTCAAAGATCTCAATGCCCAGGAAGAGCCTCCATCACCTCCAGAACAAAGAACAAGGGGAAGTTCAAGGCTACTTTTTCCAAGACCTTCACCACAATCTCTGTCTCAGTGAGTAGATGGCAGGCAAGTTTCACCTGGACGAAGCCCCCTTTCCAATGTCCTGCAGCACCATATGATGGTCTGGGAAGGCAGGCTTACAGCAGGAGACCTGCCCTGAAGCACTACACTGCTCTGACTACTCTCCTTGCTCACCCTAGACCAGAACAAGGATGCTAGCTTAAACAAACAAACAAAAAAACGAAAAGCAAAAAAAAAAAAAACAAATAAAAAAACCCAATATCCCAAGACCACAACCACCAACCACCAATCACCACCAACCACTACCAAACGCGCTAACTGTCTGGGAGACTGCTGACAGGTCACCACCAAGAACTTCTTATACTTACGGACAAAATCCCAGCTGCAGCCACTGGCTTATATACCTGAAGTTTACTCCCAATGTCTCCTGTGAGGTCCAAGCATGAAATCACCCAATCACACCTGGGTGTAACCCCCAGTGGTCATCTCACTTTGGGGCCTCCACTTTCATTATCAGAATAAAAGAGGACCCTGAAGGTCTTTTCTCTAGTGGGTTATGGACACCCGTATGTACTAGTTTAGAGATTAAAATTTAAAGGATACTTCAGACGTCTTTTTGAATGTGAAAATCTATAATAACACTGTGGCTTTGAAAGACCTTATCATATCTACACTCCAGGATTGTGCTTCTTTGCTGGCCTGAACTGAACAGCTTTCTTTCTCTGGATACTTGCCCTATGATGGAGTCAGTTGTCTAGGAATTGGGACCTCTGAAACTGTTAGCCCCATAAAAGCTTTTCCTCCTCCAAGTTGTTATTGGTGAATGTTTTTGTCACAGAGACAAAAAGCTAATTAAAACACCACCACACATCTTTGCACTTAGGTTGACAAACGCACATTTGTGTGTGTGTGTATGTGTGTGTGTGTGTGCAGTCCTTGCACATGATGAAGAAGCTCTGGTATTGTGCACCTTCCATTCCTGTGGTTGGAGCTTCCTGGCCTAACCAGCTCTCTCTGCTCTTGCGTTGAGGCTGAACTGTGAACAGGAGTTTGGGAGGAATATACACATTCAAACCACAGCATGCACCACTGGATATACCCCGTGTGAAGGGAGTCATTCAGGTCCTTGATCCAGAATTTAAGCAAGTGGCATTATGGGGAGCTTCATACTAGGGGTTGATTATGAGAAATTGGGAAGGGAACAGGAAGAGTAGGCAATATCTCATTCTCCTGGATTTATGTTTCTAAGTATCAGTGCACCTCAGAACTTCCCCAAGAACCATTTATACATTTGATCTTAAGGACAGAGTCTTCAACAATTCCCTACATTTCGGGTGGGTCGCTCAAGAGATTTTGAGGCAAATTACCTGAAAATAGTTTAGAATCTGGCAAAGGTGATGATGTCCAAAAATTAAATCATTGTACTCTTTTAATAGTTCAGTGAAAATTTAGTGAGCCCTTTTATACTCCTCCCCATCTCCTCCCTGGTAAGGAAAACAGACAAGAAATCAGCCAATTGAAGTTCAGCAAGACAAAAGCTATGATGGTACAGGAATGGGGTGCCAGGAGGAATGGGGCTCCTCTGACTCATTCCAAGGTTAGAGGAGATGGTATCTGAGCTGAAACCTGAGAGGTCAAGTGTGAGTAGGAAGTGGGGGGAGGTGCCTAGTGGGGCTGTGAGTCAGGGGCTGGGGTAGGAGTGGGGGAAATGTGAAAGGAGGGTCAGAAGGTTCACAAGGTTGGGAGACACATTTTCAATCTCATGGAGATTTCAATATAATTGGGCAGTTAAATGGCAAAATATTTTGCTAATGGATATAGACAAAAGCAGTGACTTCCCAGGAAGGCTTTGGTTGAATTACCAAGTGAATAATGCAGACTCCTCATCACTCTAGGACTTCTCTGGAGAAGGTATCTCCTCTCTTCCTGCAATAAAATTCTGTGACCTATGATATCATTCTGTAGTGGAAAGAGAAGGCTTCATAGGAGAGGTAGGGGTTCCAATGGGCATTGAAGAATGGGTCGACTTTTGTGAAGTTTTGTTTTGCTGTAGTTTTAAGTTTACAAGGCTAGTATAAAAAATCATTATCCTAATTGGAATAAGTTATACTCCATGCAAGGATAGTATGTCAGAACTCACTCTACTGTCATCTAGATCTAAAAAAGAACAAATAAAAAATTTTATTATTTATCCAGATTCATTGATTGTTTACTTCTTGCTATATTTGCCATGTGTCTGTCTGTCTCTCTCTTTACACACACACACACACACACACACACACACACACATACACACACACACACAATATTTTTCAGAACCTTTTGAATATTAGATGGAGATAGTGTACTCTTCCCCCTAATTATTTCAGTGTATACTCCCAGGAAAAGAACATATTTTTACATTACTCCATAAAATAATCAATGTTTAACATCAACATAACTGATCTATATCAAAATTCATCAGTTGTCTCAATAATGTTCTTGGTAGGTTTTTCTTTCCCAGTATAAGCTTCAATTCAGATTTATATGTTGTACTTAGTTGTCTTTAAAATTGTCCTTTCATTTAAAACAGCTCTCTGATTTTCCTTAGTCTTTCTCAATCTTGGTATTATTGGGGGGGGGAGTGTTTTTTAAAAAAATATTAACCAAGTTTAGCTTTATTTTTTTATTTGTTTCTTTGTAATTATACATGACAGCAGAATATATTCCGACATTTTACACATACACAGAGTATAACATTCCATTCTTGTGGCTGTCCATAATGTACATAATACATGAATACACCAGTTTTGTATTCATGTATGAACATAGGGAAGTTATGTCTGATTCATTCTACTGTCTTTCCCATTCCCATCCTCCCTCCCTTCCCCAATCCCCCCTGCCAATCTGATGAACCTCCACTCCTCCCTCTGCCCCTTCTATTCTGAGTCAGTATCCACATATCAGAGAGAACATTTGACCTTTGAGTTTTGGGGATTGGCTTATTTCATTTAACATGATGGTCTCCAGTTTCATCCATTTACTTGCAAACACCATGATTTTTTTCTTCATCATGGCTGAGTAACAGTCAACTGTGTGTATATATCACATTTTATTTATGAATTATTCTGTTGAAGGTCACCTAGATGGGTTCCATAGCTTAGCTATTGTGAATTGAGCTCTATAAACATTGATGTGGCTTCATCACTATAATTTGCTGATTTTAAGACCTTTGGGTATATGCTGAGGAGTGGGATAACAGGATCAAATGGTGGTTCTATTACAAGTTTTCTGAGGCATCTCCATACTGCTTTCCACATTTTTTGCTTATTCTATTCTAGAGCCTTTCTAGTCTTGGAGGGGTCTCTGACTGCCATAAGCAATTCATCTCCCTGGGGTAGATTCTGGACTATGGATTATTTGGGGTTTTATCTACCAACATACTTCTGTTTACTTTCCAATTCTAGAAATTTAAAGAACTGTCACTTTCTCCCATTATCTCTGTTTCTAAGTATATTAATTTTAACTGATGTACTCTTATTGAGTGGGTTTTTGGGTGTAAATGGAGATGAATTCTTATATTGCCATTTGGACCTGAAACTTCTTTTTCTTTTCTTTCTTTTTTTTAAATGTCATGAGCTATTTTATACTTCATCTTACCATTTAATGAAACGTACCATAGTAGTTGACTTTGCAAATAAATTTACTCAATTCTGTTAGCTATATACACAGTGAAATACATGAGCAAAATTTTGTTCTTGTGGCAGGAGAAAAAAAAGTAACAGCAGCTTAATACTGCTTCTGCTGCCAAAGTCTACTATGAGACTTTGGAAAATAATTGA
Source organism: Urocitellus parryii (assembly GCF_045843805.1). Lineage (NCBI taxonomy): Eukaryota > Metazoa > Chordata > Mammalia > Rodentia > Sciuridae > Urocitellus > Urocitellus parryii. Next base: position 149,956,281 of record NC_135535.1, read on the forward strand.
AAACACAAATAGATGAAAGACTTTATAATGCCATTTATAACATTTTATTAGAATTAAAAATGTCTATAGAATTAAAAGAATGGAGATTTTTTGGCAGAGTATAGGACATTTACTTAAGAATAAATTACTTTGAAACTTCTGTTACTTTCTTAATTTTTTTTTACCAGTTTCTGCCTAAGGAATTATGCCAAATGTTTCCAAAAGTATAAATTATTGCTCACAACTCAAACCATTTTATCTTTTTTATTTAATTAAGTATATCTTTCATCTCTTTATTAAGAGATATAAAACCTGATTGCTATGTATTTAGCATTTTTTTCTAGTTTATCTTTTTGGTACTTAAAAAAGGTAACTCCATGCCATATGCTATGTACCAGAATGGCTGTAAATAATCATAAAATTAAATGCCAGAATTTACCACTACATGTGGTTTCTCATTAAGGTTTGATGTGGCTTCTCTAAACCGAAAATGGTTGAGGGGTTTATTTCTTGTATTATCAAGCTGTTTTCTGAGCTTGCTTGCTGGCCCACCTACCTGGATATATAATTAACTTCATCTCTCAAAAGCTCCTGGTAGATTTGGACTACATCCTTAGGAAAATGTGAGGTTATGCTCTGAAATGCATATGTGCTGTAGGAATGGCAATTGCAAAGTATCTTCAGTGGCTGTTCCCTAATAAGATGGCAACCATATGTTCTGGATATTCCCTAGCAATCCTATGTCATGTACCATGATCTGGAGTTTGGAAAATATAGCCAATACCATATGTAATATTTACTAAGTACGGAGAATATATCAGGCTTCTACTGCTAATGAGCTAAATGTTATTTTAAGATGAATTTCAAACTAACCCAGAATATATCAGTCATTTATTTAGATTCAACTTTGTCTTTTCTAGATAATAATTTTTTTTTCTCTAGAATTAAAAATTTTCATATAAAGAAGACCATGGCCCTATATTAACAAATCCAGTCAAAAGAGATGTGATAGATGTTAAAATCAATATGGGTTCGAAATACATATCTATATACATTGTCCTTTGATATTTTTCTCTATAATACTACCGTATTATAGAGAACTGGAAATTTAACATAAATACGAAACAGTCCTATGTTCAAAAATAAACTCACAAAAGATTATATAAATTAAATTAAATTTTCCAGGTGTGTGCGTTTTGTTCTGCTATGATGTCAACAAATAAAGATTAGTTCCACTGAACAGTGCATTAATATTTTCATACCTTTCAGTTTTACCACCAGTAATAATAGCGATATTTATTTCAATAACAATTATTTTTAAATGCCATTTATTGTGTAAAATAGTATGCTAGGGACTAAGGGCATCCCCAAATAGTTGTCTTGACTATTGCTCCAAAGAAGATGAAGCTCTAGTGGTTGAGGAGCGGGACAACTTGTGATTGAGTTCTAGAAGTCAGATGCGGGTTTGTCCCTTATCAGGTGCAAGTTAAATAACTTCCAGTGAGCTTTGGCTTTGTCATCTTGAAACTAGGGAACATAATACCTACCCCACAGGTGGCTGTACGATTTAAATGAGGAAGTTTGAGCAAAATGTTCAACATAGTTTCTGGTACAGGAATGTCATTAAACAAGTAGTGCCAAAAGTAGTCATTACTGTTATAATCATTAAGTTTCTTCCAAAATTAGTGGATGATATATGTCAACATTAGGCAGAATTTTCATTCATCAGAACGCAGAACAAGTATTTACCTTGATTTTTCTCAGTATTTCATGGGGATAGGAGTGGAGAGGAATTATGATAAGAATAATATAAAATTGCATCTCTGTTCCCTAATGGTCAACATCACCAATTCCTAGAAATTCTATTCCTCTGTATTTCTCTTGATCCTTCTTCTATTCTCCTTATGCTCAGAAATCCCCAGCCCTAGAATAGTTTATGCACAATTTCTCTGCGTGGGGGAGAGGCTGGTCTAACTGTAGCACCAAACATAAATTCAGCCACCAGAGCCAAAAATAGGAGAGAAAGACAGAAAAGGATTTTTTTTCTAGATTTTTGAATTGTTAAATGTCATAAGCTTTACAGTGTAATATATTTTATCTTGTACAACAAATTGGTTTGATCAATGCTGCTAAAATTAAATACAATAGGAACACTACTAGAATATCTTGGTTGTTGGGAATATAGACTTTCTCTGAAATACATGGATGAATGCAAAATATAGGAGAGTGTCCACATGAGGAAGGAAGCAAAAGTGTCAGGGATGCCATGGGACATCTATGATCTTCCATAGAAAGAAATTTGTCTCTATGTCAGCAGGATCAAAAACCAGAATTATGACCAGAAGAGAGAATGAACATTTTCTGGGTTTATTTCTTCTGAGAGACTCATAAGGTTTTTGCTAGAAAAGATCCTACAGATTATCTACTCTAGTGTTTATCAACATTTTTTTTTTAAACTGTGGCAGCCCAGGGATGTAAATACTGCATAGAACCCACCTGAATTCCTCTGTGTGGGAAGGCATGTAGAGAAACTCATATGTTTAAAATCATGAGCTAGTTAATGTTAGAGCAGGTCACAGAACTTGGGTCATCGTATTCCGGTCACAATGTGCTACCTTCCCATTTAACTTCAGTCTATTTCTTTTAGGAGTCTCGGTACAGAGAAAGCAAGCAAGCATGACCTTCCATAAAGGACGTGATGACTCTGCTATTTCTACAAAAGTGAAATAGGAAAACAAATAAATACATCAAAGATGACATCGTTATTATAACCCGTATGCATAACTGGATACTCTGTGTTTCCTTCTTTCAAATTATGTGGGAAATAGATCAGGGGAATGGGAGGGCGAAAGTGCTGGGGAGTAATGTGGGTCAACTTATATTGTGATATTGTGTGCATGTACGAATATGTAACAAAAAAATGCCATTATTATGTGTGACTGTAATGCACAAAAAATATGGAAAGAAAAATGATTAAATATTTTCTTGTCAAAGGAATATCAACTTATAGTAACTTATGGAGCAATCCTTCTCTGCTTTCTTCTCTGCAGTTGATTATGTGATCCCTGAGAGAGAGTGACAGTGAGAAGTAAAAGCACGTAAGCCACCTTAGACTTAACAACAGAAACAAGGCAGCACTGGATGCTGTGTCTAACCTTTGGTTTTGCTTCCAGCAATAAAAAATAATGCCATTCACTGAAAGTTCAGATAATAGAATTTGTGGACTGATTGACTCTTACAAGCATTTGTCAGCCTTAGTCTTCTACTGCTACATAACAAATTACCCCCCAATTTAGTGGCTTATAAAAACATAAATTTATTTTCTCCCAGTGTCTGGAAACAGGTTAGATGGATCCTCTGTATAGACTCTTAGCAGACTGAAATCAAGATGTCATCAAGACTTCTTCCCTCGCAAGCTCACTGCTTGTTGGCATATTCATTTCTGTGAAGTTCCTATTGTCTCGCTAGTTCTTGGCTGGAGATAGTTCTCAGCTCCTGGAGAGTGCTCTCCTTTCAGAACATGGCAGTTATTTCTTTCAGGCCAGCAGGATATTTCCCTCTGACATCCCACCTTGTTTTGATGAATCCTCTAATTAGGTCCAGGCTCACTCAGGATAATGTCCCTTTTGATGAACTCAACATCAGCTGTTTTTCTCAATCATGGCTGTGATATTCCAACATGTTCACAGATTGGAGGAAGACGAGGCAGGGGTTACTCGGGGCTTATACACCAGAAGGATGGAATCTTTGGGACCAGTTTAGGATATTGTTTATCACAATTCAGATTTTCTAATTCATAGCCAGAGTAAATGGACACAGATGAAATGATCAATTAAGCCACATTTGTATTTTTTAACCCCCCCAAAATATATTGGCAAAGAATTTTGGGGGGTGGGGTAGGAAAAAAAGGAGGTTCCTTTACAAACTATGAAAAACTTAGAAAGACTTAGAAATGTAAAATTCATCTTTCCACAGATTTCCAAAAAGCAAAATACTCAATACTTTAGTATCAACCAGTGTTGTTATGTTGAAACTTTATATATATATATATATATCTTTACATATATAACTATATATACATATATGCATATATATATTTATAGATGGACACAATACCTTTATTTTTTTATGTGGTGCCTGGTATGGAACCCAGTGCCTCACGCATGCTAGGTAAGTGCTCTACCACTGAGCCACAAACCCAGCCAGTGTTGAAACTTTTTTAATGATCAGTTATAATTGCTACTAAAATTCTTAAAAACAAACAGATAAATATCTTCCAGAAACAGATTTCAAAGTTTTACTATGTCTATTCACACAGTTCTAGTCTAGTTACTACTTATAGAGAAAAGAAACTAAAAGGCTCAATAATTTCATGACTCAACATTCTGAGACTTAAAAACAGAGGGTGAATGAAAACTATTTGGCAAGGTGTGTCATCCATGAAGTAAAAAGGAATTTATTGCCAATAGTTATGGCTTTGTCTCATAAAAAGAAGTCACACATTTCCTGGCAATTTTCTCTTTGATTTCTTTTGATGAAGGATTATTTTTCACCTATTCCAAATTTCCCTTAGACTTTTAGTTTGAGTCCTTCATAAAATGCTTCAGCCTTCAGAGACTATTAAAAATATTCTCAGTGGTACTCCTGGAACCAACTCTGTTTTGGTAGAAAAATGTTTGTGAGCGTTGTGGACTGGGGCTTACTTCAGATTGGCTACACATCCTGAAGCTGTGGGTTTCGCTGTGGCTCCAGACTACAGGGACACAAATTTTGCTAGGTTCCAGGTTGCTGAACTTGTGTTTTAGGGGAAGACAGTACATTTCATGACTCCTAGTGAGCCTCACTGTACTCAGGTACTTGTTCTTCTGGTACATAGAAATTGAGTGCAGTTGATGAGTTTAGACCTCCATTTCAATACTTCCAGCTCCTACAACCTCCCGGTGGGAGGAGGGGAGAAAGAAAAAAGGGGAGAATGTGGACTATAAATGAGAATTATACCTCTGCATCAGTATTACCACCCTCCTTTTCTTCTACCCCATCCTTACTTACCTTCCCCCATTGTAATTATTTACTATGAAGAAGAAGGAAAAAATAAAGGAAAACAGAAAGGAAGAGACTCACTCAGCTTCAAGCATCCAGAATTATACAGAGCTACAGAAAGAATTTATGGTTCCTAAGTTGTTAGACCTTTGCTGAGACAAATGTCAATGACAACAGCTGTGATGCAGATTCCTTGGAGGATCCAAAGGTTGGCTAACATCTTCCGGGCTCAGGTCCTTTCTAAACAACATTTTCTGGCCTCTAAAATAAAGGGGTTTTGACATCTCTCTGAAGATGCGTTCCCTTTTCCTCTCTCACCATCTCCTCCTCTCCTTCTCCTGTTCTCTCTCCCTCCCTTTCTCCTTTTCCTTCTTCCTTCTTGGTGGCATATTTTTTACCACTGGAAAAACAACTTAGGCAATGGGTGATTCTGATAAGGAATCTCACCCGCCCTTATAATGATCTAGCTAGACCAAGTTGTTTTAATAACTCTTCTCTTGAGGTTGAGTTGTTTCAGTGAACTTGGCATTGCTTTCCATAGGTAAAATATCTATCTTCGATAGGTGAATGGGGTGAATTAGTCTTAAGTGAACTGCTGCATCGTACCAGTGAACTGGCCAACACATGGTCATCCAGGACACTCAACCTTAGGGTCAGTAATGTGTTAAGTGACTTTCACATCAGAGGGGCAGATGTTGTCCAATTTCTCTTCATCCTCAGAAACAATGAGAGTGATTCCAGCAGCAACTCTTGTATATTAAATAATTATACTTTCTTTGCCCTTTGGATGATGTAATTCTGGTTCAGAAGTGGCTTGAAAAGATTCTGATCATTGGCTAAGTGTGATTAGAGGAAAAGTGCATGGCTCATTTGCTTGCCATTTAAAAATTTACAGCCAAATCAGTGCAATGCTTCTAGCTCAGAAAGATTTGCCACCACTTTATGTTTTTTTTTCCTTTTCAAGTAGGCAAATTAGGCTTTTAAATTCAGACAAACCTCCTTCTATTCTACTCAAAACCTTCTGAAGAGCTTCATGATTTCAACAATGTGGGAAATTTAACTGAGTGAAGTGCTTCATATTACAGTTCACTTTTGAATTTCCACCGAAGTATTGGCTGTTACAGAGTTCACAGCAATTTCAGAGTTTGTGGCATTACCAGAGTCACAGGATCAGAACAGAGAATGGGTAAATCAATAAGGGCTTCATGCCCAACATATTCTCTGTTAGTTGATAAAAACACCTCAAAGCCTACATCCCTAAAAGTAATACCTTGAGTGAAACTATTACTTCTCAAGCCTTAGATTCCCTGTTCTTGCTACTGCTTAGACCCATGGTTTGCAGTGATATAAATTACTTATTGCAAATGATATGCACTCTTCATTTCAATGAACTTCTGGAAAGTCTGTGGCATACTGGGTAAGAACTTGACCTAAGTGTAGATATAAAACCTAGAACAAAAGCCAAATCCTGTAGTTCTCATAATCCTATCTCATAACCCTGGGTCAGATGTGAGAATCATGTGCAGGGTTAAGGCCCCTTTCTCTCTCAGAGCTGCCAGTCCCTCTTCCTAAACCACACACAAAGAGTATGGTCTGCCCACATCAGAAGGCTCTCCAGCCAGGTGTAGGTACTTTTCTGCCGAATCCTCCTAACAAACAATCCCGAAGCAGTAAACCAAAGGCTTACCTACAAGAAGTCGTACTGAATCAGAGCAAGGGAGCAGGCCCAAGAGCCCAGAAAAAAAGCTCTTTGTTCCTTTTGTGCCCCTTTTTGTTGTGCATCGCTAATCTGGACATGAAGAAGACTACCATGTGTATGAAGCAACAAAAAAGGATTCTTCTGATATCGTGACACCAGGACTTGTATTTTTGGCATTTTCTGAACACTCTGAGTCAGATTATCTTTATGCAACAAGCATTTACTTACAACCTACTAAAAGCCTGGCACCGCGGCGAGTTCTTAATGAACAGTGCTTGCTTTTAGGAAATCAGATCTGGTGCAGCCAATAGCTGTCTAGCAGTTAGATATAATGTGAGTGATAGAAAAGAGATTCAGCTTACAAATAACCAAAGTACAAAGAGACTTAAATGAGTCAAAAGGGGTTCATAGGTTCATAGGCAAATGATAAAAAAAAAAAAAAAAAACATTTATTTCTTTTTCACATAAACTGTTTTTGGATCTTGAGAGTCTAAGCTGCCCAGTGACTTTGCAATCACCAGGAACTCAGCCTCTTTCTGCCTAGTTGTTCTGCCATTATCAACACGGGGCTACCTCTTGGCCTAAAATGGCTAAATGGGAGCTTCAATCACGAAATCTATATTCTAGTGAGCAGAAATAGGAAAGGAGTGAACACCAGCAAGCATGTCCTTGTCTTAAGGACACTTCCTGGAAGAGCATAGCACTTCTGCTTCTATCCTGTTTACTAAACCATGGTCACATGACCATACCTAGCTGCAAGGGAGGCTGATCAAATCTTTATTTTGGAAAGTCATGTGCTGACTAAAAACTGGAAGCTTATCAACCAAGCATAAAGATAGAATAGTTGTTGGAGAAGCACGGGCTTTTTCTGTCTTCAGGTTCAGGTGAGGAAGAAAAATTTTATGTGGAGAAGAAATGCAGGTCTGGAAGGCTTCCTGGAGGAGAGAACACTTAGGCTAAATCTCTGAGGAAGAGTTGGAGTATATTGAACATAGAATCAGGGGAACACTGTATTATCAGAAAGAGTTCGTTTTCAAAAATCAGCTAGCCTGAGTAAGGAATGGTGTCAGTCACTGTACATCTGTTTTATGCTGACTGAAGATTTAAAAGAATCATTGCATGATGTTCTCAAAATCTGAGCTACTTTGACTAATCACATGCAACTAGCTGCTAAAGACTGAATTGTCATATTGTGCCCACAGAAGGGAGACATAATTAGAGAAGATATCTATTGAAATTATTGTCCATGTACATTAAATAGGATAATCACTTGTTAAATTAGGAAAGATATTCAGAAAGTTAATTAATCCTGGATTTTGATTATGACAAGTAACAAGTGTAAAACAATCATCTCTAAGACCATTTACACACATGTTCATTTACTAATATGCATCATAATACATAACATCTTGCTTAAAACAAAGAAATAATTAGTTCTGAGACGGAAAAGCACATGACACGGAGTAGGCAGTATAGCACAGACAGCAATAACGGCACATATTTATCGAACACTTACCATATGTCAAGCATGCTTCTAAGCACGTGGCCTGTATTAACTTAATCTTCACAACAATATCGGGAGTTGGGCTCCCAGTGCTGTCTCCATATTTACACATAAGAAACTGAGGCTCAGAGCAAGTTAAGCAACTTGCTTGGCTTTTTATGGTTAATATATAGGGAAGCAAGAACACAAACTCTGCTTGGTCATAAAAAGGAACAGGGTATGGGATGAATACCAGATCTTTGACTAACTAGCAGTGAAACTCCTGGGATAGTTATTTCATCTCTCTGTGTCAGTTTCTCACAGTTACTGTGATTAAGGAGTTGTATGTAGGAGACTAGCCTGGGGCCTGGCACAAGGTGTGTGCTCAGTAGATAAATGGTTTAACAAGATTGAGTCATTAGTCGTAAACACTGGTGAATATTTGGTACTTAAATGTACACACCAAAAGGCAAACCCAAAGCTATTTTTGACGTGACATTAAATTCTCTTTCCAAAGAGTAAAATCTCTGTCTTTCTTCCACCCATTTGCCCCAATCCCCTGAGGTCTGTCTCTGCTAGTTCTTGAGTCTGAGCTGCTTTTTTTTTTTTATAGCCATCTGCTACAGTGTTGTGTAACAACAGACAATATCCTCCTAAAAATGTTTACAAATGCTTCTTACATTACTACTGTATATTTTTTCATTAAGCTGTGGCATCTCCATTGAAAAATTATTTTAATCATTGCAAACTGAATTACACAAGGAGAAAGCATAAAGAGATAGTACTTAAAAGGCTGAATGTACATTAATTGCTTTAGCTAATGAAAGAAACATGACTTAGCCAATGCACACAACATGAATCCTAAGATGCACGGACAATTGACTACGGTAATAAAACAAGTATTAGTGTGTTAAATCTGAAATCCTCATTATGCTTCATGCAGCAAAACCGACTGTGTACCTGCTGTTCAGCGTGCATTTCCTCCTCTTGACACCAAGAGCTAATTATAGGACCAGAAATCTAGTGAAAGCACATGACCTACGTTTGGGGACCTTCAAACACCCTGCAAAGTTATGTTGGTAACTTTTTTTTTTTAAGTTGATAAAAGTGTTGGTCAAAATGATTTTGGAATATCTTGATGTTCCATAGGCAATTTTAATTAAAACATGAATTATTTATATATACATACAGTTTATTTCACTTACATTGGTATCTTGCTTTATCTCCCTTGGCTCTATAAGCTAGTAAATTATTAACTCAAGGATAATTTATATCACAGTGTTCAAGATGCTACCCACTGATTTCTTTGTCTGTGTTTTCATTTTAGGAAGCCTAAAGTAAAGATGATGATAAAGTCATGCATTTAAGAGATAAGAAGAGAAGTGAATGTCTTATCTTTACTGTTCATCTAGAATCACACAACAGAGGTTCTAGTCACTCATAAACAGGCTGTATTCATTGACAAACTTCCATCCCATAAGCTAAAAATATCTCTCTATTAGGAATCTCAGTAAAATCTGTTATTCTGTAAGTCCCCAATTCTGTAAGTTTTTTTTTTTGAAAACTTTGAGGGCTCCTGTAACATGAAAGGGACATACAATAACCTATAACAATGGCTAACTACAAACTACCTGCTTTTCTAAATGAAAATCTCTTTTCTGGTAAAATTAGATATGGGAAATAAATCTTGGTCTCTTTTGTGTTTTATTCTATATTCTGAGAATATTTTCTCAGTAAAACCTTCATTATGTTCAAATTCATTTCTTTTGCTTTTTTCCTAGATGTATTTTATATAAATTGGCATTTTGGCCACCACCAAGACTAAAATTTTAGATGAACATGAAGTAATATTAGATTTTTTTAAAAAATGATGGTTAAAATTCTCTGTCAAATATTTTAAGAACCCCAAACAGATCTGTTTTAAATTGATTTGTTTTATTTATTATTTTGTTATAAGTGTTTTTGGTACTGGGGGATTGAACCCAGGGATGCTTTACTACTGAGCTACATCACTAGCTCCCCCCTTTTTTTTGTAACTTTTGAGAAAGGGTCTTGCTAAGTTGCTGAAAGTCTCTCTTAAGTTTCTGAGGCTGGCCTTAAACTTGTGGTCTTCTTGCCTCAGCCTCTTGTGTTGCTGGCATACAGGTCTGTGCTACTATATATATATATATATATATATATATATATATATAGAGAGAGAGAGAGAGAGAGAGAGAGAGAGAGACTATATATATATATATATATATATATATATATATATATATATAGTCTTTTCTGTTGATTTTATTTTTCTAATTTCTTTGTAAGATACCTTTAGAGGTACTATTTGGAAGTGAAGTCAGCAAAGGCCACACTTCAAGGAAGAATGCAAATCATGCAGAAATACTTGTAGAGCATATACAAAATGAGAAGAGATGGAATTAAAATGTTTCATTACAATCATCAACTAAATAGGAGGGAAGAAAACCATAATGAAGCAAGTCACATTGAATCAAAGATTGTGCTTTTAATGACACAATGCTCATTGAACTAGGGCCCATCCTGTTGTCCTTATAAGGATTTGAGGAAAACTGAACCAAGGGCCCTGCCTTGCTCTCCTTATAAGGACACAAGCTGCACTGAATGAAGGGCCTTGCCCAGGTCTACTTATAAGAACTAAAACCACACTGAAACAAGGGCCATGATATACATCAAAGTCCTGCACTTGTCAAAACTTCTATGCTATAAGCACTTCTCCTAGCTTATGAATTATCTTAAGTGAGAACAGGGACTGGATCTCATTTAATTTTGTAGGCCCAGTGCCTAGTAGAACATAACACCCAGAGGTTTTCACCTAAAGTCCCTCATTGATTTTTGGCTGATTAGTGGGTGGGTGGATAGATGGACAAACAGATGGATGGACAGATAAATGAGTAGTTGGAGTCACAGATTGATGGAAGGAAGGAAGGCTGAATAGTTAAATGTATGGTTGTGATACCAGTCTTTAAAATTAATATTGGGTCCTCATTCCTCTGGTGTTCAAGATTAAACACCCAAGAAAAGCTGAGGTGAGAGCAATGAGTAAATGTTATTTAAGAGACAGGAGAGAGAGAAAGAGGGAGAGAGAGATTTTAGGTTTCCTTCCTTCTCATGCCAAGGTGATCAAAAGGTGGAGATGACCAAATGGCAGGAAAAGAGCCATCCTGGGGGGGTGATTGCTCCTGTTGGAAAGTGTGAAACTTCCCTACCCGTGAGGCATTAGCAACCTTTAAGAGGGAAGTGCTATCTACTTATTTTCTTTCCTTCCATAATCAGTTGTCTTTTTCCCCTGTCTCAGATGGTTGGCAGACTGGTTGGCTGGCTGGCTGGATGGGAGGATGGAAAGTTGTAGAGAAGTGCCTGAGACATATAATAAATTGTAACTGTATATTTCTGTTCTCTGGCAGCATATGAATAATTATAGAGTGAAACATTTGTGTCAAAAAATTTCCCCTCATTTAACCTATCTTAATAATAATGTACACAGAATACTGTTTTTCTCATGATAGAAAAAAATACACATGATGTTTCATTATGTTTTGTTTGTGAAGAGAACCAAACTGCAAATGCACTCAGCATAAAACATGCCCCTTTATGTTACAAAGCTAAGCTTGAATCCTGAAAAACAAACAATTATTTGGCATAAACTGGAATAAACAGATATGCTTTTTCCTCAAGGACATTAGCTTTTCCACTAATGGAAGGGGCTTCCACTATTATCAAAATCTGTTTTGGATACTACTGCTGAATAACAAATTGCCCCAAAAGTTAGTAGTGAAAAATATGGATTGAATTATGGTTATGAGTTCTGTTGGGTCAGAAATTAGGACAGTAGGGATGGCTTGCCTCTGCTTCATGTTCTCTGGTATCTCATCTAGAAAGACTCAAAGTCATGAGGGGGACCTGAATCATTGGGAGTCTCATTCACATGTCTGGCACCTGGGCTGAAATGTCTTGCACACTGAGTTCAGCAAGACTGTCAATCTGAGTGCATAAATGAGTCCTCTCCATGCAGCTGTGCTTCCTCCAAACATGGCAGCCTCAGAATAGTTGAACATATATATAACCAGAGAGCTTGTGGCTCCAGTGCAAGAGTTCCAGTGGGCAAAGCAGAAGCCTCATTGCCTGTTATGATTCAGCCTTGGTGGTCACATAGTATCACCTCAATCCTATTTTATTGTTTGAAGTAGTTACCAGTCTATGCAGGTTTTTTGGCAGGAGACATAAACCCCACACCTTGATGGGAGGCAGATAAAAAGAGTTTTACAGTCATGTTTAAAACCACTTCAGCACTAAGTGTTAGAAACTGAAGCCTAGAATCTTATCTTAATTCATTTCATTACCTTTTGGCCCTAATTTTCATTGATGCATATCATTCACTATTTTTGTGAGAAATCAGATCTCTAAACTCCCCATCATGAACATTAACAGAACGCATGCTTTGTTCAGGACAAAGCAGATAGGCATAGAATAACAGGCCACAGCTGGTCAAGCATGCTGAAAGCAGTGACCTGCAACAAATTTCCATCTACCCCAGGGTACTCCTTTTCCTGAGGATAATGCCCACTGGCCTTAATGCTTCTTCCTGAGAGCAACAGTTTTCTGGAATGACTCAGAGCCAGGGGGAAGCAGATTAGTAGATGAGGTGATGTGAATCCAGGAGTGCACACCGACTGAACCAGGACACACCTCTGGTTCTCATAGGTCACTTAGAGTTGCTTTGATGTCTTGATGGATGAGATGTAGGGGGACATTGGAATCCTGGATTTCACATCATCTCATCCACTGCCCCAAATGTCTTACCATGTAAGAGAAAAAGGATGCAACCGTCATCTCCACTTCCATAGTGTCACCCCGCAGCAACTGGCAGATCCAGTTGTAGTCTTCTTTTGTGTGCATTGCTCAGGATACAGCAGGACCCTTAGCTAAGCTTGATGATAATCACTCCACCTTCATTGAGCCCTTATTATGTTTTGTGCATTAGAAAATATATGCATTCTCTGTTTTGATCAACATAACAATCCTGAACTTAAGTATCAACTATCCCAAACATCAGTCCTGCTAAATATTCATTGGTTTTACATGGTGACAGATGAGTTTAGAAAATGCCGATAGTCTAAACAGTGATGTCAATGGTAATTCTCCAAGAAAGGAGTCAATGTAGAGTTTTCCACCCATAGTCACAGAGCAACTTGGAGTAACTGGGTATTTCAAGGAAACGCAGATTTGAAGCTTGAGCAGATGGTACAGAAGAGAATCAACATAAAACATGGTGTCCTATGAGGAGTGGTCTAAGAAGCATTTGGAAATAGGAAGAGTTTAAGCCATCATGGTGGAACTCACGCCACTGTCTTAGAAAATGGACCCTCATGATATACCCTCGTGACTCCTGAAGGTAATTGTGGCTTATTCTTAGAAGCGTGATATCTACCTTACAACTTCCCAGAGAAGGCTGTGATGATATCACAGTAGCAAGGAGCTCCATCTGCTTCTCACTTCCAGTCACATGTGAAAGGTAGAAAGATGTTGAGGCACTGAGATGTTCCCAGGCTACCCCTCTGCTGTGTCCAGCTTCTCTAAGAATGTGAAAGGCTCTTTCCTTAGGGCGGACTACATGGAGCCCAGGACCAAAGTATTACATATATTGATACCACAGGAACCATACAAGCTTCAATCTAACTTTAGTTCTGTTTGTTTTACTAAATTTGCATCCTAAATGCACCCTCCTTTCCTTTTCTCCTTCTGATATCATTAAAATATATCAGTCTGTTTTTGGAGCATTTATACTTCTTTCATACAAGTTCATATTCATTCTGCCCAAATGCCTTTGAAGAACTCCCACTTGTGATTAAAATATTCCACAGGAAGATGGCGGCTGGGAATGAGTGAGCCGCTCTGTGCTCCGCGCCACCGCCGCCGCAGCGTATGTTGCTGCTTCTTAAAAGAAGAAGTAAAGATCATCAAAGGACATCTGTCGACAAGGATTCAGCACCGTGTCAAGAAAAGGGCCTAGATGGAGTGAATCCGCCACGACTTCAGCTCGAGCAGTAAGGCTGCAGCCCCCGAGCTGCCGGGCTCCCTGGGCCCCTTCTCACTCCCCTCTCCGCCTCTCCGCTTCGCTTCTCCCCCGCCATCTCTCCTCCCACGCTCACTCCCTAAATCTAGATCTCAATCTCTTTCCCCCACCCCACCCGCTCTCTCGCGTGCCCAGTACCCGGCCCGCGTGGGCCCCGAGGCGCTGCCTCCCCTCCCCCAGCCCGCACCCCCTCCACGGGGGTCCCGAAGGCCACAGCTTTGCCGCCACCACCGCCGCCGCTGTAGCCACCGCCGCTGCCGCCACCGCTTTCCGCGGAGCACCTTAGAACAGACTCTTAACCCAGTAAAATGGAACAGCTGATAAGATGAGTGACAATTTAAAATCTAAATGATCCAACATGGCGGCGGACGCGGAGAGATCAAGTCTCTAACCCCTTCAGCTGCACGGGCATAGGGAGAAGTAAACTGTCAAAATACTGTTCGCTCAGGACCACTAGGCACGGTTGAGCTGAAGTGGACCCCGGGCGAACGGTCTAGCCTTCTCAGAACACACCGAGCCCGAATTGGCTGCATTCTAGCTCAGGTTCGCCTGCTTCATGGACTCAACACTAATGATCCCACTGAAATAACTAGTCGGCCCGCCTGAACTCAAAGAGGTAAAAGCCAACTAAGCACCACAGCCAGACCCAGGGAATCAGGAGTGACGCAGGACTAGCGGCGCAGGACTCCCAGCTATTGCTATCACCAGTGCTGACAACAGGTCCCTTGCACCAGCTATCAGGGGAGTTGCTGCTACCTGAGGGCAAACAAATTCGCTGGGGGCCCTCAGCCCCAAGCCCTACAAACTTAGGGTCTGAGGGAGGCAAACAGAAAGGGTGTGCCCAGGCACCCATGAAAACAGGGCTCCCAGGAGCAGCAGACCTGGCGTGTAGTCAGTATTGTGGTGAGTGTCACAGGTGAGCGGGGCCTGGCTTGAGGAACCACAAGAGAAGGCCCTAGGCACTCAGGATTAGAGACCCACACAGTCTGGGAAGAAGAGCTGAGGCACAGTGATTGGTTCCCACCTATCAAGAAGAGAAGCCTGGCCCAGTGGGCATAGCTCCACCAACTGGATGAGAAGTTAATCGAGCTATATGACTGCATTTATTATTATTATTATTATTTTTTTAATGATAATTATTAGTATTTTTTTTTTTATTTTCACTTTTTGTTGTTGATGTAGTTGTTGTTCTTTAACGTTCCTATTAATGGTTTCAATTTTTTTAAATTCTTTTTATTTTATTAGTATTACTATTATTTTTTAAACTTTAATTTCCATTTTTTTACTATCATTATAAAATTTTTTCTTTTTTTCTTTTCTTTTTTTTGTTGGTTTTAAATTTTTATTTTTTTTCGTTTCTTCTTTCTTTCTTTTCACTTTTTTTTTCTTTTGTCTTCTCACTTCTTTCAATTTTCCTATTCCACCTTCCTTGAATTCTACCTGCCTACACTCATTCTCTTTAGTGACTTCTTCCCTCCCCTTCTAATATCTCTCCTCCCCAGTATCACACTAATTGGAGGAGGATCACAGCCACTACCTGCCCTGAAAGGGTGATTTTTCAACTATACAAGAGCAATATAATTAAATAGAGGGGGAAAATATCAAAGACACAACAATTTCACCAAGCAGAAAGAAACGCCAGCAGTATGAAACGACAAGGAAAGAAAGGACCACAGGCAATGCAGGTCAACTCAACTTTAGAAGAGGTAATAGCTGCAACAGATGGAATGTCAGATAGAGAGCACAGGACATACATGCTTCAGATGATCTGGAGTCTCAAGGAAGACATGAGACAGCAAAATCAGACAATGAAAGATCATATTGACAAGCAAATCCAGGAAATAAAAGATCAATTTCACAGGGAGATAGAGGTAATAAAAAACAAACAAATAGAAATACTAGAGATGCAGGAATCAATAAACCAACTTAAAAACTCAATTGAGAATACTACCAGCAGAGTTGATCACTTAGAAGATAGAACATCAGACAATGAAGACAGAATATTTCAACTTGAAAAGAACATAGATAGCTCAGCAAGTCTACTAAGAAACCATGAGCAGAACATTCAAGAGCTATGGGATAATATCAAAAGACCAAACTTAAGAGTCATTGGGATACAGGAAGGCACAGAGCTCCAATCCAAAGGATTAAGCAATCTATTCAGTGAAATAATACAAGAAAACTTCCCAGACTTGAAGAATGAGACAGAATCCCAAATCCTAGAAGCCTACAGGACGCCGAATGTGCAAAATCATAAGAGATCCACACCTAGACACATTATAATGAAGATGTCCAACATACAGAATAAGGAGAGAATTTTAAAAGCTACAAGGGAAAGGAAGCAGATTACATTTAGGGGTAAACCAATCAGGATAACAGCTGATCTCTCAACACAGACTCTAAAAGCTAGAAGATCCTGGAATAACATATTTCAAACGCTTAAAGAAAATGGATTCCAACCAAGAATCGTGTATCCGGCGAAATTAAGCTTCAGATTAGAAGATGAAATGAAAACCTTCCACGATAAACAAAAGTTAAAAGAATTCGCAGCTAGAAAACCATCTCTTCAAAAAATCCTTGGCAAAACATTACAGGAAGAGGAAATGAAAATAACATTGATAACCAACAATGGGAGGTAGGACAGTAAAGGGGGGAAAGTAGTCAAAGAGGATAACAAATCAGGTATAGTAACATCAATAAACAAATATGGATAGAAGAACAAACCATATCTCAATAATAACCCTAAATGTTAATGGCTTAAACTCACCAATTAAGAGACACAGGCTAGTAGAATGGATCACAAAACAAGACCCAACAATATGCTGTCTACAGGAGACGCATTTGATAGGAAAAGATGTACATAGACTGAAGGTGAAAGGTTGGGAAAAATCATATCACTCATATGGACCACGGAAACAAGCAGGAGTGTCCATACTCATATCTAATAAAATAGATTTCAAGCCAAAGCTAATCAAAAGGGATAAAGAAGGACACTTCATACTGCTCAAGGGAACCATACACCAACAAGACATAACAATCATAAATATATATGCCCCAAATAATGGTGCAGCCGTGTTTATCAAGCAAACTCTTCTCAAGTTCAAGAGTCTAATAGACCACCATACAATAATCATGGGAGACTTCAACACACCTCTCTCACCACTGGACAGATCTTCCAAACAAAAGTTAAATAAGGAAACTATAGAACTCAATAACACAATTAACAACCTAGACTTAATTGACATATATAGACTATACCACCCAACATCAAGTTGCTACACTTTTTTCTCAGCAGCACATGGAACCTTCTCAAAAATAGACCATATACTATGTCACAGGGCAACTCTTAGACAATACAAAGAGGTAGAGATAATACCATGCATCTTGTCTGATCATAATGGAATGAAACTGAAAATCAATGATAAAAGAAGAAAGGAAAAATCAAGCATCACCTGGAGAATGAACAATAGGTTGCTGAGTGATCAATGGGTTTTAGAAGACATCAAGGAGGAAATTAAAAAATTCCTAGAGTTAAATGAAAACACAGACACAACATATCGGAATCTATGGGACACATTGAAAGCAGTTCTAAGAGGAAAATTCATTGCTTGGAGTTCATTCCTCAAAAAAAGAAAAAACCAACAAATAAATGATCTCATACTTCATCTCAAAATCCTAGAAAAAGAAGAGCAAAACAACAGCAAAAGAAGTAGAAGGCAAGAAATAATTAAAATCAGAGCTGAAATTAATGAAATTGAAACAAAAGAAACAATTGAAAAAATTGACAAAACTAAAAGCTGGTTCTTTGAAAAAATAAATAAAATTGACAGACCCTTAGCCATGCTAACGAAGAGAAGAAGAGAGAGAACCCAAATTACTAGCATACGGGATGAAAAAGGCAATATCACAACAGACACTTCAGAAATACAGAAGATAATAAGAAAGTACTTTGAATCCTTATACTCCAATAAAATAGAAGATAGTGAAGGCATAGATAAATTCCTTGAGTCTTATGATCTGCCCAGATTGAGCCAGGAGGATATAGACAACCTAAACAGACCAATAACAATAGAGGATATAGAAGAAACCATCAAAAGACTACCAACTAAGAAAAGCCCAGGACCGGATGGGTATACAGCAGAGTTTTACAAAACCTTTAAAGAGGAACTAACACCAATACTTTTCAAGCTATTTCAGGAAATAGAAAAAGAGGGAGAACTTCCAAATTCATTCTACGAGGCCAACATCACCCTGATTCTGAAACCAGACAAAGACACTTCAAAGAAAGAAAACTACAGACCAATATCTCTAATGAACCTTGATGCAAAAATCCTCAATAAAATTCTGGCGAATCGGATTCAAATACATATCAAAAAAATTATACACCATGATCAAGTAGGATTCATCCCTGGTATGCAAGGTTGGTTCAATATACGGAAATCAATAAATGTTATCCACCACATCAATAGACTTAAAAACAAGAACCATATGATCATCTCGATAGATGCAGAAAAAGCTTTCGACAAAGTACAGCATCCCTTTATGTTCAAAACGCTAGAAAAATTAGGGATAACTGGATCATACCTCAACATTGTAAAAGCAATCTATGATAAGCCACAGGCCAGCATCATTCTGAATGGAGAAAAATTGAAGGCATTCCCTCTAAGATCTGGTACAAGACAGGGATGCCCTCTCTCGCCACTTCTGTTCAACATAGTCCTCGAAACACTGGCCAGAGCAATTAGGCAGACGAAAGAAATTAAAGGCATAAAAATAGGAAAAGAAGAACTTAAATTATCACTATTTGCAGATGATATGATTCTATACCTAGCAGACCCAAAAGGGTCCACAAAGAAGCTATTAGAGCTAATAAATGAATTCAGCAAAGTGGCAGGATATAAGATCAACACGCATAAATCAAAGGCATTCCTGTATATGAGCGACAAATCCTCTGAAATGGAAATGAGGACAACTACTCCATTCACAATATCCCCCCCAAAAATAAAATACTTGGGAATCAACCTAACAAAAGAGGTGAAAGATTTATACAATGAAAATTACAGAACCCTAAAGAAAGACATAGAAGAAGACCTTAGAAGATGGAAAAATATACCCTGCTCATGGATAGGCAGAACTAACATCATCAAAATGGTGATATTACCAAAAGTCCTATATAAGTTCAATGCAATGCCAATCAAAATCCCAACAGCATATCTTATAGAAATCGATAAAAGAATCATGAAATTCATATGGAATAATAAAAGACCCAGAATAGCAAAAACAATACTAAGCAGGAAGTGTGAATCAGGCGGTATAGCGATACCAGACTTCAAACTATACTACAGAGCAATAGTAACAAAAACAGCATGGTACTGGTACCAAAACAGGCGGGTGGACCAATGGTACAGAATAGAGGACACAGTAACCAATCCACAAAACTACAACTATCTTATTTTTGATAAAGGGGCTAAAAGCATGCAATGGAGGAAGGATAGCATCTTCAACAAATGGTGCTGGGAAAACTGGAAATCCATTTGCACCAAAATGAATCTGAATCCCTATCTCTCGCCGTGCACAAAAGTTAACTCAAAATGGATCAAGGAGCTTGATATTAAATCAGAGACATGGCATCTGATAGAAGAAAAAGTTGGTTATGATCTACACGCTGTGGGATCGGGCTCCAAATTCCTCAATAGGACACCCATAGCGCTAGAGTTAACAACTAGAATCAACAAATGGGACTTACTCAAACTAAAAAGTTTTTTCTCAGCAAAAGAAACAATAAGAGAGATAAACAGGGAGCCTACATCCTGGGAACAAATCTTTACTCCACACACTTCAGATAGAGCCCTAATAACCAGAATATACAAAGAACTCAAAAAATTAGACAATAAGATAACAAATAACCCAATCAATAAATGGGCCAAGGACCTGAACAGACACTTCTCAGAGGAGGACATACAATCAATCAACACGTACATGAAAAAATGCTCACCATCGCTAGCAGTCAGAGAAATGCAAATCAAAACTACCCTAAGATACCATCTCACTCCAGTAAGACTGGCAGCCATTAGGAAGTCAAACAACAATAAGTGCTGGAGAGGATGCGGGGAAAAGGGCACTCTTGTTCATTGCTGGTGGGACTGCAAATTGGTGCAGCCAATTTGGAAAGCAGTATGGAGATTTCTCGGAAAGCTGGGAATGGAACCACCATTCGACCCAGCTATTCCCCTTCTCGGTCTATTCCCTAAAGCCCTAACAAGAGCATGCTACAGGGACACTGCTACATCGATGTTCATAGCAGCTCAATTCACGATAGCAAGACTGTGGAACCAGCCTAGATGCCCTTCAATAGATGAATGGATAAAAAAAATGTGGCATTTATATACTATGGAGTATTATTCTGCATTAAAAAATGACAAAATCATAGAATTTGGAGGGAAATGGATGGCATTAGAGCAGATTATGCTAAGTGAAGCTAGTCAATCTTTAAAAAACAAATACCAAATGACTCCTTTGATATAAGGGGAGTAAACAAGGACAGGGTAGGGACGAAGAGCTTGAGAAGAAGATTTACATTAAACAGGGATGAGAGGTGGGAGGGAAAGGGAGTGAGAAGGGAAATTGCATGGAAATGGAAGGCGATCCTCAGGGATATACAAAATGTCATACAAGAGGAAAGGAGGGGTAAGACAAGATAATACAAATGGAAGAAATGATTTACAGTAGAAGGGGTAGAGAGAGAAAAGGGGAGGGGAGGGGAGGGGAGGGGAGGGGAGGGGGGATAGTAGAGAATAGGACAGACATCAGAATACATCAGACACTAGAAAGGCAATATGTCAATCAATGGAAGGGAAACTGATGTGATACAGCAATTTGTATACGGGGTAAAAGGAGGAGTTCATAATCCACGTGAATCAAACCGTGTAATATGATGTATTAAGAACTATGTAATGTTATGAACGACCAATAAAAAAAAATAAAAAAAAAAAAATAAAATAAAATAAAATATTCCACATCTTTTTAACTCTCTAGTGATTCTGATCTGATTAAAATTGACCATATGATTAAGACTTGGGACTGGTCAAGAAGGAAATTTTTTTTTTCATATTGCCTAACATAAAGGTAGCCTTAGTTAAACTCAACACTCTCCTAAAAATAGGTCTTACTTTGAAAATGGCATAATTGTGTTAAGATAAATCATTTATTCATTAAATTATATATGCATGAACATTTTGGGATTGTGGCAAGCATGGGTCTGAGCAATATCCAACTTACAACATATATTGAACCTTTAGTCCTCTCAGAGGGACCTATTACTGTCCACATTTCACATTTGTGAAAACAAGGCACAAGGAAGTTAAAGCAGGAATTGTAGCTCCAACTGCCCAGCTTCCAGAGTCTTCGGTGTTAACAAGGAATTCTCAACAAACAAATCCTTTTACCATTTTTAGAGTTTAATTGCCACTTGTATGACCATGGGCTTGAGAAGCACACAGCATTTTCAACTGAAATAGCACATGGCCCACGATAATGTTGCCTCCTTACCAACTCTTCAGGAGATCCTTGGAAACGTTTTGCTATGGACAAAAATTTGTTAATGGACCCATGTTATTATAAGACTTAAAGTTTTAAAAAATTGAACCATACAGCTTGGAGTTATTTAAAATGCTTCCATCCCAAGTCATTAACAAAATGCTATACAAAAATGAAAATTCTTGCAGGTATATTTTACACATTGAGAGCAATTTTCTGGATAAATTTAATTGGAGAAAATATGTTATATGAACATGATAATATTTACTCTTTTATCTCTTGACATTTACAAATAATACATATAGTTAAAACAGCAGGGTAAAGTATTTTTTTCTTGGCTCCTACTAAAGGTAGTGGACAAGTGAACACACAGGATTTGTGGAGTAAAGATGTGAAATCTCAAGGATGCTACTTACAGAATAGCAATTCCACATGGGTGCACTATGCTTTTATGTAAGTAGCATCTCTGAGATTTCACATCTTTGCTCCCCAAATCCTGTGTGTTCACTGTCCACTACCTTTAGTTATGACCAGGAGGAGTTTTTGGGTGGGGAGGCTGCATGGCATGTGGTGAAGCACCCATACACTGCTGCAGGCAGGCTCCACCCTGCCTACAGCCCAGATATCGCTTCCATGCACATGGGATTATTGAGATGAAGCCATGGAACACTCCAATGCCTTGCACAAGTGTCTTCTCCAATACATGTAATCCTCCTGTTTCACAGACTTCAGGGAGGGGCCTGAAGACCAGGAAAAGGATTACTCCTGGCCAAAGCCACCAGCTCAAAGTGAATCAAGCCTACAATGGCTCAAAGGGAGAATCTCTATTGGAACTACGTCAAAGGGACAAGTCCCCATTGGCTTAAGGCAAGTGAGCCCCATCTACACTGGTTCAAGGTGAACCAATATATACAGTCAGAAGGAGAGGGAAGCACAGTAGTCCAGGCTTTGGAGAGGATAGCTGCTGGGTTCTGGCCCTCTCCCTGAGGCCTCTCTCAACAAAACAAAACAAAAACAAAAAACCCTGTCTTTTAAAATTTTCACAATATCAATTTTATTATACATTTGTGGGAAAAAAGTATAAATTTCTCCCAAAGCATGGGAGAAAAGACAAAGAGCAAGGCAGGGGAAGTGTCCCAGTGAAAAGTCCTTATGACTTGTCTTTGCGGGTGGAGGCAGAGGAGACTCCTGGTGGATGCAGATGCCCTTCTGCCTGGAATTCATGGACAGAAGCCTGAGCCAGTGGGCACACCTCCCTCCCACACCATGATGTCAGAAGCTCAGGGTCTTTGGGCTGTCCCTCAGTTCTGTCTTTCCGGGCTGGCCATTTCCACTGGAGCCACTCTGTTTCTGGATGCTGTCACGTGGAAGTAGGGTATGGAGGACAGTTGTCGCATGCATTTGGCGACCCTCCTCTTCACCCTCTTCCACCCACTGCTGCTGTGGTGGGATTGCCTGTGGTGGTGCCTCCAGGGGATGAGCTGCTGGGCACAGGGTCATTCTGGGAGGCTAGGCTGGGAGGGGGTGTGTCCACGTGGAGGAAGTGGAGGGGATGGCAGGCTCACTGGCACTTCTAACACCCTTCTGCTATGGCTGCTTGTCCTCCTCAGGCTGCTGCTGCTCACAGGAAAGGGAAGGGCAAGCTCACTGGAGCACTTTTTGGGGTAGAACCTGGGAGGATCCTCAGGGCCTGCTCTCAGTGTTCAATGGTGCTTGAGGTTGAGGTAGATGGCCATCGCATCATCAAATCTTCTACTGGCCACAGACACCCTGGTATTATAGGGGTGATAACCTATGAGGATCATGATCTTCATAATTATGGGATCTGGAAGATTGGGGAGTGCCTTATTAGAAGCACTGGGTGAAGCAGCCTCCTCACCCTAGCTCAGCGATGGGTGCCCCATTACTTGCTCTATGGTGGGCCTCTGCATAGGGTCTGCCACCAGGATCTCATTGATGAGGCTCTGGGCTCCCTTGGACACATGTGGAGGATGCTACACGTTCCCTGCCTGATCAGCTTCCTCAGTCGCTTTCTGCTGGATGCCATAATGGGCACCTCCCTGTGAGCATGAAGTAGAGAATGACTCCCAGGCTCCAGACTCTGCTAGAGGGCATATTCCTTCCCCTGGGTGAGTTCAGGGGAACAGTATAAGAGAGTACCCCAGAACCTCTTCAGCTTCTGCTAAGCTATGAATCTGGTGCTGAGGCCAAAGTCAATGAGACTGACATTGCTGCTGGCATCCAACCTGAGGTTCTTGGGGTTCAAGTCCAGGTACAGGATTGCGGCAGTACTGACAGCAAGCAGGATCTGCCCGAACAGTCTGTGGGCCTCCTTCTCCTGCATGCCATTAGGTTCCAGGATGAGGTCCCATAGCTGTTCCACAGCTGCATGCTCCATGATAATGTAGATATCGTTGAAGATCTCAATGACCTGGAAGAGCCATTCACATATCCATGATCCAAGGCCTCCATCACCTCCAGTTCAGAGAACAAGGGCAAGTTCAAGGCTACTTTTGCCAAGACCTTCACCACAACCTCTGTCTCAGTGAGTAGATGGCAGGCAAGTTTCCAATGTCCTGCAGGATCATCTAATGGTCTGTGAAGGTAGGTTCACAGCAGGAGCCCTGCCCTGAAGCACTACACTGCTCTGACCACTCTCCCTGCTCATCCTAGACCAGAACAAGGATGCTAGCTTAAAAACAAAAACAAAAACAAACAAACAAAGAAAAAAAAAACAAATCAAAAAATTAATAACCCAAGACCACAACCATCAGCCACCAACCACCACCAACCACCAACAACCATCACCAAACACCACCAAACGCGCTAACTGTCTGGGAGTCTGACAGGTCAACACCAAGAGATTCCTATACGAATGTTTCTAAATATCAGTGCACCTCAGAACTTCCCCAAGAACCATTTATACATTTGATCTTAAGGACTGAGTCTTCAACAATTCCCTACATTTCAGGTGGGTCACTCAAGAGATTTTGAGGCAAAATACCTGAAAATAGTTTAGAATCTGGCAAAGGTGCTGATGTCCAAAAATTAAATCATTGTACTCTTTTAGTAGTTCAGTGAAAATTTAGTGAGCCCTTTTATACTCCTCCCCATCTCCTCCCTGGTAAGGAAAACAGACAAGAAATCAGCCAATTGAAGTTCAGCAAGACAAAAGCTATGATGGTACAGGAATGGGGTGCCAGGAGGAATGGGGCTCCTCTGACTCATTCCAAGGTTAGAGGAGATGGTATCTGAGCTGAAACCTGAGAGGTCAAGTGTGAGCAGGAAGTGGGGGGAGGTGCCTAGTGGGGCTGTGAGTCAGGGGCTGGGGTAGGAGTGGGGGAAATGTGAAAGGAGGGTCAGAAGGTTCACAAGGTTGGGAGACACATTTTCAATCTCATGGAGATTTCAATATAATTGGGCAGTTAAATGGCAAAATATTTTGCTAATGGATATAGACAAAAGCAGTGACTTCCCAGGAAGGCTTTGGTTGAATTACCAAGTGAATAATGCAGACTCCTCATCACTCTAGGACTTCTCTGGAGAAGGTATCTCCTCTCTTCCTGCAATAAAATTCTGTGACCTATGATATCATTCTGTAGTGGAAAGAGAAGGCTTCATAGGAGAGATAGGGGTTCCAATGGCCATTGAAGAATGGGTCGACTTTTGTGAAGTTTTGTTTTGCTGTAGTTTTAAGTTTACAAGGCTAGTATAAAAAATCATTATCCTAATTGGAATAAGTTATACTCCATGCAAGGATAGTATGTCAGAACTCACTCTACTGTCATCTAGATCTAAAAATGAACAAATTAAAAAAGAAATTTTATTCTTTATCCAGATTCTTTAATTGTTTACATCTTGCTATGTTTGCTTTTATGTTTTTCTTTCTCTCTCTTTGTTTCTCTCTCTCTCTCTCTCTCTCTCTCTCTCTCTCTCTCTCTCTCCACACACACACACACACACACACACACACAGATTTTTTTTTCAGAACCACTTGAGTGTTATATGGAAGCAATGTGCTCTTTCCCTCTATATAATCCAGTGTATATTCCCAGAAATGAATGTATTTTTATATCTATCTCACCACAAAATAATGAACATTTAACATCAACATAACTAATCTATATCAAATTTTGTAAGTTGTCTCAATAATGTTCTTGGTAGGTTTTTCTTTCCCAGTATAGGATATAATTCAGATCCATATATTGCATTTAGTTGTCTTTAAACTTGTCCTATCATTTAAAATTGCACTCTGATTTTCTCAGTCTTTCTCAATCTTGGCATTTTGGGTTTTCTTTTTCTTTTAAATATTAACCAAGTTTAGATTTATTTTTTTTCTATTTGTTCTTTTTAATTATACATGACAGTAGAATGTATTTTGACATATTATACATACAGCGAGTATAAGTTCCCATTATTGTGATTATACATGATCTGGTTCTATTCCATAGATATTGGCATTTTTGAAGAGCAGAAATCAGATATTTTGTAGGACGTCCCTCAATTTGTGCTTGTCTAATACTCCTCTATCGTTAGATTTAGGTTTTATATTTTTTGGAAAGAAGGGAGGGAAGTTAGATTGTGTGCCCCCCAGTATACCATAGGAGGAGGCACATTAATATTAGTTTGTACAAATAGTAATACTTTTAACATGGTGATACTTTTTAACATAGATAACTTAGGAGGTATTCAGTAGATCTCTTCACTATAATGTTACTAATTGTTCTTTTAATAATAAGCAAATATTTTATGGGAAATACTTTGATCCCAGGTATGTATTTTATACTTCATCACATTTTCCTCTGTTAGCTTGAGCATTGAATGATGACTTTCAAATCCATTTTTTGCTTGTATATTTATGCCACTACATTTGAATTACTCACCTGACCTCCCTATCTACACATTTATTTACTTATATCAATATGGATTCATGGATTTATTTTTTTTAATGTACTATTATCCACCACTGTCATCATTTATTCTGATGCTCAAATTATCCCTGATTTTACCATTAGGAATCCCTTCTGGCTGGTTCTTCTGTACTCTTAATAGCCCTTGTCATACTTTGAACACCCTCCTATTTGGTGGAGCAACATTCTACTCCAGGGTCATTTCATATTTTCCCTGTTCAACCCTAATATTTGCTTTTTGTCTAAAAGACACTGATTTCTAGTAGCAAAACTTGGGTGTACACATTGCTACTGGGTGTTGTTGTTTCCAGATTTTCTCAGAGGATAGCATTGGATAAACATATCTATATTTCTCTTTTAATCTCCCTCTGTTTAAACAAATATGATGAGCTTGTACTGTTAATAGTGGATTCTAGTCTTTCCTGATTTCATACTTGTAAGTTTTAATCTCTAACAGTGAGAAACCTAGCTCCAAATAAGGAAGTTTTTCTGACCTTGAAGAATCTGTGAGACATCCAGGTGAAAACAGGTCTGAAACTGAGTTATTTCTACCAAAGGAAAAATTGCCTCTAACTCACTGCAATTTATAGAGTGGTATAAATGCTAAGAAGGTTGCAGTTGCAGGATCCATGTGGGATTAAAGATTTTATATTCACATATATGCTTTCCATTTTCCTCACAAAACAACCACAACCCCTTCATTGGTGAAGGATAGCTTCCCGCCTCCCTATGCTAACATTGATGGGAACCACTTCTTGCTCCTAACCCTGAGATATTTAAGATTCACCTCTTTTTGAACTATTTATAGTATTCAGTTTTCATACCAGAGACAACAGGCTTGTCAGTACACCCCATGAAACCAAATTCTCCTAAAAATTCTCTTTCTCAAAAAAAAAAAAAAAATTTGATAAGGAGTTCATCTGTCAGGTTCATTGGTATAACTTCTTCCAAACATAATTGCTGAGCCTTTGTTCAGTAATCACAAAGTTGCTTTTCATGACCTGTCCCATTTTATAATCTTTCTGATCGTGCACAGACTTACAATGCTAGTCATTGCTCAGTGAGATGTTTCCCCCCTATTCCCCCCACCCTCTTTTTGTGATCAGCTGAAGAGAACTTGAGACTGCAGTGACAGAGTATAGGGGTGACTGTGATTTATTTTTCATTGTGTGGTGAGACAAAAACCATCTGAAAGCTTTTTGCTAAGGTGTGTGTGGGGGACAAAAAACATTTCCAAGTTAGGCCAATGGCTATTTGCTTCTTATTGTTGGAGAAGGTTCATGGAGTATTCCACAAACAAATTCTCTTGGCCTCAGGGCACGTTGTGTCAATTGGAAAGAAAATTTTCCCCTCTTCCAAGAGAATTGTAATTGCAGAAAAATAATGCTTTAACTAAAATTTTGGCCTAAAGACACAGGCCATTCTTAAAAAGTTAGAGAACTTGGAAGAACTTAAGCTGATCACATGAACATTTTTAAGACCTGGGGGAGGCCTGAAAAATAGCTCTGAAGCAAAGGAGTCAGATTCATATCAGGACCAAAGATTTTTCCTTTGAATTGGAAGGAAAGGGAAGATTGTCACAGGACTGGTTTCTGAGAAGAATATTTCATAAAGACTATTTCTGGGACAATTTTTTCTTTATATGTGAATTAGGTTTTTGAGTCAGAGCCAGGCTAATCAATAAGTCAGACATTGCTTTCTGTACTCTGTTCCCCTTCTACAATCTCCTCACCTACTCCCCAGAGACTACATTAATAAAGAACTCCTCTTGTTCCATAATAATTTTGTAATACAAAACTCAAAATAATGTAGATAAATCACTAAACATAGTGTGTCACATAGAAAATGCTCAATGTTTAGCAGCGACATTATTATTATTTTGCAGTTACAAATGTACCTTCATAAAACTGGATTTTAGAAATGCCTCATTATTTCCTTTAGATCAAATTAAATTCAGGCTTGATTCTCTTTCCTGCTGGTTGGCAGGAAAAGTACTTTCAGTCATTATTAGGCGGCCCCCAACCCAGTCCTTGGGGCCTGATAGAGAAAAGGCTAATTGTCTAAGCACATATGGCCTTTGATGTTAGGGAATCTGTCATCTCTGCCTTGCTTGGTCCTCAGGACTTTGCTGCTCACCCTGAAGCCAAAGGTCCCACTTCCACTTAGCCCCTCTCCACTGAGTTCATGTGTCCTCTCCATGATGCTGAGGGTGGGCTCAGTCCCAGTTTCTGAAGGACTCTTGGGACCTAGCTGGAGGATTCCTTTCTCCATTCCTTATCCTTATGTCACATTTGCAACCTCTGCTTTCTTCTCCATTCCTTATCCTTATGTCACATTTGCAACCTCTCTCTTCCTCTACCCTATGGTAAGATTGCCGGATTTAGAGAATAAATCAGAAAACAAAACCAAGCCACTCAGTAGTTACATTTAAATTTTAGCCAGATCAGGCAGATCAGGTGGTGCACACCTGGAATCTCAGTGGCTAAGGCAGACTGAGGCAGGGGGATCCCAAGTTCAAAACCAGCTTCAGCAATTTAGCAAGGCCTTAAGCAACTTAGTGAGACCCTGTCTCAAAATTAAAGAAAAAAACAAAAAGGGGGCTGGCAATATGCCTCAGTGGTTGAGTGCCCTGGGTTCAATCCCTAGTACCAAAAGACAAAACACAACAAACAAAAAATTAAACAAAAACAACAAAAAATAAATAAATAATTAAATTAGCAAATAAAAACTTCAGATTAATAATTAGCAATTTTCAAGTATAAGTATGCCCCATGCACTGCCCCATGTTCCATATTCATATCCTTATACTAAAAAAATGTTATTTACCTAAAATTCATAGTTACATCCTATATTTTATCTGGCAACCTTATTCTGAGGACTCTTGCTTTTTAAAGACCCAGGAATGGAAGTTCTGGGAATGGTTGAGGTTTTCTATAAAAGTCTCCATTGCTATTGAGAGAACAGCCAGCATAGACTTAGAAAGATGAAGGGGGAAACCAGTGTGGACAGAACACAAAATGATATCCATTAATAAGCTCATCATCATTAACATCACCATTCTCATCATGGCCACAGTGAGTTGCTGCTTGAGTTAATCCCTAGGGGAAGCAAATCTTTTCTAAATACAGTTTTTAAATATTTTTTAAAATTTTTAATTTATTTTTTTTCCATATTTTTTACTAGTTGTACATAATGGTGAGATTTTCTGTTGTACAATTTTAGTTGTACATAATGGTGAGATTTTCTGTTATTGTTGAATACAGTTTTAATTAAGATAAGGGAAAAGAAGAAGCTAGTAGATACGGCAAGTCTGCAAGCTGAATCAGGGAACAGAAAGCAAGAAGGGTACAGACAGGGTAGGGCCAAAAAGGCAAATGTGCACCTCCCAACATCATGACTGGCTTTATTCGGGTCTTATGGTCAACAAACCCTGCCAAAGGGTGGCAGAATAAACCCTGGCCACTGCCACTCTATCAGTAGCCTTGGGCAGTTCACTTGACTCATGTCTACAGCTCAAGCCTCTCTCTTGAGATGTAAACCCAGGTGTCCACCTGAATGCTTCAAATATACCCCCAAGTCAACGTGTGCTAGTGTGAACCCACCATCCTTCTCTCCATATGTGCCCTTTCTGTGTTCTCGTTTCCAGGTGTCATTTCACTAGTGTCATCTAGGTCTAGGTGTCATCTGCCCAAGTTTCAAGGCAGATCCTAACAAGTCACCCTAGACTGGCTGCAAAACCTTATCCTGGTGACTGCTGGAGTAGGTTGGGATTATCTGGCTGGCTAAGCACCTGTGCCCTGCCTCCTCACTACTGCCAAGGGTGAGGACCTTCTCAGACAGAAGAGGCATCACCCCTATCCTGGAGGACAGAGTCACTTAGGAGATGGTCAGAAAGAACAGGAAATGGCTCTTTGGTATGTCTGAAGGTAAAACAGAATTAAATACCCTCCTGTATTTTTACGGTGACTCTGTTAATTCACTCTATCTTTTCCTTCTCTTGAAGAGAACTGAATCCATCTCTGTTCGTGTCTATTGAAATAATTTAACAAACAGAAAAATCATTTACTTTCTTTTTCTCCATGGACATTTTACCAGAGGATATTGAATAAAACTAGAGTGGATATTTACACCCTGGGAAACTTCCTGTGTCTTTCAGAACTTAAAAATACTTGTTATAATATACCACCAGGGCAATCTCCTTAACAATTCCCCAATGAGTAGAAAGTTATTTCCAATGATTCCACTGAGATCAGAACCTAACAGAACAAGGTAAGAAAGCATCTGAAAAGAATTAGCCAATCTTCCTCGCTCTTGAAATAGCCTTCTTTTCTCCAGGAACTTAGAAGAAAGCAAGCCAAATAACGGAGGAATGGATGAGAAAGCACAAATCTACGTCATGGTTCCTGCTTTGAAAGATAGAAAAAAATCATTCATAATCTCCTGCTCTTTTCTCATTGTGTCACAGTAAGGCATATGGCAAAAAACATAGGAGGAAAAACAGGGTCATTACCCATGTTTGAAAAATGGTTAAATTGTTGAGGAAAGGGGAAAAAATTTCATCTTAATAACCCCAGAGAAATACAACCTAAGTAAAATCATTTCAGGGCAGTTCTGGGTCATTCAAGCCCAGTCAAGGGAAAGGTTCAAAATGGCCTGTAGCAGTAAGGTCAATTTGTTACAAAATCATCCTAGAAAAAAAAGTGTATCCTCCATTACCCCCACACCATGCTTTATATTTCTCCATATTTGTGCTTATAAAGTAATATGTGTTTAAAATATTATGTGTATTTTTGGCACTCAAATTGTAAATTTTTGACGCTCTCCCAACAAAAATTCAAATCTGAATTAAGTTGGGATCTTCAGCCAACTGTTCTAGGCACCTAATAAATGTTGTAGGATTCAGGATTTGAAAATAATTGAATCAAGAAGGCAAGTGGTTTTTTTTTTTTTTTGAGCTCCACAAAAGTCTAGTGTGTGTGTATCTGTGTGTATGCATGCACATGATCCTTCCTTTTTTGGTTTAAGCATCTTGCTCTATGCCTCTCAGTCCTTTAGCTGGCAAATGATCTAATTTGATACATGCCATACCATATATACTGGATATAGTCAGAGCTGGTTGGTGTGTTTGAGGACAATGTTCCTTAGGAACTGTTTATGGAGTGCCTGCAAAGTGCTAAGGACCTTCTTCATGATACTCCTGCTAGCTTGGAATTTTCTGAATTTTACAGGTAAGAAATAAGATAAAGGGGCTTTCTCAGAGTCACATTTGATCTTTAAATGACCAAGCTTGGATTCAATTCCAGAGTGCCAAACTCAAAACCCATGATCTTTTTCCAAGGTAGTGTTGACTCTAAGTGGTCAGAAACATGGATGCTGGAGCCAGACTGTTTGAATCCTGCCTCTGTTGATTTATAGCTGCTAAATCCTACAAAGTGTACAAAGTGTTTACGCCATCCACTATTAAGACTCCAATGTGTATCAGTCCTTGTCATTATTATCTAGACTTTGCCAAGAGAATCAAACCTTGACTCTCTTAGGGCACATAGAGATGCCAGCCAATTTTTCTACAAGCTGGTTGACTCATGATTAGTAGGAACTATTCTGTCTCTCCTTTCTCTACTTCTTTTTAAATAGGAGTCATCCCAGGTATGGAAGCACAGAATCCTACTGGATTTCTCCAAAATGTTTTTAGCCTCCAAAGAACTGGCAAGTCTGTGTTTACTTTCTAGATTATTTAGGAAAATCTGTGAACTGGGTGATGGTAGGACAGCTTTTCACTTAAAATCACCTCATTCAACATCATACATATATATATATTTTTTTTTTCCTCTGGAAAATATAACTTTAGTGTCTAAATACACCTTCTCTGGATGCCTCCCGCCACGGCGCCTGAGTGAGGGGCTTTTCACCTCAGAATGAGGTCATAAAGATGCAATTATTCTTCTCTGTGGAGTTGGCTCTACCAGGCTCATTTACAAAGTTACTCAGCTGTGACTTGGCCACTTAAATAAGCCTATTGCCTAAAGATATTTCTTGCTCCAGCCATTTACCCTCAAGAACCATGTTCATATTACAGAGAAATACAAATACAAGCATGTTCTGCACTAGTAGTGCTACAGAGCTATATTTTGTTGGTTGTAAATTATATCTGGTCTTGGGGGAAGGGAAAGAGAATCAACTATTCCATAGCCTATGAATGAATTTCATAAGAAATATTAGGCCCTCATAATTTGAAAGTCTCATATGCTACTTTTATTTTGTTTTGGCAGACTTTAGAAGCAGACAATTCTCTGGATGCCTAAAAGTAATGCCTAGATTTCTGTTTTTACATATTTAAGCTATGCATTTAGATACAACTCAAGCATTCCAGGGTGTTAACGGTGTTTACAAAGGAAACTGCTAGAGGCAAATTCAGGCAGTTCCTTAAATTAATAATGCTTTGGTTCCGGGTCCATTTTTTTTTCCCTCCAATTTTGCTAGGGCCAATGTGCATCTTCCCCATTTATTCAGGGGATAATGATGACAATTTCCATTTAAACATTGCATGTCATCTGGAAGGCTCTTCCTCACATACTATGTCACCATCTGCCTCCTGCATGGCAACCAACAATGCAAACTGCACTATGGCAGTCATTGGTCGGTAAGGAGAAGAGAAACCCCAAAGCAACTGGAGTCTGCAAGAAAGGGTGGAGGGGCAGAAGTGTTCTCAACACGTTGTACTGTTTGCTTAGAAGATGGAGGCCTGGCTTAGGAAGCAATGTTTTCTAGTAACTACCCCTGAACCTTTGTAGGAATGAGTGGTATAGAGGAGCTAATGTCTTGGAGCTAAACAGATCCACATTTGAGTCCTTAACCTATTGCTTCCTAGTTAGCTGCCTTTAGGCAGATCATCTGATCCCACTGAGGTTTGGGTTTTGCATTTGTTAAAGGGGAATAATAATCCCTACTTCCCAAAGTTATATGTTGGGTATAAATAAGCAAAGTAAATTATAGGGGTTTGGTACATAGTCTCTAGTATTTACTATTCCTATTACTAATATTGTTCTGTTACTGTTGCTAATACCTATACAATTGGATCTGGCAGATGTTGTAGTCTTCTGGGGGTTCCTCTCAGCCCTTCTCCACCTGCTTGATCTTCAGTCCCACCAAAGGAAATAATCTCGTGATTGACAAAGAAGTATGAATGGTATTACCACCCAAAGTCCCATATTCTAATGCCTCTGTATGGGGCTGTTCCATTAGTCCAGGGTTCTGGAACCAACACTATAGATAGAAACTCTCAAATTCAATGCACATAAAAGTCATCTTCAGGGCTCTAAAAATACAGCTCGCAGAGCCCTGCCCTAGATTTTCTGATACAGTGGATTCTAGGGTCCAGTAATTTGCATTTCTAAAATGTTCCTAGGTGATGTATCATGAAGCTGCTTGCCTGGAGACCTTAGCCAAGTATCATCATGGAAGCCACCAGGAGCATAATTTCCATAGAGAGCTTGCTTTGTGTGGGGGCGCAGAAAAGCCTGGGAATGTTAAAGCTGATGTTTGGGATGGATTTAGCCTCAGAAGAGGAGAAGACTGGAGGGGAAGGCAGGTGTCAAAACCCTATGCCGCCTATTTCACAGTTGTGACTGAGACTCTTTTGGCTCAGGGATTCTCTGCTCTCCCCTTCCTCCTTCCCTTCCTCCTGGCTTCTTCCTTCTTTAACAGCTCTTATCCTGTGGGCTTCCTCTTCTTCCCACTGAATCTTCCTGAAGAAGATACAGAGGAAGAGCTTCTTAGGTAGAGCAAACAGCGTGCTAAATGGCCTGAAAGTTGGATCTGAGTAGCTAAGAGTAATTCAAATTGGCTGGAGCATAGACTGTGAAGAGATAGCAGCTCGGGAAGATGCTGTGTAGTGTGTGACACACCCAGAAGTCGGGTCACGAATTGGACTTGATCCTAAGTACAGTCCTGTGATAAGCTTCTGAAGGGTGTGTACCAGGGAGTGACATTACTCGATTTATAATTTAAAAGGATTGCACTGTGAGAACTGTCTAGGGGGCTTCAATCTGGATGTAGGAAAACCAGAGAAGGAACCCTGGTAGGTTCTAAGTACAAGATGATGGCTGCCTACACTAGGGTGAGCCACAGAGAAGGAAAGACTCTTTGGATCTCCTTTATTTATAAGTTCTTGAACCATTTTCATATTGAACCATATTCCAGTCATTCATTCTAGAGGCTTTCATGCTTTAGAAGACAAAACAATCTGAGGGTTCCAGACCCTGAGCTCCTGATTCAGTGAGTCAGGGTAAGGCCAGAGAATTTCCATTTCTAATAAACTCCCAGGGATGCTAATACTAAGGCTGCTGGTCCTGGAGCCAGAATTTGAGAACCATAAGTTTCACTATGCCTCAGCCCTTTCCAGCTGATAGTGTTCTCAATATTGGTAACCAGCATCCTGGCATTTAAATAAAACACAGGACCTGCTCATTGAGATCCTGCCTTTCTGGATCTGCGTTAGCTTATCAAGCTCTGCCAGGCTCAACTACTTAATCTTCATGAACCATCCTGAACCATCAGCTCCACCTCTTCCAATAATTCTTCCTTTAGGCTTCACTTGGCTTCCAAAGCAAACGGATCCTGCTCAGCCCAAGAGATTCCAATGAATTTTCTCAGGGTCAACTCCCTGAGGAAAGACTTGGAGAACTCAACATGATTGTCATGTTTTATTTATGTAGAGATTCCAGACTCTTCTACCTCTCATGCCTAGGTTAAACAGGATACGCCCCAAATAATAATGAATTAAATAAATGTTTCTTTAACCCAGGAGTTGCTCCTCTCTTCTCTCTTTGCATGCTCCTTAACTCTCACAGAGGGTCAGTCTTTCTTGATTTTAGTTTTGGCAAGGGCCCTCCTTGAAAATACTTTGTTCCTGATAATAGGAAATTTTAAAAGTTAGCTTCAAGACTGCCATTCTGGGGTGTCTTTAACAGGTTTTCCTTCCTTTGGTAAGATTTAGCAGAGAAGGATCATTTTTAAAGACATCTCCTTTCCTTCCTTTTTACTTTTCTTCCTTTCTCTCTCTCCATCCCCCCATGCCCTTAGACTCAATCCTTCTGGTATTGGTGTTTGCATTTTGGAATGTCTTGATTATCAAATTCACTGAGATGAGTATTCATGTCCCCTTCCTGCCCTCCAGAGATGTCAAGCCTATTGTGGTAGCTTCAGCTCTTGGTACCAACGGAGCAACTTAGTCATGGTGACTTTAGGGCCCGAGAATGGATTCCTTCGAGAACTCCTCAGACATTGATTAAAATGCTAAGGGAAGGGGAGGGGAGAGAGCAGTGGAGGAAAATAAAGTATGAGTGCTCCTTTGGGTGAAGCTCAAGACAAGACTGGCCCTCAAGGCATCACTAAGGGGAGGAGGTGAAGACTCTCAAAAGAGCAGGGATGACTGCAGGGGAAGTGTAGGGAAAGTGGAGTTCAGGAAAGAGCAGGACAAGACCCCACACCATCCACACTATCCATTGTGATGAAATCAGGTCCTTAGGGAGAAAAATGAATGAGACACTTGAGACTAAATTTATTTTGTATCAGGGAAAGCCTGGGTTCATGAGTACTTCTATTTTCAGATCTCACTCACTGTGCAATGAGTGACCACGTTCACTCCCCTCAGTGCATGTAGTAACCACATATTGTGACAAGACATTCCAAGATGCACTTCCAGTGAGTCTAACTTTCTTATTGATTTCATTGTTTAGATTAATATGTAATGTAATCTATAATATAAATATATTTATAAGTAATAATTAGCAATTCATTATCAATTTAATTATTATTATTAAATAATATATATTTATAAATTACTTCAGTATAATGTTTATGTAATATAAATAATATGTTTTTTATGTTTGTATACATATTTATATATTGTTATATGTTATATGATATTTATGTTATATGGTTATATGTCATATATTATGTTTGTAAACATTTATATGTTATATGTTGTATTATATTTATTTGTCTTGTACATATTTATGTTATAATGTATAATGATTGTTATATAAATTATTATAATATACCTTATAAATAATTTTAACCAATAAGGCAAGGACCTTTGATGAGAAAGGGTTCTACTTAATGACTAGTTTTTTGACATGCTGCTTATCTTGGAGAACTGGATGGAATTTTATATTCATAATTTCCTTATTTTGTTCCTGCAGGTTGACACCTTTCTGTCTATCTTTGGTAAAAAGTGTTTATTTCACATTGTGTTTCCATATTTTTGGTGCTTAAATTTAATCTCCTGTCTTTTGTCTAATTTAAGCCTGAAATTTTTCAATGAATTTGTATTCAACAAATTTCATATTTGTGAACTTTCAGATAGGGCCACTTTTAAAAAAATTCAGATAAGAATTCATCAATATAAAGTCATAAAACATTTGTCCATTTAAAGGAATAAAGGAGTTTTCAGAACTTCAGAAACCTCAATTGAAAAAAGGAATTAATGGCAGTTTAAGGTCATGTCACTGCAGCAAAGGCTGAATATTTGCCACATTCATCATAACTATCTGAAGATCTAGAAGACCTCATTCTGAGTCTAGGTTGAATTACCTAGACTATTTGAAGCTGGTAAAAGCATATGAAAGTGATTTTTCCTACTATGGATTTTCTCCAGTCCTGTCTGGCTTTTTCTCATTGTGTCTGAGTTAGAGGTTTGACGATATTTACGTTACAATATTCATAGTCCCAGTTTACAATATCGAACTTCACCAATAGGTGTCACTGTCTAACACATGATTTATTCAAACGTGAACAAAATTTTTACATATGGATTTTGAGGTTCTGTGATATTAATGAATTCCAGATTTTAATCAATGTGGAAGGGTAGAAACTTTGAGCGTTAAGTTTCCACAGAACAAGGTCTCCTGAGGTTGGTGGGGGTGGGAGAAGGAAATGAATCATGTAAAGAGTTATATTTTAGCCACTTTGGGGAGAAATAATAGAGTGATATTGGTCCTCAGACAACAGTCACCAGTTGTCTGCTTGTTGAGGTTTAATGCCTTTAACCCACTTTTTTTTTTTCAAATGATAATAGAGAATGTGTTAATTCTCATTACATTCCAATTGGTCACCAAAGTTTAGAGTTCAGAAAGGTTTTTGTCCTGGTACGCAACTTCAAGTTTTCCTTCAAGTTGAAGTTTTTATTTTTGTCAAACATCAGCTATGAGATATGACAGGTGTCCCCTGCTGAGCCAAGAGTTGGCCTGGGATGCTTCACAAAGCAGGCGATATTCAGAGATGGGAAAAAGAGAAGCAAACGTCTGTACAGTCAAATTCTCCTTTTGAAGATTTGAAGGCCTAAGTGATTTTCTTCTTAGAGGCATGAGAGGAAAGTGACTTTTTACAGCTTTAGTGAACCTCTTAGAAAGTTCATTTTTAACTGGCTGCTTCTTTAAAAAGCTATTACGGAAGTTTTTGAACATTCACAAAATTAGGGAATCTGTGTGTGCTCATCACACACTTCAACTATTAATTCTATTTTATCTATACCTTCCCCCCAACACCTCATCACTACCCTGCTGGATTAAATACTAGACACTACATCACTTCACCACTCTGTATCTCAGTATGTATCTCTAAATATATATTTTTAAACCATTGTTAAAACCAAAAAGTTAACACTATTTTCAATATCATCTTATAGGGCTGCCACAATTCAACTTTCCTTTACTGTTCCATAAATACCTTTTTAAAAATGGTATGATTAGAATTCTTATAAACCTACACGTTGTGTTGTATTTACTTGAAGTGTTTCCCCAAACTCTTTCATCTGTAAGTTTTCCTTCTTTAAAAATAATGCATTTATTTGTTGAAGAAACTGGATATGGAATAGAATATTCAATACTGTGGGTTTGGCGTATTAGATCCCTGTGGTGTCATTTAACATGTTCATCTGTCTTCTGTGTATTTTCTATAAACTGGAAGTTATATCTACATGCTTTATCATTTTCAAGATCAATTTTATTTGGAGGGGCAAGAAAACTTCACAGATGATTCTGTATACTGGCTATAGTATTCCATCAGAAGCATTTGATGTTCAAAATACATTCTCTTTCTCTACTGTATTTTATTTTTTGGTAATGTTAAAGTTGATTCAAGGGTCTAAGTGTTGTCAGCCTGATCCAAGCATCATTCTCCTCCTCCTTGTAGCAATCACTGATGATCATTGCCTGGAATTATTATCTCATTAGGAAATATAAAGGGAGATACTCTCATTGAATCATTACTTCTACAGTTACTAAGTAGAAGAATTTTTTTCTCATCAACTATTTGACTACCGTGGGTCAGAATTCATAGAAGAAAGGCAGAATAAAGAGCCAATTTTTAGGGGCTGGGATTGTGGCTCAGCAGTAGAGTGCTCCCCTAGCACGGGCAGGACTCGGGTTTGATTCTCAGCACCACATACAAATAAAGGCATTGTGTTGTGTCCATCTACAAAAAAGATTCTCTCTCTCTTTCTCTCCCTTTAAAAAAAAACTTGATTTTTATACCTCTCTTTATGTACCAGATTTCAGAATGAAGGGTTGTCATTCTAATAACCTTCAAATGAGACCAATGAGGTGTATTTAAAAAAATAAATAGTTGTGACTACCTGGATAGGTAAAAATCATAACTGACATGTTTTAATCTATTGTAGTGATTATACTTCTTGATGCTTAAACAATCTCACCTTTGGCTGGGAGTCACTTTAACTTGTCTCTTATCCTCTTTCAACATGATAGTGATGTAAATAGTTTCTTTGCTCTCTGATATGACAAGTTGTACCAGGCTCATAATGTAACTTCCCTGTGCTAAACCTGCATTCAGTCATGTCTCCAAGGATATCAGGTTCTTTTTTGTAGAACAGTATTTAGGAACCACGATCTGGAGAATATGTTATATATTATATGACATATATATCTATATTATATATATCTCTATATATTATATATATATCTATATTATAGTATTTAATAGAACATTATGGGTATATTAGACTTCATTCACATGCAGGTCTACAGGTCTTATTGAGCAGTATTTCCTTTTAACCATGCTTTGGACTTTCATAAGGTACAGCTTATGAAAAATTGAATTCATAACATTTAGTTTGAGTTTGGCAAGAAATATTTGTGTGATTTTTTTCAATTATGTTTGTATACAGTAAAGCTATTGTTAACCATCAATGTATGAATTACTTCTATAGTTCTCAGCAGCAGAAATGTGAGCACTGGAGGGAAAAGTAGGTTTACAGTATGGAATCTGAAGCTGGATTCTGGAAAATTCTTCTAATCATCAGTCATGTTTGTTAGTGGAGGAATGAGCTTTCATCAAAATGAAATTGCTCATCTGTCAGGGATATATTTGATATTGCAGCACATACAAATCAAAAGCAGCATACATTTACAAAATTTATGGTAATTATGTAAAATTGATTTTATCAAAAATTCCTGTGTTTTTAGGCACAAACTTACAAGAAGACTGCAAACAAGTACATATTTTTGTGAAGCTGTATATTTTATGCCTCTCAGTTATCAATAATAAAAGCAAATCTTGATTTATCAGTCTAGAAAAGATTAAATTATCTTTTTATTCTCTTTACAGGAATTAATAATAGAAAATTGTTCTTATTTTAAAAAATGATGAAAAATACTGTTGTCACACTGTAGAGAAGGTAAATAGTCAATAACATATGTTTATTTATTTTATTCTGTGATAACTAAACATTTATTGGCTATTTAAAATTTATTGTTAAGACTTAAAAAAATCTAAACAAATATGCCCTTCCACACTTAATTTTGCATTTTTAATTTTATATTACCTTTCAAAGTGTATTCTCCCAAGTTGTAGAAGCCTCAGAACCCCTCAATTTGAGAACAATGTGGTGTATTTAAAAATATAAACACTCTAGAAGTTCTTTACTTACTTCTGTTTTTAAGCTTTCTGTGTTGTACTCTGTGCCCTAGGATCTCTACATATGGCCTTAGCGGGGTTTTGTTGCTCTTTGGATTCCAGAATAGGGAAATGTTAGGCTCTTCATTCCTTTACTTCCTTCTTGTCTCTTGCAATAGTTGTAGCAAAGAATGTACTCCTTTAAGCTCTCAGCACTTGGCTGAAAGGCTCCTACTCCATGGTTTTAGCTCTTATGTGGCTTGCTCCTTCTGGCTGCAAAGACCTTATCATCCTTGTTGATTGCTTTCATTTTATTTAAGCACATAGTCCCACTGTTAAATTCTGATAGTCAGACTTCTTTGATTGTGCTGTTTATTTTCTTGTGGGACCAACATGGGTAGGGAGGTTAAGTCAGAGTAGGGCAGGGTGGGATGGGAATTAGCCAAACCTATTGGTTCCTTTTGATCATATGGTACCTCAGCTTGCACATCCTTTGCATCTGAAAGCTATGCCATATTTGGCCTCTGTTTAAGAAATGTGACTCTTTGGCAAGGCAGGGATTTCTTGTGTTGAGGCTTCATGACTCATTGAGATACCATGCATCCCCTTCCTCACTCCTGAGGGTCTGCTTCCTCCCTGGAGTATCACCTCAAAACAATGTGTGGGTCTTTGATGCTCCAGTGCATCTGTGTTCAGTCCTCTTTGCAATGTTTGGAATTATCCTTCTTTTTTATTTTTTATTTTTTTAGTTTTTTATTGGTTGTTCAAAACATTACAAAGCTCTTGACATATCATGTTTCATACATTAGACTCAAGTTGGTTATGAACTGCTGCTGCTCATATAGGTGCATCCTTCTCTTCTTTTCCTCCTCTGGCATCTTCAGTATAATATATGCAACTAGTTGAAGCATTTGTTTTATATAAGAGCTTATGATTTCAAGTAACTTATGATTTCTGTCTTGCAAAAATCCTTGAGGCAAAATGCTGAGGATCTGAAGAAGTGGGTAAAAGGAAAGATATACAGAGAATCACATGAATTAAAATTATGTTCGTGTGCCTCCAAGATCATCCCAAATTGTTGCTGGATGTTATGTTTATTAGTGTGATGATTCAAACTGTTTCCTGGAACCCACATGGGGGCAGATCGTCGTCTGCTTATTTGCAGATCCATACTCTCTTTCTTTGCCCTGTTCTCTATTATAAGAAACCGCATTTCTCAGGCCCCTAGTCCTATAGTATCTGTGTAGTTTCCCCTAATTGTATATAAGAGTAAAAGAGAAAATGAAGAGGGAGAAAAGCCAGGACATTCCTGTTCCCCTCTCTGCTCTCTGTGGCATCTTTGGTGGAATCTCTGTGCATCTTCTCTGAGTTCTGCTGGAAGAACCTCTCTTCATAGTCCCATGGGAGAGGCCCAAGAGAGTCTCTAACTGCTTGTCCATGATGACAGCTCCTGGATTTGGAACCACAACTTCTTCTCTGTATTCTACCAGCCTAAGTTGTCAGTGGCTAGATGTAGCCAAACCCTGGGTCACATCACCATCTCCTGCTTGGCTCCTGAGTTCTTTCATCACCTGCGTTCCCAGATTAAATTGTCTGTTTCAAAAATCTAGAGTATTTTCTGTGTTCTGATGGAAATTTAAATAATATGTCTTATTTTTTTTTCAACGCAAGAATTCGCCTTCTTCTCAGATCCCATTTTTTTTTTGTTAGAAATGACTTACTTGTTAAAAAAATAAAAAGAGCAACCCAATCAATCTAGTTAAATTAACAGAAGATCAATTGAAAGTGTATAGATCTGGGGATGGGGTTGTGGCTCAGTGGTAGACTATTCACCTAGCATGTGCAAGGCCCTGGGTTCAATCCTCAGCACCACATAAAAATAAAATAAAGATATTGTGTTCAACTACAACTAAAAAATATATTAAAAAAAAGAAAGTGTATAGATCTTATGAAATTTGGAGAGTACACAGAATATGAAATCTGTTCTACTCTTTAGGCAGGCCTAACCCTCAGATGGTTTTTTGCATGCACAGATAAGACTAAGAAACAGCAACTCTTTTACAGCAAACCCTTGTATGAGTGAACACATACAAGGCTCCTGAAGAAAGCTCTTTCCTTCTTTCTGTCCTTGGTAGTTCAAGCAGCACTCTTGACAAGGAGGAAATATTACAGAAGTATATGATTTATTATCTCCTTAGACATTACTGAAGACAATGGTAGAAGTCACTGGTCAGTGGTACCAAGAGACTCTCCAAAATGCAGGCTATGTTAACTTAAATTTCAAATTCTTATGCTTGCTGACTTCATTTTATTCTGTGCAACTTATTCCACCCATGCTTGTTTCCAGACCTCTTCTATTTAACTTTATTTTTAGTATGTTTTTATGATTTGTTTTACTTTGTATAATATCTTTACTGTGGGGAAGATTTCCGTGTCCAGGACAAAAAGAAATGAGTCACACAAAAACATTTGGTCAAACTTCATTCATGATGGTGGGGTCTCATTTCATTTCATGTTGGACAGTCTGTAGCTTCCTCTTACTATTGTAACTATATTTACACATGAACTTAATGACTCACAATGTTCCTCCAATTTCACTGACTATACATATTTTATTTTTAACTGTACCTTCTCCCAAAGCCATAGCTTCCTCTCCTGATCTATACTGCTCTGTCAAAAAATCACATTTAGGATGAGCCAGAACCAGGGCAGTCCTCAGGGATCTCAGCATCAAGAGTCTGAGGTTTTCATTCCAGTGACCCACCATTAATATGACTTA
This sequence comes from Urocitellus parryii, assembly GCF_045843805.1. Taxonomy (NCBI): domain Eukaryota; kingdom Metazoa; phylum Chordata; class Mammalia; order Rodentia; family Sciuridae; genus Urocitellus; species Urocitellus parryii. The sequence continues at coordinate 149,999,712 of NC_135535.1, forward strand.
GGTTCCATCTGCCTGCAAATCTGTCTTTTGGTGCAATACGTCAGATTGAGTGATAGATAGTCAGGTTTCCAAGGTGTGGGGAAGGGATCTTAATGCAACCACTCTGCCTTGGTCCCTTAGTTTGTTTATATCTTGTTGTTGAGAGATTTGATTATGATCTCAGTGTTTTATTTTCCCTCCAAATCATAAAGATTGACTTTTCCTATATTTATTTTAGGAAGCAAAGACAACAATGCCAACAGCATGCATTTTAACAAGAGGAGTGTGATTACTTTTTGTAAAAATAGGTTATTATAATGAGGTATGTTATACTCATAGAATATACTCATAGAATAGAAGGTGTACTACTAACTGATGGAGACCTTAGCTAGCTGTCACAGTGTTGCTGATTACCCCTTTCTTCTTGGTCCTATTGCATAGATATTGTTGGTCTAGGTATGTCTTCCAAAATGCTGCCAAGAAAAGGAATCTAGAAATGGTTCTTCTGGTGGGCTGACCTGTAATTGTGCAACCTTTGAACTCATAATGATCATGGCTTCCTGGGATCTCTTTTGGGATTTTATAGAACTAGAAAGCTGCTAATCAAAATTCCTACTGGTCTGGGGCTGGAGATGTGGCTTAGCTGTAGTGCACTTGCCTAGAACATGTGAGGCACTGGGTTTGATCTTCAGCACCACATAAAAAATAAATAAATAAAATAAAGGTATTATGTCCAACTACAACTATTAAGAAACAAATTCCTACTGGTAACTTATTTACTGGTTAGTGCACATGTGTTCAGTAATTGCATAACCAATTGCTAATGACTGAGGTGCAGGTATGCTAATGGCCCAACCACAAGTATCAGGAAAGTACTGGAAGTACCTACAGTTAAGTTTTGCTGTGATTGCATGTGGAGCAGGAATGTAGGTGTTGGAAATGAACTAGGAGAGGGAAAACTTCATGACTGCCTCTTTTGCTGAGACACTTTTTTATATGGCTTTAGGCGGAGACCTGAAGCCATTTGCCAGGTTATATATATCAGGGCAAAATGGAGACGTAGGACAGCCATTCTAAATATTTACAAGAGCAAAGTCAATCTTGTTCATGTGGTAAACATTTGAACAAATTTTGAGAAGAGATTGTGTAGCAATTAGGGTTATTCATGTGTATGGTTGCATGATTGAATTATCTAAATGGTGTTTATAAGGGCAGGAAGAAAAGAAACCTAAGAAACATTTCTGTACCCCAGGTTTACAGAGTAAGGTCCATTCCTTATCTAACACTCCCACTTTAACATTGAGGCTAGGTTATATGTGAATCTTGGCTGAATTTGTTCAGAAAACCAGTTATAGGTGAGTTTATATCAGTTACAGAAAGAGTCTGTGAACCAGAGGTCATTACATGTAGGCAGAAAGAGATGATTTCTACATAACAAACTGTTCCTTAGTTATATTGTCATTGAAAGCAAAGCCTTCTTAAAAATCAGCAGATGGTGGCTGAGGGTGTGGCTCAGTAGTGGAACCCTTGCCCAGCAGTGGTGAGGCTCTAGATTTGATCCCCAGCTCCATTAAAATATATATATATATATATATATATATATATATATATATATATATATAGTGTGTGTGTGTGTCTATGTATATATAAGTATATTAATTAATTAATTAATACAAATCTACTAATGAGTAATGTGTCATTAAAAGTTAGCAATTAGAACAATTTCAGATAGGACCTCAGAATTCTCTTAAAGGAATGACAAGGAACCTAGGACATAAGAAACTGGAAATTTAAAGCCAGTGAAACACTTTATTTTTCCAGTGAAGAGGGCCCAAAAAATATTGAAATAAAAATCTAAGTTAGATGAGGCGAGAGATATTTCATCTACTATATGATTAAAGGCTTTTCAGCTTCTTATTAGATAACTTAGGTATAAATACAAGATATTAATATTAGCTTCGATATTAATATCAGATATCTGACACATAATATTTACAGTTTCTGATAGTTTCACTAATTTCTTTAGCAGAGTTTTACTAATTTCTTTGGCATTCTTTCCTATATGGCTTCTGTCATTCATGATGTTTTAATTTCACTGCCTTCATAAAATCCCAAGAAACTCATTCAAGTGTTGTAGAAGACAGAAATCAACATCAGAGGATCTTAGATGATTTCAGTGAAGAACCTAATTCTCAGAATGCTAAGAACAGGTTAGAAATACCCCACAGACTACACTGCTATAGTGCAGCTTATTTCAGATAATATCTGTTCCAACTCATATACAGTAATCAAGGGAAAAACAAGATTCTGTTGGATCAAGTGGCTAGAAACATTTATAAGTTAAGGCAAATATTTGATATTGGGTGCTCTTTGGGTTTGTTAAATATAAAGTTGTTAGCTGTGCATGGTGTCCAAAACAATCTAGCTCAATTACTTGACTGCTGTGTGAACCTATTAGATTGAGCATTTATCCATTCTGTGCCTCAGTTTCCTTCTTCATAAGTAGGGATAGTTATAATAACTCCTTATGGGTTCTTGTGTAGATCTGATGAGTTATTACATGAAAAGCACTTGGAAAAAGGATTCAATAAATATTACATAATACAATTAATTATTAACATTTATAATAACCAGTTATATCTCAATAATGAATATCATTAAAATAAAGGCTGATATGAAATAAAGGATATTAGATATAAGTTTGGAAACATGGCTTCTAGTCATGGCTCCGATACCCAAAGTGAGTTACAGAATTTTAGAACTTGAATGTGGAAGTGATTTTGAGATTATCTTATTCAATTTCCTTGATTTTGTAAAGAAATTGAGGACAGAGAAATCTTGCTCAAGGCCACACACACAGCTAGTTGGTAGTAGTGTGCATTCTACTCTGAAATGAACTTGGCCTTTAGTTCCCTCATGTGGAAATCAAGGTGTTGAACTATATTAACTTTGCCTCAAATTCAGTTAAAATATAGTTTCTTTTAAAATTCAGATAATTAATTTATTGAATAGGTATTTATGCCTAAAAATATCTAGATGTGATTATTCTTTAATATAATAATTCCACTCCTAGGTATGTATCCAGTAGAAATGTGTATCATGAAAGAAGCCATACACAAAACATATTATGTGATTCCATTTATATTATATAGAGTACAAAATTAAGCAAAACTAAATCAGCTTTTAGAAGAGGGATGATTGTTACCCTCATCAGGGTTGATAAGAGAAAGGGTACAGGGCATTTTTGAGGTGCTGGTAGTGTTTTGTTTTCTGATCTTACTTCTGTTTACGTAGATGTGTTCAGTTTGGGAAAATCCAATGGACTTCAAATCTATGATATGTGTGCTTCTTTGTATGTGTATTATACTTCAACAAAATTAAAATGAAAATGGTAAAGAAAAAAATTATCACTTATTGGTCATTATTTCAGATTCTGCAATGAACAATATTGATAATATCTTTGTCCTTATGGAGGCTATTTTTAGTGGGGAGTAAAGGAGACAGATAAACGTGATGAAGGAAAGCTAAAGTTATTTTTAAATTGTAGTTGATCAGTGTGTTAGTCAGTTTTCCATGGCAGTGACAAAATACTTGAGATAATCAATTTATAAGAAAGAAAGCTTTATTTTGGCTGATAGTTCTAAAGTTTTCGTTCCATCGTCACTTGCTCTCATTGCTTTTGGGCCCCATACATTATGGCAGGGGCACATGGGTAAGGAAGCCACTCACCCCATTGTGACTGAAAGCAAAAGAGAAAGGAAAAGAAGGAGCCAGAGTCTCAATATCCCTTCTGGGGCACACCCCCAATGATCTAACTTTCTTCCTCCAAGCCCCACCTCCCAATAATGCCATGGGCTCAAAACCAAGCCTTTAACCCATTGTCCTTTGGAGGACATTTAAGATCCAAACTATAATAGTGAGTGATTACTACATTTATTACGCAGCTACTTTGCAGAAGCCATTATCATCTTCGAATTTGCATTTGATTATAGTTAAACATTTGATACTACATCATCTCTCATTTTGACTCTGATCTTCTTTCAAAAACTATACATTTTTAAAAAATCTTTAATGCTTTATGCTTTTTTTCTTGGCTGTCTGCTGATTTCCAAGTGGTTGTAGATTCATTTTTCATCAATACATCAATGGATGTGTGCCAATTACCACACAGTATTCATTTCTTATAAAAGGAATATAAACACAGCAAACTAGAAAAACTAGCTGTGGCTGCCAGTGGTATATGGGACCTATTATAGTCATTTAAGTAACCTCAATAGTGATCTGTTTACAAAGAAAAGACTATTTGTTTTCTAAAATCTATTGCCCACTTAGTAACCTCACTGACAAATGCAATGTTATTCAATATTATTGTCCCATGTTTTCAAAGTTGTACTATAATTGCCTTTCAGACAAAAAGGATACTTTAATTATTATGCTTAATTGTGCAGAGAGAACAATTGCAAAAACAAGGATATGCATTGATGTTCCAATACGCTTTATGGGATAAATTAAGTCCAAGAATCAAAAGAAAAATTCTGAGAAAACAGATAAAGAACTCTTTAAGAAAATGTGTGGAGACTTATATTGGATCACATACCACCGCCCTAAGAGAAGAAAAGAAAGATTTTGATTATAGAAGAGAATATAGTCTTATCACTTTTTATTGTGTCAAAATGTCCCCATGGACTGAGGGAATGCATGAAGCCTCTAGCTTGGGATTATAATGACGTTAATTGTATTACTTAATTTAATGTTTTATGAACACTGCATTATTTAATAATGGTTCCTTTAATGGAACTTACAGGGATGTATTTTTCACTTGTTATGCCATTCCTTGTTTTCTATTAGTCTTCCCTTCCTCACACCTCAGTTTATAGCATGGGGCCCCTGTTGGATGTTCTGCACATCCTGGCTTTGTCTCCAGGTTACAGTTGATTGGAGGAGAGGAAAACACACATTCCAACAGAAGAATGTGCCCAGATTATAGGCATAGTTGATCAAGAAGTGGGCATCTGACCCAAGCTTGACCTATTCTTTTCCCCAGAATTTTGAATTAGGTCTTAGAAGGAGAAGCTGATCCCTCTTTAATTGTCATCTTTGTATGATTGCTGTTTAGAGATATTTTTTCCTGCCACATGCCATTCTTTCTAATAGAAAATGGTAATTAGGTAGGCGTTGGGGAGCAGAATTGGGAAGGGGACATTGTTAATGTCATTTTTGTCCTTGGTGCCTATCCGTTCACAGGCATGAAATGCCCCTGTTTTTGGAAACATTTACTATGAAATGGCAGAGATAACTGTACTTGCAAAACCCAGCACTACTTAGTACAGTTCCCAGTCTTCACCCAGACCCTTCTACAGACAACAAAGTGGGTTACTTACGACTGCTACAAAAAAAATCCAGTAAGAAAGCTCAGCTTCCTCTTGGAATGAAATTATTTTTAAATAAATAAAATAAATGAAGGAGTAAATAAATCTTTTAGAATTCCTACAAAAGACTTATCTTTCATTTAACATTTGGATTTGTTTTTCACTTGATGATAAAGACTAATTATAGAAATTATTCCATTTTAAAGCTGAGAAGCATCTCCATTCCTATTTGCTTTTTATTTTCCTGAGGAAAGTTGGGTTCAGAATGATCAACACACCTACCTAGATCTCACAGCTCATCAGTTCCAATAAAACTTTCCATTTGGGACAGTAAAATGACTGCACATGGGCGACTATAGAATCTGAGTCTAGAACAGAGGCCTATGGAGCCATAGGGCACTTGGGAACATTTCTCAGGAGTAGAGTCCTGAGTAAACATCAGGTTCTGAACACCATGTTCCACTGCATGCCCTTGTATTGCAATATAGTTGCTTGCTACTATGTTTCAGAGAAGACTTCAGATATCTGCAAATTCTGTAATTGTTTCTCCCTTGTTCCATTTACCAAATTTCAAAGCTCTCACTTCTCCCTATCACTGTTCCTTCCCTGTCTCCTTGGAAACATGGCCATCTTGGGGAGATGCCCTGTGTTGTCAACTACTGGAGAATGGTGTGAATTGGTGAGATTGTGAACAGGTAGGTGGATTGGGATGCGCTCTGGGAGAATATGCTATCAAAAGGGAAATAATTCTGCATAATGAACTCATCTAGTTGGAGGTGAGGGAGGACTAATCAGAAATCTGTACATTTTCTGGGTGACAGAGGATACTTCTCTGAATTCCAATCTAATTTCTTAGGTGGGTGCATTACTTGACCTCTCTTTTTAAAGGAGAAATAATTTTGTATATATGGTTATATGGGTTAAATAAGAAAATACAGATGCAGAATTAAGCACAATAAGCATATTATATATTAGTTATTAACATTGGGAAAGAATAATTTTTTAAAAAGATATTAAAAAAACTCATGGCTCTTACAGAGATATAAAATGAATATGTGCCAACGATTTTATTTAACTCATTATTAAATGAGTATAAACAGTTCAAAAGGGGGATTCAAAGAATAGATTAGTTTATAAAGCAGGAATATTGAAATTAATTGCTCTAAACACTGCATATTTCCTTTGGAGGCACCTGGTAATCTTTTTTGCTTGTTCCAAATTTCCCGACATTGCTATTATATTATTAATTCATCTTAAGTGAAATCCTCTATTCAAGATCACTTATCAAAAAGGTCTCTACTTTTGATGTATATCATAATTCTCATTCATGTGCCTAAAACCCACATTTAAAATATAAATATTCCTGCTTATTTTGGGTAGATTTTGCAATAAAGTGCCATTACTACAACCCTTTATTATCAAGCTTTTAATTCTTGGCCATAACTTACCAACTTGGATTAAAGTCAAAGGGTAAAAAATATGCTGAGACTTAAACATGAAGGAAAAACGGAAGTGGTCATGCTGGCAATTTACCCATTTAGAAAATGTCTGGGCTATGAAAACTAAATCCACCGTTGGCAGTGCACACTCAAGCAAGAAAGTCTATTTGGTGCGGGAAATAGTACTCAACCTTTCATTTTCAGCAATTTAATCAAATCTCTCCTGCTCTCTCAAATATTTATTTAGTCTCCTATAATTTATGGTAACCATGGCACTTAGTATTACCCAGGTGTTAAATCTAATACAAAAAAAATGGTAAAAAGAATAGTAAAGAAGTATCAAGTAATGCCCAAGGGAACTTATTAAGTGTATTTCATTTAAATAATCCGATTCAATGGATTGAAGCAGAATTCTAAAGAAAAAAAAAGTACAACTAGAAAGAGCTTGGCTTATATTGGAGTGGGTACCTTGCCTGCCAGCTGCCCACATCATTAATTTTAATAATTTCTATGCAGACTTCTCAGATGGACTGCTTTAGAGTCTTTGTGTTGGCCATTCCTTACTCTTATTCTTAGATATAATTGGAGTGTTGTTAGGATCTTCACTGACTTGCATAAGAGCCATAGATACAAAATCCGTTTTGACTCATTTTTATCTTTCTTCTGTGAAACCTGTGATTTTCCTGCTTAGAATCAAACCATTTCAGGTTAGCCAATAAACGTGAAGTGTCTCTCTTCTGCAATCCCTTACCTTTCTCAGAAACCACCTTGTGCATCAGTAGGCACCAATTCCATTCACACCATGAGCTCTGTTTATGAATTTATTTAGTGACTGACACTCCTCCACACCTAAGAAACATTTTGGAAAAAGCAGATACTCAATGTCACTAATAATCAGGAAATGTGAATCGGAACCACAAAGACAGAGTACCTCACACCTGTGAGAATGGCTATCATCAGAAAATGAAACACAAGTATTGACCAAGACATGGAGAAACTGAAACCCCTGTATGCTATTGGTGGAAGGCAAATGGTAAGGGCACTATAGAAAATCAGTATGGGAATTGCACAAAATAAATTAAAAATAAAACTACTATATGATCCAGCAATCCCACTTCTGGGTATTTATCCAAAAGAATTGAAACCCGGATCTCAAAGACACACTCCCAACAAGCCCGTGTTCATTGTTCACAATAGCCAAGATATGGAGACAACATATATGGATAAAGAAAATAGGGTATATACATGCATTGAGATATTATCCAGCTTTATGAAAAGAATATTTTGCAATATGCAACATGGATAGATATGAAGGGCATTGTGTTCAGGAAAATAAGGCAGTCACAGACAGATAAATACTGCAGAAAAACAAAAATCATTGCCATGAGAGAGGGGAGAGAGAGAGAGAGTATGAGCAGAAAAACATAAATCAATGACCTCCTTGTTCTGGAGTGTTCGTACTCTCACAGCTTTGCTGTGCAGTTCTTCCCCATCTGCTTCTACTTAGCTCAAGCCCATTAACAAAGCAATAATGTTAGGAACTCTGCCTCAGTAAAGTCTATGAGTATGCCTCAGGATAACTCAAATAATTAGTAATTAATTAATATTCTAAAGAACGACTGACTTTTAACACAAAGAGATGGACTTTACACCCTTGCCAGACTTTTTATTGGTCCCAAAGATGACTTTTTTTTTGGACAGGGCACAAAGAAGATAATTTAGTGACTTTGCCTAAGCTTTGAGACAACTCAGGGAAAAATGGTCAAATCAATTTTTTTTTCAGTTGTTAAAATAAAAACTAAAAAAGAGTTATAATCTTATGTTATGGTTTGGATCCTTAATAACTCCCGTAAGCTCTTGTGTAAAGGAATGCCACAATGTTCAAAGGTGAAATGATTATGAGAGTTGTAACCTCATCCATGGATTAACCCACTTGATGAATTAATTATTTGAAAGAACTACTGAGTAGCAACTGTAGGCAGGTGGGGCATGGCTGGAGGAAGTAGGTCACCAGGAACTAAATTTGTCCCTGGTTCTTCCCTTTTCTTTTCTTTCCTTTTATCTTTCCCTCCCTCCCTCCCTTCCTCCCTCCCTTCCTTCCTTCCTTCCTCTTTCACCTTCTCTTCCCCTCTCTTCTGCTTGCTTTTATTTTCCTTCTCTCTTCTCTCTCTCTCTCTCTCTCTCTCTCTACTTCTTGGCTGCCATGAGGTGAGTAGCTTTTCTCTATCATGCCCTTCTGCCATGATGGTGGACCCAAAACAATGGAGTTAGCTGATCCTGGACTGAACCTCTGAATCTGAATCAAAATAAACTTTTCTTCATCTAAGTTGTTCATGTCAGGTATTCTGATCACAGTCACAAAAGGCTTACCAACACATGTTATTACAAAAACAGTATGTATTTACTATGAAAATCAAGAAACACAGAAAACAACTCTAATTTTGCTAACCAGAGACCACTTTGCTGAGATTTAACAGGTATTGTGGATGGCAGTTGTTTGGTGCTTGTGCTTTAGAATTGGCCAGCTGGGATCATGGTGGGATACTCACTGTACCTGCTACTTTCTTTTTCTTCTGAACTTGAATTTGGTTTCAGAATCTTTCCCGACACAGTGCCAGTGGAATCCTGAATACTTCATCAGATTTGGTTTATGAGTTTAAACCTTTTTATTTTTTGTGCATCTTCCAAGCCTTTACTCTAGGCCCACAATTAATATATACAGAAGCATATGCATATGTCTTAATAAAATTTACTGAGTTGACTGCTTCAAAGCACCCAAGAATCTTATTAAAATGATGTCTTCTATCCTGCTTTCTGTAAAAAGGTACAACTCTTGAACAACAATCAAAAGATTTTCTCTGTAGCTTCAGGGAATGGTGAGATAAGGGTAGAAAGTTAAAAGAACTTACACAGACAATCATAGAAACCAGTTCAGAAAACGAGCTTTAATTTGAACAGTTTAAGTGCAGAATTTTCAAAAGGAGACTTTTGTGGTGAAAATACTTAATACTCAACATTTCATGTTAAGTCTGCATGCTTTCCAAATAAGGTGTCCCCCGTCCTTCTAAATTACTGAGTATAAAAGCTGTAATGTTATATGTTCCCGAGGGGCAGAGAGTAATTCAGACATGAAGTAATTTTAATAGAAATCATTCCTCTTTTCTTGGCAAGAGAAGAATTTCAGTAGGAATTTTTCAAAATTACAAAATATCCTTCCCTGGGGGATCCATGCCGCCACTTAGCAGATTTCTCATTTCATTTAACACAAATATTTTGATCCTCAAGGGGAAATCTGCTCAGTTACAGTTTCTGCATTACTGTCTCCCAAAGATAAATGAGGTGCTTTTCTCCAAAATGGACACAGGAGAGGTAAGGTGGGAGGAAAATGATATAAATCCCAGGAAGAAATTTTGAAAAACAAATCATTTACCGAAGCCTTAAGAATGGAAACAGTCTTCAATTTCTATTTCATTTTCTTCTCAGAATGTTTTCAAACAAGAGAGATACTACTTTTTCCTGAAAAAAAAAATTAGCCTGAAAATTTGCCTGAAGGAGAAGTGAAGAAGATGATGTGGGAAGGTAACTGGGTTTCTGTCCCCTTCTAGTTCAGGTGATTGCAATGATTTTCTGTGAGTGGAAAAATGAAGAGAAATACAGAGCCTACCTCTGGACTTGGCTGGGAAGGACTCTGATTGGGTAAACAGAAGACTCAAGGACAAGGATGCTCGTCGTTTGGACTGAATGACATCTCTAGCAGTGCTGACATATCTGTGAAGAAGATGCAGTTTGCCTTCCATGCCTGTCCCCGGGGGTGTCCCTCTGCCCTCAAGTTTTTCTGAAACTGAGTGCTGAGACCTGTCCCTATCAGATAACATTGAAAATGTCAGTTTGTCCCTCTGACCATTTCAGTGGTGTTCCATTCTTTGCTAGATAATAGGAAAACTGATCCCCCAAGTTGCCATGAGGTGTAAATGGGTTATGCTGTGTCTGTCAGTGATCCTGCAGAAAGTGATGAGCTTGAAGGAAGTAACTCAATAGTGTTAATGTCTGACACCATAAGTTACTAGAGAAATATTTTAAATCAGGTAGGTATTTCTCTGTTATTCTGTCTCTCTGAAAGTTGACATTGCTCTTAAGATCAATTTCAGCACCATGGGATTTGTGTGTGTGTGTGTGTGTGTGTGTGTGTGTGTGCATGTGATGAAACTATTCTTAGAAGGTAAGTGGTTGTAAAGCTTTCAATGAAAGAGATACTAAATAAACTTTCAATTAAACCTTGTCTTCAAATATAGTCAAGTTCAAAGCTTCTTAGATGGTCTTTCAACATTCTAACCTTAAGCATCAGGTCTCAGCTCTCTGTATTTGAATTAAAAATTCTAGACACTAAAAACATGACGCTACGGACCATGTATATATCTTTTCATCATTTTCTCCCAGGGGTGATCCTAGTGGCTTAGCCACTAGTGATCAATAAATGTTTTTGTCTCAGCAGTCTAGGGAAATTGCTTAGATGGACTTATCAGAGCTCTGCTGCAGTCAGACAACATGTCTATCATGGATTCATGGTTATTACAAAAATTCAGGGACAGAACAATCCCAGCATACAAGCAGTCAGATGTCACTGTGATCTTTATTTTCTAATGGAATATTCAAAGTTTTGTTGCCTGAGGGATTGACGTCAGTGTCCAAGGTAATTGCCAGATGTTTTTGCATTAAGCTATTAGCCCTTTTAGAGGAGAGAAGAAGCTTTCTTAAACTATAAGCAGCCGCTTAAAAATACAATTATTTTTTGAAGTAGAGTTTTTATCACCATTGACGTTCTAAGAATTTGAAAAGTGATAGGAAAAATCACCCTAATACCACCCCTTTCAATTAGACTTCAAGTGAGACTCTTTGTTAGGAAGCAGACTCCCTTAGGTCAGCAGCTGCTTCTCTACCATTTGCTTTGACTATGATAGGCCTTGTAGAAGTCACTTCTATGTCAAGAACATCATTTAAACTCTGTTCTAATGAGGCTAGGATGGGTATTAAATTTCCTGTGGCCAGTTTCAGGACCAAAAAGGGCTCACCTAACTTGGACCATTTTTGCAAATGAGTGCCATGCAATGTGTCCCTTGAGATGTGAGTAAGAGAATATTCTAGATTAGTATAAACCTTTCTCTACTGCTAAAAAACTAATATTAATAGCAGTTAATACTAAAAATAACAATTAATATATTTTGAGAGCATATTACAGATCAAACTATGCTAAGCATTTTTCATATAATCCTCAAAACAGTCTTATAATGAAAGCAATCCTACTTCATAGGTATTTTTTGTGTGTGTGTTTGTGGTGCATGGGGATTGAACCCAGGGCCTTAGTGCATGTGAGGCAAGCACTCTACCAACTGAGCTACATCCCCAGCTCAATTCTAATAAGGCTCATAATGGTGAGATGATTTTCCCAGTCTTGCATTGCTATTAAATGACAGGGGTTAGGTTTATCCCATTCTAAAACTCCGTCCCTCTCATATCTTTATGTTAGGCCGCCTCCAATCATACCATGTGTATAGCCATGTATAATTGATAAAGATGTTCTTATTTATTCTGTCTCGATGCATGCAATGGATTGCCCATTAGGAATGTGGTCTTTGCCATTGCCTTATGGATAAAGACTGGAGATTAAAAACAATTAAGCAAATTATCCAGGTTCATGCAATTAGGAGAAGACTGAGCTGGGACTGAGGCCTATGTGTGGGGTCTCTGCTTCATATGCTGCTACCATTACACTTAAGACCCCCAAGTCTTCAGGGCCAGTGAGTGTTCATGACTTGCCAAGTGGGCAGTTTTTCTGGAAGGTGCAACTTGCATCAAGAACTAGGAGATTCAGTCAAGCTTAGAAAGAGTTTATCTGACACACTGCATCAGACTTTGCCTCCGAGTTTCCCACCATCCAGGATTTTATACAAATTCAACAGTTAAGCATACTTATAAAGCAAGTTCTTAGAAAATACAAGGCAATTCATGTTAATCCAATTAATGAATGAATAAACATTTGCATAATTAACAAAATTATTCAGTGCTGAAAGGACTCAAACTGTAATTTTTGACAAATGCATTAGCTTAAAAGTTGGATCTATCTAAACTCTTGTCAGTTCTAAGGTAGTTAAATACTTATTTATACTTAACATGAGAGAAGGATCTGGAAGACTACTGAAGGTCAGTTAGAAGAAATCTGAATTATATTGTGTGGGTCTGAGAAAAATTATTGGTTCATATCTCTATGATTTTTTTCCTAAAATGAGTTGTTCTAGGAGAGTTGCTATGCTTTATTTTTAAATTCTTACTTCTGCATGTTCATTGCCTAAATGTGTATGGAAACAGCATTGTTAACTAAGGATTACAAATGGACTTGAGAGCATCTGCATACCTCCTGATATTAAAAGCAGAATAAAAGGCATTTGTGCATTTTTCTTGAGGGCAAGTCCATAGATTTTGTTGAGTCCTTGAAGTGCATGATTTCACAAAACTACTAGCCTGAGGGACTCTCCATTGTGGTCATGTGTTAAAATAATTTTTTCAGCTCTTAAAAATTATGGATGACCCTTTTCTGGGACTATTGTGTCCAAAGAGCCTGAAAGGAGAAGATGAACAATAGAGATTAACAAAATACTCTACAGATTACTATAGTGTACTACGAGTGCTGAACACCAATGATCTGGAATATAGTATTGTCATGTGATATGAATGTAGAGGAAAAAGAGAAATTGGGGGTGATGAATGAAGAAACAAACCAAAGGAAATATTTGCTCACTTTCAAATTTATTGTTTTTTGTTTTCTCTGAATGGATTTTTATAAAAGGTTTTTGCTTTCTTGTTATGCCAATGTTTTTTTTTTTATTTTTAGTGCTTCATTCTTTTTTTATAAGTAGGTAAAGGGATGATATGATGTGTTTTGAATTATACACTGTTGTTTAGGTTGCAAACAAGAGCAATTGGTTTTGACTAGTTAAGCCTAAGGTGGGAGGATAGAAATAATTCAGAATGCTTCTAAAAGCTGAAGCTCTGGGTTTCTGGGAAGGCCAGGACATGAGAAGTTTCTGGAGCCTCTCAGCTCTGCCCCCATGTCTTGTGTTCCATTCACTCAGTTTCTAAATCTGAGAGGCTCTGGTTGGCTTAGGTGTCTCTAACTATGGTCAGTGGGAGGCCACTGGGAGTCCTCTTCTGTGTATGCTGAACAGTTCCAGGAAAAGGAGCAGGTTCAGAAACTTAACAGTCACATAAATTGATGTCTATCTTATTCATCCATAAATTAGGGTTTAAGTCAATGCATTCCTATAACCTCACATCCATCTGCCTCCAATTTCATTCTCTTCTACCAACCTGTGAGCTTCCTAAGAAAGTGGACTGTGTTCCTATTCACTCTGTATCTCTAGGTCTTGGAATGCAATAAGTGACAGCAAAACCCTATTGAGTTGTAGAGTTTGGTACAGGACAGGATATCAAATTTGGCAAGTGTTAAATTCACTGTCAGGTTCAAGATGGCAAATTAGAGGAAAGCTGCGTTTCTAGCTGCTCCATGGTTTGGGATTCAAGCAATGGGAGTACTGCCTCTCAGCAAGATGAGTGAAAAAGGGAATTCACTGAAATTTCATACTTAACCAAGTGTCTTAGAGACTCCAAAATTTGTGAGCATTGAATAAATAACAAGAAAGAATCCACTGGAACCAAACTGGTTGTGGCAATGGTAGTGGCGCTGGTTCACCACAGAGGGGAGGAATAACACAAACAGAGGAAAACATAATGGACAGATTTTGGCTGGGAAAATCTGTAGATCAGAAAAGCAGCCTGAACTTAATTGATCTAAAGGCTGCACAGTGAACTGATGGTTTGAAAAGTGCTGTGTATTTCTCAACTGGCAAGTGGAAAACTGAGACAGGGGAGTCATCTTGAGATGGCTATGCTGCAGCTTGCTGCTGTGAGAAGTAGGAAATCAGCAAACATGGCCACACTGCCCCAGCCAGCACCTACTGTGTAGCACAGCAGAATGTGAGTGAAACAAGCACAGAAGAGATTTTATTCAGGGGGATTCAAGTCACACAAATGGAGGGGAGTGTAAGTTGCTATCCTTTTGATTCTGACAGTCACATGACTAGCTGAATGGGGATGGGGGACTGAACAGGTGGGTGTGAATACACTCAGGGACTAAGCTTGGAAAGACCTTATTCATGGGCAGTAGTGTGTGTGTAGGGTTGACTCCCATTCACCTGCAAATGGAATTCTTGGGAGGTTCCTGTTATCCAGAATCCCCACAGAGGTTGGTATCTGCCTGGGGTGTGTAGAAAAGAAACTACCCAACAAAGCCCCTGATTGACCTAAGCCTCAGCCACCAGAATTCTCCTCATAGAACACTGCAGCCTCTACTCCCTGGGAGTGCATTGATCTGGTCTGTCCTGACAAAACTCCAATCAATAGTATTTCCTCTTCCATCCTATCATATACAAGTGAAAAGGGAAACTGAGAGCTGTTTCAACCAGCTTCAGTTTTAGGTCACTAAAAAAGGAAGTTAACAACCCCCAGACTTTATCTCCATATGTACCCCAAGAAGAACTGGAAAGAAGAACAGTTGGGCCTAAGGAATCATCCATCATCATTCACTCTTTGATTACCTCAGTGGAGATAATTCTTCCATTTTTTTCATTAAAATCTTTTTTTTTAAATGTGCTTTCTGTGCTGATTGGTTCGTGGATATATACACAAATACATATTTATTACTTTTTTTTCATTTTTAGCCCTTTCTTAAGATCATTATCTTTTCATGTCTTTTGAGGCTTAAAGTTTTTGGTTTGGTTATTGTTGTTTTGTTTTATTTTATTTTCTTTGTTTGGTTTTCTTGTTTCTTTTTCTCGCCTTTCTTCTCCTACTAACCAACAAATTTTCTTGTTCTCTCTTTCTTTCTCCATTTACTTTATTTTTTCTATTTTTTTCTCCTTTTTTGTAATCATGACTTGCTGCATCTCTTTTGTATTCTCTTTATGCACATTTTGAAAATTATAAACTTTCTTCTATCTTCCTATCACATTTTCTTTTAGTAAATTGTATTTTTACCATTTTTAGAACTATTTGTTTATATAACTCCTGACCCCACCGTTATGTTGTTGCAGTTATTAGTGCTGTCAATGACATAGTTGACAACTGCTTAACTCAATGCCAGATCTAGTTATTTGTTGCTTTTGCTGTTGAAATTGCTGATCCCTCCATTAATGTTTTTCAGTAATTAGTATTGAAAATGACATAGTAGTCTTCAGATATTTATTTTAATGGTATATATTGTTTGCTTCAGTGCTTGCTATTGTTTGTTTCTGCCTTTTCTGTGAGGTGATGGGAATCTACAAGGACACTATAAGTTCACAGGATAGAAAATCTGTTGTTACACTAAATCCAGGCAAAAGACAGTGCACCTACTCCACACAGAAATTAATCACACTCAAACTTTGGCTATAGTTTAATAGAAATAATAGAATATACACACCCCACATACAAACTAACAACCAAGCCCAAGTAGTAACAGATGAAGGGGGAGGAGCTCAGTTTCCATTGATGGGCATTCACTGCTACAGCAAAAACAGAGAGGATATCATACTTATGAGGGGTATATAGATCACTCTGTGACCCTTTGGAAAGAGAAGACAGTGCCCTAAAAGGCCCACATATAAGAGTGGAAGAGAAATTCATCTCTATAGATGCTTAAAACCCAACACAGCAGTACAAGAAATATGAAAAAAACAAAGCACCACAACACCACCTAAAGTTCATAATTCACCGGCAACTAACTCCAAAGACACTAAAAAGAATAAAATAGGTAAAGAATTAAAAAGAATGACTATAAAAGTGATCAATGAATTCCAAGATAACTGAAAAATAACTGAATGAATTAAGGAAGATAGTACAAGGTATGAATGAGACATTACATAAAGAAAGGTATCAAAAGAGAACCAAACAGAAGTCTTGAAAGTGAAAAACAAAATAGATAAAATAAAATGTGCTCTTGAAAGTCTCTCTGGTTGATTGAACTATACTGAATATAGAATCTTACAGCTGAAAGAAAAAGTGGCCAGTTTTGAATAGTGAGACTGTGTTAAAGAAAATAAATAACCATGACCAGAAGATGAAAGAACCCCTGGATGACATTAAGAGAGCAAATTTAGGAATCATGAGAATTGAAGAAGGTTGTGAGATCCAGGCTAAAGGAATGGAAATAGCAACAGAAATAACAAGAAAAAAATTTTCAAAACTTGAGAAAGATATGAACATCCAGACACAGGAGTCATTTAGAACCCCAGTAGACAATATAAGAAAAAAAGAAAAAAACTCTTTATGCTACATTATAATTAAAATGCCTAACATACATAAAAAAGATAGAATTTTAAAAGTTTCAAGACAAAAATCTTAGCTGACATTTATTTAAAGGATAGCCAATCAGAATTACTTCCAATTCCTTAGCATAAACTCTAAAATCCAGAAGGCCTTGGATGATGTATTTCAAGCCCTGAAAGAAAATAACTGTTAACCAAGACTGCTATATCCAACAAAACTATCCCTTAAAATGGAAGGAAAATGAAAACCTCCCAAGATAAGGAGAAAATAAAGTAATTCATGACTATTAAGCCAGTACTACAGAAAATATCAAGTAGTTCACAAAGAAGAAGTAAAAAAAAAACTTCAGTACTTACAAACAAATAATTTCATTTGAGGAGTAGTTAAGAAAATGAGGAACAGGAGCAAATTAAAAATTAGAAATAAAATGGCAGGAGTTAAAAAACATCTCTCTATAATAACATTAAATGTACATGGTCTCAACTCTCCAAGTGAAGAACTAGGGTGGTAGAATGGGTTAAAAAAAATACCTGACTACATGTTGTTTGTAAGAGAGTCACCTTACAGGCAGCCACAGGCTGAAAGTATAAGGATGGAAATTTATATACTATGCAAATGGAGCCTCAAAATAAGCAGGAATAACTGCTCTCATATCTGACAAAGCAGACTTCAAGCCAGAAGAATGTCAATTTAAACTGGTAAAGGGAACAATTCAATAAAGAGTTATAAGAATAGTAAATATTTAGGTCTCACATTACCTAAAACAGACACTATTTGAATGAAGGACTCGATAGAGCCAAGTTTAATAATACTGGGTGATTTCAAAACACCTATCTCAACTTTAGATAGGTCATCCAGACATAAACTCAGTAGACTCTTTGGATCTGAAAACAGTATAAGTCAAATGGACTTAATAGACTACTATAGAATATTTTATCCAACAACAGTTGAATATACATTCTTCTCAGTGGTTTATGGAACCTTCTACAAAATGGATCATATTTTAGGCCACAAAGCAATTCTTAGCAAATACAAAAATATTTCTTGCATCTTATTGGATTATAATGGAATGAAATTAGAAATTGACACCAA
This sequence comes from Urocitellus parryii, assembly GCF_045843805.1. Classification (NCBI taxonomy): domain Eukaryota; kingdom Metazoa; phylum Chordata; class Mammalia; order Rodentia; family Sciuridae; genus Urocitellus; species Urocitellus parryii. Next base: position 150,017,947 of record NC_135535.1, read on the forward strand.
AAAATTTAATAAAGAGTTATAAGAACACTAAATATTTAAGTCTCAAGTTACATAAAACAGACACTATTTGAATTAAAGACTCAGATAGAGCCAAGTTTAATAATGCTAGGTGATTTCAAATTTAAAATTTATGTAACCAAATAAAAATAGTGGTACATTATACCAGAACTTCAGGAACACTATGAAGGCACTTCTAAGTGAAAAGTTGATAACTATGAGTGCCTACATAACAAAATCAGGAAGATGTCAAATATATAACCTAATGCTGAATCTCAAGGCCCTTGAAAAAGAAGAATAAACCAATTCTAACACCAATAGAAAAAGGAAGAAATTAAGATTAGATATAAAATCAATAAACTACATAATAAAACAATCTATACAAAACATCACTGTAATGAAAGGTTGGTTTTTTGAAAAGATAAACAAGATTGATTAGTCCTTAGCCAAACTAACCAATAGACAAAGAGAGAAAAAACAAATTAATAAAATTAGAGATGAAAAAGGTGAAATCATCACAAACATCATAGAAATCCAGAGGATCATTAGGGAATAATTTAAAAATTTATGCTTTAATAAATTAGAAAACCTATAAGAAATAGATATATTTCTAGAAATGTAAACTTGCCAACATTGAATCAAGAGGACATAGAAAACCTAAGCAGATCAATAATTATCAATGATATTAGAAGGAGTGATAAAAAGCCTTCCAACAAACACAAGACCAGGTACAGATGGATTGTCAGTTGAATTATATCAGACCTTAAAAGAAAAATTAATGTCCTCAATTTATTCCATGAAATAAATAGGGATGGGAAACTTCCACATTTCTTCCATGAAGCTAGTATCACCATCATACCAAAATCAGATAATGACACATCAAGGAAAAAAAAACTACAGACCAATATTTCTGGTGAACTTGGATGCAAAATACTTAATAACAAATTGTGTTTGACCAAATATTAAGATTTTACAACATGACCAAGTTTGTTTCATCCCAGAGATTAAAGAATGGTATAATACATGCAAATCAATAAATGTAACATCATATAATAGAATTAAGGACAAAAGTCACTCAGTCATCTCAATAAATGCAGAGAAAAGTTTTGACAAAATTTAGCACCCATAAAAGATATAAACATTGAAGGAACTAAGAATAGAAGGAAACAGCCTGAATATCATAAAGGCAAATATATATGAAAAATGCAAAGTCAATCTCACAGTAAATGAGACTGATAAAGAAAAGCTAAGAGCATTTCCTTTAAAATCCAAGATAAGGATGTCCACTCTCACCACTCATATTTTATGCAGTTTTAGAAATTTTTGGCATAACTATTAGGCAAGAGAAGAAAATAAAGGTATTAAAAATAGAAAAGGAAGAAGTCAAACTATCACTATTTGCAGATGATATGATGCCGTACATAGAAGGACCAAAAAGTTCCACCAGAAGACTGCTAGATCTAATAAACAAATTTGGCAAAGTAGCAGTTTACAAAACCAACATATAATAATCAATAGCTTTCCTATATACCAAAATAATGAGTGTGCTAAGAACAAAATGAGGAAAAGAATCCCATTCACAATCTATTAAAAAAATAGAAAAGAAAAGAAAAAGAAAAAATTAGAAATAAATCTAACCAAGGAGGTGAAAGACCTCTACAATGAAAACTATACAACTCCAAAGAAAGAAATTAAGAAACTGAAGAAGACAAGATGATGAAAAATCCTCCCATGTTCATGGATAGGCAGAATTAATTTTGGTAAAATAGTCATAATACCAAAAACAATATACATATTCAACGCAGTCCCAATCAAAATATTAGTGACATTCTTCACAGAACTGCAAAAAATTATTCTAAAATTTGTTTGGAAGAATATAAGACCCTGAATAGCCAAAGGAATTCTAAGCCAAAAAAGCAATGCCAGAAGAGTTACAATATCTGAATTCAAATTATACTACAAAGCTACATAAAACAGACCCATAGACCAATGGTACAAAATAGAAGACACAAATGATTCCACACAGATACAGTCATCTAATCCTGGACAAAAGTGCCAAAACTGTGCATTGGAGAAAAGACAGCTTTTTTAAAATTAAATTATTTATTTATTCTAACTTGTTATACATGATGGCAGAATTCAATTCATTTCATATTTCACAAATAGGGCACAATTTTTCAAGTCACTGATTGTACACAAAGTATTTTCACACTATTTGTGTCTTATACATGTACCTAGGGTAATGATGTCTAACTCAATCCACTATCATTCCTACTCATTTACCCCTTGATTTCCCCTCCCTCCCCTTTGCCCTATCTAAAGTTCCTCCATTCTTCCCATACTCCCCACTCACCCCTCGCCATTATGAGTCAGCATCCTCATATCAAAGAAAACATTCAGCCTTTGGTATTTCCGGGATTTGGTTTGCTTCACTTAGCATTGTATTCCCCAAATTCATCCATTTACCTGCAGATGCCATGATTTTATTCTCTTTTAATGCTGAGTAATGTTACATTATGTCTATTTACCAAAGTTTCCCTAACTATTCATCTACTAAAGGGCATATAAGTTGGGTCCATAATTTAGCAATAGTGAATTATGCTGCTATAAACATTGATATGGCTGTGTCCCTGCAGTATGCTGTTTTTAAGTTCTTTGGATATAAACCGTGGAGTGGGATAGCTGGGTCAAAAATGGTTCCATTCCAAGTTTTCCAAGGAATCTCCATACTGCTTTCCAGATTGGCTACACCAATTTGCAGTCCCACCAGCAATGTATGAGCATGCCTTTTCTCCCACATCCTTGACAACACTTATTGTTGTTTGAACTCTTGATAGCTGCCATCCTGACAGGAGTGAGATGAAATTTTAAAATAGTTTCGATTTGCATTTCTCTAATTACTAGAGATGTTGAACATTTTTTCATATGTTTGTTGATTGATTGTATATCCTCTTCTGAGAAGTGTCTGCTCAGTTCCTTGGCCCATTTATTAATTGGGTTATTTATTTCTTTGGTGTTAAAATTTTTGAGTGCTTTTATATATATCTTAGAAATTAGTGCTCTATCTGATGTGCTTCTGGTAAAGATTTGGTCCCATTATGTATGCTCTCTATTCACCGCACTGATTGTTTCTTTTGCTGAGAAGAAGCTCTTTAGTCTGAATCCATCCCATTTATTAATTCTTGGTTTTAATTCTTGTGCTATAGGAGTTTTATTAAGAAAGTTGGGGCCTAATTTGACATGATGGAGATTTCTGGCCTACTTTTTCTTCCATTAGGCACAAGGTCTCTGGTTTAATTCCTAGATCTTTGATCCACTTTGAGTTGAGTTTTGTGCATGGTGAGAGATAAGGGTTTAATTTCATTTGTTACATGTGGATTTCCAGTTTTCCTAGCACCATTTGTTGAAGAGGTTATCTTTTCTCCAGAGTATGTTTTTGGCATCTTTGTCTAAGATAACTGTAGTTATGTGGGTTAGACTCTGTGTCCTCTATTCTGTACCATTGGTCCACAGGTCTATTTTGGTACCAATACCATGATGTTTTTATTACTATTGCTCTGTAGTATAGTTTAAGATCTGGAATAGTAATGCCAGCAGCTTAATTCTTCTTGCTAAAAATTGCTTTGACCATTCTGGGTCTCTTATTTTTTTCATGAATTTCATGATTTTTTTTTATTTCTATAAAGAATGTCATTGGGATTTTGATTGGGATTGTATTGAATCTGTATAGTGCTTTGGGTGGTATTGTCATTTTGTTAATATTAATTCTGCCTATCAAAGAACAAGGTAGATATTTCTATCTTCTAAGGTCTTCTTTAATTTCATTCTTTAGAATTCTGTAGTTTTCATTGCAGAGGTCTTTCACCTCTTTCATTAAGTTTATTCCCAAATTTTTTGTTTTTTTAAAAGTTATTGTAAATGGGGTGGTTTTCCTAGTTTCTCTTTCAGCAGATTTGTCACTAATGTTCAGAAATGCCTTTGATTTATGTGTGTTGATTTTATATCCAGCTACTTTGCTGAATTCATTTATTAGTTCTAGGAGATTTCTGGTGAAATTTTTTGGGTCTTCTAGGTATAGAATCATATTGTCTGCAAATAGTGATAATTTGAGTTCCTCTTTTCCTATCTGTAGCCCTTTAATTTCTTCATCTGTCTGATTACTCTAGCTAGAGTTTCAAGAACCATGTTAAATAGAAGTGGTGACAGAAGGCATCCCTGTCTTGTTTCAGTTTTTAGAGAGAATGCTTTTAATTTTTCTCCATTTAGATTGATGTTGGCAACCGAGACTCTCAAAGCCAGGAGATCCTGGAACAACATATACAAAGCTCTAATAGATAATGGATGCCAACCAAGAATATTATATCCAGCAAAATTAAGCTTCAAATTTTACTATGAAATAAAAAAAACTTCCATGATAAACAACAAAAGCTAAAAGAATTTACAGCAAGAAAGCCTGCCCTACAGAGCATTCTTGGCAAAATATTCTATGAGGAGAAAATGAAAAACAACAATGAAAATCTGCAAAGGGAAGAACTACAATAAAAGAAAAGCCAACCAAAGGAGAAACCAAGTCAAGCTAAATACCAAAAGTAAACAAAAGTAACCAGTAATACCAATCATATCTCAATAATAACCCTAAATGTTAATGGCTTGAACTCACCAATCAAAAGATATAGTAGATTGGATTTTAAAAAGACCCAACCACTATATGCTGCCTTCAAAAGACTCATATTATAGGAAAAGATGCCCACAGACTGACGGTGAAAATTTGGGATAAAATATACCATTCACATGGTTTACATAAGCAAGCAAGTGTTGCCATAATCATATCATATAGTGTAGACTTCAAGTCGAAGTTAATCAAAAGGGGTAAACATGGCATTCCATACTGCTTAAGGGAACCATACACCAACAAGGCATAACAGTTATATATGTCCCAAACAATAGAGCCTCTATTTCATCAATCAAACTCTTCTCAAGTTCAAGAGTCAAATAGATCACACACAATAATTCTGGGTGACTTTAACACACCTTTTTCACCACTAGATAGATCTTCCAAACAAAAGCTAAACAGAAACTATAGAACTCAATAATACAATCAATAACTTAGACTTAACTGACATATATAGAGTACCTTATCCATCAACGACCGACTCTACTTTCTTCTCAGCAGCACATGAACCTTTTCTAAAATAGACCGTATCTTATGCTACACAACAAATTTTAAAAAATACAAAAAAGTAGAGATACTACTCTGCATTCTATCAAAACACAATGTAATGAAATTAGAAATCAATGATAAAATAAAAAATAAAATCCACTCCAACACCTGGAGACTAAATAATATACTATTGAGTGAAAAATGGGTTGCAAAAGATATCAAGGAAGAGATGAAAAAATTCTTAGAGGTGAATGAGAACATAGATACAACATATTGAAATTTCTGGGACACTATGAAGGCAGTTCTAAGAGGAAATTTCATTTCATGGAGTTCATTCCTTCAAAGAAGAAAAGTCAACAAATAAATGACTTAACATTACATCTCAAAGCCTTAGAAAGAGAATAACAAATCAACCCCAAAAGCAGTAGGATACAGAAAATCATTAAAATCAGAGCTAAAATCAGTGAAATTGAAACAATAGAAACAATTGAAAAATTTACAAAAATGTTTGTTCTTTGAAAAAAAATAAATAAAATTGATAAACCATTAGCCATGCCAATGAAGAGACGGAAAGAGAAAACTCAAATTACTAACATCTGTGATGAAAAAGGAAATATTATGATAGATACTACAGAAATACAGAAGATAATTAGAAATTATTTTGAAAACTTGTCCTCCAATAAAATAGAAATATTGAAGGCATTGACAAAATTTCTAGAGGCATATGCTATGCCCAAACTAAATCAGGATGATATACACAATTTAAACAGATCAATTTCAAACAAGGAAATAGAGGATGCCATCAGAAGCCTACCAACCAAGAAAATTCCAGGCATAGATGGATACACAACTGAGTTCTACAAGGCCTTTAAAGAAGAACTACAAATAATTAATAAGAAGAAAACACAAATAATTCTCAAACTATTTCATGAAATAGAAAAAGAGGGAGCACTTCCAACCACATTCTATAAGGCCAGCATCACCCTGATTCCAAAACCAGACAAAGAAACAACAAGGAAAGAAAACTTCAGACCAATATTTCTAATAAATATAGATGCAAAAATTCTCAATAAAATTCTGCTAAATCTAATACAAAAAACATATCAAAAGATATATAGCAACTCATGCTACCATTATGTACAATTATAATGCATCAATAAAAATATATATAAAAAATTAATTTGGGTTTAATTTAAGCCAAGAACAAATTTCACAAAGTTAAAGAGCAGAGGAAATAGAAAAGTCACATCATGATCAAGTAGGGTTCAACATACGGAAATCAATAAATGTACTTTATTACATCAATAGACTCAAAGATATAAATCATATGATCATCTCAATAGATGCTGAGAAAGCATTTGATAAAATACAGCATCCCTTCATGTTCAAAATACTAGAAAAACTAGGGATAACAGGAACATACCTCAACATTATAAAGGCTATCTATGCTAAGGCAGTCTTTTAAACAAGTGATTTTAGGGAAAACTGATTATTTGTATAGAGAAGAATGAAATTAGACACTTTTCTCTCATCCTGCACAATAACCAACTCAAAATGGATTACAGACCTAGGAATTAGGAAAGTAACTATGCAACTCCTAAAAGAAAACATGGGGTTAACATATAGGCACAGGCAAAGACTTTCTCACTAGGATCCCTTAAAGCTCAGAAAATAACTGCAAGAGCTAATAAACGGTAAAGCTTCAAATCAAAAAGTGCCTGCACAGCAAGGTAAACATTAATGGGAAGAGGGAACTCACATAATAAGAGATAATCTTTGCTAGATACTTTTCTGATGGAGGATTAATATACAAAATATATAAGGAACTCAAAAAACTTATCATCAAAAAACATCCCGCCTAATAAAAGGGCAAATGATCTAAACAGATACTTGTAAAAAAGGAAATACAAATGGCTAACAAATATATGAAAAAATGTTCAATATCATTAGGACTTAAGGAAATACAAATCAAAACTACGCTGAGATTTCTCTCAATCCAGTTAGAATGGCAGCCATTAATAAAAAAAAAAAAAACAGTAAATGCTGAAGAGGATGTGAAGAAAAAGGAACAACACTTTAACACAGTTGATGAGATTGTAAATTAGCATAACCACTATGGAAATCAGTACAAAGTTTTCTCAAAAGACTAGGCATGGAACCACTGTATGACCCAATTACACCAGTCCTGGGTATTGATCCTAATGAATTAAAGTCAGCATACTACAATGATACAAGCAAGCATACCCATTTTTGGTATGTTTGCCCATTAACCAATCTATGGAACCAGTTAGGTGTCTGTCAATTGATGAATTAATAAAGAAAATAAAGTATGTATATACAACGGGATTTTACTCAGCCATAAAGAAGAAGTAAATTATGTTGTTTTTAGGAAAATGGATGGAACTTGAGAACACTTTATTAAGTGAAATAAGACAAATATAGAAAGCCACAGGACGTATGTTTGCTTTCATAAATGGAAGTTAGAGAGGAAAAGAATAGTGGGGGGCGGTCTCATGAAAGTTGAAGGGAGATATATTGAGGAAAGTGACCAGAGGGAGGGATAAAAGGAAAGACAAGGAAAATACTGGGGAATAATACTGGCTAAATTATATTGTTATATTGGGTGATACAAAAATATGAACAACTTATGCTACAATTATGTACAATTATAATGCACCAATAAAAATTTTTAAAAATGGGTTTAATTTAAGCCAAGAAAAAATTTCACAAAGTTAAAGGGCAGAGGAAGTAGAAAAGTCACAGCTTTAGAAAAGTCTTCTAAAGATTACATTTACAGGTTGGGTTGGTTATGGCTCTCATGAAAACATGACTAAATGGGAGCAGTGCTCTTATGGTATTTAGCCTCACAAAACCGGTGAAGGATGCACTGCAAAATGTCTAAAGCTAGGCATAGCTGGTGGTTAGCAGAGCACAGATTGGAGGGGGTTCAGGACCAAGGGAGGGGTTCTCAACTTCAGCACTGCTAATATTTGAAACTATGTAATAATTCTTTACTGGGTGTATGTGTGTGTGTGTGTGTGTGTGTGTGTGTGTGTGTGTGTGTTTCCAGGATTTTGAGATCCCTGGCTTCTACCCAATAAATGCCCTTCATGACAAACATAAATGTCTCCAGACATTGTCAAATGGATCCCAAAGAGCAAAATTTCCTGTAGTTGAAAAATATGACTTAGAGAATGACTGATAAGTAATTGGTTCAACCCGTTAGTGATTCTACAGCTCCTACTGTATACAGTATGATGGTTGTTGGAGAGATGACTAAGATACACTCATCCTCCCTTCAGAGGGTTCAAACACTAATAGTGACAAACCCATGCAAACAGAAAAGAGCAAGTTTTATTCTTTGTTGTATCATTGGCACGAAGAACATACCCTGAAATATATTACCTGCTCAAAGAGTTGTTGAAAGAATTAATAAAAAGATATACTTTATTAGCTGTGTGACTTAGGACAAATTGGATAATTTCAAGGAAATTTAGTGTCCTTATTTATAGAAATAGAAAAGTATGTCTAATAATACTCACTGGATTGTCGTGTGACTTAAATAAAATAATACACTCTTGGAACATGATAGGCGTTCAATGAAAGTATAAAGGGCTAATTGGGACATTTTTTTCTGATTCCTTAAGGTGCTGAAAAACCTCTATAGCAGAACCAGGCACTGAGGAGCAGGTGTTTGAGTGGTGGCCATGCATAGGGACAAAGGATTGAACCACATTTAGAGACCACAGGGTTGAGGTAAAGGCCAATTTGTGCCAGAATCTCTCTCTCTCTGCGTAAGACTCTCAGTGGTCCTCTGAAGAAACACAACTGTGCCCACAAGGAGTAGTTGGCATTGGGAATTGGCTGCCTTAAACACTTATGTGCTGCCCAATGGAACAAGTAACAGAAAAGAGGCAGAGAATTCATTACCATGGTCACATCAGTGGCCCATTTATTTGAGTCAGAGCTTAGGGCCAGAATAGAACAAATAAAGACCTAATCTGATGAAAAGTAGTCTTCCTGTCTAAGCATCCTTAAATTCTCTCTAATTAGAATCAGGATTGGTCTCTAAGCCTGGGGCAAGGCTGAGTCCGAAGTGGGTGGGGATCAGAGGTCTGCAGGGCAGAAGGGTAGACAGGTCATTACCCTCAATCTGGTCTCACAAGTGTTCTATGCTTGCATCACATGATCGCTGGTCTTGCACAGAAACTCTGACTTCTACAAGAAAAAGGTCTCACCTTGCATTCTATCAATAGCACCAAAGGGAGTCTTCATTTCCAGAGGTAATTGCCGAAAACGTGTTACACAATATCATTCATTACTTGTTAGGATTGAGTGTTGAAAGTACATTTCACAAGATAATGAAGTTGTTTCCCAGGACTAAAATAACTGGTTATCTGACTCTTAGGTTCATCCCACATTAGATGTATTACACACACAACTGTCAAAATAAATAACTTACTTGGGATGTGTCAGAGCTCACAACAAGCTGATGAGAAATGTGTAGGGTTGTAGAAAACAAATCAAGAGAGGCCGAGTGAGTGAGTGGAAAATAATGGTCCGCTTCAGCAAAGGGACAGCCCAGCAAGGGAGATGAAAGCCTGGTGAGATTTTAAAATGTCGCATTCCCATTCCTGCAGGTTTCAGTGAACAAATAGGGCCACATGTGGACACACCAAAAAGATCAGCTTGAAATGAATTCCTGGCTATAGTGGTGTCTCATGAAGCTGGCTCTGTAATTTACAAAGGTGACAGCCAAACCTATAAAACTCAAATGGGGTTTTCAATCAGGTACACGAGACAAAGGGAGGAATCATATCCTAGTTAGGAAAATACATTTTTATCAAGCAACAGGTGTCATTAAAAAAAAAAAAAGAAAGAAAGAAATTTGACTGCTCCTAACAGGAGGACTTTAGGCATAAATTTGCAACCTTGCTTATGGTAAGGAAAATTGCTTGTAAGAAAGTTTTAGGGAATATTCAGAGTAGCTTCTGAGTGGAAATGATGAGCTTAGGGAGGCATGGACATGATGATAATGATGGAGAAGAAGAAGAAGGAGGAGGAGGAGGAGGAGGAGGAGGAGGGAGGAGAAGAAAAATGTCTTGCCTGTTCAGTTGAATAAAGAAGTGAATTATGACATGGATAAGGTATATGCAAACAATTAGAAAAGGAAGTCAGCATGGGGAGATGAACATGAGTAAATTTTCCAGGGTTGACAATACTGTGTCAGTGGCAGTAGCCATCTGTCTCACCATCCCTGTTATTAAACAATACCCCCCTAATAAACCACCCTGAGTGGTATCAGCAGTTTGTGGTTTTGAGTGGTATGTACTAAAAGAGATTCAATTTGAGCACCATTCAAGCCAAATAGCCACGTGAATGACCCAGTTCCTTTTGTCTTGGGGCTGATTAGGACTGAGAATTAACAGCATAGGCAGTTGGCTCAGGTGCTTGCAGCTCTGGGTCCCCCTCCAGAATCCTGAAGCTTTCTCTCTCAGCAAGAGCAATAACCAATAATGGCTTAGGCAATTTTGTGATGTAGCCATCAGAATGTGTATTTTACCCAAAACAGAGGAAAAATGAGTAGAGGAAGAGAATCCCTGGAAGAGAGCGCTGTAGTCAAAGCTAATGAGGCCATATTAGAGTTTGTTTTTTAACCTCAAGCAATGTGGTTTTTATGAGCATTACCACTGTAATAAAATGAATAGAATAAATACTCATAGCAGTGAGGGAAGAATCACAGGCTTTGGGGCAATTGAACATGGATTCAAGCCCTACCCATTTAGAACAAATTGCTTAATCTAGCTAAACCTTTGCTTGTTGAAGGAAGAATGCCATACATTTTGGAAAGTCAGTAGGAGCAAATTGATGAGACTTGCCTTTACTGGGTGCTTTCTACGTGTTGGAACTTGTGTTAAAGGGTCTACGGCACCACAGTTAAAGCTCTGCCACTAGGAGATGGGAATGGTAATTGACCCCCGTTTTACCAAGGGAGAGGCAAAGAAAGGGGGACCGACTTGCGTGAAGTCAGAAGTGAACCATAGAACTGCACTTGAACTAGGTCCGGTTGGCTCCAGCTTCTGTGCTTTTAACCTCATGTAAAAGTGCCCGGAGCAGCTCCTGACAGAGGGAGCATTTCATACAGGGCAGCCCCTGTTACTTTTACAACCACCTTAAATCTATTCTGGAACAAGAAGGAATGTAAATAAAATAAAAGAATTATTATTCTTGTTGGTGTCTTTTTAAGCCTGGGAAGTATAAGATGACCTTCCAGCTCTCACAGATATTTCGCTTGGAAAAAATTTTATTTTACAGGGAAATGAATCAAGTGACCAGGATTAAATGGCAGTAAAACTTTTCTTATCTAAACCGGCTTAGGGGAATTTGCCACTAAAACACGGGGTGCCTTAAGGAGACTGATGATTCTGACTTCTTAGACCATGTGGAAGTACAGGCTCTACTGGAAAAATGCAGGAGTTGATTAGATTTTCCGATAATACTCTTTAACAGACTTAATGATATTTATTGGGAAAATTCAAAAAATAGCAAATTTAATCTCCAATAAAAAGCTTTTATTTATTGAACAAACAGAAGTGGGCAAGGTTAAAGAAAGAGCTCTGTTGTTGCTTGTTGCAGTTCAAACTCCCTCGAGACTGGACTTGCTTGTATTTTTTTTTTTTTTTATTTTCTTCTGCAATTGTGCTTTTTAACATAAGAAACTATAAACATGCTTAAAGGAGACAATTTATCTGATCACACAAAGCTACTATTAAAGGATTGTACATTTAATTTCTTAATTAGGTAAATAAGGATTACTGAGGTCTGGCCAAGAGAATTTAAAAAAATAATAATTTTAATGGTAAGAAAATAGGCCAGTGATTAACAACCTGTTTTTAGGACTTGACAGGCCAGTATTTTGTCCTAAGAAGAAAAAGAGCTTAATCTATTTGTAGAACTTGATCATTGTCCAAAACCATTTGTCACTGCAGGTTAAAAACCTCTGTGCTAATTTACTACTTGAAGAGGTTTTACTAATTCTTCTGGAAACCTAATCTTTTTACCTCATCACCAGATGGCACCAAACCTCTTCAGGGGAAAGAGGAAAAATGAATGGAAATGTTTACTTATTTTAAAAAAATCCATTTAAAATGATACATGTTGAGAGAATGAAATGTACAAAGCCATTGAGCCAATTTCCCATGTTAAGTAGTCCTACAGCGTTCTTCCATTATCCTTGCCCTGGATCAATTTCATATTTCATATTTTCTAAAAGATTGAATCTGATAATCCCAGGAAAAAGACAGTCTTTCCAAAGTCTTTTTAAAATTGTGGCAAAATATACAAATATGCCATTTTACCAAATTAACCAGTATTTTCAGTGTGCAATTCAATGATGTTAGTATACTCACAATGCTGGGCAATGATTATCACTATCCATTTCCAGAACTTGTTCATCATCCAAAACATAACTGAAGTCATTTAGAATCAAAAAGATAGATTTCCAGAAAGTGGCAACAACAATACAGGGAGGTCCCCATCTACCTTACCTGGTTTCTTCCAATGATAACAGTTTATGTCTTAGTCCATTTGAGCTGCTATAACAAACTTCTATATGCTAGGTGGCTTATAAAAAATGGAAATTTGTTTATTAGAGGCTGGCAAGTCTAAGATCAGGTTCTGAGGATTCAGTGCCTAGTGAGGACTCACTTCCTGACTCCTAAACAGCTATCTCCCCCCTATAACTTCACATGGCAGAGTAGAAAAGGGGGATTCTGGGGTTCCTTTTTAAATTATCTCATTCCTAAGGGACTTGTCCTTATTATCTAATCCCTCTCAAAGGCCCTACTTACAAATCCCATTATATTGGGGTTAAGTTTCAACATAAGAGTTTAGGAGGCACATGAACATTTAGTCTGTAGCATCTTATATAACTCTGCATAGTACAATATCAAAAACACAATATTATACATTATACACTGGTATAATGTGTTAGTTCTAAGACATGTTATCATATGTGTAATTTGATACTGGTTGACACACATAGACCAATTGGAAGAAAGCATATAAGCTTCATCACCCTAGTTGTATATAGTATAATTAGGTGCCTTATATATTTACTCTATATATCAAGAACTACATCACACACCACACACATTGTACTTTTTGTTTCAACAATCAACCTAAAGAACATATGAAGAGAAGATTCAATTGTACTTATCCATATTTTTATTCTGTCTGCTCTTTCTTCTTGACATTCTAAGGTTTCTGTTTCCAATACTTCCTTTCTGTTTTAAAAACTGCCTTTAAGAGAACTCTGTACATGATAAATTACTCTTAGTTTTACCTTTATTTGAAAGTATCTTTATTTCCCCTTCTTTTCTGAAAGAAAATTTTGCTGACTATAGAGTCTGCCATTGACAGTTCTTTTCTTTTAGCATGTGAAAAATATGTCGCCTCCTTCTGGTTTCTGTAGTTTCTGCTGAGAAGTTTACCCTGTAGGTATGATGTATTTTCCCTTTTGCCGATTTCAAGGTTTTTCTTCTTTTCCTGAAGTTTGATTGTAGTGAGCCTTGGTGTGAGTATTTTGGGGTTATCCTATTTGGAATTTACCCACCCTCTTAAAGTGTAGGCTTATGATTTTTGCTAAATTTGGGAATATTTTTATAGCCCCACTTTCTTTATCTCCTGGGATTCGATGACATACATGAGGATCTTTTGTTGTAATCAATTTCTATTATTCTATTTTCAAGGTCACTGATTTTTTTCTTCTCTCTTTTCCATTTTGCTATCAAGTCTATCTGTTGAGTTTTTTAATTTTGTTACTGCATTTTTCAACTTTAAAGTGAAGCTGAAAAAATAAACCAGTTCATTTGGTTCATATTTTCAACTTTTTTCTGAGACTTTCCATTTTTTTAAATTTAATTCATTGGTGGTTGTAATTGCTTATATAAGCAATTTTATGATGTTTGCTGTGAACACTGTATTTTCTCACTTCAGCCATGTACGAATTTGGTAATAGGACTACCAAATTATTGAGCCATCCTTGATGTTGATGTCCTTTGCCTATCTTTTGTTATTCAGGGTTACATTTTCCTAGTTCTTGACAGAATGATTGATTTTTGCTTCCATGATGAGTTTCTTGAGTATTATGATATAATACTCAATAGTGTTATCTAAATGACTCTATTTAAATTTTCTGGTTTTGCAGGCCTCCTTTAATACCATACTGACAAGTGAAGGAGAATTACCATTGGCAGGATTGGGAAGACATCTAGGCTCCCCGCTTCACATTCATTGATACTGCTCTGTCATTCATGAGTCCCAGTATCCTCTCCACTTTTCAGCATCTGCTTGTGTTTGCTTTGTGTGTAGTGTATGGGATTCTTAGCTGTACTTAGTGGAAGAAATATAGAGAAGTATTTCTATGCACTCATAATCCTGAATCAGAACTCCTAGAATCACTTTATTTTACTGACTTAGTTGCTATATAGTTGTGAAAGCACAGGCTTCAAGAAAAACTATAGCAATAATGATGGCTTTGGTTGAGAATATGAATTGCTTATGGATTTCAACAGTCTATTAATTTATTTCTAAATTATGTCCTTTGGAAGAAAAGCAGCCTCCATTGGTCAATGACTATTTCTACTACATGCAGCGGTGTCAGGCTTTTTGTTTGTGTAAAAAAAATTAAGGAGGATAACCTTTTTCCCCTTAAAAACTGATGGATTATTTCCTCTTAGAAACTATATAAAGAGCCTGTTTAAACAAATCTAAAGACTCAGGAATTATATCCTCATTCTACACTTTCTAGTTTAGACAGGCAAGAGTTATGCTGTAAAGTGACACAATGTCATTGATTATTAAATAAAGCTACCACGGAAGGGGATGGAAAACACAGTCTGCAGTATGTTTTATTTTTTCCCCTTGACTAGAATAAAACTGCTGAGTTATGAGCTTTAACTATCATGTCACAGAGAAAGCAGTCAAGGTTGAGTACACCTGCTAATTACAAGTCAAGCTCAGCAGGAAAACCCACTTGCTACCAGCAAGGCAGACAGACCACAGACTTTCCCTTAGAAAGGAAATATCCCCCACTGCAGCCTCAAAGATAGCAAATAGATTTAAGAACACTTAGTTTTAAATTTCTATGACTTCTATCCCCAAATAACCCTGTATATGATGACATACTTTGGGAGTTAGCAATTTTTTAATGTGAAGATCCAGATAAAATTTCAGTCTTTCAAAGCTTCATATTCGAATGAAACTTTTCAACTCCACCTTTGTAGCATGAGAGAAACCACAGATAATATACAAACAAAACAGGTGGGTATGGCTGTGTTCCAATAAAACTTTATTTTAGAGCCTGGGCAGCAGGCCAGATTTGGCCAACAGAGAGCATTATTTGCTGACTCCTGGTATATACCATGGGACAGGATACTTTACTGAAATATTAATTGATATTTTTCTCCCTATGAATTATCATTTCTTTATTCCCCATGTGTAAACAGGTTCTTTCATGTTTTCTTGCTTCAAAGATTTTGATAAGGCAGAGATCAGAAGTAGCCTGGATCAAATTTTCTTCCTACCTGTTCTGAAATGCAAGGCACGAATTGCAAACTAGCATCTGAAAGATTGAATATGGCTACTGACACATTTTTCTTGGCCAAAGTGATGGCTTGAAAGCATATTAGTAACTGGCATTTAACAATACTGACATTTTATATAAAATCTGTATTTTAACTTTTCTAGAAAAATGAACAAATCTTACAAAATAAGGCTTATATGCCTTATGATAACAAGTTTCTAGAACAGAAGTGCTCCTTTTGGACCATTTGCCTCAGTCCCCACTACTTCCTGTTGTCTTCTGAAATAAATTTCGGTGTTATTTGTCCTTTATAATTTTTCTTTGATTTTTTCCTTTTCCCATTTGTTTTATTAGTGTATTTATTAGTGTATTTCTATGCACTCATAATCCTGAATCAGAACTCCTAGAATCGCTTTATTTTAGTGACTTTTGCTGTATAGTTGTGAAAGCATAGGCTCCAAGTAAAACTATAGCAATAATGATGGCCGGGGCTGGGTTTGAACTTGCAGTCACCCTGCCTCAGCCTCCTGAGTTGCTGGGATTACAGGTGTGTGCCACTGTGCCAGGCTGGGGCAATTTTTAATGCAGTAAAAGCTAAAGCAGAGCCATGGAAATGCTCTAAAAGAATGGTAAAACCCCAGAGGCACTGCATGCTGCTCAGGGCCTTCCTTGCTGTGGCAGAGGGGAAAGCTATATTTGAAGATTAGACTATGGGTTTGGCTCAGGACACTGGTGATGTCTAGAGGAAGGACCTGGAGATTCTTTTTTCCTAGCACTAAAAATTCTGGGGCAAGTTTTCGAAAGAGACCCAAAAGGAATAAGGAAAGGGGGAAGACTCTAATTTTTGAGCTTGAATTTCTAGTGAGTCTGGACAATGGCATCTTGGAGTCCACACTAAGTGGCTTTGAAAGCAACTCACTGTTCTAATCTGAAGATTGTGATTTAAGGTAGTGTGACACAGGAAGTCCTGAATTTGTCCAGTATTGGAAACAAGACTTCTTGTCCCCATCTCAACTGTTTATAAGTTTGGTACTAGGATAGTTGCTCTTTAGCCAGAAATGTCGAGAATTTGGTGAATGTGACACCTAACTGCTCTAAGAGTGCAGTGCTTTCTGTGGGAGAGGTCCTGGAGGCAGCCCAGCAAGAGCATGAAGGAATAGATGGCAGATTCTCTCCTTTCTTCTGTTCAGATCTCTCAGTGACATTTAACCTGAGCTTGACTATGGGGCAACTACTGCAGTCACCTCCTTCACAGACAATGTCTGTTTCCTTTGCAAAACTGGTTTGACAGTTTTGACTAATACGTCTCTGGATTATTTTGATTGACCTGTGACCTGATTGTTTTGGTAAGGGCTATTTTAGAGGCTGTTTTTCTCTGATTTATGTTGTCTAGGTTTCATGACTCAGAAGGGGAAAAAAAAATCTTTTTTTTTCTGTTTTATTTTGTTGAAATTTCTTAAAAATAAGAAAAAGAAAAAAATGCCGATTGGTTACTCAGTTCTCATATTTGGGTCTATTTTCTTAAGTGGCTGAATTAAAAAGTCAATTTGAAAATAAACATAGGCTTGTTAATGTGTGTTTCCAAGGATTGTGATTAGATATTCAGACTGTGTGTATATATATGAATGTATGTGAGTGTGTGTATTTATGCATATGCATGCATATGAGTATGAGTAGGTGTATTAAGTATATTTGTGTGTTCATGTATGTTTGAGTGATTATGTGTGTATACATATGCATGAGAATGTGTCTATGAGTGTGCACATTTGTCTGCAGGCAGGTATATGAGTGTATGTTTATGAGTGTACTTGTATGTATTCGTGTGTGTGTGTGTATGCATGCATATGAGTCTGAGTATGTGTACTTGTATGAGTGTTCATGTGTTCATGTGTATAAGTACTTCTCACTTTGCATTTTGACCTACTGCTTTGGATGAAGAGTTTGGAAAGTTCTCTGAACGATTCCTTCCCACTTTATCCCACTTTTTGTACGTGCATCTGAAACAAACAGATGCAACAGACAGTGTTTTTCTAAAGCTCCTCTCAGCCTGTTGAGGCTTTAAAAACTGTTTCTTTTCTTAAATCACAACAATTTGGATATGGAGGCCGATTTGAGATCATTTTGGAAAAGAATGTTGTCATATGCAGAGCCCCTCTGAATGAAAAGGATTTTTATTAGTGAATATTAATTATACAGAACAGTGGGTTTCATTGTGTCCCACTCATACATGCATATGACACGTTGTGGTCATTTCCACCCTTCTCTTTCCTACCTTATTATCTACTCTTACTCTCTCCCATGTCATCCCCTTCTTCTTCACTACTAGTCTTCCATGAAAAGGATTTTTAAAAGCAGTAGGGAGAGGAAACTGTGGGAAGAAAGAAAAAATGAGAGAAGAGAGATTTGATGATGACTCAGAAAGATTTCTTGGAAATAAGGAAGAGCTATATGAACCATTGATAAGCAAATAAAAGCAGAACTGAAAAAAGGAAGTGGGGTGGGGAGGGGGAGAGGGAGGAAAGGGACTGTTTTTATTGAGGTTCTGTGCCATGGGTACTTCTAAACTTGGCAGCAGCAGAAGAACTGAGAAAGACTCAATTGCTCTTTCTAAACCTTCTTGTTGAGAGCAGGAGGAGGAGCAGAGGTAAAAAGTCTGACTGCACTTCATACTGCCCCAAGTCTCCACAAAAATAGGTGGGAGGACTTCTTTTTCCCCTCACAGTTCTTATGAACTCAGCCTTCTAGGCTTTGGAAAAAAAAAAATAACGAGCATTGTAGAATTTGTTCAAAATGAAATTTCCTCAAATCTGTGGCGCCATATATAAAGCAGTCAAATCTGTATCTGAAGAGACTTTCATATGCAAAAGTGCCAACAAAACAAAAATGTGTGTAGCTGAATCTAAGATATCCTCTTTTGTGGAAAAATTTTCAGCAGAATTGGCCTCTGAGTTTCACATATAAAGATAATAAAGTGGCTTACAAAGAAGAGAAAACCAAGTCTACAAGGACACTGAAGTAGGATGTCTTACTGGTCACTTGCAAAGACATCATCATTTGATCAGTGGTAACAAGACCTGGACATCCATCCGTACCTGAGTTCCCAGAGACTCCCTTGGAACATTTCTAATTACAGAGGATAGCCAAAATTTTGCTTGAGGTCAGAAGAGAGATGAAGGCATAATGACCTCCTCACCTGACTATGGCAAGGAAAGAGCACTCTTGGTTCTCATAAGTTCATTCTTGTCACAGCATGTAGAGAAAATTACCTCAGAATCATGCCCTGGGCCTCCAAAGGGCCATAAATTCAGGAGAGGAGATGATTCCGGAAGGCAATGAATTCTTTCTCTATTAATTCGCATCCCTTAAGACAGCCCACAATGAAATGGTTGTTAGCAGCAAGATGAGTGGGTCCAGAAAGTAGCATGGATGGAAATAAAGAGTCCTCTCTTTGGTTTAAGTCAACTATACATGTCGGAGAAAGAAATTGCCAGGAAAAAGTACAAATTGAAAATATCACAGAGGGAAAAAGCCAAAAAAAGAAAGAAAGAAAAGAGCAAAAAGGATGAAAGAAACTCGAAAATTATATTAGACACCCAGATAAAAAATAACCTCACAGGACCCATCAAACTTAACAAAGATAAAATCAGAAGTGTCTTATTCATAGCCTTCATTTAAAATAGCAGCATTTATTATTACCATACAGTACAGTGACCCAATTTTCATAAACAATCTGAATGTTGCTTTTAAAGGCAATAGTGTCAGAAGGAAATGAATTCTGAACAAATCCGTCAAAATTCTCTGCACCATTTCTATAGCAACTAGAAGCAAGTTACAAGGCTTGGTGACAGAGCATTCAAAGAAAGACAAAGCAAACTGCTTTAGGTTGTTTATCAAGTTCGGAAAAAATAATAGAAACAGTTTATCTCATTGGATTTTCTAATTGAGACATTTTAGGGCCCTTCATGCTTTTATGAACATCATCTAAGGAATGAATTCCTAACCCAGAGCCCTTGAACACCTCCGAATACTCAAAGGTGGTCGTGGGGTCCTCAAGCCATTTGCCTTCTTTGAAAAAGCCTATGCAAATGATACGTTTGTCTGTACAACATTTATGTATTTGGAACCTACGTCATCTAATGTTGAATCACATTCAGGCAAAGCATAGTTCTAAACAGTATTTTAAAAAAAGAGAGGACTTTCCAATATTAGTTCATGATCTCATTAACATTTTCTACATCTCTTCCTCTCTTTGCTCACCTCTCACCACCACTCATGAACACCTTAAAATTCTCCCTCCACTAGCTACCCCATGTGCTCTTTCTCTCTATCTTCTCTCTCTTGATTTTGTTTTTCTTCACCTGCTTCTCATGGTGCTCTTTCTTACTACTCCCATACTCTTTTTCCACCTCTTTTGACTTCTAGGCTCTTGTCTTGCTGAGCTCTCCATTTCCCTTTCTGCCTCATTCAAGTGCATGGAGGAGCACTCTATTCAGCAATGGAAACCCTTCGCAGACAGCAGTGACATCATTCCCTTTGTCAAGTGTAAATGAATCTGTTAATCATTTGAGCATTTTACAATGCCACCATCTTGATTGTAAGTGAAATCTTACTTGCTAAATCTGGGATGGGACTTAAGCCCTTCTCAACTGATTTTCTTCTTAACCATTCCCTCCTTACAGTGCCCTATGGTACCTTCAGGGAATCTCTAGGGAACCCAACATACATGGTTTTAAAGAAACATCTTTGGATAGTGATTATTTTCTTAGCCACTGGGTGGGCACTGCCTCATTAAGTAACTTTTCATGTATGTGCTGTGTTTTTTCAGATATATATATATATATACACTCTGGATGTAGGAGTCAAGGACTGGGTGTCTTTTATACCACATTATATCATGCTACCATAGAATTGTGATACTAAAGATTATGAGTCTAATTTTTCCAGCAAATTTATTTTTCCTAGAAGAGGCATTTTCCAAAATATATTCCAAGAGGCAATAGTGCTATGAAACATTCTACAATCAAATAATCTGTTCTAATACAGATTATGGGGTCAGGCTAAAGCTTTATATATATACTTCTTAAATATTTATGATATTTGTTAGTCTATTGTTTAACCCAACATATCTCAAATTTACTTGTTGTCTTAGTTCATTTGTGCTGATATAACATAATACCTGACACTGGATAATTTATAAGAATACAAATTTATTTCTTACAGTTGTGGAAGCTGGAAGTCTAAGGTGTCAGCTGAGTAAGATAGGCAAAAGGCCAAAGTGGTTCATTTCAGCACCCCCCCCCCATATTTTTTTGTATAGGATATTAACCCCCGGGACCTTAACCATTTAGCTACATCATATATATATGATATATGTGTGTGTGTGTGTGTGTATATATATACACACACACACACACACACACACACACAGGGTCCTGCTGAGTTGCTTAAGGCCTTGCAAAATTTCTGAGGCTAGCTCTGAACTCGAGATCCTCTTGCCTCAGCCTCCTGAGCTGCTGGGATTACAGGCATGTGCTACTGTTCCTGGTCACTTCAACATTCTTATAAATGCACTAATCCCATTCTTGAAGGCAGAGCTCTTATAATAATAATCACATGCCAGAGGCCCCACCTTGTAATTCTATAACCTTGGGATTTATGTTTCAACAAGTGAATTTTGTAGGGATATATATATATATATATATATATATATATATATATATATATATTCAAACTATGATTGCTCTTTGACTTATGTTACATCCCAATAAACTCATGGTAAGTTAAAAATATCCTAAGTCAAAGATGCATTTAGTATACCTAACCAACCAACCACCATAGCTTAGCAACATAGTCCCTGGTAGAAGATTGGTTGTTTACCCTCACAATCTCATGGCTCATTATGAGCCATCACTGCCACTGTCTAGCAATATGAAAGAGTATTGCATTGTATATCACTAGCTGATAAAATACTAAAATCTGAAGCATGGTTTCTTCTGAATGTGTATTAGTTTTGTAGTATTGTAAAGTTGAAAAATCATATGCAGAACTATTGTGATCTGGGGACCATCTTTATAACACCCAAATAAATCCATTTTCCCCTTTCAAAATACCCCACCCCCCAACATCATATAGAATGAATGTGCCTCTGCTTTGGTAAACTCTAACCTAGGAACATATACCATGCTTGGAGATAACTGCAAAATAAAATTCTTTTCTTGTGCCATTTTTGTTTTCTAGCTTATCATTTTGTCTTCACAAAAATTAATGCTGTAATCAGGTGTGAAGAGGAACAATGGAAGTGCAGGGATAAAAACATACAATTCTAGAATTTTCTTTTTATACCATCTGCAGTGCATTTAATTCTGGCATCCTTTGTTTAGTCCATTTTTCCCCTGTGCAGGTCAGGCTTGAAGTGATACATGCTTCTTGTTTTCTCTGGACACCAATCAGAGAAAGTTTCTTTCAACATCTGGTATTGCTTAAAAGCTATAAAAAAAAACAAAAAAAGAAAAAAGAAAAAAATCACTTCATGAAAAAGCTATTAGTAGGCAGAGAAATATGGGGATGGTGTTCTCACAAAGGAAGAAACATTTAAGGAAAACTTAAGAAAAACAAACAAGTGAGAAATTTGAATGCAGCTGATATTTCTTTCCATTGACAGTTTATTGTGTGTGGTGTGTATAAAGTGACCCACAACAAAACACTGTGTCTTCCTTCCAAAAAGCAAAAGCTCTCAGACTCTCCCATGGAAAGAACAGCCCGGGAGGGAGGGGAGGAGGAACCTATGAACAAGGCATTGAATTATGTTAAATGGGTCATGGCCAGCCACTAAGAGGACATTTCCTACCAAGGCAAATAATCACTTATTCAAGAGTAGCTCCACAGAGTAGGGAGAAGGGCCAGGAGCAGGCACTCAGTAGTGATCATAGGCAAGTGTCCTGTTCCACAAGATGCCTCCTTCATGGATAAACCTACTGAGATACAGCTGAGCATGCTCAAGAGGAAGGCTTAGTATTTCACTGATGCCAGGAAAAATTAGAATTAAAATAAAATGGAAGAAATCATTCACTCATTCAGGGAATATGTTTCAACATCCATCAAGGAGCAAATTAAACAGATTGAAAATACCATGGTCTTTACCTGGTAGGAGTTTATAGCTTAGGAGAAAATAAAGATAGTGGCATGAGTAGGTCTAATACCAGGCAGGATGTGATGAATGCTAGCAGAGAGTTACAAATGGCTCTGAATGTTCAGAGGAGAAGTCTTAAATTTTTTTTCTTTGAAAAAAAATTTTTTTCCTGAGAATTTATGTGCAAGGCAGTCTTTGGGAGAAAGGTCAATAAAATGATCTTGCTCTTTATTGATGATTATCTCTAATGCTCATTGACAGTTTCAATGATCCCACTTGTATTCAGTCATCCATCTTTTAGAACAAGGTTTGAAAAACTATGGCCTGTGGAGCATGTCTGTTCCCTTGCTTGCTTTTAGTGTAAAGTTTAACTGGAATGCAGGCACATCTGTTTGTTTAGGTATTGTCATTGGTTGCATTTGAGCTATAATGGCAGAGTAGTTGCAATATACATCATATAACCAACAAAACCAAAAGTACTTAACATTTGGCCCTTTACTAAGTTTACTGACTCCTGTAAAGACAATGAGGAATGTTGGTCATGTAATAGGGATTATCTTTCCTATATTAGGCCTGGACTAACTCCCAACCTCACCCGCCACTCACCAGAAGCACTACGGTTCCCAATTCAATATGGTGTTAGAAAATACACCTGTAACTCCGGACTCTCAGGGCTTAATAGTTTTCTTAGTATATAAACATTTTCTTATTACCCAAGTAATCAGGACATTACAGTCTAAGTTTCATGCTTATTTTTTCTTTGTATCCTTGGTGCCAAATATTAAATAGATAATTCTGGGATGAAGGCAAATAATGCTCAAAGAGCTGTGTAAATTAGT
Source organism: Urocitellus parryii (assembly GCF_045843805.1). Lineage (NCBI taxonomy): Eukaryota > Metazoa > Chordata > Mammalia > Rodentia > Sciuridae > Urocitellus > Urocitellus parryii. The sequence continues at coordinate 150,041,658 of NC_135535.1, forward strand.
CCAAAGTCACACAAGGAATGCAGTTCTAGAACCAGAATTCAGGGTCTCTCCTTCCCCACTGGATTTATTGTCCTCCTTTCTAAAATTCTCTCCCCTGGGCTATTACAAATGACTTCTTGTCTCACAGACTATCTTCTTGCCTGTGAGAATTCATTGCTACCACAGGATTTCTCTAGAGCTCTGCTCAGAAATCTCCAGTGGTTTATTATTAGTGCATATATTTCAAGTCCTAGCTCACCTGTTCGCCCTCTATGAAGACTTTTTAAATCTCTCACCCTCCCAAAATTAAATGTACTCTCCCATGTGCCCCCATCATTTTTATCTATTAGTTGCAGGGAAAACATGTTATTGTAGAAAACCAGGCATTGTTTAGAGCACACCCTTCCAAATTATCTTATTTTAGCCTTCCATTGCTTTTGAGTTGTATTTTGAGTTGTATTAAAACTCTGAAAACTTTAGGTAACTGAGAATAATGCAAAATGATTCATATCTATAAATATGCAAACAATTCTGTTAGGTGTAGGTTCAATTGGATCTCTTCTCCATTGTGAAAAAAGTGCTGTGTCTCAAAATTGGATTATGTATATCTATACCTGTACGTCTCCTTTGTATTCGTTTAATATCTGCCTGATTCCCACATTGATAATGACTTACATAAAATTCCACACATTTCCATCTTTTATCGGTATGAGAATCATGATTTGAACTTTTTTAAAAAAGTTACTCTATAACACATTTCTCCAGTGTTTATTGTACAACTACTTTATGCTGAATTTAGTGCTAAGAGCTGATGATTAAGACAATCATCATGGCCACTGGGTTCAAGGAGTTTATGTCTAGTGGGTGAGATAGATATATTTTTAAGACTCACAGATATAATTAAATTTTGAGTCATGGTGGAAAATTGCAGGGTGTTTAAAGAGAAAAATCATAGAGACATTGGTTTAGAATTGCAGTGGAAAGTGAGGAATTTAGGAAGTCCTCCTCAGAAAGTGGCATACAGCTAAGACCTGTCACAGGAGTAAGAATTAACTATGCAAAAAAAAAAAAAAGAAAAAGAAAAAAAAAAGGGAAGAGGAACAGTTTAGAGAGAGGGAAGATATGAAGGTGAAGTTCCTGCAGTGGGAGGGGAAGGCTGCAGTATAAGAGAAATGGAGAGACAGCAAATGAAGTCTCAAGAAACCAGATTCAACAGGACCTAGCAGCCCACAGTAAGTGGTTTGCTTTAGAAGTTTAACAGGAGGATACTAGGAACTTTTACAAAGATCTCTCTGCTTCCATGTTGAAAATGGGTTATAATAACATTCACAATGGAAGTAGGGCTTGTGAAGACAATACTACAATCATACAGTATTTGTTTAAACACTCATCTCAATTTACCTGCTAAGACACTGGTCAGTATTAAGGATAAAACCCCAAACTGGGGACAGAGATCATGTGCTTATCATAGAATCCATCCAATTTCTTGCATACATAGACACAAAACACATGCTCATTGAATTGAATATCAATCAGTGCTGTGATAATAATAGCTAACATTTATCCAGTATTTACTGTGATTCAGATACCAGGAGCTTTGCATGAATTATATACATGATGTAAAACTTACATTCTATGAGGCAGGCTTGATAGTTATTTTCATTTTACAGATGAGATAATAGAGGCCTATGGAGGTAAAATAGCTTTTATGAGGTCATGCAATCTATGAGTGGGATAAAGTTAGTTTTTCCTGAATCTAGAACCTGAGTAAGTAATTATAAATTATATTACTGCCCATGTATTTGAACAGCAGTTTTATCAAAACAGATGCTAGTTTATTATATCCATCTTTATTTTTTAATCCTTTAGAAGATTTACCATTTGACACATCCTTTTTCAGCTTATATTCAAGCTCTAAGTCAACATTTTGGAAATTGAAGCCTCCTTCAGACACTGCCATTTATACTTCCTCGTATCCCCTCAAAGGGATATGCTATTAGAATTCAGAACAATCTGTTTCACATTAGTGATTTATGTCATCTTCAAAATAATTTTACGCCTAACAACATCACCTATATTGTAAGACAGCAGGAGTCAAGCCATAAGGAAAAATGAACCCATTCATTGTAGCTCCAATTGAAACAGAGATAAAAGAATAAATATTTGCCAAATATAAAGGAGCCAAACTCAATAGGGAAAGGAGTATTCTGTTCCATATTCAGTGGGAATGTCAATGCAGGAAGGGAATGAGAAAAGAAAAAAAAAACCTAATTGAGTATTTGACTTCATTACATTAATACATCTTCACTGTATTCATTTAATCAGACAATTATAAGTGACAAGATATAATAGTACCAAATTCCCTCCAGATGAATAAAAAGTAATTTTGGATTATCTTGCTATATTGACTTCTCATCACAAAGAGCTCAGTTTCTTTTTCTTGCGTTTAGCTGGGAAATTTGTAATTGCTTTAACTGGTTTTGATTGACCAACTGCTTTAACAGGACCATAAATACAGATGTCAGAACAGTGAACACTAAATGTTTATTTCTGCGATCCTTCTCTAGATATTGACAATCTGACCCATGAACCCGCCAGCAGGAAATCTCATAGATCATTTTCTCTACAGGAGATTCTTGCAGTTGGGCAGGTTTGTCAATATCTCTCACAGAGAGTTTTGATCAAGGACTGCTTTGTAATTGTCTGGAAGATACATTAAACACCTCGCTTCCCCCAGTGTTCTGAAGACAGAACAGTCACTTCAAGTGTAAATTGCTCACACCAAGATTTTTCTATCTGGCTATTTTAAAAAACACGTTGTTTCAGATCCTTAGTGCTTAGAGAATTCACAATCATATGATTCTCTCATACAGTTCTCTGAAGCTATTCCCTTGCTCATCAAATCAGAGTGTTAAAAAAAAAAAAAAACTAGTTGACAAGTCTTTTTAAATTTAAAGGCTACAACTGCTTGTTGATTTAGTTAACTAATTCTTGCCTTAGAAATGACTTGAGAAGTCCTTATGTCTCTGCTTATACCAGCATGGTTACCCATTAATGAGTCTTCACTGAGCATGCAAAACAGATAGCTGACAAAATCATCTGGATAATTCCCACCTGTCTTGGCTCATTTTCTGTTGCTATAACTGAACACCACAGACTAATTGATAAGGAAAAAGAAATTTATTTCATATGGTGTTGGAGGCTGGGAAGTCTAAGAACATGGTGCAGGCATCTGGTGAGGGTCTTCTTGCAACATCGTATCATGATGCATGGCATCACATGGTGAGACAGAGCAGGTGTGCAATGGCTCAGGTTTCCCTTCTTAAAAAGCCACCAGTCTCATCATGGGGGCCTCACTGGGATGACCTTCTGTAATCCCAATTATCTCCTAAAGTTCATGCCTCAACACATAGTCAATATATGAATTTGGGGGGCACGTTCAAACCATAGAAGCATACTTGATTCTCTTAAAAAAAAAAAAACAGAAACTTATTAAAAGGCAGGAGAATTTTGATGGGATATGTGTGTATGGAACCTCAAATGACAGCATGAGATAGCAGAAAGGGTAAGCTAGGAAATAAAGCTAAAAAGGGAAGAACATGAAAATTAACATTAAAGGCAGGGCTGCTCTTTATGCAGATTAAGAGAAGTCAGGGGCATTGTCTTCCCCTGCCTTGGACCCCTTTTTCTCCCTCATTAATCCTTATTTGTATGGAAATTAAGTATTTGACCAGAATGTCTGCTCAATTCCTTCTCTACTCAATAATTTTGTTTCTAGCACTCTTTTCTGATGTCATTTCCTGTCTTTTTTTGTGGGGAGGGGTGGGTCAAGAGAAAAGTGAACTAGAGAACATCTGTTCTGATTTGTTTTTCCCTGAGCAGCATGAGTTAGCAGAAGGGAGAATAATAGCATATGTGTAAATTAACAAAGTTGTGAAATTTAAACACATTAATGGCGTCTATGGTTGAAGGGGGAGGAAGTAGGTTGTACTGAGTAAGGAAAATTTACAAACTGTTCTCCTAGCCTGATTGTGATGCTAATCAACCTGGGCCAGCTCACTAAGTGTCATAAGGAAGAAATAGATCTAGAACATGATGAGGTACATAGTAGAGAGAGGATTTAGAATATCAATTCCAACTCAGTCATAACCACCCATCTGCATTGGGATCACATTGAGCTCTGCTGTCTCGGTAGAAACCTGTGAATTCGCTGTCCAGATGATAACATTTTCTCACTACATTTTTGTGCTAAACATCAGAAATTCACTGAGAAGTCTACAGTAGCATTAGCTTGGGGGCATTCAGGTTATAGTGCCCTTAAAATAAGGTTGAGTTTAGTATTTATTGGTCAAAACAGCTATTTTAGATTATAAGAAAGAACCTCTTTCTAACAATGCATTTCTATACATAATTTATTTAAAACAGGATTTCCTTGAAAGAAACCCACAGCATGAAAAACAAATGGATATAAAAAAGATTCAAGATGAAACAAGGGAGGCGATTTGGGAGTTGGACTCCTGACCACCATTCTTGACTTAGTCTACTGACATTTAGAAATTGCAAATTAAAGAGAACATGAGACAAAGTCAGCTCCTTCATATATTTTATTCTCTCGCTCTAAGAACTGATAAAACAGCTCTTCAACACACAGGTGGAAGTGTGAATCTGAGAGCTAATGAATACTGGAAATGTTCCCAAAAATTCACAGTTTGAGAACAAGTTGTCATGAATTAATTTTGTCTGAGCACTCTGTTCAAATGGATTGTAAAACAGACTAAAATTTCAAGCTTCCTATAGGCAATCCTATCTCATAGTTGGGGTCCAGCCTGAAAGGGGGGTGGCAGTATTTGTCATTACAACCGGCAAACATTACATTTCACATTAAAATATCTGTGTACCATCCCTCTTCAGCTCACTAGCTCTTATGTGAATATTGATGAGAGCAATAATAAAATCCTTAATCATAGCTGCAGGATGAATGAAAATATGCTACATATTTCTTCTTCCAGTCCCTTCCACTGAGGAGCAGGTCTGCATAATGGTAAAAGCTTGGGTTTTACATACACAAACCTGGACTGGATTCTCAGTCCTTCTACTTATTGACTATGTGAACCTGAGCAAACTATCTCTGAGTTACCCTTTAGTCTCAGGTTCCTTATCTATTAAACTGGGATAATAACATATGTATCTTGCAGAGTCGTGAGGGTAAAACATAAAAGGATTTGTCTAGTGTCTGGCACTGAATACTAAATACTCAGTGAAAATTAGCTGCTATCGTTTTGCCACATCTTTCACAGTTACCTAGTAGACCTTGGTGATTTATTTCATTTTTCCCTATTAAATGAATGAATAATCTCCAGTATTATTAAGGAAGTATTCATGTAGGCTGTGTCTCTAGAATATTACTAATAAAAGAAGAGTATATATAATATTATATTATTAGTATTAATTATATAGTAATATATGTATTAATATTATATATCTGTACATAATAATCATGAAGATAGCAGCCAAGGGAAGCAGTATACACACACACACACACACACACACACACACACACACACTCACTTTGGTATTTCAAAACCTCTCATTCATATTACCTTCTTTGGTCCCTGAAACATCTTTGTGAATCAAGGTGGATTTTCCTATCCCCATTCTTCAGATGACTAGACTGTATTTCAGAGGGGTTTAGGAATTTGCCCTGTCATATTCTCTGCAGTAGTCTCATGTTAAGTTTTCAGGTCTTGTGACTCCTATGTAGAACAATAAAAACAAATATGATTGTCTATCCAGCTTTGTGATAACCTTCTGCTAAGCCAGGTGTCATGGTGAAATGTTTGTATTTTTTGCAGGTCTATGTTAATCTGAAGCTTCTGGACCAATCATTTTATATATCCTTCAGATATTTACCAGAAAACAATCCTTCATTTTCTTCAGCAGACTGTTTCAGAGAAGCAATACCAATAGGAGATTATCTACAGAATAATCTTCCATTCCTCTATGGTTTAAACAGTGTTGTTAGATCAAGTGAAATCATCAAAGACAGAGTCATAAAGATGTATTTTTGGGTGTTTGTGAAAATGTTTTATTGAATGGTCATCAGGTATTATCAAGCATTATTAACTTTTTTTTTTTGTGTGTGTGTGTGTGTGTGTGTGTGTGTGGACCTGGGGATTGAACTCAGATATGCTCTGCCACGAGCTATATCCCCAGCCATTTTTGTGTTTTATTTTGAGACAAGATCTTGCTAAGTTGTCCAGGTTGGCTTCAAATTTGCAATCCTACTGCCTCAGTTTTTTGAGTTTCTGGGATTACAGGCGAGTCCCACTGGGCCTAGCTGTTCTATTTCACTGATTTGTTTTTAAAATAAAAATAGTCTTAGGAAACCAGTATGTATTTGTTTGATCAGTATACAGATATTCTCCATTGAATTCATTCCACCAACATTGAGTAGCTGTATTTTTTCCAGGGATTAGGCCCTAAGGATGCAATAGTTTGCAGGTAAACAGCCAATACCAGACAGGACAATACATGTGCAATAGTAAGTGAAAGCTCTTAAAAGAACTGCAGAAAAGTTTAGGAATCCCCCAAATGACCCTCACTTCTGATACCCATTTCAAGTTTAGAGATTTAGACTGCCTCATGTTCAATAATTTGCTAGAACAACTTATAAACTCACTGCAAGGTATTATACTAATAGTTATGGCTTTCTATAGCAAAGGAATACAGAATAAACGCAGCCAAAGGAAGTGGTATATGCAGCAGAATGCAGAAGAGTTCTAAATGCTATGCTATGGACAGTGCAAACTTCTTCCAGGAGTGATGTGTGATGATCTGTATGCAGTACTAATGTCCGAGAAAAGCTTACCTGAGCCTTGATGTCCAGAGTTTTTATTGGGGTTCAGTTATATATGGTTGAACACTCATGGGGCTGATCTTTAGTTGTAGTCCCTCTGCAGGTAAAGCTGATAACCCCTGTCTGGCCTGAAGCCTCCACCATAAATCACATTGTTAATTTACACTATCAGGTGTGACTCACGTAAACAAAAGCATTCTTATCAGGTGGGACTTACTAAGGGTTGAGAAATCACCTCCAGGAGCCAAGGACAAAGGTTGAGTTTTAGAAAACTTAATTCTTTGTTATACAACCCCCACACCAGCTTATAGAGCCCGAGAAGACTTCTTGTCAGGGAAGAATGTAAGTGGAATCTTCAGGATAAGGGAGAGTCATGTCAGGTCTTCCAAAGGGCAGAATGCATGCAAAGCTCTGCAACAAGAGCAAGTTGAGGTCATTTGTGATACTTCAGAATGTCTGGAGGAGAAGATATAAGAGAGCCAGTGCAAAATCGAAGCCTGGAAGAGACAGCTGGGAACAGATTTTGTTATGCCTCAGAAGCCATGGTGTGTTGGAGTCATCTTGTTATATGTCTGCAAGATCCAACTGGTAAATACTCAGGAATTTTTGTAAGCTGCTATTCCACAGTTATAAAGAAATAAATTATATAGACTTATGACTATCATTATATAATATATCATTGCATAGACTTATGACATCATTTTGGTAGCTTAAAATTGGCCATAAAAGGGCTACTTACACTACGGTAATTGGCGGTGTACAAGTCAAGTTCCCTACTTCCTTCCAAGAACTGATTTTTAAACTGACTGACCATCACAACCCACCCTCTACTCTGAAGCCAAAATTGTCTTCCCAATCAACAAAGGTTATTTTGTTATTTCCAACTTAACATTTTCAGGTGTTATTTTTGTCCTCTGGGAAATATTGCTTCTGAGAATGTTGTTGGAAAGTTATGACAATCTTCCTTTGCAAGGAGTCATGGGCAAAATCTTTCTCCATTCCCAATACCAAGAACAAGTTATGTCTCACCAGAGTGTTTAGCTTTCCATCTTTAATTGCTATAAATTTCGCAACCAGTCTCTTTTCCTTTTTCCCATTTTCAGGTATAAAACCAAATTCATGGTCAATCTCTGAAAATTTATGCTGTACATTTTTTTATATCCTTACCCCAACTTCCTTTTGTTTTCTCATCCTTATGTTTCCTTATGATATAATTTTCTTATTATAAAAAGTTAGTCAACTGTATTCTATGTATTTATAACACAATAAAGACAATAATTAAATATATTTAAAAGGGAGCCTATGTTCTATGTTCACATTTATGAAAATATGAAAAATCAAGGATACACAGTTTTTGTTGTTGAATGACTTTCTTTCACTGGTTTGATCTTGGTCTTTAGGTTTCTTCATGTAATCAAGGGAAAGAAAGGGTACTTACACTCTATCAAATCTGTTAGTGCTCCATTGGAAAAGGGAACCAGACAGGAGAGTATGGAAGGAAGAAGGAGAGTCAATAGGAGTTAAATACTTTGGATAGTATTCAGGACATTCACCTGACCTGGATTCTGCCCTAAGGATGCTCATCCTGTCTTGGGCTAGATATGCAATAGACATGTCCAGCTCACCTATAGATACACTTGTTCTCTTAGAGGAACTTATCAACTTTTGGAGGTTCACTAAAGGGGGATTCTTTTGAATTTAAGATGGTGTTTTTAGGGATCACCCTCAGTAGAAAACACATTGCTCTCGTTCTTTCCATGTTATTATTACATTCATTTTACATTTTTCTTCCTCCACTCAACCTAAGAGTCATAGAAATCCCACAGGGGGAAATTTTTATCCCTGCTTTGGAGAGGAGGAAGCAAGAATTCAGAGCACTTAGAGAACCTATCTTAGTGGCAGAAATAAGATGTGGGTCCATATTGATGGCCGCCTGTCTATCCGAGTTCTCGTCCTCAGTTAATCCCCTACCCAGAATTCAGGCTCAGCTTTGACCACTCAGACGGGGAAGGGGTGTTATGTGGGAAAGATGTCCAAATATCTGCAAGGCTAACAGAACTGAACATTCCAAAACAATACATATGAGACACCAAATATCTTGGGTGAAAGGACTGTGTTAGTCAGCTTTCCATCATGGTGACAAAATTCCTGAGAAAAGCAACTTAATGGAAGAACAATTTATTTTGACTCATAGTTTCAGAGATTTTCATCTATGATTTCTTGACTCGGTTGCATTGGATCTGTTTCAAGGCAGTACCTCATGATGGGAAGTATGTGGTGAAGCAAAGCTGTTCACATCATGGAGACCCAGAAGCAAAGAAATAGAGGAGTAGGCTGGGATAATAATACATGCTCAAAAACGCACCCCCAAAAGACCTAAATTTTCTACTAGGCCCCATCCTATATTTCACCATCTCCAATAACACCATCAATTGGAGACCAAGTAGTTAATACATGAGGTATAGTTGGAGGTTTAAGATTTAAACCATAACAGTAATCATCATACTGAATTATATCTTGGGGAAACCTTAATAACTTTTCTCTTTTCTTCATTCCTTTTGTTTCTGAAAAACAAAAATAACTATGTTATTAGGTATGATAATGATAATGGCTAACATTTATTGGTTATTTACTCTGTGCCAGGCACAGTGCAGAGAGTTTTACTTGAATTGTTCATTAACCCTTTTTTCTAACCCTAGAACCATGACATGATACTATTGTTATTTTCATTTTATGATTGAAGAAAAGGACACCAAGAGAACAAGTTAAGTAACCTGTGCAAGTACACACAGTTTATAAGTACAGATCCAGGAGATACCCCAGAGCTATCTTGGAATATCTACTGTATGTCAATGGAAAGGAACTACAGACTTAAAAGCTACAGAAAAATGTGTGACTTTTCACAGTGGAAGATCCTGAATGTGCATAATATCTGTCGTACATGGATACTTACATAGAAATGACAGCATTAAATCTCATTATCCTCAAGAAAATATTACAGGGTTGGGTTTCAGAAAGAGTCTGGTGCCCCTTCCCAACATCCACCCCTACCAAACCCCTGTGAAGAAGTGAGGTATTAAATGCAAAGATGAAAATGCCCTTGGGGTGGGCAGGAGTGGATAAGAGGAGAGAGAGAGAGATCAGCAACAATGACCAAGGTCAAATAAGGTGGATGCATTTTTAATAGTATAGGCCTTATGGAACCAATCTGACTTTTTGATGTAATTTCAAGACTATTATAAAGAATTTCACTTGCATTATGCATATCAAACATTCCTATGAAACTTAATTTTTCCTGTGTCCCAATCCCAAATATAATTAGAATAAGCATAGTCAATGACAAAGAAGAAAGAAGAAAATGGAAAAGATAGAGGTAGTTGCATGCTTATTACATATTTATTAAACTGGTAAATCAGGTATGGGCACCTGAAGCATTTCTCCCGTCCACTTGGGACTTTATGGACAACCCACATTTGATCAATGAGTTCAGAATCAGTATACAGAAAAGTAGGTTCTGTAAGTCTGTGACAAGCTACCCTGAAAGACAAAGCCACCATACGATGATTTTCCTGAACAATGACCCTTAACTTAGTCATTCTTGTTGGCATATTGCTTTTGATATGTTGTACCCTCTATAAAAAGAACAGTGACACTTTGGTTCTTTGCTATCACAAATAATGCAGGGTTTTATTTGGTGTTTATTTTGAATAAAAGGATTTGCCATCTTAAGGTAATGTATTTTTTATTTTTAAACATTTATTTTTTAGGTGTAGATGGACACAACACAATGCCTTTATTTTTATGTGGTGCTGAGGATCGAACCTGGGTCCCGTCCATACTAGGTGAGCACTCTACCTCTGAGCCACAATCCCAGCCCCAAGGTAATGTCTTAATAATGATATTCTTAGAAACTTCCTTGATATTATGATGTTTATTTTCTGATGTACTAGAAAACAGAATACTTTGGCTCAGAAAACTGAGACAGGAAGATTGTGAGTGCAAAGCCAGCCTCAGCCAAAGCAAAGTGCTAAGCAACTCAGTGAGATGCTGTCTCTAAGTAAAATACAAAATAGGGATGTGGTTCAGTGGTTGATGCCCAATCTCCAGTATCCTCTTCCCCCAAAAATAAGAAAAAAAAAACCAAAAAACAGAATACTCTCTCCATTTTGGTATACTTTGTGGACAGGTGTATTAACAAAAGAAAAATAACCCGTCCTCTCCATGGGTACTATGTAATAAGAGATACTGAATTTCTTTCGTCTGCAAGTCTAAATATCTGCATTGTGATAGAGATAGGAAAATGCAGTCTCTTGCTTTCTGAATCCATTGCTGCTACTTCTCCCAGGCCTCCATCACTAACCCCCTGGCCTTTGACCACAGTCTTCTCACTACTTAGGGCTCTTTTTTGTTTATTTCTTTACTCCTTTCCAAATCTCCTTGTGATCTCTTTAAAACACAAATATGACCTTTTTTTCCCCTTTCAATACATGATTGCCTTAAATATAAAGTCTCTCCTTCCTAGCAAGGCATACATAACCTTCCAGGATGTGACCTGTATTCAATCTGCAACTTTTTCCTAGTTCTAATTCTTATAGTTAGACCTGCTCACTATACATATCTAAGTTAATTTTTGCAGCAATTCTATGAGATTAGGATGCTGAACTCCATTAATAAACAGGAATATTGGATAAATTGCCCTCATAATGGCACTGAGATTCAATATCTACTGGTATCAGTATTTTTTGCTCGATTTTTAATATGGTCTTGTAGTTCTGTCTTTGGAAAATGCATAATTTAATAAGCTCAGTTTAAGAAAACTACTCTTTCCTCTCCATTTCCACTATATTTTTGTTGGTTTTTTTACAAAAAAAGAGAAGCTTTTTAGGGAGCTCTGGAAAGTAAACCCCAAAAGGGTCTGGAACCAGAAAGAGGAAAATCTTCATAACTTAAGGAAGACTTCTTCTTAATGTTTCATACCTGCTTTCTACTTCATTCCCCCCTCCTTACAGAGTGAGTTTCTCATCTGTCTGCAGGGTGAGGCCTACTCATTGCTTCTTTTTTTTTTTTGGTTCTTTTTTTTTTTTTTTTATTGGTCGTTCATAACATTACATAGTTCTTAATACATCATATTACACGGTTTGATTCAAGTGGATTATGAACTCCCGCTTTTACCCCGTATACAAATTGCTGTATCACATCAGTTACCCTTCCATTGATTGACATATTGCCTTTCTAGTGTCTGATGTATTCTGCTGTCTGTCCTATTGTCTACTATCCCCCCTCCCCTCCCCTCCCCTCCCCTTTTCTCTCTCTACCCCTTCTACTGTAAATCATGTCTTCCATTTGTATTCTCTTGACTTACCCCTCCTTACCTCTTATATGACATTTTGTATAACCCTGAGGATCGCCTTCCATTTCCATGCAATTTCCCTTCTCACTCCCTTTCCCTCCCACCTCTCATCCCTGTTTACTGTAAATATTCTTCTCAAGCTCTTCGTCCCTACCCTGTCCTTGTTTACACCCCTTATATCAAAGGAGTCATTTGGTATTTGTTTTTTAAAGATTGACTAGCTTCACTTAGCATAATCTGCTCTAATGCCATCCATTTCCCTCCAAATTCTATAATTTTGTCATTTTTTAATGCAGAGTAATACTCCATAGTGTATAAATGCCACATTTTTTTTATCCATTCATCTATTGAAGGGCATCTAGGCTGATTCCACAATCTTGCTATGGTGAATTGTGTTGCTATGAACATCGATGTAGCAGTGTCCCTGTAGCATGCTCTTGTTAGGGCTTTAGGGAATAGACCGAGAAGGGGAATAGCTGGGTCAAATGGTGGTTCCATTCCCAGCTTTCCGAGAAATCTCCATACTGCTTTCCAAATTGGCTGCACCAATTTGCAGTCCCACCAGCAATGAACAAGAGTGCCCTTTTCCCCGCATCCTCTCCAGCACTTATTGTTGTTTGACTTCCTAATGGCTGCCAGTCTTACTGGAGTGAGATGGTATCTTAGGGTAGTTTTGATTTGCATTTCTCTGACTGCTAGCGATGGTGAGCATTTTTTCATGTACTTGTTGATTGATTGTATGTCCTCCTCTGAGAAGTGTCTGTTCAGGTCCTTGGCCCATTTATTGATTGGGTTATTTGTTATCTTATTGTCTAATTTTTTGAGTTCTTTGTATATTCTGGTTATTAGGGCTCTATCTGAAGTGTGTGGAGTAAAGATTTGTTCCCAGGATGTAGGCTCCCTATTTATCTCTCTTATTGTTTCTTTTGCTGAGAAAAAACTTTTTAGTTTGAGTAAGTCCCATTTGTTGATTCTATTTGTTAACTCTAGCGCTATGGGTGTCCTATTGAGGAATTTGGAGCCCGATCCCACAGCTTGTAGATCATAACCAACTTTTTCTTCTATCAGATGCCGTGTCTCTGATTTAATATCAAGCTCCTTGATCCATTTTGAGTTAACTTTTGTGCACGGCGAGAGATAGGGATTCAGATTCATTTTGGTGCAAATGGATTTCCAGTTTTCCCAGCACCATTTGTTGAAGATGCTATCCTTCCTCCATTGCATGCTTTTAGCCCCTTTATCAAAAATAAGATAGTTGTAGTTTTGTGGATTGGTTACTGTGTCCTCTATTCTGTACCATTGGTCCACCCGCCTGTTTTGGTACCAGTACCATGCTGTTTTTGTTACTATTGCTCTGTAGTATAGTTTGAAGTCTGGTATCGCTATACCTCCTGATTCACACTTCCTGCTTAGTATTGTTTTTGCTATTCTGGGTCTTTTATTATTCCATATGAATTTCATGATTCTTTTATCTATTTCTACAAGATATGCTGTTGGGATTTTGATTGGCATTGCATTGAACTTATAGAGAACTTTTGGTAATATCGCCATTTTGATGATGTTAGTTCTGCCTATCCATGAGCAGGGTATGTTTTTCCATCTTCTAAGGTCTTCTTCTATGTCTTTCTTTAGGGTTCTGTAATTTTCATTGTATAAATCTTTCACCTCTTTTGTTAGGTTGATTCCCAAGTATTTTATTTTTTGGGGGGATATTGTGAATGGAGTAGTTGTCCTCATTTCCGTTTCAGAGGATTTGTCGCTCATATACAGGAATGCCTTTGATTTATGCGTGTTGATCTTATATCCTGCCACTTTGCTGAATTCATTTATTAGCTCTAATAGCTTCTTTGTAGACCCTTTTGGGTCTGCTAGGTATAGAATCATATCATCTGCAAATAGTGATAATTTAAGTTCTTCTTTTCCTATTTTTATGCCTTTAATTTCTTTTGACTGTCTAATTGCTCTGGCCAGTGTTTCGAGGACTATGTTGAACAGAAGTGGTGAGAGAGGGCATCCCTGTCTTGTACCAGATCTTAGAGGGAATGCCTTCAATTTTTCTCCGTTCAGAATGATGCTGGCCTGTGGCTTATCATAGATTGCTTTTACAATGTTGAGGTATGATCCTGTTATCCCTAATATTTCTAGCGTTTTGAACATAAAGGGATGCTGTACTTTGTCAAATGCTTTTTCTGCATCTATTGAGATGATCATATGGTTCTTATTTTTAAGTCTATTGATATGGTGAATAACATTTATTGATTTCCGTATATTAAACCAGCCTTGCATCCCAGGGATGAATCCTACTTGATCGTGATGTATAATTTTTTTGATATGTATTTGAATCCGATTCGCCAGAATTTTATTGAGGATTTTTGCGTCAAGGTTCATTAGAGATATTGGTCTGTAGTTTTCCTTCTTTGATGTGTCTTTGTCTGGTTTCGGAATCAGGGTGATGTTGGCCTCGTAGAATGAATTTGGAAGTTCTCCCTCTTTTTCTATTTCCTGAAATAGCTTGAAAAGTATTGGTGTTAGTTCCTCTTTAAAGGTTTTGTAAAACTCTGCTGTATACCCATCCGGTCCTGGGCTTTTCTTAGTTGGTAGTCTTTTGATGGTTTCTTCTATTTCCTCTATTGTTATTGGTCTGTTTAGGTTGTCTATATCCTCCTGGCTCAATCTGGGCAGATCATAGGACTCAAGGAATTTATCTATGCCTTCACTATCTTCTATTTTATTGGAGTATAAGGATTCAAAGTAATTTCTGATTATCTTCTGTATTTCTGAAGTGTCTGTTGTGATATTGCCTTTTTCATCCCGTATGCTAGTAATTTGGGTTCTCTCTCTTCTTCTCTTCGTTAGCATGGCTAAGGGTCTGTCAATTTTATTTATTTTTTCAAAGAACCAGCTTTTAGTTTTGTCAATTTTTTCAATTGTTTCTTTTGTTTCAATTTCATTAATTTCAGCTCTGATTTTAATTATTTCTTGCCTTCTACTTCTTTTGCTGTTGTTTTGCTCTTCTTTTTCTAGGATTTTGAGATGAAGTATGAGATCATTTATTTGTTGGTTTTTTCTTTTTTTGAGGAATGAACTCCAAGCAATGAATTTTCCTCTTAGAACTGCTTTCAATGTGTCCCATAGATTCCGATATGTTGTGTCTGTGTTTTCATTTAACTCTAGGAATTTTTTAATTTCCTCCTTGATGTCTTCTAAAACCCATTGATCACTCAGCAACCTATTGTTCATTCTCCAGGTGATGCTTGCTTTTTCCTTTCTTCTTTTATCATTGATTTTCAGTTTCATTCCATTATGATCAGATAAGATGCATGGTATTATCTCTACCCCTTTGTATTGTCTAAGAGTTGCCCTGTGACATAGTATATGGTCTATTTTTGAGAAGGTTCCATGTGCTGCTGAGAAAAAAGTGTAGCTACTTGATGTTGGGTGGTATAGTCTATATATGTCAATTAAGTCTAGGTTGTTAATTGTGTTATTGAGTTCTATAGTTTCCTTATTTAACTTTTGTTTGGAAGATCTGTCCAGTGGTGAGAGAGGTGTGTTGAAGTCTCCCATGATTATTGTATGTTGGTCTATTAGACTCTTGAACTTGAGAAGAGTTTGCTTGATGAATACAGCTGCACCATTATTTGGGGCATATATATTTATGATTGTTATGTCTTGTTGGTGTATGGTTCCCTTGAGCAGTATGAAGTGTCCTTCTATATCCCTTTTGATTAGCTTTGGCTTGAAATCTATTTTATTAGATATGAGTATGGACACTCCTGCTTGTTTCCGCGGTCCATATGAGTGATATGATTTTTCCCAACCTTTCACCTTCAGTCTATGTATATCTTTTCCTATCAAATGCGTCTCCTGTAGACAGCATATTGTTGGGTCTTGTTTTTTGATCCATTCTACTAGCCTGTGTCTCTTAATTGGTGAGTTTAAGCCATTAACATTTAGGGTTATTATTGAGATATGGTTTGTTCTTCTATCCATATTTGTTTATTGATGTTACTAAATCTGATTTGTTATCCTCTTTGACTACTTTCCCCCCTTTACTGTCCTACCTCCCATTGTTGGTTTTCAATGTTGTTTTCCATTTCCTCTTCCTGTAATGTTTTGCCAAGGATTTTTTGAAGAGATGGTTTTCTAGCTGCGAATTCTTTTAACTTTTGTTTATTGTGGAAGGTTTTAATTTCATCTTCTAACCTGAAGCTTAATTTCGCCGGATACACGATTCTTGGTTGGAGCCCATTGTCTTTCAGTGTTTGAAATATGTTATTCCAGGATCTTCTAGCTTTCAGAGTCTGTGTTGAGAGATCAGCTGTTATCCTGATTGGTTTACCCCTAAATGTAATCTGCTTTCTTTCTCTTGCAGCTTTTAAAATTCTCTCCTTATTCTGCATGTTGGACATCTTCATTATAATGTGTCTAGGTGTGGATCTCTTATGATTTTGCACATTCGGCGTCCTGTAGGCTTCTAGGATTTGGGATTCTGTCTCAATCTTCAATTCTGGGGAGTTTTCTCCTATTATTTCACTGAATAGACTGTTTATTCCTTTGGAATGGAGCTCTGTGCCTTCCTGTATCCCAATGACTCTTAAATTTGGTCTTTTGATATTGTCCCATAATTCTTGGATGTTCTGCTCATGGTTTCTTAGCAGACTTGCTGAGCTGTCTATGTTCTTTTCCAGTTGAAATACTTTGTCTTCATTGTCTGATGTTCTCTCTTCTAAGTGATCTACTCTGCTGGTAGTATTCTCAATTGAGTTTTTAAGTTGGTTTATTGTTTCCTGCATTTCTAGAATTTCAATTTGTTTGTTTTTTATTACCTCTATCTCCCTGTGAAATTGATCTTTTACTTCCTGGATTTGTTTGTCAATGTGATCTTTCATTGTCTGATTTTGCTGTCTCATGTCTTCCTTGAGACTCCAGATCATCTGAAGCATATATATCCTGAACTCTTTATCTGATATTCCATCTGTTGCAGCTATTACCTCTTCTAAAGTTGAGTTGACCTGCATTGCTTGTGGTCCTTTCTTTCCTTGTCTTTTCATACTGCTCGCGTTTCTTTCTGCTTGGTGCAACTGTTGTGTTTTGAAATTTACCCCCTATTTATTTATGTTGCTCTTGTATACTTGAAAAGTCTCCCTTGCAGGTGCGGGCGGCGGCTGTGCCCCTACTCCAATTGGGGTGACGTGTCTACCACGCTGGCGGATCTCTGGGCCTGTTCCGGGAGTGGAAGGCGGCTCTGCTCTGTCCCTATTCCAATTGGGGTGTCGTGACTACAATGCTTGCAGATCGCTGGGCCTGTTCCGGGCGTGGGCGGTGGGCTTGGCTGGCGGGATTCCACCTAATGGCAGTCCCTAACCTCCCTGCTTGCTAATTAATGGCTTCTCTGAGGCGCCACGCCTTCTGTAGCTGCGGGGCAGGCCGCGCGAATCAGTTGGCCTGGATGTCCGGGGTCCTGCTGCTGGCTGTTTTGATGTTGCAAGCTGTTGGAGAGTGGTGGTGTATTCTTCAGCTTTCCCGGATGGTGGCCGCTGACTGCCTCGGTGGAGTGTCCGCTGTGGGGGATGGGACTGTACCGCTTCCTTCCCCTTCTGAGATCCCGTGCTCGGCCCAAGGGTCCGTGTGGGCTTGGCTGGTGGGATTCCACCTAATGGCCTTCCCTAACCTCCCTGCTTGCCAATTAATGGCTTCACTGAGGCGCCACGCCTTCTGTAGCCACAGGGCAGGCCACGCGAATCAGTTGGCCTGGATCTCCGGGCCCTGCTGCAGGCTGCTGGGATCCCTGGCACTCTATCACTTTGATTTTTTCTGCTTGCCCCTCCCCCAGCGCTGGCTAGCCAGGTTTTCTTTGGCTGCTACTGGGAGGAGGGGTTGGAGGTCAGGTGTCTCTGGTTTCCCCCTAGCCTGTATGGAGGCTCAGCTTGATACTCCCTCTCCTGGCAAGCCTAGGAGAGATTTTATGCGAATTCCCGCTGACTGGGGGGTGATCTGAATGACACCGACCTGTTTTGATGTCGCACTCTGAAGGAGAGTGGTGGTGTATCCTTCAGCTTTCCCGGATGGTGGCCGCTGACTGCCTTGGCGGAGTGTCCGCTGTGGGGGATGGGACTGTACTGCTTCCTTCCCCTTCTGAGAACCCGTGCTCGGCCCAAGGGTCCGTGTGGGCTTGGCTGGTGGGATTCCACCTAATGGCCTTCCCTAACCTCCCTGCTTGCCAATTAATGGCTTCACTGAGGCGCCACGCCTTCTGTAGCCGCAGGGCAGGCCACGCGAATCAGTTGGCCTGGGTCTCCGGGCCCTGCTGCAGGCTGCTGGGATCCCTGGCACTCTATCACTTTGATTTTTTCTGCTTGCCCCTCCCCCAGCGCTGGCTAGCCAGGTTTCCTTTTGGCTGCTACTGGGAGGAGGGGTTGGAGGTCAGGTGTCTCTGGTTTCCCCCTAGCCTGTATGGAGGCTCAGCTTGATACTCCCTCTCCTGGCAAGCCTAGGAGAGATTTTATGCGAATTCCCGCTGACTGGGGGGTGAGCTGAATGACACCAACCTGTTTTGATGTCGCACTCTGAAGGAGAGTGGTGGTGTATCCTTCAGCTTTCCCGGATGGTGGCCGCTGACTGCCTCGGCGGAGTGTCCGCTGTGGGGGATGGGACTGTACCGCTTCCTTCCCCTTCTGAGAACCCGAGCTCGGCCCAAGGGTCCGTGTGGGCTTGGCTGGTGGGATTCCACCTAATGGCCTTCCCTAACCTCCCTGCTTGCCAATTAATGGCTTCACTGAGGCGCCACGCCTTCTGTAGCCGCAGGGCAGGCCACGCGAATCAGTTGGCCTGGGTCTCCGGGCCCTGCTGCAGGCTGCTGGGATCCCTGGCACTCTATCACTTTGATTTTTTCTGCTTGCCCCTCCCCCAGCGCTGGCTAGCCAGGTTTCCTTTTGGCTGCTACTGGGAGGAGGGGTTGGAGGTCAGGTGTCTCTGTTTTCCCCCTAGCCTGTATGGAGGCTCAGCTTGATACTCCCTCTCCCGGCAAGCCTAGGAGAGATTTTATGCGACTTCCCGCTGTCTGGGGGGTGAGCTGAATGACACCGACCTGTTTTGATGTCGCACTCTGAAGGAGAGTGGCGGTGTATCCTTCAGCTTTCCCGGATGGTGGCCGCTGACTGCCTCGGCGGAGTGTCCGCTGTGGGGGATGGGACTGTACCGCTTCCTTCCCCTTCTGAGAACCCGTGCTCGGCCCAAGGGTCCGTGTGGGCTTGGCTGGTGGGATTCCACCTAATGGCCTTCCCTAACCTCCCTGCTTACCAATTAATGGCTTCACTGAGGCGCCACGCCTTCTGTAGCCGCAGGGCAGGCCACGCGAATCAGTTGGCCTGGGTCTCCGGGCCCTGCTGCAGGCTCCTCATTGCTTCTTAGATCAAGAGAGAAGCCTAACCTCGGATAAAAATTTAATTCTGATCCTAACTCACCAGGAGGAGGAATCTAATTGGCTCAGTTTATATCAGGTGACCACAATGTTCAATCAAGCATGAATTATAAAGATGTCTACCTTGGGGTCATTTCTAGGTATGATCTTAAAAAGGACCAAAAGAAAACCAACAAAAATTAAAATTTTCTTTGTTAGTCAATAAAATATAATTCTTGGGATATATTAGAAAGTATTGCAGTGGAGATAAGGTCAGATTCATATTTTAAAGAGATTGCAGAAATAGGCTGTTTTAGTCAGCTTCTCATTTCTGTGAACAAAAGACCTGACAAGAATAGCATAGTGAAGGAAAAGTTTATTTTGGCTCACAGCTCCACAGGTTCAATTCATGGTCAGCCCACTCCACAGCTCTGGGCCCTGGATGAGGCAGAACTTCATGGTGGAAGGACCTGGAGTAAGGGCATGTTGGAGAAAGCAGCTCAGGACATGGCAACCAGAATCAGACAGAACTCTGCTCACTAGAAACAAAATGTAAATCCCAAAGGCTCACCCTGTGACCTGTCTTCTCCAGCAACATCCTTCCTCCCTATAATTACAACCCAGTTAATCCATATCAGTACCTTAATCCCTACTGATTAGGTTACAGTTCTCCTAATCAAATAATTTCACTTATGAACATTCTTGTATTGGCTCACACATGAGTTTTTTGGGGACACCACATAACTAAACCATAACAAGTATCAGGCAGGAAAATTAGCAAAAAGAGACAGGAGATAGACAAAAGAGATCCAGAGTAGTGAAAAGATTGGCAGCTGATGAACTGAGATGCAAAGGAGCCCCGACATCTGGAAGTCTTGCTCAGTAATACATTCTCCTCTCATTACCACTGAAAATCCTCCTACTTTGACTGTTAAAGACAATGAAAACACAAATATCTGAATTTTAGCAAGATCCATGTTGAAATAAAACTCATGATCAGTTTTTACCTAATGGTCACCTAAGGCATGAAGGACCAACCTCAGGATGTCTGGATACTGCGCCGCTATCTTAGTACTGCAACTTTGAAATTAACATGCGACTCCAGTGTATGACACCCTTGCAAAAAAAATCTCATTTTCTTGGAACTGATCCAAGGAAACAGGGAAAGTGCTATAATATCCATGGACATCTGGACCATTGGACTATTTTATAAATATTGTATCATTGTGCTAGTAATCATGGCTAATGGTCTGAGAATAAAGAAGGGAGGCCAGAGGTGGAAACTGAGAAAGTATGTTTTTAAGGTGGGAAAAGTCAAATGGTCTCCTTTCTTAAGGGCAAGAGATAGGAGACCACTTACTATGCTCCACTGCCTTCACCCTCCCCCTGATTCTGAATACTTGAATTTTTACTGTCACCACTAACAGTGCAGGTTTCTGGAGTCTAGTAGACCTTGAGGAAAAGAAAAGGGATCCCAATATTGACTATTCCAAAACACGTGGGTTTTGATGAAGTCAGAAAGTTCTGACTGGCTTCTTGGAAGTTCAATAATAGAAAAATTAACAGGCAAATGAAGACACTGAGAATGTGATAACCATAGCAATGCTTGACTACTCCAAGGCAAAAGATAAGAAGGGATAACCTCAAAACCCTACCTCAGTGCACAGAGGCTCCTGGCTGAGAAATTCAAAGCTGAGTTAACTTACCTCTCTTTAGTGTGCTGGAAGAAGAGACATTTCTTGCTTCCGATGTGCCATGTGGTTTTTGTTTCATGTGAGCTACATATGGTCCCTAACATTTTATTGCTAGATACTGTGAAACACATTGGCAGCAGATCCCTGTATATTTGGTTTAGAACAATGGAGATGGTGCTAGACTAAGAGAGAGAATTGGGTGGTGTCCTGATTCTGTTGTTTATTAGCTCTGTGACCTGGCATAAGTTGCTCAGCATCTCAGGTCTTCAAAAAATTCATTTTTTAAAAATTTTACAAATGAAGAAACCAGTACTCAAATTTTTGACCTTACAAGGAGATTGTGAGGTGATTAAGTAATTGGAATTAGAAAATTAGGTAATCTGAATTAAAGCATGTTTATTCAACGCACTGTAAACAAAAAAAAGTTTACAAATAGTTTTAACTTTTCATTGCTTCAGGTAAAATTGGTCATGGGTTTTTCTTATAATGCTATCTGAAGCATAGTGCCAAATTTCACAAAACCCAATCTATTCCCAAGCACCACTTGCAAATTTCACATTCATCATCTGTGCCCTCTGCCTTTGGACCTCACCTCTTCATGAAAACTTCATTTTCCAAATTCACCTGTGATTTCCTCATCACTAAATTTAATGTTTACTTTACCAGTTTTTATCCTCAACTTCTCCAAAGCTATGATGTCACTTTCCATTTGCTCTTTTAAGGTTCCTTCTACTCAGGTGGACCCTGTACTCTCTGAGCTTCATTCTGGTGCCCCTGACTGCTTCTTCTCCACGGAGTTCTCTTTTTTTCTACCACCTTTTAGACATAGACATTCTCCAAGTTTCTGTCCGATTCTCCTTCTTACTCACCTTGGTGGTTTCATTCATCTCAAGTCTCCTTCAGGTTTTCTCATGAGCATCTCAGAACCCTCATATCCATTTGATGGTGGTGTCATCCTTCTTCCTGTGATCTGCAAACTGAGAACAATTTGCTACTTTCATGGTGACAGAGGTAAGGGGCCTCATTTATTTTGTCTCATGCCCCTGCCTAACCCTTGATGGATCCAGTCAACTCTCTTCCAAAGAGTTCTGACTGTCACCTTCAAATCTAGGTCCTCATATCTTTCCCCAGGATTCCTTTAAAAAACCTCCAACTTAAGGGGAAATTATCTTAAAAACAGAGCGCAACTCATACTCATTTACCAAGCTCCTCCAATTCCCCCGTGAGTGGAACCACAGCATGCTTTCTATCCACAGTCCTCCAAGCCTGGCTCCCACTCTGCTTCTGCAGGATTAGAATCCTCATGTCCCACCCACCCTTAGGATTCCAGCCAAACAATATTTTTCCTGATCCCCAAACACCTAATGTTTATCACACAAATGAACAAATCAACATGTATTAATCTCCTTCAGTTCTTCTTTTTGGCCTTTTTCTTTCTGTTCATTCTCTCAGACATATTGTCTCTAATCACCGCCATCTCTTCAATCCTGTGGATTCTTCAAAACTTGGTATGAATAAATTCCCCCTCTTTTTGAAGCTTTCCCCAATACATCAAATAAAACAATCACTCCTTTGCTGAGATTCAAGGGTTGATGGTCATACTGTACTTACCACAATCCCTGTATTCCTGAGTGATTGTCCTTTCTCCCCTCTTGGGTGCAATGCTCTCTAAAAGGTGAAACCATGCCTTCTTCATCTTTGTAACCTAAATGCCTCACATACTGCCTTAAGTGAAGTTGGATTAAATTGAATGATATTGCATAAGGAAGCTCTCTATTGGGATTGATTGAAAAACTAGATTTTAAACTGTTGGCTCACAAACACTTCACAAGCATAATCACAGCTCTCCTGCATCACACCTCTTGACTGTTGACATTTGACTACCTTCCTTGGGTCTATATGATTTATTTAAGGATTACTGTCCACAGGCATATGGCAAGTGTTTATGAGAATCATACATGACCCTCATAGAAACCATTCAAAATAGGTATTATGTTGTCTTTGCTTTACAAATGTGAAAATAAAAAGTCCAGAGAGGTTAAATAAAATCCAAGGATTACACAGTTCATGAATGGAAGAGTTGAGACTTGAGCTATATAAAATGTGGTCTTGCTTTCACTATATAATAAATAAGAAGGTCAGAGATTTCTCCTGGCATATTTGAATTTTTTTTCCAAATTCACATTGACTTGTAGATCTTAATTTAGCCTCTTGCAGATAAATTTCTATTTTTAACATGTACCTCCTCTTGTATTCATGAGTTGAGTCTTATCCTAATCTCTTTTGGCTTGGATGCAATCCTTGGGAAAGTGCTGTATGTCTTAATGTACTCAGCTGTTCACTGGAGGGGATGAAGCTGTAGATGTTTCCAGTGGCAGCTGTCTGCAAACCCCTGCCATGTTTAAAAACAAACTTAGAAAACTGGGCTCCTTGAGCCAGAGAACCATAGTTTATTGTAAGATGGAAAATGTTTTAGGAAATCCAAGAAGCAAACAGTACCCTTCTACCTATATCCTGCAGGATTTCCAAATGGCCAGACTTAATTTTTCCAGTTGCAAAGGCAATTTTTTTTCCTCTGAAAATCACAAAGGTGATTATGAAATGATAAAAAATGCACTCAGATAATTTGAGGTTATATTTATTTTTTTCTATATATCTGATGAGTGTGACCTCTAACAAGGACATGTTATTTCAAAAATAAATCAATCAAATCCACCAAATATCCATTGAATGGATGCTATGTGTCTATCTAAGATTATGATTGGAACATGCTCTAGGTGCCCTAGAATCTGGAAGTTAAATGCATGATAAGTACTTAGTAAACATGTTAAATTGAAATCAGTATAACCTGGTAATGGAAGTGTTTTCTCTGAAACAGCCTTTATGTTTTGACATAAAGTGAGAGGAATAAGCCAGGAGATCACAAGTTCCCTTTAAATTCATAAACAACACACAAAAAAGTGTTTTCAATAATTATTCTAATCAAGTGTCTCATGCAGAATGCAGAATCCTATGAATGGAATATGCATGATACAGAATGGTGGTTTATCTTTGAAGTTGATTCCTATGTAGTAATTTGAGCCTCACACAATTTCTAGTCAATAAGATGTATGTTAAATAACCAGTGAGAACATATTATGGTGAAACATATCATATAGAATATTAAGGAATAAACTTACTTGAAGTGTAAAGAATGTGTGCAAAGAAAACCATAAAACTTTACTGTGGGATATAAATAAGGTGAATAAATGGAGTTATCCAATATAGTCTTAAAAAAAGAAGTCTCAATTAAATAAATTCATAGGTTAAGCCCCATTTGGAATCTTTTGGGGAATATGATTCAAGTTCAATGAAAGGTGAATTTTAAGCATAATGTATTTGAGAATACCCAGGTATTTTTGTGAAAAAAGAGACCTCACACAAAAATAACAACAAAATAAAAAAAAATACAAAACCCTTCCCAGATGATAATTTTGTTATAATCACAAAAATCAAAAGGATTTGACATTTGTATTAGAAAGGACAGATAATTCAATAGGATAGAATGAAAATTTACAAAGTTATAAGAGTTTAGTCTTATGAGAGTTTAGTCTACAATTTCAAATCACCACATATATGATCATTCAGATCAGGTCATGCCAGGTAACAAATTATTCCCAAACTCAATAGATTGTTATGGGGTGGATGTGAGGTGTCCCACAAAAGCTCATGTGAGACAATGCAAAAATGTTTAGAGGATAAATGATTGGGTTATAAGAGCCTTAATTCAATAAGTGAACTGATCCCATGATGGGGTTAATTGAGTGGTAACTGAAGGCAGATAGGGTGTGGCTGGAGGAGGGAGGTCATTGGGGATGTGCCTTTGGAGGGTATATTTTGTGTATATTTTTGTAGTGGAGTCTCTCTCTCCATTTCCTGGTCTTCATGTGATCTGCTTCTCTGTGCCACACCCTTCTGCCATGATGTTGTGCCTCATCTCGAGCCCAGAAGTATGGAGTTGACTACATATGAACTGAGATCTCTGAAACTGTGAGTCCCCAAATAAACTGTTCCTCCTCTAAAATTGTCAGGTCTTTTAGTCACAGCAATGAAAAGCTGAGTAAAACATTAATACAACAAAATTTAAATCATTCTCAGTCTGTAGTCCAGGGCAGATCACAGGATTTTGTTTCAGAGAGTCATTAATGGATCTAGGCTGACCCTCACTATTGTGTAGCTAAAATGTTTAAAGCACGTGGCTTTGGGGATTTTAGGGCCAAAGACCTCATGGCAATCTCAAGTCTACTAGAAAATGCTTTTCCTGGAAGTGACTTAAGGACTTGTGACTTGCCCAGTGGCAAGAGAGTTGAGAAATGGGAGTAATATAGATCATGCAAATTTTTGGAGAAATAAATATCTCTGCCACAGGGAGAATATATAAATCACTTTTTAAAACTTGCAATATGGGTAAACTGATTCAGTATGTTGATTAGTTGATTAAAAATTTCACATAAATGTTAATGATAATCTGTTGCCAGCAAAAATACATTACATAAAATTTTAAAGTCTGTCAAGCTTAAAGGACACAACTAGAGATAAAACTTGGATCTGTTGGAAGGAATAAGACAACGAATATGGTAAATGTGCAAATAAAAAAGTATACTTTTCTTTTAATTTCTTTGAAAGACAATTGATGGTTTAAAAAATTAATATTGCATTTTGGGGTTTTAAAACATGTATAAAATATATAACAACAATAGGCAAAGGAAGGATATCAAAAAGAATTGTATCATTGTAACATGGTTATATTTTATGTGAAATGTATAATGTTTACTACAACTAGACTAAGATAAATTACAGATATATTTTGCAATCTTATAAACCCCAATGATAAGAGGTGTAGCTAAAAGATAATACAGAAATTAAAAGGTAATACTGAAATCTACACAATTAACCAACAAGAAGGAAGAAAACACAACAAATGAAGATTCACAATGGAAAATTGAGACAAATAGAAACCAAAGAGTTAAATGGTAGACTTTAACTCAACTGTATCAAGTATTACTTTAAACATAAATGCCAAATGATCAAACTGGATGAAAAATGAAAGAGCCAATTATGTTATGGACAAGACATGTTTATTAAGTCCAAATATGCAGAGAGTTTGTAAGTGAAAAGGATGGAAAAAGAAATACCATACAACAGTAAATATAAGAAAGTTGGGGTGGCAAAAGTAATGTTAGACAATATAGGCTGAAAGACAAGGCATATGGTCAGAGATACAGACATTTGACAATGAACAAACTGATTCATTAGGAAGATTTAATTCTAAATGTCTATACATCTAATAGAAAAGAAAACACATGAAGTATAGGGAAAAACACATTTAAAGGGAAAAAGAATAATACACAACTCCAGTTGAAGAATCGAGAATACGTCTCAGTAAGTATTTTAACAAGAAAAAGACAAACAAGGATATGGACTATTTGGACAACATCCAACAACTACAGATTAAACATACTTGTTTGGTGTATATGGAATATTAATAAGGTAGACCATATGCTGGAGTATAAAACAAGTCACAATAAATTTTGAAAATTGACATAACATGAAGTATATCCTCTGATGGCAACAAAATTCAACTATAATTAATAAATAAAAATAATTGCGTGTCACAAAAGGCCCAAATATTTGTATGTTGAACTTTATATTTCTCAATAATCATGGTCAAGAAAAAAAAATCACAAGGAAAACACCAAGAAGAAAATATTTACAACTTTCTGCCAACTTTTGATAAAAGTTACAACTATCTTAAAGTCCCCAAATTACCAACACATACCGGAGAAGAAATACAAAACATGTTTACCTTTGTATTTATTTTAAAATTAAATTAAGATTCAAAACTTCTTAAAAGACAACCTCAGACCCAGATGTTTTCAGTGTTAAATTGTATGAAATATTTAAGGGAGTAATAATATTATTCTTACACAAACTTTTTTTGGAACAGCTTTACTTCCCTATTTGTTTTTAAAGGCAAGGATAACCTCAGTAATAAAACCTGACAAAAATATTACAAGAAGTGAAAATAAAACAAAAATAGGCCTTATAAAAATAGATGTGAAATCCCTTGACAAAACGTTAGCAAATGGAATATAAAAATGTATAAGGGTTATATAGCTTGACAAAAATGAGCTTTACTCAAGAATTCAAGACTGAACTAACACCCAGAATTTTTTTTAAAAAACTAATTCACAATATTAACTGAATAATAGCAGAGTCATGATATTACAAGGAGTATCCAGAGAATATAAAAATTTCTACAAAAAACATTTTGATTTGTAACTTACTCTTTATTGTAAATACATGGTTTACAGACAAAACATGTAAAATCTCTGTGTAGCCTAAAAATATGAGACAAAAATTAACTACTCCCACCCACTGCCATGTAACCATGCCACTGAATAAAAATCTAAAAAAATTTCCAAACTCAAGGTCCAGAGATTTTTTTTTAGGCATTAGTCCCTCTGTGCCACTATTGCTAAAAATATACCTGCTTCTTGAAAATTCCTTGGGTGTCCAGCCTCATTTATCCTGTATCAATATAATAGATACAAAGAAATTATTTGTCAAAATTCAATGTTCATTTGTGAAAAAAAATTCATTTATGAATATCAAGGCATTTTCTGAGTCTGATTAAAAAGATCTCAACAGGGAGATCCAGCCCAGAATGCTCACACCAGCCTGCTCAGGACCCAGGCTCTTGGTAGAGCTGGTCCACCCTCCCCAGGTGGGGCAGTGGGGCAGACACCCACTAGAGCCTAGCCTCTGGCGCAGGACCACCCCTTCTGACCAGGAGGCTACCATGGGAGGTCAAGTCTGAGGCCCAGATCCCACCCACACCAACTTGAACAGGGCCCAGATCCAGGATGCAGTAGCATTCATTGAGGGACACCAGCAGAGTCTGAAAGCCTAACATCAAGGTGAGGTACACACAATCTGAAAGGGTACTACAAGAATATAGGGACGAAACTGTAATATCTCAGATCCACACTGCAAAAAAGGAAGACACATAGACATCATGAAAAAACAAGGAAGGAGAGTGCCCCAAACAATCAGGACACTATAATAACAGAACCCATGGACAGGGAAGTTGATGAAATGTCAGAGAAGGAGTTCAGAAGGTTCATAATTAAAATGATCTGTGAATTAAAGAATGACCTAAATGAGCAAATACAGGCAAAAATCGATCACCCCAACAATGAGATAAGAGAGCAAATACAGGTAGCAAAAGACTACTTCAAGTGAGAGAGAGATTTTGAAAAAAACCAGTCAGAAATTCTTGAAATGAAGGATACAATAAATCAAATAAAAAACTCAATAGAAAGCACAACCAACAGACTAGATCACTTGGAAGAAAGAATGTCAGATAATGAAGGCAAAGTATACAATCTAGAAAATAAAGCTAATCACATAGTGAACATAGTAAGAAAACATGAATAAGAGCTGGGGTTGTAGCTCAGTGGTAGAGCACTTGCCTTGCATGTATGAGGCACTGGGTTTCATCCTCAGCACCACATAAAAATAAATAAATAAAATAAAGATACAGTATCCATCTACAACTGAAAAGAAAGGAAGAAAGAAAGAAAGAAAGAAAGAAAGAAAGAAAGAAAGAAAGAAACCATGAACAGACTAAGAATTATGGGACAGCATCAAAAGACCAAATCTAAGATTTATTGGGATAGAGGAAGGCACATAATTTCAAACCAAAGGAATGCACAATCTCTTCAATGAGATAATACCAAAAAATTTCCCAAGCATGAACAACGAATTGGAAAACCAAATACAAGAGGCTTACAGGACACCAAATGTACAAAATTACCACAGATCTACACCAAGGCACATTATAATGAAAATGCTTAGCATACAAAATAAGGAGAGAATATTAAAAGCCACAAGAGAGAGGAATTGAATCATATATACGGGGAGACCGATTTGTATCTCAGCAGATTTTTCAACCCAGATCCTCAAAGCCAGGAGATTGTGGAACAACATATACCAAGCTCTGAAAGAAAAATGGATGCCAATCAAGAATCTTATATCCAGCAAAACTAAGCTTTAGATTTGATGATGAAATAAAAACCTTCCATGATAAACAAAAATTAAAAGAATTTACAACGAGAAGCGTGAACTACAGAACATCCTCAGTAAAATAGTTCAAGAAGAGGAAATGAAAAACAATGATGAAAATCAGCAGAGAGAGGGATTACACTAAAGGAAAATCTAATCAGAGGAGAAACCAATATCATGTTAATACCAAAAATAAACAAAAATGGCTGGGAATATAAATCATGTCTCAATAATAACCCTGAATATTAATGGCCTACACCCACCAATCAAAAGACACAGACTAGCAGATTGGATAAAAAAAAAGACCCAACAATATGCTGCCTCCAAGAGACTCATCTCAGAAAAAGACGTCCACAGGCTGAAGGTGAAGGGCTGGGAAATTTCATACCACTCACATGGACGGTGGAAGCAAGCAGGGGTTTCCATCCTCATATAAAATAAAGTAGACTTCAAACTAAAATCAATCAAAAAGGATAAAGAAGGAAATTACATACTTCTCAAGGGAACCATACATGAATAATACTTAACAATTATGAATATATATGCCCCTAAAAATGGAGCATCTACGTTCATCAAAAATCTCTTCACAAGTTCAAGAGTCAAACAGACCTCAACATAATAATCTTGGGTGATTTTAACACACCTTTTTCATCACTAGATAGATCTTCTAAACAAAGCTGAACAAAGAAACTATAGGACTCAATAATACAATCAATAAATCAGACTTAACTGACATATATAGAATATTTCATGCTTCAGTGAGAGAATGCACTTTCTTCTCAGCATATGGATCCTTCTCTAAAATAGACCATATATTATGTCTCAAAGCAACTCTTAGCAAGTATTAAAAAGTAAAGATACTATCCTGCATTCTATTAGATCATAATGGAATGAAATTAGAATCAATGATAAAATAAGAAATAAATCCACTCCAACACCTGGAGACTAAATAATCTGCTACTGAATGAACAATGGGTTGCTGAAGACATCAAGGAGGAGATTAAAAAAAAATTTAGAGTTAATTGAGAACACAGATATAACATCAAAATCTCTGGGACAGTATGAAAGCAGTTCTAAGAGGAAAGTTCATTGCATGGAGTTCATTCCTTAAAAGAAGAAAAAGTCAACAAATAATTGACTTAACATTACATCTCAAAGCCCTAATAAAGAAAAACAAATTAACACCAAAAGCAGCAGAAGACAGGAAATAATTAAAATCAGAGCTGAAATCAATGAAATTGAAACAAAAGAAACAATTCAAAAAATTGACAGAACAAAAAGTTGGTTCTTTGAAAAATAAATAAAATTGACAGACCCTTAGCCATGCTAATGAAGAGAAGGAGTGAGAAAACTCAAATCACTAACATATGTGATGGATAAGGAAATATCACAATAGACAATACAAAAATACAGAAGATAATTAGAAATTATTTTGAAAACTTGTACTCCAATAAAATAGAAAATATCGAAGGCACTGGCAAATTTCTAGAGTCATATAATTTACCAAAATTAAATCAGGATTATATACACAATTTCAACAGATCAATTTCAAATGATGAAATACCAGATGCCATCAAAAGTCTACCAACCAAGAAAAGCCCAGGACGGGATGGATACATAGCTGAGTTCTACAAGACATTTAAAGAATAACTAATACCTTGATTTTATTCTCTTTTATTGCTGAGTAAAATTCCACTGTGTATATATGCCTCATTTTTTTATCTATATATCCACTGAAGGGCATCTAGGTTGGCTCCATAGTTTAGCTATTGTGAATTGTGCTGCTATAAACATTGATGTGGCTGTGTCCCTGTAGTAAGCTGTTTTTAAATCCTTTGGGTATAGTCTGAGGAGAGGGATAGCTGGGTCAAAAGGTGGTTCCATTCCCAATTTTCCAAGAAATTTCCATATTGCTTTCCATATTGGCTGCACAAATTTGCAGTTCCACCAGCAGTGTATAACTGTACCCTTTTCCCAACATCAGTTCCACCAGCAGTGTATGAGTGTACCCTTTTCCCCACATTCTCACCAACACTTATTGTTGTTTGTATTCATAATAGCTGACATTTTGATGGGAGTGAGATGAAATCTTAGAATGGTTTTGATTTGCATTTCAATAATTGCTAGTGATGATGAACATTTTTTCATATATTTGTTGATTCGTTGTATATCCTCTTCTGAGAAGTGTCTGTTCAGATCCTTGGCCCGTTTATTGATTGGGTTATTTATTTTTTTTGGTGCTTAGCTTTTTGAGTTCTTTATATACCCTAGAGTTTTGTGCTCTATCTGATGTGTGAGGGGTAAAGATTTGATCCCAAGATGTAGGCTCTCTATTTACCTCACAGATTATTTATTTTGCTGAGAAGAAACTTTTTAGTTTGAGTCCATCTCATTTATTGATTCTTGATTTTAATTCTTGCCCCAAAGGAGTCTTATTAAGGAAGTTGGGGCCTAATCCCACATGATGAAGATTAAAACCTACTTTTTCTTCTATTAGAGTCTCTGGTCTAATTCCTAGGTCTTTGATCCATTTTGAGTTAAGTTTTATGCAGGGTGAGAGAAAGGGGTTTAATTTCATTTTGTTGCATACAAATTTCCAGTTTTCCCAGCACCATTTGTTGAAGAGGCTATCTTTTCTCCAGTGAATGTTTCTGGCAGATTTTTCTAATATAAGATAATTGTAATTTTGTGGGTTAGTCTCTGTGTTCTCTATTCTGTACCATTGGTCTACCAGTCTGTTTGGGTGCCAATACCATGCTGTTTTGGTTACTATTACTCTGTAGTATACTTTAAGATCTGGTATAGTGATTGGTTTTTCTATTTCTATGAAGAATTCCATTGGGATTTTGATCAGAATTGCATTAAATCTGTATAGTGCTTTTGGTAGTATGGTCATTTTGATAATATTAATTCTGCCTTTCCAAGATCAAGATAGATCGTTCCATCTTCTAAGGTCTTCTTTGACTTCTTTCCTTAGGGGTCTGTAATTTTCATTATATAGATTTTTCACCTCTTTCGTCAAGTTGATTCCCAAGTATATTTTTAGGCTATTGTAAATGGGGTAGTTTTCAGTCTATACCCATAGGACTTAAAAACAGCATACTACAGGAACACAGCTAAATCAATATTTTTAGCAGCACAATTCACAATAGCTAAACTGTGGAACCAACCTAGATGCCCTTCAATAGATGAATGGATTAAAAAATGTGGTATATATACACAGTAGAACATTACTCAGCAATAAAAGAGAATAAAATCATGGCATTTGCAGGTAAATTGATGGAGTTAAAAAAGAAAATGCTAAGTGAAGTTAGCCAATCCCCCAAAAACCAATTGCTGAATGTTTTCTTTGGTATAGGGTGACTGATTCATAGTGGGATAGGGAGAGGGAGCATGGGAGGAATAGATGAGCTCTAGATAGGGAAGAGGGTTGGGAGAGGAAGGAAAGGGGCATAGGGTTATAAATGATGGTGGAATGTTATTATCTTTATTATCCAAAGTACATGTATGAAGACATGAATTGGTGTGAATATACTTTGTACACAACCAGAAAAAAAAAAAATATATATATATATATGTATGATTGAATTAAGTTGAATTGAAACTATGCAAAATTCTGAGTGGCAGGGGTAACTTCCTCTATTTTGCAGTGAGAAAACTGATGCAGAAAGGGTTCAATTACTTTGTTCATGATTAAAACATTTTAGGTACTGAAGTCAGGATTCAAGATCAAGTCAGCATGATTTCAAAATTCAAACTGTTAACCTCTCATACTGTCACTGTTACTTCTACTAATAGCTACTAGTCATTGAATTCTACTATGCCTAGAACATTAAAAAGTGCCTTCACTCTCCACATATAAGTATGTATCTATCTATGCATTGACATCATTTATCTTATCTATCATATCATCTATTAATTTATAATGTAATATTATAGTATATAGTATTTATAATTATATGATAATTAAATTTTAATTATAATATATTATGGATAAATTAATAGATATGAGAGATGATAAATGATAGATATGTCAATATGTGCATATGTGATAAAGATACTTAAGAAACAGATGTAGATAGGTACAACTCATATATATGTGTGTATATATGTATATATATATATATATATATATATATATATATATATATATATATATATATGTGTGTGTGTGTGAGTGTGTGTGTGTGTGTGTGTGTTTGCATATATTTATATAAACTTTGGAAGAAACACTCTAAAGCAGCCCCCTCGCTTTCAAGGTTGAATGTTCTCTGGGAAATGAGCACAACTGTTTGTATCACCTGTGCAATGCCAAACACACAGGCATGACTGGAAATATTCATCTAATGTGATGAATTACATTTTTTCATCCTCCCACCACATATGGTGGTCTAAGGAGTTGAGAATTCTAAATGACTCGTGGTATTTAATTTTACTTAGTTATTTAGCAGACTAAGGTAAATGAACGAAGCCTTCCTTGGCTATCAAACTGATCTCTTAGTTCCAAGCCATCCAGATGTATGTTATTTTTCTCCTTTTCTTTTTAATAGATCAGTGCTTCCAATAATACCACTTGATAAAGAAATCAAGGCCTTTTCAAATTAATGTTCATATGCTCTCAGAAATCCAGTTCTTATTTTAATTTAAAGAAAAGGTCTTTTCTGTCTTTCTCTTTTCTTTCAGAAAGTTTCCTATTTGAAAGCAGTCAAGTGTATGTCATCATTATCCTGTTCTGGCAGTTTCTGAATTATTTTGGAAAAGATTAAAGTCCTTTGTTAATTGCTAAATATAAGACATTTAATCATTTCTTTGTGATTTATTGGGTGAAAATAGAATATGACAACCTCCTCTAAAATTAATATAATGGTAATAAATGGATGAAATGGCAAAACATAATAAGATTTCCAAATGTTAAAACAACATAGATTGTGGAGAAGTTTGTTCAGCTCAGTAACTTAACTTCCCTTCCACCTTTGAGAATGTGAATTTGTTCAGTTGACTCTAAGAAGAAAACCAGTACAGATACATACCTCTTGCTGGCCCAATTACATCACAATACAAAGAGAATGCTATTTTCCTCTCTGAAGAGTGAGAGCTATTTTGTTGAACAACACAAAGTTGTTTGACTAGAAGTTCTTTACCTCCCACTGTCAGCAGTCAGGAAACCTTAACTGGGAATGTTTTAGGGTCCCCTGCTTTCTTGCATTTTTACTTTTGATATTTGAATCTATGCAGTTGCAAGCACATTCATTACAGTGTACTAAATCTCAAATGGATTTCCATTTTTTTTTTCCACCATGAACTTTCTATGAAAGCTTCAACTAATGTCTTTGGAATGGGTTTTGAATTTACTTAGAGGTTTAGTTTGACAGGTCAATAGTTATATTATGATATCTATAAGGGTTTATGTAGATGGGGCCTGGGTTGACTCAGTATTTCTCCCATTGAATTGATCTAGGAGCACTGAAGATTCCAAGAGCCTTCCATAAATAGCCGGACCATTCATTTCTTACAACCTTGCCTCCACAGTTGATGCTTTCAGTACTTCAGTCTTACTCCCCATTTTTCTGATGGTTATAATAATCATATTTATCTCAGAGGGTGGTTTTGAGAATTAAATGTAGTAATGTATATAAAGTATTTAGCTCAATATCTGGGACTTAATACTCAGTAAAGAGTAGATATTTTTATTAATAATATTTTGAAAAAAGACCCCTGTTATTATACATTTCAATTCTCTAGAATAATTTCAGTTAAATTAAAAATTAGTTTTCTAATGCATCATAGAGTTATTTAGTGAGGCCATCGTTAGAAACTGTTGCAAAACACCCATTAAGCAATTCTTACAATTTACTACATATTTTTGTATTTATCGTTTCAGGCACTTCAAGTTGCAGACACATTGTTCTCTGATGTTGCTATTATTTAATTAGTTCAGACTCCAATGTAGAAAAATGTGTTAAACACTATAAAGCATTAATGAATAAAAATCTAAAGAAACTAGCATTTCAATTCTTTAGAATTCTCTGCTTTCAAGTGCAACATGAAAAAATAAGAAAAATATGCTCATACAATTTCCTTATTTTTTAAAAAATTAAGTTTTAGAGAAATATAGCAGGAACAAGACAGATTCATTCAATGCTGCTCTATATTATATCTTTATTCAGAGCACTAGTACATGCAAACCACTGTTTACAACAAATGTTCAAAAGTTAAACCAACTCTCTTATTCCTTTAACATCATTCTTGAATGCCTATTATGTGCCCCATGCTGGAGGGTTCAAAATGATAAAAAATAGGTATAATTATGTTAATTTCTCTTAACTTAAAATAAGTTAGGAAGATAGAGTAATGCATTTCTTAAAATGTTTCAAAAACAATTAATCCAAAAGATTTTCCAATATACTTACATTTAATGAGAAATGAAATAGGAAGACTAACGAATGTGATGAAAATTATTAATAAAATTAATCAAATATTAATGGAATTAATAATTTTTATTATTCCATTCTCTGAAAAATCACATTGAAGTTTTATTATAAGGTATGAAATAGATTTTTTATTAATCAAATATAGTCTACATATTTG
This sequence comes from Urocitellus parryii, assembly GCF_045843805.1. Taxonomy (NCBI): domain Eukaryota; kingdom Metazoa; phylum Chordata; class Mammalia; order Rodentia; family Sciuridae; genus Urocitellus; species Urocitellus parryii. The sequence goes on from NC_135535.1 coordinate 150,077,633, forward strand.
TAGAATAATTTCTAATTTAAATTAAAAATTAGTTTTCTAATGCATCATAGAGTTATTTAGTGAGGCCATAGTTAGAAATAATTGCAAAATACACAATAAGCAAACATTCAGATAGGGAAATAGTAGTTTCCCTAAATTTGTGACAGGGAAGTTTGTTCATAATTAATATTTAAAATAGCCTCACTGGGAGCTGGGATTGTGGCTCAGTGGTAGAGCACTTGCCTTGCAATTGTGAGGCACTGGATTTGATTCTTAACACTGCATATAAATAAATAAATAAAATAAAGGTTTGTCAACAACTAAAAACATTAAAAAATAGATAAATAAAATAGCCTCACTGGTATTTGTGTTTTTGAATATGTGTCATTCTTTTTAAAGTAATCACCTTGGAAAACACCAACCTAATTCCAATGATAGAGAAACCATTTTAAGTAATATTTGATATTCTTTCCATGAATTAAACATTGCACATTTTAAAAATTCTTATTGTTTTGAAATTTTTTACTCTTTGAGCTCAAAGTAATCTGCAACTAATATTTTAATAAATGACTGCCATATATATTATAATAGTTGAGGAGTGCCTCAAAATACTTTATAGAGGTATATAGAGTAATATAAACATTTACTTCTTTCTTGTATTTTAAGATATTTTAAAACATTTAATCTTTCATCAATATTTGATCTATTTTGATGTTTAATATGTGACAAATCTGTATCTTGTTCCTCCTAAATTGTTATTTTATCCTCCTACATTAGTCAACTTTTCATTACTATTAAAAAATACCTCAGACAAAGCAACTTATATAGATAAAAGGTGCATTTTGGCTCACAGTTTTGTAGTCTTCTGTACATGAACAAATGGACCCATTATGGTGGACCTGTGGAAAAGAAATACATTTTGGCAGGGAGCATATGATGGAGCAAACCATTAACTTTGTGACCAGGATATGAAGACACAAAAACAAAAACAAAAACAAAACAGAGGGGTTGGGGATGGTGTCCCATTTTTTTACTTTCCAGTCATGCTCCCAATGACTGGAAGACCTCTCACTAGGCTCCACCTCTTATAGTTTCCATCACCTCCCAATACTGCCAAGCTAGGGACAAAGCCATTAACACATGGACTCTTGGGGACTATTTATGCAAATCACAGCACCATGGAGAGAGTTTACTGAATGGGTTATCTGTTAATTTATTGGTTAAAGATATTTCCTATAATATTGACTTAAGGAAGAAACTGCCCAACTTATGATAGTCACGTTTTTCTGAAAACTGCCCCTTCTTTAAGTCACAAAGAGGTGGCCATATTGGATTAGGGTGAGCCTAATCCAATGTCTAATGTCCTTATAAAATGAGTGCTATTTAGACCCAGACACACAGGGAGAGTGCCATGGGATTTGGAGCTGGAGGTTGAAGTCATGTGTTTAAAAGCCAATGAACTGCAAGGATTGCTGATAATCATCAGAGGGAGGAGGCGAGGCAGTATCCCCCTCTAGGGACTGTGAGTAATTTTGTCACCTCATACATCTCTAGTATTTTGCATTCCCTCTAGCAGTGCATGAGGATGGTGATGGTCAACCAATTGCATGGAATGCTAAGTGGGCTTTTCTGAGTTGGAAGCACAAATATGATCAATGTATTTCATTATAAAATAACTTTTAGAAAATTAGATGACTTAGACCAAACATTAAAATTCTAGATACAATTTCCTAGTTCCATAAGTACCATGTGGCAGCAATGTAACCAGAATGTACAATACCGATGAGGTATTGTGTGTATAAAGCTACAGCACAATAATTTATTGATGCAGTCTGGATACACCTGATCGCCTACCTATCGTGCCAAGGACTTTGGAAGTCATGTTCTATCACCATTGAACATAGGATATTCTTGTAATTAAAAAAATGAACAACTCATTCATCCTTCTGAGTAATCAGCCTTTCCATTTCTCTTTCCTATTATTTTCTTATTTTTCTCCTTTTTACCAATCCCACTTATCATAGATTTTCTATTATGATTAGTTTTCATCAGAATTTATCCTCTGAAATGACTGCTTTAAATTTTTTTTTTCAATTTCATCAGTTTCTGTTTTTAATCTTTGATAACTTCTTCCCTCTTATTTGGGCTCTTTTAAAAGATATTTACATAATTTGGATCTTATTATGTAAAAAGCACATAATATAAAATGTACCATATTTACTATTATTAAGTGTACAGTCCAGTGATGGTCATTACATATGCACTATTGTGCAAGAGATCTTTAGAATAGTTTTATGTTGTGAAACTGAAACAGCTATTGAATAACAACTCCCCCTCCTGCCCCCTTACCTCTAATCTTGGACCTTGGTAATTATATCCTGTTTTCTGTTTCAAAGAGTTCAACTACTGTAGATACTTCATATAAGTGGAATCTTATAGTAATTAGCTTTTCAGGATGTACTTGTCTCACGTAGCATAATTTTCTTAAGCTTTATCCATGCTTTAGTGTATGATGATATTTCCTTCTTTTTTAAGGTTGAATAATATTCTATTATATGTATATACCATATTTTCTTTATAAATTTTACACTGATGAATATTTAAATTGTTTATACCTATTCGCCTATTTACTATTATGAATAATGTCACAACTAGTATGAACATGCTAATATCTCTTTGAGAATGTGTTTTTAATACTTTTGTATATATACCCTGATGTGGGATTGCTGGATCATATATCAATTTTAGTTTTAATATTTTGAGGAATTGCCATACTGTTTCTCATAGTTACAAGGATTCTAATTCACATCTTCACCAGAATTCATTATTTTCTCTTCTTACTCTGCCCTCTTCCTGTTCTTCCTCCTTCTCCTCCTCTTCCTCCTTCTTCTTTTTTATCTCCTCCTCCTCCTCCTGCTCCTTCTTAATTAGTAGCCATCCGAACAGGGGTGAGGTGATACTCATTATGGTTTTGATTTGTACTTCCCCAATGATTAGTTATGTTGAACACCTTTTCATATACTTATTGAGTATTAGTATACTTTCTTGGGGCAAAATTCCTTTTAAGCTTTTTTTCCAATTTTTAAATTGGGTTATTGTTATTGTTGAGTTGTGGGAGTTCTTTATGTATTCTGGATAATTAACCTCTCATCAGATATAATTTAGGAATCTTTTCTCTCATTTCCTAGGTAGTATTTTCATTCTGATGGTTATCTTTGCTGTGTAGAAGTTTTTAAGTTGTTGTAGTCTATTTGTCTATTTTTGTTCTAGTTGTCTGTGTTTTCTTGGATAATATTTGTGTTTTGGGCGCCATAATTTTCCAAACACAGTTGTGAAACTTTTCTCCTTCTATGAGTTTTATGGTTTCTATGGATATCCATGGTTTCATGGATTTCAAATGTGGATGTTCAGTTTTCCCAGCACCATTTGTTGAAAACTGTCCTTTCCCTGTTGTTTGTGTTTTGTTCTTTGTTTTGTTTTGTTTTGTTTTAGTTTTGGTCTTGGCACCATTGTCAAAGATCATTAGACAATGATCAAACACATGAGGGTTTATTTCGGGGCTCTTGGTTCTGTTGAGTTGGCCTATATTTGTCTTTATGGCCAATAACATATTGTTTTGACAACTGAAGCTAGAAGTATGCTTTAAGATAAGGATCTCCAGTTTTGTTCCTTCTCAGCATTGTTTTGGCTATTCAGGAGACCTTGAGGTTGCACACAAATTTCAGGATTTTTCTTCTACTTCTTGCAAAAAATACCATTGGGAATTGGATAGGAATTTCATTAAATCCGTAGATTGCTTTGAGTAATATGTACATTTTAGCAATGAGTCATTTAATCCACGAACACAGAATATCTTTCCATTTATTCGTGTTTTCTTATTTCTTTCAGTAGTATTTTGTAGTTTACCATGTTTATTCCAAATCTTATTTGTGCTATTGTATATAGTTATTGATTTCTTAATTTCCTTTTCAGATTTTTTTATCATAGGTGTACAGAAACAACTGGTTTTTGTGTATTGAGTTTTGTACAATTCAACTTTGATGAATAATGAAAAATAATTCATTTTGAATCAATCTTTTTATACTTATATTTAATTTATTTTTCAAACTATATCTTTTGTCTCAGTATGTCATAGATTTGGATATAATAGTGTTCTTGTTTTTATTAACATCTAAAATAGTTTATAATTTTATTGATATCTAACAAGATTTATTCTGATTGTTTTAAATTTCAAAGTGACTGTAAATGGGTAATGTGAAGGTTATCCTTTGAAAGTTCTCATTTTATTACCTTATTGTTAAAGAATGAAGCTCGTTTGATTTCTGCTTTATGTCACTCCTTGTCTTCTCTATAGCTTAATATATGGCTATATTTTATAAGTGTTCCTTGCACATTAAGATAGATTTTTATTTCCAATTAAACACAGAATTTTATAAATTGATAGTAAATCAATATTGCTAATTATATAATTCAAATGTTCTATAGCATTATTTATTTTTTTGACTTCTCAATCTCTTAGTTTAGAAAGATACATAGTGAATACTTGGCAGTGCTTCCAAAATAGATCATTTATCCTAAATATGCTAATAGTTTTGTTTTATACATTACATTTCCTCTCGTTTGGTGGGTAAAGATTAATGACTGCTATCTCCTTGATTTTTTTCCTTGTACTTATTATGCATGTTATTTTACATGTATGGTATTTCCTGCTCTAGACTTCTAGACTGTCCAATAATAAAACTTTAGTATGGAAGCTATAAAGTGTTTTTTGTGCATTTCCCCTGGGTACACTTGTCTCATCTTATTGTTTTTTTCCTTTTATTTTTTCTGGTTGTGTTTCTACAGAGTCTCCTTAGCATTAAGTGTCCATCTCCAGATTCAATACTAACATAGGAATTATCATATTCTTCTTGCAGCTCCAACCAATCTAAATGGAATTTTCTCTAATGAACTTGGTTATCCTGAGATCAATGTTTCACAGACTTCCCCTCCATGTTTGATTATATTTGTTTAAAGGAGAACTTGTGCAAGATTTTGGAAAGTAATGCCATTATGTCCTTGAAATATTTTGCAGGCAGATATGGTAAAAGATGTGTGCACATGTCCCACAAAAATCTGGATTATTCTTGATCTTTCCTGCTTGGTGTCCAACTCTTGTTCCAAACTGCTGACTTTGCTAACAGCAGCCTTAGGCCCAGTGCCAGATGCTTGGCCGTACACTACTAATAGAGGTACTATCTATACAGAGGCGCACCGTCCCATAGCCTGCTCCTTCAGTTACCCTTTTCAGTGTCACTTGTGGCTACATGTACCTGGATTTTCAGATTTCCCTGTAAATACCAATATCTCCACTATCTTCAGAAGGACTAGTAGCTGAGTTTTCTCTGATCCTCCAACTGCTCCGTTTGGATTCTCACTTCTCTTAGCAACTCTGATACTTGTCACTGTTTTCCTGACAGCTGTATTATATTTAGTGCTTTGCAAGACAATTTCCATTATTTTTAGAAAGTAGTTCTTGTGGCTTTACCATAGAGAGAATACCTGAGGCATGGCTGACTTACTTGCTTTTAAAATAATACTTTAATAATTTTAAATCTATCCATGTTTTTTCTTCTGTGTTTATTGCCATTTTGCTTGCAGGTTCTGAAGAAATTTCTTAGGGAAAATTTCTTCTTTGAGGATAACCTGTGTGTGTATTACAATGCACATTTCTCTGTTCTATCAACCCAATATTGTTTTATCTTTATCTTTCTTAACTAAAAAAAAAAAGTATTCACTGGGTGGTATCTTCCTGATTTCTAATATTCTTAATATTCTTAATGAATATCTTTTTTTTAAAAATTTTCTTGTCTATTTCTTTAAAATGTCTTATATCACTTTTGGAGTGTGTATTTTGTAAATAACTTTTAGCATGATTTTATTTCTTATCAAATATGGGGATTTTTGTTAGTTAATAGAATAATTTATCCCATTTACATTTGTTGTGAAACATGATATTTAAAATTCTTTTATTTATTTTTTGTTATTTTTAAAATTGTTCTTTAATATTTATTTTCTTTTCATTGTTTTTCTCTACTAATCATGCCATTTCATTTTGTTATCTCTAAGAAGCATGAATGTTGTATATCTTCTTTTTATTTAATGGTAAGTGATAAAATCATGTTTTTAATCCATCCATTTTTAAAAAAATATTTATTTTTTAGTTTTAGGTGAAGACAATATCTTTATTTTGTTTCTATGTGGTGCTGAGAATCGAACCCAGTACCTCATGCATGCTAGGCGAGCACACTACCACTTGAGCCACATTCCCAGCCCTAATTCATCTATTCTTAAGATGAGAAATTTAAATTAATTTCATGCCTTTCTTAACTTTCTCTCCAAACATTCCTTTTTGTTTCTTTATAGTATTAGAAAATTTTTTACACTACTTTTAAAATATTATCTTTTAGGAGGGATCCAAGATGGCGGGACAAAGGGAGACAGCATTCTGCATGTCACAGAATTTTTAATATTTAAAAAATTTTAATTTTTCTTAACATATATGTGTGTTTGTTTTATATACTCTACTGTCTTCCCACTTACTTGTCTACTCAAATTTACTTCCACTCTATTCTCCTGCTGCTAATCTTCTTTAGATTTCTCTTCCACACTTCCTAAGATATAATAATTCTATATTTTCACCTCCTACCTCCTCAGAATATCATCCTAAACCTCACCCTCAGTTCTTTGTCCATCATCAGAAACTGTAAACCCTTTTACAAACCTACCGATTATATTGTAGATAATAATCGAATTCACCATTTCTGTACATTGTAAACAAACTGTAAATGTCTTAATAGCAACTAATTTAAGGCTCTATATTGTTTATATTGGAATCTGTTAACATTGTTCTTCCCCTCAAAGGATAGGTATTGGAACCCTACAGTGACACTATAAACCTATAGGGTAAAAATGGTAATGCCTTGTATCCACAGTGATAGAAAGGAAGACATACAAGCAACATGAAAAAACAAGAGAAGAAAGTGCCCCAAACAAATCAAGACAGGACATTATTAGAATCCATGGCAAGCACAGCAAAAGAAATGACAGAAAGGGAGTTTAGGATGTACACAATTAAAATGTTCTGTGAATTAAAGGATAGTATAAGAGAGCAAATACAGGAAGCAAAAGGTCATTTTGATAAAGAGCTATGTAAAGAAATACAGGAAACAAAATATTACTTCAGCAGGGAGATAGAGGTACAAAAAAAATCTAAACAGAATTTGATGAAATGAAAGAAACAATAAACTGAATTAAAAGTTCAGTTGGAAGCATCACCAACAGATTAGACCACTTGTAAGACAGGACCTCAGACAATGAAGACAAAATATATAATCTGGAAAAGAATGTAGGCAACACAGTGAAAATGGTAAGAAACTATAAGTAGAACATTCAAGAAATATGGGCTCACATAAAAAGACCAAATTTAAGAGTTATTGGGATAGAAGAAGCCATAGTGTTCTAAACCAAAGGAATAAACAATGTTTTCAATGAAATAATATCAGAAAAATTTTCAAACATGAAGAGTGAATTGGAAAACGAAATTCAAGAGGCTTACAGGTCACCAAATTTACAAAATCACAACAGATCCACTCCAAGGCATATTATAATGAAAATGCCTAACATATAGAATGAGGAGAGAATATTAAAAGCCATGAGAGAAAGGAATCAGATTACATATAGGGGAAAGCAATTAGGTTATGTGCAGATTTTTCAACCTGAAAGCTACAAGATCCTGGAACAACATATATCAAGCTTTGAAAGAAAATGGATGTCAAATTAAGCTTTAGATTTGATGATGAAATAAAAATCTTCCATGATAAACAAAAGTTAAAAGAATTTACAGCTAGAAAATCTGCACTATAGAACATCCTTGGCAGAATATTCCATGAAGAGAAAATAAAAACAACAATGAAAATTGTCAGAGGGAGCCATTACACTAAAGGAAAAACTAATCAAAGAAAACCCAAGTCAAGTTAAATAACAAAAATAAACAAAAATGTCTGGTAACACAAATCATGTCTCAACAACAATCCTGAGTGTTAAAGGCTTAAAATCCACCAATCAAAAGCCATAGATTGGATAAAAAGCTAGCAGATTGGAAACAACAACAACAAAAACCAAAAATATGCTGCCTTTAGGAAACTCATCTCATAGGAAAAGGCATTCACAGACTGAAGGTGAAAGGTTGGGAAAATCATACCACTCACATGGACTGTGGAAGCAAGCAAGGGTTTCCATTCTCATATTGAATAAGTAGATTTCAAGCTAAAGTTAATCAAAAGGGAGAAAGAAGAACATTTCATACTGACCAAGGGAACCATATACCAACAAGACATAACAATTATAAATATATATGCCTTAAACAATGGAGCATTTATGTTCATCAAACAAATTCTTCTCAAGTTTAAGAGTCAAATTGATCAAAACACAATAATTTTAGGTTACTTTAACACACCTCTTTCATCACTAGATACATCTTCCAAACAAAAGCTGAACAAAGAAACTATAGAACTCAATAATACAATCAATAACTTAGACTTAACTGACATATATAGAATATTTCATCATTCAATGAGCAAATATATTTTCTTCTCAGCAGCACATATATCCTTCACTAAAATAGACCATATATTATGCCACAAAGCAACTCTTAGCAAATACAAAAAATCTGCATTTTATCAGATCATAATGGAATGAAATTAGAAATCAATGACAAAATAAAAAATAAAAACTAGTTCAACAGCTGCAGACTACATAATATGCTACTGAATGAACAATGGGTTGCAAAAGACATTAAGGAGAAAATTTTAAAAATTCTTAGAGGTAAATGAGTACCCTGATACTACATATCAAAATCTCTGGGACACTATGAAGGCAGTACTAAGAGGAAAGTTCTTTGCATGGAGTTCATTCCGTCAAAGAAGATGTCAACAAATAAATCACCTAACATTACATATCAAAGCTTTAGAAGAAGAAAAACAAATCAACACCAAAAGCAGTAGAAGACAGGAAATAATTAAACTAGAGCTGAAATCAATGAAACAGAAATAAAAGAAACATTGAAAAAATTAAAAAACAAAAAGTTGGTTCTTTGAAAAAATAAATAAAATTGACAAATACTTAGCCATTCTAACGATGAAAAGGAGAGAGAAAACAACAGTCACTAATATGCCATTATGTAAAAATGTGAGTATGTAACAGATGTGATTCTGCAATCTGTATTTGGGGTAAAAAAGGGAGTTCAAAATCCAATTGAGTCAAATGTATGAAAGATGATATAGCATGAGCTCTGTAATGTTTTGAACAATCAATAAAAAAAGAAAAAGATAATATTACAATAGACACTACAGAAATGCAGAAGATAATTAGAAATTATTTTTAAAACCTGTACTCCAATAAAATAGAAAACATTGAAGGCATTGAGAAATTTCTAGAGTCATATGATTTGCCCAAATTGAATCAGGATAATATACACAATTTAAACAGATCAATTTCAAGTGATGAAATAGAAGACCCCTTAAGAAGTCTACCAACCAAGAAAAGCCCAAGACAGGATGGATATACAGCAGAGTTCTACAAGACCATCAAAGAAGAACTAATACCAATACTCTTCAATTTACTTCAGGAAATAGAAAAAGAGGGAGCACTTCTACACTCATTCTATGGGGCCAATATCACCCTGATTCCAAAACCAGGCAAAGACACATCAAAGAAAGAAAACTTCAGACAAATATCTCTAATGAACATAGGTGCAAAAATTCTCAATAAAAATCTGGCAAATCAAATACAAAATGTATCAAAAAGATCATGTATGATGATCAAGTGGGATTAATCTCTGGGATGCAAGGTTGCTTCAACATATGGAAATCAATAAATGTAATTCATCACATCAATAGACTTAAAGATCAGAATCATATGATTATCTCAATAGATGCAGAAAAAGCATTCAACAAAATACAGCACTCCTTCATGTTCAAAACACCAGAAAAACTAGGGATAACAGGAAAATATCTCAACATTTTAAAAGCTATCTATGCTAAGCCCCAGGCGAACATCATTGTAAATGGAGACAAATTGAAGGCATTCCCTCTAAAAACTGGAACAAGACAGGGATGCCCTCTTTCTCCACTTCTATTTAACATAGTTCTCTAAACACTTGCCAGAGCAATCAGACAGACAAAAGAAATTAAAGAAATATAGATAGGAAAAGAAGAACTCAAATTACACTCTTCACTGATGATATGATTCTATACCAAAAAGAACCAAAGAATTCCACTAGAAAACGTTTAGAATTAGTAAATGTATTCTGCAAAGTAGCAGGATATAAAATCAACACCCATAAATTAAAGGCATTTCTGTATATCAGTGATAAATCCTCTGAAAGGGAAACAAGAAAAATTACTACCCCATTTACCATAGCCTCAAAAAAAAATATTGGGGAATCAACCTGACAAAAGTGGTGAAAGACCTCTACAATGAAAACTACAGAATGCTAAAGATAGAAATCAAAGAAAAACTTAGAAGATGGAAAGATCTACACTGCTCTTGGATAGGCAGAATTAATGTCAAAATGACCATAATACCAAAACCACTATACAGATTTATATGCAGTTCCAATCAAAATCCCAATGGCATTCCCCATAGAAATAGTAAAAGAAATCATGAAATTTATTTGGAAAAATTAGAGACCCAGAGTAGCTAAAGGAATCCTTAGCAAGAAGAATGCAGCAGGTTGCATCACTATATCAGACCTTACACTATACTACAGAGCAATAGTAACAAAAACAGCATGGTATTGGCACCAAAACAGACTGGTAGACCAATGGTACAGAATAGAAAACACAGAGACTAACCCATGTAACTATAGTTATCTTATATTTGACAAAGGCGCCAAAAACATACATTGGAGAAAAAAAATAGCTTCTTCAACAAATGGTGTTGGGAAAATTGGAAGTCCATATGCAACAAAATGAAATTAAACTCCTATCTCTCACCATGCACAAAACTCAACTCAAAGTGGAACAAGGACCTAGGAATTAAGCCAGAGATCCTATGTCTAGTAGAAGAAAAAGTAGGCCCAAATCTCCATCATGCTGAATTAGGCCCTTACTTCCTTAATAAGACTCCTATAGCACAAGAATTAAAATCAAGAATCAATAAATAGGATGTATTCAAAAAAGCTTTTTCTCAGCATAGAAATAATCAGAGATATTGGTCTGAAGTTTTCTTTCTTTATTGTGTCTTTGCCTGGTTTTGGAATCAGGGTGATATTGGCCCCATAGAATGAGTGTAGAAGTGCTCCATCTTTTTCTATTTCCTGAAATAAATTGAAGAGTATTGGTATTAGTCCATCTTTAAAGGTATTGTATCTATCTGGTCTAGGGCTTTTTTTGGTTGGTAGGTTTCTGATGGTGTGTTCTATTTCATCACTTGAAATTGATCTGTTTAAATTGTGTATATCATCCTGATTCAATTTAGGCAAATCATATGACTCTAGAAACTTCTCAATGCCTTCAATATTTTCTATTTCATTGGAGTACAAGTTTTAAAAATAATTTCTAATTATTATGTAATGTCCTTTGTGATATTACCTTTCTAGTCATGTATGTTAATAATTTGAGTTTTCTCTCTCCTTCTCTTTGTTAGCATAAATAGGATGGATTCAAACTTAAAAGATACTTCTCAGCAAAAGAAATAATCAGTGAGGTGAATAGAAAGCCCACATCTTGGGAGCAAATTTTTACCACCTGCAAAACAGATACAGCACTAGTCTCTAGGGTATATAAAGAACTCAAAAAGCTAAATACCAAAAAAAAAAAAAAAAAACCCAATTAATGGGCCAATGAACTGAACAGACACTTCTCAGAAGGTGATATACAATCAATCAACAAATATATGAAAAAATGGTCTTCATCGCTAGCAATTAGAGAAATACAAATCAAAATCACTCTAAGATTTCACCTCAATTCAGTCAGAATGGCAGCTATTAAGAATACAAACAACAGTAAGTGTTGGCAAGGATGTGGCGGAAAACATACATGCATGCATTACTGGTGGTACTGCAAATTGGTGCAGCCATTCTGGAAAGTAGTATGGAGATTCCTTGGTAAACTAGGAATGGAACCACAATTTGACCCAGCTATCCCATGCCTGAGTCTGTACCGAAAGGACTTAAAAACAGCATACTACAGGGACACAGCCACATCAATGTTTATAGCAGCACAATTCACAATAGCTAAACTGTGGAACCAACGTAGATGACCTTCAGTAGATGAATGGATAAAGAAAATATGGTATATATACACAATTGAATTTTACTCTGCCGCAGTCTGGCTGGGCACAAATCACGAGCCACTCAAGCAGGAACAAACTTTATTTCCAAATTCCCACAGCACTCCACGCACACTACCTGGGAACTCTCCCAAACGCCACCCACGCGGCTCCTCCTGCAACCCACCACACACCAACCGGAACTCCCTCCACTGGGCTCCGTGCGCATTCACTCTCGGAACCGTGAGAACTCAAGGGGAACTCCAAAGTAGCCGGCCCCGGAGGCAGGAAGAGCTGCCCTATTACTGGTGTAAAGGTCTAATATACAATTGAATCAATCCAGCATCATCTTAATGGATTGCCTCTCAACCCTACTTCTGGAAAAATGCCAGGGGCCATTCCGAATCATTACTCAGCACTAAAAGAGAATAAAATCATGGTATTTGCTGGTAAACAGATGGAGCTGTAGAATATAATGCTAAATGAAGTTATCCAAACCCCAAAACCCAAATGGTAAATGTTTTCTCTAATATAAGGAGGCTGATTCATAGAGGGGTTGCGAGGGGGAGTATGGAAGGATTAGAAGAACTCTAAACAGGGCAAAGGGGTGGGAGGGGAAGGGAGGGGACATGGGTTTAAGTATGTGTATGAAGACACAAATGGTGAGTATACTTTGTATATAATCAGAGATATGAAAAATTGTGCTCTATATGTGTAACATGATTTGTAATGCATTCTGCTGTCATGTATAACAAATTAGAATTTAAAAATTCAGAAAATATTATCTTTTAAAAAACAATTTTATACACATTTATCTCCTCAATTAGGAATTAATGGTACTATTTTAACTGTTTTGGACATGTACTTTTTCATTGTTTTGGCATCTTTGCGACTCTCATGATGCGTTTGGGAGTCAATAACTCTTGAAGTCCACGTGGTACTTATGACATAGCTATTTAAGGACCTATATGATCATAAAAGCACTGAATTTAAAAATGTTTAAATATTAACTGGTATTCTTACTCCTTTTCTTCGTCTTAAATTTATTTTTCCCTCTTCCTTCTTTTCATTTAAAGTCACGTTTAAAAAGTTTTCTGTTTACTAAAGTTTTAAAACTCCCTTCCCCCTTTTAAGGAAATGTACGTTTCTGGAATACTAAGAAAGTGCTTGTTAATCTGAGAAATTCTTCTGCTGTTCCCATGTTAACGTGACTTTATTAAATATAGGAATCCTGGGTCATAATCATTATTCTCAGATCTTATCTTTAAAATGTATAAAATATTTTACAGATTTCAGCTTATGTCATTTCATGTTGAGGAGGTTGTTATTCTGATGCCCATAAGTTTTTTTCTCCATCATGTATGACATTATTTCTTCTTCTTAGACCCTAGTATTTTTCCTTATATATGATAAGTATAGGGAAATTATTTAGATACCTAATGAGTGTGGATTTTAACTACTTTTGTCCCAAATTTGACAAAAGTCCTTTTGATCTAAAAACCAACTCCTCCTCTTCCTACTGGTGCTATTTAATCCTTTAACTTTTTTTCTTCTTTTGTTTCTTTGATTGTAGCTTTCATCCATTTACTCTGTTCTAACTTGTTATATGCATATTAAATCTATGGATAGGACATTTGTCGCTCTTTCATTTTAGCATATTGTCTCATTATCTGCAACTCTTCTGAAGTAGTGGAAAAAATGGTTATCTAATTATGTCTTCTCCAACTTGCAATTCTCCATTGTCTTCAAACCACTGTAGTTTTAAAGATTATGCGTAGTCATGTAAGTTTTAGTTTGAAAATAATGTTTACCGATCTAATTCTGTTTTAATTTATTAGACTCAATATTTTTTAAGAATTTATTTGACACACTGAGAGAATTCCTGTTTCTTACAATAAATCTGTTTCTCTAGGGAAGTTTGACTTGATTATCTATCTACCAATTTCATATGCATTTGTGTTTTTATATACATGTATATATCTCTGTCTATGTATATTCATATCTGTATATCCTCCTCCTTTTGAACTTCTGAGTATTTTTAATATGTTTAAAAATTTTTACCTATCTTCTCATTCTTATGGGGAGAAGATGATTTCTGCACTTCTCAAGTATTTGAAATTGAAGTGAATTTTATTAAAGATTGTTTGTATTACCATTGAATATTTTAGCAAATAAATGGAAGAAACATTTATACTTGCTATGTTTTTTTTTTTTTGGCACATCAAAGGTCCAATTTGATCCCTATAAAATAGAAGAGAAATCAACAGCCAGAAGCAGCTATTTGGTAGAGAGAATCTCTACTATTTTTCTACGTATTTCTTTTACATGATTGTCCTGGTAGCCAAGTTAGTAGGAATTGGCTACTCCCATTCTCCAACTAACAGAGTTCCCCCATGAGAGTCATTTGTAATGACTGGACATGGGTCAGTTCCCCAGAAGTTAAGGTAGAATTTGATTCCCTGGCCTTCTTCCCCAGGCTGCTTCAGCCCCTGCCTCTCTGGAAGCAGTTTCACTTGAGCTGATCCCACATGATATCACCATTGTAATATTATAGCCTCTTAATATGCTAAATTAAGAATAAAAATCATTTTAATAAATACTTGGAGATTTCATTTAAAGTATGCCTCATTACTTTTGGGTGATATTTTTATACCCCTACAGAAACCTGTCATCTGTATTATCTACAATTAACCAAGTTATTGCTTATCATCAATTATCAATTAATTTTATACTGATCCTTATTTGCTACTACTCAATCAGAAATCTGGAGAGAACTAAACAATGGCAAGATTTTTGCTGTTTTTCTAGGTACATCCCCAATGCCACATAAAGTTTCTAGTCATTCTTTCACTCAGCAAATATTGATTGTTTCTATTTCCAGTATATAAAGCATGTGTGGCACATGGCAGATTCATTTTAAACCAGCTGTTTAGATGTTTGATGTAAATGCCTCAATCTAATTCTCCCTAATATAGTTGCAATAAGTTAGATACCAAGAAGAATGTTTTATACATCTTCAGAAAATGCACATTTAAAAGAAGTGACTTTAAACAAAGTAAAATGACAAGGTCTGGATACATTGTGCCATTTTTTGCAAAAGGAAATGCAATGTCTTGAAAGAAAAGTATTCCTTGAGTTAGAAAAATATAATGACTTTTCATGGACAGATTTCAGGAAATGATATCTTTGGTTAGAGATGGTTCAAAAATTAGAATAGTTCTCTATAAATTGTTTCAGTCAATTTGGAGGAGAAAGATAAAAAGATGCGGTTGGCAAATAGCAGATGTTGGAACTAGAAAGAACAGGTTCATCATTTTCTGCTAGGTTCCTAGATGAGTCTCTTAACCTCTCAAAATTTCTTATATGCAAAATTTCCACCCCAGAGTGCAGGAGCAGTGGCCAAAGCATAACTCTGTTGGATCTAATTGGAATTTCTCCCCAATGGCCACATTCTAAGGAAGATTTTTTTTTTTAATCCTGCCTTCGCCTCTCTGCCAAATCATCAGCCATCTATCCTTTAACCACTGCATCCTTGGAACATCCAGAAAATGTGTCCTCTGTGGTACTTCAGTGTTACATTCTATAAGTTCTATTTCCTCAATACTTAGTCCCTTGCTGTGACAGTCATTTGGTAGAACTTCTTAATGTTTCTTCTCTGTACACATGAACCAGTTTCTCTTTATATTAATTGATAATTCCTTCATAAGCATTTCATCCTACAATAGTCAGTCTTATTATAACCATAAATGCTTAGGTGCCTGTATGAAGAGGTTGCGACTTTTTATGACATAGGCTGAAATTAATGTAGGACATCACTGTGAGTCATCAGTCACCTGAAGGTCCATTTATATAACATCTCTTTTAACTTTCTATGTGAATAAATGTTCTCGGCATACTTGCTGAAACACTGTCAAGAAAGAAAAAAGAGAGCTCTGCACGCTGAACTGATGAACTGACATGCTCAAATCCTTCCTATTATTTCATGGTCTTGGGCTTTTAAGACAGGATCTTTCTTTAAAAAGAAACATGTCTCTTTTTTTTAAAGTCTTCTTTAAAGGCACAGTTTTAAAGGTATGGGAAGCATTACATGTTAGTGAAATTTTTATTTATTCTTTTCCAGGAGATATCTCCTTTCATGCAGTAATTTAGGAACACATCAATTTATTTTTCAAGTAGACAGAGAAATATATTGATGCTCATTAAACAAGATTTTCAATTTTGAGGTGAAAGTATAAGATCTCATATCCCTAGGAAACCTCATAATTTAAAGGACAGAAAATCCTAGGTTTGGGGAACAAAAGTTTTTCCAAAGATTTCTGACTTCAACTCACGTTCTAATTCCAGAGTCTCTGCCACAGAGAGGAGTCCACCACATATATTCTTTGTTGGAGCACAAACCTAAGTTATCTCAGATTCTTTTGTGGTTAAACATGGCCATGTGATTGAGTTCTAGGTAATTTATTGTGAGCAGGAGTGAGTACACCGCTTCCAAGTTGGATCAGAAAATCTCTTATGGGAGACTTTATTCCTTCGAAATCCCTGTCTAATGTTCAGAATCCAGACAATGATTCTGAGGAGTTAATGGAAAGTCTAGGCCTAAGATGGAAGAAATCTGGATTCTAAAACAAACACATTGAGTTGTCATGAGTTATAGCTTGAGTTATTTTAACTAAAGCCATTGAGGGATGTTCTAGAAGTTAACCTGAGATATTGGTGGCTTCACTCTATTCAATCAATCCAGATTCCAAATGGAAGTCACTTTTCCTTTCCATGGAAAACCATTAAAATAGGAATACTGTTAGATAATGTACTTGGTAACATAGGCTTAAGCAAAGATGCACTTAATAAGCAGTATTTTCAAGCATATTTTCAAATTACATTTCTTCTCATTTTCTCTTATTAGCATATTATGGCATATATTTAAAAAACACTAGACAATTGGATTTATATCACAAATCTTTCCAGGTGAGCTTTGTTGTCTTTTTACCATTCCCTTCCATCTCCGTGTTGTTAGCACTCACATTGGCTGCAATAGGCAATGAAGAATATATATAAAATTTGTACCCAAACTGTACAGCAGTGCTTTAAAAATTCAGGTGGCCCATTTGTGTTATTAAGGGAGTAACAGTAAAGGGAGGTTTCTCTCTCCCTAAGGTAAAATATTTCTCCCTAAAATTAGTGCTGATTTTAAAAATTCCCTTGATAATAGTTATGGGCTCTCATGGACCTAATGTAAACATTAGGTGGCATATTATGTGGAGTGGTAACAATTTACTGGCCAATATTTTAGTTAGGATATGTTGTAACTAATGCATCATCACACCAGCATTCAAGCTTCGGGGCAGCAGAACAGTGCAGAGAATTTTTGATTAGAGATAAAAGAGAGAATAGAATGAAAAGTTATTTTCTTCTATCAACACTTTGATGGGAGATCTTGACAACCAGGAGAAGGGCAAGCTGTGAAACTCAGACATTGCCAAGCACCGTTTCATCACTTAGAAATTTGGCCTCATGTAATTTGTTTTACTTCCTTAAGCTTCGGTTTTCTATTGGCAAAAGAAAGATGATGTCTACTCCACAAGGTGTGGAGGATTAAATGAGAAAATACACAACTAACGTTAGCTATTATTTTTACTGCTCTTAGGATGAACCCTGTCCTTTGGATGCCACACTAAATATAAGCCAGTTGTTTACTAATGAGTCACATGCTTTGCTGCACAAAGGAGACTCAAAAGGACGTTGTTGGGGGGGGGGTGAGTCTTTGTGATTGATATTCTATCTTTCATGTCACCCGGAGATGGTGGTTCCAACATCTCCAGTTATAAATATATTGCACATTCAAAAGGAAGAATGGGATTCTTTCTATAGCTGAGTAAATCGATGGATCTTGTGATTGATACCACTTGTATATTCTTTGCCTTTAGAGAAGTCCTATTTTGATGATCTCTTTTTCAAGTTTAGAGAAGATAAGTATTATGTGCCATGTGCTTCCTAGGTTTTGTCATTAGTCCATATTTAACTGAATGAAATGTTACCCCATCAAAGATCCTTGAAACGAGGCACTCACAAACCAGAACTCAGAATTGTTCTTTAAACATACATCCCTCCTCCTGTTGTTGGCACAGCTGTTGTGTTCTGTCAGGGAGTACCTGGTGAGTCCATTTTCTTTGTGAGACTGATTTATCTTCTTTTAGCTCCGCTTTAAAGTTATTAAGAGAAAAATCTAGCTGACATTCAATGCTGATATATAAATAGACTGAGAAAGAGAAAAAGTCCTCTTGGGATAAAGGTGTGGATGAAAATGTCTCTCCAGACAGTTTGGTGAAAAATAGGATTATTTTCATTGATGTGTCAAATAGAAGGTCATTTTCAAAATATTTCCTTCTTTATTTTCCTCCAACCATTTCTCTGTTTTGTATTCATTTAAACATCCACCAGCAGATACTTATCAAGCATCTAGACAGGCAAGACTCACTGTTTAATCCCAATAGTTTTTTGTTTGGTTTGGTTTTGCTTTTTAAGGTGTTTAAAAAATACAGATGTACCATTTGGTTGGGGCATTAAAACAGAGTGACAACTATATAGGGAACATACAAAAACTAAAGGAGTAATATATAACTAATATAATAGTTTAAGATTTATTGGGTATTCCTATAGTTTGCATTTTTTGTAGGGCCAGGGAGGGAATGGGGAGAGGTACCAGCGATTGAACCCAGGGATACTGGACCACTGAGCCGCATTTCCAAATCTATTTTGTATCTTATTTAGAGACAGCGTCTTATTAAGTTGCTTAGTGCTTTACTTTTGCTGAGGCTGGCTTTGAACTCACAATCCTCCTGCCTCAGCCTCCTGAGCTGCTGGGATTACAGGTATGTGCCACTGCACCTGGCTATAGTTTGCATCTTAAACATCTTCCAAAGGCCCAGATGTTAAAGGCATGGTCCCCAGGTTGGTACTATTGAGAGATGGTGCCTCACCAAAAGACTAAAAACCTCATGGACAGAAAACTCCAAAACTGTGAACGCAAATAAAACTCTTATCTTCTTGAATAGTTCATGAGTTATTTGTTATAGTAACAGAAAGCAGACTAACACAGTTGTCTATTACATGCAGGTATTTTGTGTGTGTGTGTGTGATTTATAATTATGGGCTCATTTGAACCCTATACTTTATTTTAAAAATTTTTTTAGTTGTAGTTGGACACAATACCTTTATTTTATTTATGTGGTGCTGAGGCTCGAACCCAGATACTTGCACATGCTAGCCAGGCATTCCGCTGAGCCACAACCCCAGCCCCTGAACCCTATACTTTTTATCCTTGTGAGCAGATGAGGAAACCAAGGTATATGGCTTTTGTAACTTTATCAACAATTTACTGCTAGTAAAGTTGGAAACAAGATTTGAACTAGTCTGCCCTCTGAGTCCTCTTAACCAACATATCACACATATAGTAAATTTATTGATAAATAATTAGTAGATACTTGGAAGATAAATAGTTAAAGCCTCTTATTGATATCAAGAAGGACAATGATACTTCACCATAACTATGAGATCCTTTGTCATACACAGAGCTCTGTAACTTTTGGATCATGAGTCTGACACAGATTTATATGAAAACAAATTCAACACAATATAGAAGTACACACACATATATGCATATATATTTAAATCAATTCATGTGGATATATAATTAATTAATCCATTTTGCTTTTTGGGGGGGGTACTGAGCATTGAACCCAGGGGTGTTTAACCCCTGAGCCATATCCCTAGTTCTTTGTATTTTTTTTTTTAATTTTGAGATAGGGTCTTGCTAAGTTGTTTAGGGCCTTGCCAAGTTGCTGAGACTGGCCTCAAACTCATAATCCTCCTGCCTCAGCCTCCCTAGCCTCTGGGATTACAGGCATGTGCCACCATGTCCAGCCTTGACTTAATGTTTTAAGAGCACTTTCAGGTATGTTAAAAAAAAATTGAGTACAGAGAGCTTCTCTGTACCTCTTATCTACACTTCCCTTTTGTTATTGTTTCTTCTATTATAGATGTACTGCATTAGTGTGGCATATTTATTGTAATTGACAGATAAACATTGATAAATGATTATTAAGTGAAACCCATAATTATATTGGAATTTATTCCATGTTTTTCAGTTCTATGGATATGATAGCATGTATCCACCGTTGAAGTATTATCTAGATTAGTTTCACTGCCCCCCAAAAATCTCTGTGCTCTTCTCATTTATCTCTTCCTCCCTCTCTTCAAATTCTTGTAGCCACTGACCTTTTAAAATTATTTCTCCAGTTTTTCCTTTTCCAGAAAGTTGTACAGTTGAAATCATATTGCCTTCTAAGTTTCTTTCACTTAGCAATAAGATGAAAGTTCCTTCATGTATTTTGTGTTTTGATAAATCATTTCCATCATTAGATAATATTCCAGTGTGTGTGTGTGTGTGTGTGTGTGTGTGTGTGTGTATATATATATATATATATATATATATATCTCACAAGTTCTCCATTTACTTAATGAATGGAATCTTGGTTGCTTCCATATTTTTTTATTATGAACAAGTTGTAATAATCATTTATATAAAGGATTCTGTGTGAATATAAATTTTCAACTCATTTGGGTAACTAAGGAGCATCATAGTTGTATTCTATGGTAAGATTCTTTTTAGATTTGTAAAAAAATGCCAAACTGCATTCCAAAATAGTTTTTCTATTTTGCATCAACCAAAGGAGAGTTCCTATTACTCCATATCCTTATCAGAATTTGGAATTGATTGGCCATGTTTTACAATTTAGCCATTCTAATAGATGTGTAATAATATGCTAACTTGCCTTCAGTATATCTTTTGGGGAAGGTATCTCAAGATCTTTTACTGTTAGAGCCTGTAAACAAGTCAAAATAACACCTGGTATTTTGCCAGAGAAATGCTAGAGTTCGTAAACAAGTCTGGATGGTGCCTGGCAAAATGCCAGAGGGAGTGGTTTGAAAAGTAACAAAAGTGAGCCATTAAGTGTGGAGATTCCTTATTGGTTGACTGATGTATCTAGATTATGCTAATTAAGATAAGCTGTGCAAAATGTATAAATAGCTCTGTTGTCCTACAATAAACGGCTCCCATTCCTGCTGTATCAATCAACCTAAATTATTCGTCACCCCCTGGCTATTTTGCTGCAGCCGGACTGCAGCATTTTACCATTTTTTTTTCATTTGAATTACTTGTATTTTTATCATTGCCATTTAAGATTTCTTTGTGTATTTTGGAAAGCAGGAGTTTTACCATTGTGTTTTGAGAAGATTTTATTACAGTGTGACACTTATTTGTTCATTCTCTTAGAAGTGCCTTTTTAATTTTAATACAGCAGGTTTAAATTTTAATGATGTTCAAGTAATTAATTATTTCTTTTATGGACTGTGCCTTTGGGGTTATATCTAAAAGTCATCAACAGAGATTTACTCTGTTTATGTCTTCTAGAATTCATATAGTTTTGCATTTTAAATGTTTATGATCCATTTTGAGGTTTGATTTTTGCATATGGTTTTATCGTCATTTAATACAATTTTTTGAAAAAACTGCCTTCTCTTTATTGAATTGCTTTTGCTTCTTTTTCAAAGATCAGTTGATCATATTTGTATGGGTCTATTTCTGATCTTTCTATCCCGTTCCCTTGATATCATTGATATATCTGTCTCTTTTATTGGAGCTTTATAGTTAACATTGAAGTCAATCTTCCAACTTGCTGGGATTTTGATTGAGGTTGTGTTGAATTTATTAATCAAGTTGGTGGAACTAATCTGTTAGCAATATTGAATCTTCTTACCTGTAAACATGAAGTATCCTTTCATTTATATACATATATTTAAATAAACATATCTTCTCTGATTTCCTCAGAATTTTTAGATTTTGTATTTTTACACACACACACACACACACACATCACACAGAATATGTGCACTACATAGATCCTAAAAGAAATATGAAACCATATGTTATTAAGAATAAGCTATGCAATCTCTTATTTTTACAAATGGAAAAACAGAAGCCCAGGAATGAAATGAGATTTGCACACCAACTGTTCATGATAGAAGCAGGATTAGCACCCAAGTTTTTTGACTTATAGAGCCATAATGGACTTTTTGTTTGTTTGGATACTTTTATGTCGATCCTTATGCTAGTTATTCACTGTGTAACAAAATACTTCAAAATATAACAGTTTAAATTGCAAACATTTATTATCTCACAGTTTCAGTGGGCCCAGAATACAAGCATAGTTTAGCTGGGTCTCTCTGGTTCACGATCTTTTATCGGGTTTCAGCAAGTTGTAGTTTTATCTCAAGAATCGAATTGGGGAGGATTCAATTGACTCACTATCATGTATTTTGGGGAGGCCACTGGTCCTTTCCACAAGATCACAAGATCATCTCCAAAGGACTATTGTCTTCCCTTAGAGCAAGTAACGGGGAGGGGGGTGGACCTAAGACAGAATGTCAGTCTTTTAAAAAGTCAACATTTTGACACTTCCACTATCTTCTGTCCTTAGAAGTGGGCCACCAAATGAACACTGCCCTCAAAGGAAGAAATTACACAAGAGTGTGAAGTCAAGGGGCTAGAATCACCAGAGAGCACCTTCAAGGCTATTACACAGCCTTACATTCAAGAGGAACTGATAGTAGAATCATTCTTTGCTGATATTTTCCTGTTAGTCAGAAAAGAGGGAACTTATTGATCATGGAAGAGGTGGAGATTTATACTTCTACTTAATAACATACTTTGATCTTCTATGAAGTGAACTTGGAGCTCTAATTTAAGGATTATATCAACACCATTAAGTCTATTCTCCTCTACACAAATATGTCTGGCCATATCCTCCTAAGAGAGGATATTCTAAGGGAAAGAACCTGTCCCATATCAAGGAAGACTTTTAATTTTGAAGAGATTTCTTTAATCTGGAATGGTTGTCTGATACATCTTTCACATGGTCCTTAGAACCCATACATGAATAGAATATGTGACTATCAAACTCAATAAAATGAAATTATGAAATCATTAAAAGTAAAGAGATATATATTTATCCTCTTTTGTCTCTTTTTTAAAAAAATATGTGATCTTCAATAAAGCTCTGTGACCTATGTAATACTGTTACTCTATTCAGAAGAAAGATCTAAAAATTTGCTCAGTATCATGCATCTTCAATTGATTCACAACTTTAACTATAGGGCAGCAAAATTAGATCCAGGTAATCTGTATGTCTCTGAACCCAATAAGAAAGACAAGGAAAAGCCTGAAGATAGATAGAAATCTTCATGTGCCTTCATCGCATAATTGGACACTCCTTAAACCACTTTGAAAAGATACCTTTTTATAGAGACTACTAGAGGGAGAAGAAAAAAATGTAATTTCACCTGGGGCTTAGAATAAGTCCTGTGAATCTCTAAAACTTTGTTGGAAATGTTAGACTATAAAATGAACTATACTTAAAAGCTTCAGGCTTTTCTCTGATTCTCCTTTTATATGATTTGTGGATATAAAGTCATTATGCAGATGTTCTCTGCATTGAAAGACCACTTTGTTAAACCTTGAAGTTTTTCAAAGATAAAGCAAATTTGAAAATAGAGATTCAAAAAGTGTGGACCAAAAGCTGAACAGTTCTCCATAATGATGTAAAAAGCTGTTTCCATTCCAGGATTTTATCCCATAATATTATTCTTCCCTTAGGAAAAATATTTTTTTCCAAGTCAAAATTTAGATTGATTCATTATTGAAAAATATTGATAATACTTAGATGATGGATATGAGTTCTTGTCCCATTATTAGGGAGAGGTCAAAAAGAAAAGACCCAGGAGACAGAAGGTATGAAGGCATTGCTTTCATATGTAGGCATTCTGGAAGTGATTGAGTTGGAATTTCTAAAGCTCAACCTTGACTTATTTTATAGAAGTACCACATGTGGTGTTTTCTAGACTGAATAAACCAGACTTTGCAAAACTTTTTTGATGTTTTCTATTGTGCTAATTTCAAAAGATGTAGAGATTCAGGTATTAAGTTTTAATTTCTGTGGGACCTAGTGGGGATAGTTCTGAAATGAATGGACTTTCCGGGTGCCAATTACTCCTGGAAGAAAGGCTGTCTTACCATGAGGGAGCAGAAGGGTCCTGATATACCTCTTATTGTTAAGAATTAGAAAACTGGATAAAATATGCAAAACAATAGTTTGCAGACACTGTACAAGAGACAATACAGGACTACACTTTCTAAACAAATGCAGTGAACTCTATAATGCCCTGGCTTTATTCCTGTAGGCATTTTAAAACCACTGCACATGGAATGAGAATCTAGATGTAGTCCAGAAGTCTTATTGAGTAAGATATACAGAAATTGGTGTTTAGAGAGGCTCAGGTGTTTAGAATTTGAAAGGGATATAATAGAAAAGGGACACATGCAGAGAAATGTTTCCCAAATTATGTGCATCATCCTTGTTGAACAAATACCAGTCTGCACATTCTAAAAAGCCAAAAGAAAAATACTACTCATATGTAAAATATTAAACAGTTGATCTCATATAAGTAGAGACTGTAATAGTGATTACTAGAGGATAGAAAGTGTACCGGGGATGGGAGAGAAGCTGGCCAATGAGTACAAAGTTATGGTTAGAAAGGAAGAATAAGTTCTAATGTTTTATTACAAAATAGGGTGACTATAATTAATTTTGTATATTTTGAAATAACTGGAAGATTTTGAATGTCTTTCCTACAAAGAAATGAAAAGTATTTGAGGTAGTGGATATGCGTATTACCTGATTTGATCATTATATAATATATACATGTAATAAGACATCACACAGTACCCCATGATATGCATCAACTTAAAATAAAAGACAGTTTGAAGAGACAGAGCAAACACCAGAACTAGACTGGGAAATGGCTGAGGAGGTAGAATTATTGCATTAGAAATTCAAAGCAACTATGATTAATATTCTAGTGGTTCTGCTGGAAAAAGTAGAAAATATATAAGACTGAATATATAGAGATGGAAACTCAATATTCTTAAAATGTCAGAAAGAATCAAAGGAGATGGTAAGAAAAAAACACATTGTAGCAGAAATGAAGAATGTTTTTGATGGGCTTATCAGGTAGATGGGATACAGCTGAATCAATGATCTTGAAGAAGCTAAGAAAAACTTCTCTACCTTGAAGTGAAAAGAGAGGAAAATGAAAGAACAAAAGTGACAGAATATCTAAGAATGGTGGGACAATTACAAAAGATGTAAGTACATGTAATAAAAATACCAGAAGAAGAAAGAGAAAGGGCATATAGAAAATAATGGAAAGAATTATGACTGAGAGTTTTCCAAGGAGCTGCAGAGTTCAGCAGTGGGCATACTATATCACATTCTCTTTTCCTTGATAATGGAGTGGCAAAACATGTTCAAAAAATTTCTTATTCTGAATCCCAGTAAAAGAAGCACTTTAGATCAAATCATCAAGGATGCATGCTGAATGTGTAGTTCATCCTAAAGATGATGAACTAAAGACCTACATGCAATCACTCCCTGACAACTAGGATTCCTAGTTGGTGAGGTTTGTGGTTATACATGGGAAGAGTCCTAGCCTTGATGATGGAACAGAAGTACAATGAAGTAATGGCCATCTATGTGTTCCTGGGCTACAAGAGATCTGAGCTGGAGGGCTGCACTAACACCCTGAAGTCTAAATCTTCAGATGATCTGACCAACATGAGCCTTCATTTCCTATCCCATGGTATGGTATAGAGACTCTGCCAACCTCCAGCCATGGAATTTGAGCAACCTGCTGTTCCTAACTTTAAAATTCCTACAGTAAGTATACTCAGAGGAAGGATAAAAATTGCAAGGAGGATCAAGAGTCAGGATAGAATATGAGAAGCATGGCCAAAGTGGCTTTCAACCCTCTTTGGTCTCAAGGGGAAGAAGAAATTAGACCACATGCTCCCCTTCAAAGTCAGATCCCTGAATTCACCTTGGTATAGCCCAACCAGGCCTGGGCTGTGCCTCATGGAGTAAAGTACTCAGCATGTCTCTGTGGCTTTATGCTCTTTCCACAACATCAGCAGAAGTGACTGGATTCCATATAAAGCAAATGTTTCCTGGAACATATCCAAAATTAATTGCATCCACACTGGGTAGTTCTACCAGAACGAGCAGAATTTGCCTATCATGGCCTTCTTCTCCCCCTCTGGCAATAGTCAAGGGACTGGGAACTTCTTTGGTGTATTTTCCTTCAAGTTTCCATGAACACATCTGTTATTTCAGGTTTTATAGAAGGAATCTGAAAGCATAGGCCAAGTGAGGACTCTCAAATCTGGAGAGGTCAAGCCATACCCACTATACTTTATGTGAAGAATGAAGATCACAGCCTCCATGAAGTTCAAGTTGATGATAGAAGACATAGGCCAGGTATTTGACACGATCAGATGCCAGTGCAGGCTGATCCCAAAATACATACTGTTGTGTATGCCAGGGCTAAAAGGACTTTGACCAATAAAGGACAGAGGTGTGCAAACTCAAAATAAAATATTTCAACAAGATTCAAATTAAGCAAATATCTAATATCTAATGACTTTCAAAAGCATTGCCACCAAAATAACTAAGTTGCTTAATCCTTCAAATGCTTCCACAAGCATTCTGGGGATAAAGGGGTGGGGGGACTGCTATTGATTATTTGGTATCCTTGTTTTCCAAACCTGACATTAGACGCTGCACTGGAGTCTTCCTCTGGTATACTTTCCTTGCCTCTGCCCTTCTTTTTTGTATTTGTAAGGAGGTTAGATGGTTCTGTAGAAACAAAGACAACATTCATGAGAACTAACACACTATTCAGTGCTTGCTATAGCATAGGAATCAGCCACCATTACTTTCTTTGGGCAGAGACTGCAAAGTACATAGGAGAGAAAGGAAGGTTTACCATTGTAGAAAAAAGAGAAGACTTTAGGTGGCTCTGATTTATTGCAAATAGTCTCAAAGTGTTTAGATATTTAAGAGAAACATGAGTCATAGTACTATGATGAATGGAGCATATAAATGAGAAATGAATGGGGCTAATAAGAGATGAAAAATAAAATATCTCGAATGCAAACTCTACCAGTCTGTTTTAATAGGACATTAGACACAGTAGAGGAAGGTGTCAATGAGTGTGAAAACACAACAACAGACACTGCCCCAAATGAAGCACAAAAAAGAAGAAATAATATAGTAAATAGAGCTTCATAAGCAATGGATCAACAATTAAGTAATCTAACAAAATTGCAACTAGAGTCCCATAAAGATAGAAGAGGTGGAAAAAGACAAATTATTTTGAAGAAATAATATGGTCAAAATATTCCATATTGGATGAAATCTATAAATCCACAAATCCAAAAAACTAAATAAATACCACAAAGGACACACACACACACACACACACACACACACACACACACATACACACACCCTGAAGCACACATAATCAAACTGCCAAAAACTATTGATTAAGAGAAATCTTAAAAACAGTAAGAAAAGAGACATGTTATACAAAGTGAACAATAATAAGAACGATTGCTGGCTTTTTGAGAGAAACCATCTAAGCCAGAGGGCAACAACATCTTTAAAGTACTGAGAGAAAACACTGTCGCTCTAGAGTTTTATATACAGAAATAATATCCTTTACTGAAATATGGAAAATGAAATTTTCTAGAACAAAAGATGTGTACAGTAAGAAATGTTAAGGAAAGTTCTACAGAATGAAAGAAAATATCAGACTAAATTTGGATCTATACAAAGCAATAATACTGAGAATGACAAACATATGGACATACGATGAAGGCCTTTTTCTAATTTCAAATTTTTATATGGTAATTTACTGTTTAAATCAAACTTAACAATGTGCCGTAGGGTTTCTAATGCATGTAGAGTGAAATGTTTAACAAAAATAATGTGTAAGATGCAATGGAGAATTAAAAGTATACTGATGTCCAGTTTTATACATGATACTCGAAGATAGACTATGAAAAGATAAAGTGGATTTGTAGACTATAGAAAAAGCCTAAGATATAAAAATAAAATGTAGAGCCAATAAAGCAAAAGAGAAGAAAAAAAATAAATTGTAATTAATGTGAAAGGAGGCATGGAAAGAAAAGAGATAAACGCATATCAAGTAGCCAGATTTGAGCCAAGCATTCGTTGGTAATTACTTTTAATATAATGTACTGAATACTCAGAAAGAGATTATCAGACTGGATAAACGTTAGACGACTTTATATGTGGTCTATAAGAAACTCACCCTATTAAAATTTAAAAGGTAAGATAAAAGTAAAAGAAGAGAAAAATATATACAAACATTGTAAGAAGGCCAAAATGACTATATTAGTACCAACAAAGAATACTTCAGAACACAAAATATTATAAGGGCTAAAAAGAGACTTTTTATAATGATAAACAGATATTCAGTCTTAAAGATGTATGCACCTAAAAACAGATGTATAAAATACAGGGAACAAAAACTGAAAGAACCCAAAGATAAATTTATAATAATCTCTAGTAACAGAGATGTCTATACTCCCTTATTATTAAGAGAAGAATACAAAAGCATCGATCGATATTTAGAAGACAATACTATCAATAAACTTGTCTAACTACACTAGGTGGAACCCACTGGGCACATTTCACACAACAACAGCAGAATGAACATTCTTTGAAAGTAAAAGTGAAATATTTTCCAAGAAAACTTCTGTTCTGGGCAATAAAACAAACATCAACTACTATAAAATAACTTTAATCTGATCACAATATCATTAAGATAGAAATTAATAACAAAAGAAATATCAGAACAATGCTCTGATACTTGAAAATTTAGCCACACATTGTTAATTAACATGAAAGGAAGAAATCATGCGGAAATTAGAATTTTTTTTTTCACTGAATAAAAGCACAATACATCAAAATTTGTGTGAGGCAGCTAATGCACTCCTTAGGGGGAAATGTGTAGCTTTGAACACTTACTAGAAATGGAAAAAACTCTAAATCAATTACCTAAACTTCTACTTTAAGGGGCTAGGAAAACAAACAAACAAAGAGAATAAGAAAACAAGGCAAACTTAGAATAGGTGAAATGAAAAAGAAAATAAATTAAAGAAAAATAGATAAAAAAAAGAGAAAAGAAGAAATAAATAAAGTTTCCAGTGGAAGACTTTCATGAATTCTGAGGACAGCCATAACTGGCCATTCTTGTCTGCTCTTTCTCATTTTCAGCGCAAGTTAAGAGCTATCTTGACCTCCATGGTCTTGAGAAGCTAAATGATTTCAAGATGGCAAGATATCTGCAGAGAAACACAAGTGTGGCCAGATGGCTGAAGTGGCAGACCATAATTAGGGCAGTTGTGAGTTCATATAAACATTTCCTGCAAATTGCTAGAAATATATAGACAAGGAAACCTGGGAAAACACTGTACTTTGTGTAGCCAGCTAGGCTCAGGATTCTGAGATTTGGGAGTTAGTGAAAATATTACCCCATTGTCCAATAAAATATGGAATATTTGAGTCAATAATTTTTGTAAACTTATTTTCTCTATGGTTAAGAATGAGCATTGTTAAGAATTTTCACTGTGGGAGATTCAAGATGGCAGATTAGAGGTAGGCTGCATTCCTGGTTGCTCCATGGCTCGGGATTCAAGCAGCAGGAGTAATGCTTCTCTGTGAGGTGGGTCAAAGAGGGATTTTATTAAAATTCAATATCAGACCATTAGAGTGTCTTAGAGACTCAGAATTTTGGTTATAAGAAGTACATTGGAGTCAAGCCAGCTGCAGCAGTAGCAGTAGCAGAGGTGGTTCACCACAGAGGAGGGGATAGCACAGAGAGAAATGCAACAGACAGATTCTGAGAAAAACCCGAGCTCAGAAAAACAGCCTAAACTTAGCTGATCCAGATGTTGCACTATGAACTGGTGCTTGAAAAGTGCTGTTTTTCAACTGGCCACGGAGAGCTGAGATAGGAGTTGTCTTGAGGTGGCCCATTACAGCTGCTGCTGCAGAGCCAGGAGGTCATAGCAAACATTCCCATACTGTCCTGGCAAGTGCCTACCGTGTGGCCTAGGGTATACTTAGCAGAATGTGAGTGAAACAGGCACAGAGAAGATTGTACCTAAGAGGATGCAAGTCAGAAAAGTGAAGGGGAACCCAACTTGCTTTTCCTTTGAGGCTGACAGCTCCCATACCACCTGAAGTGGGTCTGGAATCTGTTCAGATGAGTGATATATTTGAATTGGTTACTGTAGTATTATGGACTTTAGCAGATACCATATTGCCTTGCTTCTTCATATATCTTATATTTCTATGTTGAGATTTGCACACCTGTTGGAGCAGAATATCTCTGACTTTAATGTGAGGGACTTCTCTTGGTGTTTTTTGGGAGTTGATTTGTTGTTTGGTGTTGAGTTTAATTGGAATTTGTAGGGTCTTCTCCTTGTAGCTTATTTTGCTGATTATATCAATGCCTGAGGGACCCACTTTCTTTGTATAGATCACAAGAGTGGCTACCCTTTGGTAATTCAGGCCGGTATGGTATAAACAGCACAGTGTGTGGGGTGCACCCTCTGTGGTTATTATTACAATGGAAATAGAGGCCTTTATTAGGTGGTGGAGGATTCCACTGTTAATATTGGCTCTGTTGCTTGAAAGGGATTCTGATACTGGCTATTTTTAATCATGGTAAAAGGCCACCTTTTAATTTCTATTTAAACACTAGTGGAGTTCCTGGTGTTTGATGTGGGGAGGTGAGGATCTGGACCAGAGTTCTCCCTCTGTGGCACTAACATTCCGTTTTTTCAGTCATGTGTGATTTTATAGGTTGTGGGAACTAACAATAATAAAGACCCTTGTTGGTGTGATGTCCACAGCAGTTGTGTTATTTCTCTTTACTATTACTATGCAGGTTGACTGTCCAGAGTGGGACATCAGGACTCCCTCCCCTGCAATTTGCACCCACTTGCGAATATATCAACAGCCAGGGGATTTTGAACTGAAGTATATATGAGGTTGGAACAGAAATAGGTCTTGGTTGGAGCTGGGTGCAATTCATCTCAGCTGAGCTGGGGCTTAGCTCAGTGACAGAGCATTTCCCCAGGGTATGTGAAGTTCTAAACTCTTTCCTTAGTACCACAAGAAGAGAAGAAAACAATGATTAAAAATAATAAAACAGTAACAACAATAGTAGTAATGACAAAAAAATAAAGGGTAAAAATACAGTATAAAATAATAAGATTAAAAAGAAAAAGGAAACAGAAAAACTATTAGAACATTAAAAACGAACTAAAAAAACAAAGAAATTGAAAAAATAAAATATAAACAAAAACTAGAAGTTCAAGAGCTATGCACCATCTAATTCTTTCTACTATGGTGCTTGCCATGTAACTAGCAGAAATGATGTGTGTTTGAACGTACTTGGAGTCCCTCTCAGCTGCCTTTCACATTGGAATGAGCTAGCAGAGAACACAGAACTCACGAAGCAGTGTTTTCCCTCCATAGCTTGTTAGGTCACACACTCTGGTGGGGCCAATGCTGTCTTTGCAGTGTATTAATGAGCCAGCATGGAATTTGGAACTTCACTAAGCTGAAATTCTCTCCAGAATTTTCTGTGCTGAGTACTCAGAGGGCAAAGCCAACCTTGGCACTATAGCCTGTTAACTAGTTATTAAAGTAGAGTGCCTAGCTTGCTAAGCAAAGATTCTCTCCAGAGCTCCCTGAGCTGCATGCTTCAAAGGCAGGGCAAATGCTAGGGTGCATCTTTGGGTATGCCTATTGATGAAGAGAGCCCACCAAACTGCAAAAATCTGAGCTGGATGTTGGTGATGACTTCTTGTAACTTGCTGCTCAGGACCACAGAATTCCCAAACTGTGAGAAATCACATGTGATGGTCCACTCACCCAGGCTCTGATATCAGGTTTCCAAACCCCGATTTTAGAAGGAAGTGCCCACTTCCCTCCACATCACAGTCTATTCTTCCCACCACATAGAATTCTTAGGGGATTTTTGTCAGAGTCACTCCTCAGGGCCCAAATCATCTCACAAGGCAGCTTCTCGCTGAGTGCAAAGAAGAGGATGCTGGGTCTCTGAAATAGAAAAGTGCAGGGGTTTCTGATCCCCAGTTCAAACAATATGACCCTTCCCAAGACGACTCCCAGACAAGAGGGCTCTGTGAACACACAGAGAAAAACAGAGAACTTAATTTCCACTTCCTACCTATGTAGGTCCCAGGTCTCTTGTTTGTGTAGAATATATCTGTGTTGTCCTTTTAGTGCTACAAACAAAATACCTGACAAGAACAACTTAGAGGAGGAAAGTTTGGCTCATGGTTTCAAAGGTTCAGTGCATGGTTGACAGATCCCATTGCTCTGGGCCTAAAGTGAGGCAGAACATCATGACAGGGTCTACAGCCCTACCACCCTGAACACACCCAGCCTCATTAGAGCATCATTGTGGAAGAATGTGATGGAGGAAATCTGCTCAGTTCATGGCATCTGGGAGGCAAAGAGAATGAGAGAAGATACAGTCCAAAGCAATGCTCCCGGTGATCCACTTCCACCAGCCACGCTCCACCTGCCAAATATTATCACCCAGTGATTCATTCCCATTATTAACTCTCAAATGGATTATTCCACTGATGAGGCTACAGTTCTCACAATCTAATCATTCTACTTTTGACCATTGGTACATTGCCTAACACATGAGCTTTCTGAGTGGCATCAAAGATCTAAACCAAATCATAACAATAGATTGCAAAGTGTCAGATTCTGTGCTTGTGGAGATCACCAGGCAAGGGGGCACCATCCTTCCCTGCCAAGTTGCCAATCATTTAGTGCTGGAACACTCTGTTTCTCTTATTATTTTAATATGCAAAATCTCTGGCTTTCACCTGGCCAGTGATTCTACTTTTGAACTTCTGTGCTCTCCCACAACCACCTGTCTCAACATGAAGCCCCACACTTATGGTTTTGCTTTTATCTCATGGAGAAGCAAGCAAGAGCTGGGTGCTTTTAATCCAACATCTTGAATCTTCTATGGTCACTTTTAGGTGGTAAAAAATCTGCCATAAAAAACCACTGGGTCTTTTGATTTTCAGTACTAGCACTTTCCCATATATTAGTTCCTTTCCCCCCAAGATTAATAGCACCCAATAAATTGAATTATTGGAAAATCATTTGTGAATACTTTCAATGAGTCATGAACTATTTTAAGTTCTGGAGACCCAGGGATGAATTACTCTTGGTTCTTGTGGAGAATAGCTTCTTGTGCTATGTAGGTGGGACAAAGGAAGAAAGCAAGTACATGAAGAAGTAAATACAGAAAATAATATCAGTACTGTCAAGGAGAAAAGGGTGATGTGATTGAGTGACTGGTAAAGAGGTGGAAGCAACACTATACATGATGTTCAGGGAAGTCCTCTTTGTATAAATGGCATCCGAGGGGAAATGGAATGACAAGGAGACAGCCAGCCAGGTGAAGATGAGAACCTTTCAAGCTGAGAAAAACAGAGGCCTCCAGCCTTCCATACTTTGTTTGAAGCTGGGTCTTGTCTAGGATAGGTTGCTGCAAATAGCAAAAAGAGTTCCGGACCTGACTCAGGAGACTTATCTATGGTCTTCTATCTACCATCATTTTTTTTTCCTTTAAAATATTTTTTATTTGGTCTTTTTAGTTATACATGACAGTAGAATGTATTTTGACATATTATACATACATGGAGCATAGCTTCCTATTTTTGTGGTTGTACATGATGTGGGGTTACACTGGTCATGTATTCATATATTAGCATAGGAAAGTTATGTTCAATTCATTCTACTGTCTTTCCCATTTCCATCCATCTCCCTTTCCCCAACTCCCACCATCCAACCAGATAAACTTCCATTACCCACCCCTCTATTGTGAGTCAGCATCTAGATATCTGAGAGAACTTGGATATTGACTTATTTCACTTAGCATGCTAGTTTCTAGTTACATCCATTTACTGGCAAATGCCATAATTTTATTCTTCTTTAAGGCTAAGTAATATTCATTTGTGTATATGTAACACATTTCTTTATCCATTCATCTGTTGAAGAGCAACCTCAGTTGGTTCCAAAGCTTAGCTATTGTGAGTTGAGATGCTACAATATATATCAATATGGCTGCATCACTATAATATGCTGATTTTAAGTCCTTTGTATATAACCTGAGGGGTGGGATGATTGGGTCAAATGATGGTCCACCTACCATCTTTTAAGTGCAGTCTTCAGTTTTCTCATTTGTAAATGGGCATAATCAGTCCCTCACCTATTCTCTAAACTTAGAGAACAGCCATAAACGTTGCACAAATCACTTATGGAAAATTAGGTTGAAAATCTAAAAGCAGCCTCCAGCTAGAGGAAGGTTAGGATTAGAAAGCCCATTGAGAACTGGAGAACTGCCCCAGCCCCATAGAGGCCAAAGGACTGCCAGAAAAGCTTTTTGTTGTTGTTGTTGTTCTGGTTCATTTACTTATATGTGCCTGAAAAGCATTAAGAAAGAATGGTCTGATCTCTGACTCAGGATTAAGGTTAGTTTAGGAAGCAGGTTGTTAGATCACCTGAAGGGAAAATGCTAGAGTAAAATCTCTCCCAATACTTCATTATTCCTTGAAACAGCAATGAGTAAGAGATCTTCATGTTTAGCAACACAGTTTAGCACCAAAGCATACTATCCCTAGGTTTTTGCCCATTCCCAGAAAAACATTGTGTCTGAAATGGGACAAATGCTTCAGTTATGTTCACAATTATTTCCTTCATGCAGAAGCCAATAAAATGCATTAGGAGGCTTTAAAGATGTTTTTCTCTTATTTATGAAAAATATAAATAATAATATTTAGGATTATGGCCCATGTTTGGGGGCAAATTTTAAAGACAGATTTTAGTTCCATGAATTTGGAGTTTCAGCCAGAGAGTGTGTTCATATACCCTATACCCACCCACACAAACATTTGTGAAGGCATTTTGAGGATACCAGCCTATTATTCACTCAAAACATATCCAGCTCAATTAATGAAACGGGAAGGAAAGAGTTTCCAGAAGACATGGGTATACCAAAAGAAATCTACTGCTTTCAGATTTTGAAGAAAGGTTACCGAAATTACACAGATGGTATACACTACTCTTCATGAATAACCCATGAGAAAACTAAAACTACGACAGCCCTCCATTATGAGGAGTATTTATGAGGCAATAGAACATATACATACATGTATTATTGGGGACATCTCAGGCTGTCTAAATGGTCATCTCATTAAGGGAAGTGCTTGGTATCTGTAGATATATAGATGGGGATGCAACTCCCATCAAATAATATAATTTATATTTGGCACTTAATGTAGCATCCTTCAACTAAATCATTTAGAAGGACTGAAGTAGTTCTATCTCATATCATCTGTGAAATGACATAGGGCCAGTGTATTCACATAGACAGGTGAGAGGCAGGATTGAGAAATGATACTAGCTGAGCTGCAAATCCAGCTTCCTTAGCTCCTCTCCTCAAAAGTCTCATGACCAGTTAGGGCAGGGGTTGCAAATCTGTAGCTCAGCATCTGTTGCTTTTGACCCCTCAAGACTCCCTGTTTAAAAAAGTGAGGGTAAGGCATTTAACAACTAGGATATCACTTAAATTTCTAGTTTCTCTTGAGAAATAGGAAGACATAGCAATATCTGGCTTGTGTTCTTGCATGGCTACAATTAGCTGGACTTGGGTGTAGGAATTCTCAGTTAAACTGGATGTGTGACTTTTGTTTCCCCAGATCCTCACTTGCAAAAATAAAGTATGATTTATATGCTTTCCCATATGAGTTTGTTACTCTGGATTTGGAGACATTGTATGCTTGTCTCTTTACTGCTACTATTGTTACTTTGGGAGGGAACTGTGGGAAACTAAAGTTTGGCACACACAGCGTATCTTCACCAGGTTGTGTTTTAAAATTTAATCGTGAATCAATGATCAAGAACTAAACATATTTATGCACAGGAAAAATATTAACTTAATTTTACAAATGTTAATTGTAAAACAGTGAATACTATCAGTATTCTATAGGAAACTGTTGAGCAATTATAGAAGTTATTGGTACTTGTTCCTAGGGAATCTTCTTCCTTATTTTTAGAAGAATTTGAACCATTATTTTCTTTTCATCTGTTGCTTTTAAGGAATGTGTGAAAAGTGGCATGGAGAGAGAAGAGAGAAACAGACAGAAAAATAGAAAGGGAGGGTATCTAAAAAGAGAGAAAGTTGAGAGATTTCAAAGAATGAATGAACATGTAAAAATAAGATTTCTCTTTGAGAACTAATTGATGTTTATATATATTTCTCTATATATAATATTAATAAATAAATATATATATATATATTTATATATATTTACAGAGGGAGAGAGAATTGTAGCTATATATACATATATATATATATGTCTTTATTTGAATATTGGTAAAGGATGTTGTTTTATTAAGGTCAAAAATGCCCTTCATATTGGGTATTCCAAACATCAATTCTCAATCTTCATCTTATTTGATTTTTCAGAGTCATTTGACACAGATGGTCACTGTGTATTTCTTTAGAAATACTTTCACATCAGGACACCACACATTCCTGGATTTCCTGCCTTAGTAACGGTTCCTTTTCAGTTTCTTCTGCTGATTCTACTGATTTTAATACTAGTGAGACCCTCAAGGCTCATTGCTTGGGCTCCTTTGCTTCTCCACCCACCTAATCTCCATCAGGAATCCCTTCTGCTTCGTGGCTATGAGCAGATTCCATCTGCAGCCCTGAACTCCAGGTTTATGGGTCCTCTTCTCTACTTGAGTATCTAATAGGCATTTCACTTTTAATGTGTACAAAGGAATTTCTAACCTTTGTTTCCAAAGCTGTGTTTCTCTTGGATTTCCACATTTTATGAAAGGGAAACTTTATCCTCTTTGATTTAGGCCCCAAACTTTGGAATCATTATTTACTTGTCTGTTTCTTTCACCCCATATATAGTCTGTGTGCAAATTATTTATGACTTTAAATCCAAATTCATGTGACATCTCATCACTGCCATCGCTATCATATTGGAATAAACTACCATCATTTCTTTCCTGGTTTATGGAAATAGTCTTCAGTCTTATCCCACCAATAGTCCAATAGTCTATATATTATCATGTTCATCCTCTGCTTAAAATCCTCCAAAAGCTCCCCATTTTTGAAAAATTCAAAGTCTACTTTGAATGGACAGCAGATGTAATTATGGCTACTTGTGTTAAATTTTTGATAATCTACTCTTCTTCTCCAGGATCCATTTGGTTTTCACAGGAGTTAGTCTTGACTGGTGTGGGAAAAGGGAAGATTTTTAACCTTGTACTTGACTTTCCCTACATTTGTTCTTACAAGCTAGCATAAAATCACTGTATAGGCTCTGCCAATTACCTGGTACACATATCCCGTTTTATATTTGGAGGTTGGATAATTGACCATGCAGTAGGTCCATGAGTCCCAGTGCACTCATAGTAAGTAGGATATGGGCCACAACCCCATTATTATATGGTCTCCTTATAATCCCTGAGGTCATTTGGGGAGAACAATGTTAATTTAGACTCTGTATCTAACAGTTGTTGAACTGTTTGTATATTTCTCTTTCACCAATGTAGATTTATTAGCTAAGTGACTCCCAGAAAGGTCCTTTTCTGGAAGAACTATAGGAATCACTACAAAGTAACTCTGCCATAGTGTTGTGGGATCCCTTTCTGCTGGGAATATGTTCTTTCAATCAGTCATTATATTCCAGGCCTGAAATGGCGTTGGTCTAGATAGTGGCAGGAGATTATGAAATTTTCTTGATCATCCATCTTTGATTTCTTGTCACTGTACAATTTATTTATTTATTTTTTTTTTTTTTTTTTTTTTTTTTTATTCTTTTTTTTTTTTTTTATTGGTCGTTCATAACATTACATAGTTCTTAATACATCATATTACACGGTTTGATTCAAGTGGATTATGAACTCCCGCTTTTACCCCGTATACAAATTGCTGTATCACATCAGTTACCCTTCCATTGATTGACATATTGCCTTTCTAGTGTCTGATGTATTCTGCTGTCTGTCCTATTGTCTACTATCCCCCCTCCCCTCCCCTCCCCTCCTCTCCCCTCCCCTCCCCTTTTCTCTCTCTACCCCTTCTACTGTAAATCATGTCTTCCATTTGTATTCTCTTGACTTACCCCTCCTTACCTCTTATATGACATTTTGTATAACCCTGAGGATCGCCTTCCATTTCCATGCAATTTCCCTTCTCACTCCCTTTCCCTCCCACCTCTCATCCCTGTTTAATGTAAATCTTCTCAAGCTCTTCATCCCTACCCTGTCCTTGTTTACTCCCCTTATATCAAAGGAGTCATTTGGTATTTGTTTTTTAAAGATTGACTAGCTTCACTTAGCATAATCTGCTCTAATGCCATCCATTTTCCTCCAAATTCTATGATTTTGTCATTTTTTAATGCAGAATAATACTCCATAGTATATAAATGCCACATTTTTTTTATCCATTCATCTATTGAAGGGCATCTAGGCTGGTTCCACAGTCTTGCTATCGTGAATTGAGCTGCTATGAACATCGATGTAGCAGTGTCCCTGTATCATGCTCTTGTTAGGGCTTTAGGGAATAGACCGAGAAGGGGAATAGCTGGGTCAAATGGTGGTTCCATTCCCAGCTTTCCGAGAAATCTCCATACTGCTTTCCAAATTGGCTGCACCAATTTGCAGTCCCACCAGCAATGAACAAGAGTGCCCTTTTCCCCACATCCTCTCCAGCACTTATTGTTGTTTGACTTCCTAATGGCTGCCAGTCTTACTGGAGTGAGATGGTATCTTAGGGTAGTTTTGATTTGCATTTCTCTGACTGCTAGCGATGGTGAGCATTTTTTCATGTACTTGTTGATTGATTGTATGTCCTCCTCTGAAAAGTGTCTATTCAGGTCCTTGGCCCATTTATTGATTGGGTTATTTGTTATCTTATTGTCTAATTTTTTGAGTTCTTTGTATATTCTGGTTATTAGGGCTCTATCTGAAGTGTGTGGAGTAAAGATTTGTTCCCAGGATGTAGGCTCCCTATTTATCTCTCTTATTGTTTCTTTTGCTGAGAAAAAACTTTTTAGTTTGAGTAAGTCCCATTTGTTGATTCTATTTGTTAACTCTAGCGCTATGGGTGTCCTATTGAGGAATTTGGAGCCTGACCCCACAGCATGTAGGTCGTAGCCAACTTTTTCTTCTATCAGATGCCATGTCTCTGATTTAATATCAAGCTCCTTGATCCATTTTGAGTTAACTTTTGTGCATGGGGAGAGATAGGGATTCAGATTCATTTTGGTGCAAATGGATTTCCAGTTTTCCCAGCACCATTTGTTGAAGATGCTATCTTTCCTCCATTGCATGCTTTTAGCCCCTTTATCAAAAATAAGATAGTTGTAGTTTTGTGGATTGGTTACTGTGTCCTCAATTCTGTACCATTGGTCCACCCGCCTGTTTTGGTACCAGTACCATGCTGTTTTTGTTACTATTGCTCTGTAGTATAGTTTGAAGTCTGGTATCGCTATACCGCCTGATTCACACTTCCTGCTTAGTATTGTTTTTGCTATTCTGGGTCTTTTATTATTCCATATGAATTTCATGATTCTTTTATCGATTTCTGCAAGATATGCTGTTGGGATTTTGATTGGCATTGCATTGAACTTATATAGGACTTTTGGTAATATCGCCATTTTGATGATGTTAGTTCTGCCTATCCATGAGCAGGGTATATTTTTCCATCTTCTAAGGTCTTCTTCTATGTCTTTCTTTAGGGTTCTGTAATTTTCATTGTATAAATCTTTCACCTCTTTTGTTAGGTTGATTCCCAAGTATTTTATTTTTTGGGGGGATATTGTGAATGGAGTAGTTGTCCTCATTTCCGTTTCGGAAGATTTGTCGCTGATATACAGGAATGCCTTTGATTTATGCGTGTTGATCTTATATCCTGCCACTTTGCTGAATTCATTTATTAGCTCTAATAGCTTCTTTGTAGACCCTTTTGGGTCTGCTAGGTATAGAATCATATCATCTGCAAATAGTGATAATTTAAGTTCTTCTTTTCCTATTTTTATGCCTTTAATTTCTTTCGTCTGCCTTATTGCTCTGGCCAGTGTTTCGAGGACTATGTTGAACAGAAGTGGTGAGAGAGGGCATCCCTGTCTTGTACCAGATCTTAGAGGGAATGCCTTCAATTTTTCTCCATTCAGAATGATGCTGGCCTGTGGCTTATCATACATTGCTTTTACAATGTTGAGGTATGATCCAGTTATCCCTAATTTTTCTAGAGTTTTGAACATAAAGGGATGCTGTACTTTGTCGAATGCTTTTTCTGCATCTATCGAGATGATCATATGGTTCTTATTTTTAAGTCTATTGATGTGGTGGATAACATTTATTGATTTCCGTATATTGAACCAACCTTGCATACCAGGGATGAATCCTACTTGATCATGGTGTATAATTTTTTTGATATGTATTTGAATCCGATTCGCCAGAATTTTATTGAGGATTTTTGCATCAAGGTTCATTAGAGATATTGGTCTGTAGTTTTCTTTCTTTGAAGTGTCTTTGTCTGGTTTCGGAATCAGGGTGATGTTGGCCTCGTAGAATGAATTTGGAAGTTCTCCCTCTTTTTCTATTTCCTGAAATAGCTTGAAAAGTATTGGTGTTAGTTCCTCTTTAAAGGTTTTGTAAAACTCTGCTGTATACCCGTCCGGTCCTGGGCTTTTCTTAGTTGGTAGTCTTTTGATGGTTTCTTCTATTTCCTCTATTGTTATTGGTCTGTTTAGGTTGTCTATATCCTCCTGGCTCAATCTGGGCAGATCGTAAGACTCAAGGAATTTATCTATGCCTTCACTATCTTCTATTTTATTGGAGTATAAGGATTCAAAGTAATTTCTGATTATCTTCTGTATTTCTGTAGTGTCTGTTGTGATATTGCCTTTTTCATCCCGTATGCTAGTAATTTGGGTTCTCTCTCTTCTTCTCTTCGTTAGCATGGCTAAGGGTCTGTCAATTTTATTTATTTTTTCAAAGAACCAGCTTTTAGTTTTGTCAATTTTTTCAATTGTTTCTTTTGTTTCAATTTCATTAATTTCAGCTCTGATTTTAATTATTTCTTGCCTTCTACTTCTTTTGCTGTTGTTTTGCTCTTCTTTTTCTAGGATTTTGAGATGAAGTATGAGATCATTTATTTGTTGGTTTTTTCTTTTTTTGAGGAATGAACTCCAAGCAATGAATTTTCCTCTTAGAACTGCTTTCAATGTGTCCCAAAGATTCCGATATGTTGTGTCTGTGTTTTCATTTAACTCTAGGAATTTTTTAATTTCCTCCTTGATGTCTTCTAATACCCATTGATCACTCAGCAACCTATTGTTCATTCTCCAGGTGGTGCTTGATTTTTCCTTTCTTCTTTTATCATTGATTTTCAGTTTCATTCCATTATGATCAGACAAGATGCATGGTATTATCTCTACCTCTTTGTATTGTCTAAGAGTTGCCCTGTGACATAGTATATGGTCTATTTTTGAGAAGGTTCCATGTGCTGCTGAGAAAAAAGTGTAACTACTTGATGTTGGGTGGTATAGTCTATATATGTCAATTAAGTCTAGGTTGTTAATTGTGTTATTGAGTTCTATAGTTTCCTTATTTAACTTTTGTTTGGAAGATCTGTCCAGTGGTGAGAGAGGTGTGTTGAAGTCTCCCATGATTACTGTATGGTGGTCTATTAGACTCTTGAACTTGAGAAGAGTTTGCTTGATGAACACGGCTGCACCATTATTTGGGGCATATATATTTATGATTGTTATGTCTTGTTGGTGTATGGTTCCCTTGAGCAGTATGAAGTGTCCTTCTTTATCCCTTTTGATTAGCTTTGGCTTGAAATCTATTTTATTAGATATGAGTATGGACACTCCTGCTTGTTTCCGTGGTCCATATGAGTGATATGATTTTTCCCAACCTTTCACCTTCAGTCTATGTACATCTTTTCCTATCAAATGCGTCTCCTGTAGACAGCATATTGTTGGGTCTTGTTTTGTGATCCATTCTACTAGCCTGTGTCTCTTAATTGGTGAGTTTAAGCCATTAACATTTAGGGTTATTATTGAGATATGGTTTGTTCTTCTATCCATATTTGTTTATTGATGTTACTAAACCTGATTTGTTATCCTCTTTGACTACTTTCCCCCCTTTATTGTCCAACCTCCCATTGTTGGTTATCAATGTTATTTTCCATTTCCTCTTCCTGTAATGTTTTGCCAAGGATTTTTTGAAGAGATGTTTTTCTAGCTGCGAATTCTTTTAACTTTTGTTTATCATGGAAGGTTTTAATTTCATCTTCTAACCTGAAGCTTAATTTCGCCGGATACACGATTCTTGGTTGGAATCCATTTTCTTTAAGCGTTTGAAATATGTTATTCCAGGATCTTCTAGCTTTTAGAGTCTGTGTTGAGAGATCAGCTGTTATCCTGATTGGTTTACCCCTAAATGTAATCTGCTTCCTTTCCCTTGTAGCTTTTAAAATTCTCTCCTTATTCTGTATGTTGGACATCTTCATTATAATGTGTCTAGGTGTGGATCTCTTATGATTTTGCACATTCGGCGTCCTGTAGGCTTCTAGGATTTGGGATTCTGTCTCATTCTTCAAGTCTGGGAAGTTTTCTTGTATTATTTCACTGAATAGATTGCTTAATCCTTTGGTTTGGAGCTCTGTGCCTTCCTGTATCCCAATGACTCTTAAATTTGGTCTTTTGATATTGTCCCATAATTCTTGGATGTTCTGCTCATGGTTTCTTAGCAGACTTGCTGAGCTGTCTATGTTCTTTTCAAGTTGAAATACTCTGTCTTCATTGTCTGATGTTCTATCTTCTAAGTGATCCACTCTGCTGGTAGTATTCTCAATTGAGTTTTTAAGTTGGTTTATTGTTTCCTGCATTTCTAGTATTTCTATTTGTTTGTTTTTTATTACCTCTATCTCCCTGTGAAA
The DNA here is from genome assembly GCF_045843805.1 of Urocitellus parryii. Classification (NCBI taxonomy): domain Eukaryota; kingdom Metazoa; phylum Chordata; class Mammalia; order Rodentia; family Sciuridae; genus Urocitellus; species Urocitellus parryii. Next base: position 150,121,004 of record NC_135535.1, read on the forward strand.
TTGATCTTTTACCTCCTGGATTTGTTTGTCGATGTGATCTTTCATTGTCTGATTTTGCTGTCTCATGTCTTCCTTGAGACTCCAGATCATCTGAAGCATGTATGTCCTGAGCTCTCTATCTGACATTCCATCTGTTGCAGCTATTACCTCTTCTAAAGTTGAGTTGACCTGCATTGCCTGTGGTCCTTTCTTTCCTTGTCGTTTCATACCGCTGGCGTTTCGTCACTGTACAATTTAGGTGATACATTTATGGCCTATCTATCTTGATTTTGGAAATACCATATTTTAGTCACTAACTTCTTGGCTTTCTGCAAGTCAGCTCCTTTGACTATCACTTTGATCTTATTCATTATGATTAGTGTGTTCACTTTGCATTTTTCAGTGAATTGCAGTTACCTGGTTTTTATCTCAGGACTCTCTCATGTTCATTGTTATCAAGGAGCTCAGCACTTTAGCAGAATTTCTAACTGCCCTGCTCTACCAAGGACAGCTGTTACTTAGTTTTCAAAAAAGCTCTGAGTCACATATTCCTTATCATTTAGTAAATGAATTGTCCTCCAGAGTCGTCCACAAAACATTGATTTGTGAGTTCCATGGTCTTATGTGGTATATCTACTTGCTGTGGTTTTGACATGAATGATACCCCAAAGACTCATGTTTTAAGGCTTAGTCCTAGATACAGCAGTGTTAGAGGTAGGGGTTTTGAGAAGTGATTGCATCATCAGCTGTGCTGTGACCTCATCAATGGACTGATCTATTGATCTGTTGAGGGTTTCATAGCATTACTGGGAAGTGGTACAAACAGCAGAATGTTGAACTTAGTTGCAGAGAGTGGGTCTTTGAGGGCATGCCCTTGGCTAACTATATTTTGTCACCCTCTCCTCCTTCTCTCTCTGTGTCCCAGCTGCCATGTTGTATGATTTTTCTTCCATGATGCCTTGCCTCACTCCAGGCCCCCCTCATAGCCATGAAGCAGCTAAATCCATTGGCTCCTTTGAAACTGGGAACCAAAATGTCTTTCCTCCTTTAAGCTGATTTTCTCTGATGTTTTGTCTCAGCAATGAAAAGCTGACTAACACACCACTCAAGCAGGTTATTTGGTCACCAACTCTACCCTCTGTCACATCTCTATTTCCTTAGGAATTGGCTATTGTTTTGTCCAAACTATCAGGAGCTATTCTAGCAGAATATTTGCACAGTACCTTAGGTCCCTCAACAAAGTGTGAATCCTGTATCATAGAAGAATGCTCACACCATGATAAATTCATTCTTTTCTAACTTCTCATTGTTCTCCTTAATACCACATCTTTAGGGTGTCATTCCATAGATAAACTCTTCGGGCTCCTGCTAGTACATGTTGTCTAGATACTGCAAGTTCTATGACATATCCTTTCTAACCTATCTTAGGAAGCACAGAACTTCCCCAACTGTATTATTTTGTAACTTTTCCCATGGCCAGGATGGAAGAGTGGGTAGAGAAGGGAATGTGTAGCTATTTTGCAAGGCAGAAACTTCTGCATCTCCTTCAGGCAAAAATAAGTGAAGAGTCAGATATTTAAGGAGTTTACCTCTTGTAAATGACTAGAAAGTTCAAGGATTCAATATTTTATAATATATCAACTAATATACACCCACTATGAGCCTCAGTGCTGCACTCTGCCCAATCAGTACATACTGGTGTTGAGTAAAAGCCTTCTCTATAGTTCTTCCTTGGTTGGACACAGCTTTTTCTACACTCTTGCTGTAGAAGATGAAAGTCTCTTTCCACATTACCAAGGATGCCCTCAGATTTTCATACTTAGGGTTTTTTTTTTTTTTTTTGGCCATTTCAGGTCTACATTAATGGAATTTTAAACAATTGCACCATAACTGAGAACTAGTAATGGGATTCTCACTTTGGTGCTAAGTAACCCAACTGCTTATTCATATTTTAGTGTTCCAGGAACCATTTTGACAGCGACCAACCCAGGTTGGCTTCTTAGAGTCCAAAATATTGAGATTTTCATGCAGGGCATTATTAGGGAGGGATTTGAGTACCAAGCAAGATGGTACATCTTGCCTCTGTGATGTGTGAATCACTGAGTTGGGCAGAGGAGAAGGTGAATAGTAATGCTTTTGCAAGAGAGCTCTCCACTGATTTTATGGTAAGATATGGGGTTTTGCTGCTTTTTACAGTTATCCCAATTGAATCAAGAGCATGGTACTTCGGCATCACCACTTCGGAATGCAGAATTCACAATGCAGTTGCCCTCCAGGAAGGGTAATCTTTGGATGGAGGGTTATGTGACAAACAAGTAGAATAACATCTTCTTTTAGCCTATATCAATTACTAAAGAGGTTAGTTATAAACTATCAACAGCCCAACTCCAGGCATTAGGGGAAATGAGTGCCTTGGTCTTAAAGTATTTGGTCAGTGGATCATATAGTGTACCACAGATTCAAAGGAGACATGTTCAATAAATAATTGGTTAGTCCTTTTGAGGTTATAAGCCTCTTGATAGTAGATTACTAATCTAATTCCTTTTGGATTTCTGTATGTCAATTAACATAGCACTTTCCAAATAATAATTGTTTGATTTATTTGAATTGAAGAAGTACAGAAATAAAATTTAGGACTATTATTCAACAGTGACCATTCTAGGCTCCTGTCCATACATTGGAAACATTAGCTATAATCCTTCTGCATTTCAATTTTCCAAAAATTGCCACTCCTACAAAGAGGAATGTTGTAACTTTACAAAAATTTACATGTAAATTGTTGCATGTAACAAAGTGACACAGATCACTTTGAAAACTGCTGGTATGAGTGGGTCCTAGTTGAACCTAATTTAATTGCTGTTCAGCTCTTCAGACATGATATAGGATCCATTAGTGCTTGGCTGATGGCAATTCATTGGCATGCACTAACATGGATAGAGGCTAAGTTGTGTGTGTTGTAAAAATGCCTATTCACTTCATTATGAATACTTAAGAGAATACCCGAAATGCTTAAAAATTCTTTCTTGGAAGCAGATTGTTGGTAACTGCTTTATTTCCTCTCTAAATACATAGTTTGTCACCACATGCATTAATTCTTCATTAAACAATGTCAACATTCTACTCTGTAGTAATAATTGTACCCTTTCCTTAGGTGCAATTATCTTGATGAAAGTAATTAGTCAACACAGTTACTTAAGAAGAAGCCCTGTGTTTGGAAGGGATTCTGCCTATATATACCATGTGGTAGGGATGCAGCTTGGTACTGGATTCAATTTGGCAATATGCACAACATTAATGCACAACATTTTTTTTTCTGTGAAGGTCATATCACAGGAATATCCAGTACAAAAAAAATAAATTGAATGTCTTAACACTCAAAGCATACCTGTTATGCTGGCAAAATTATGTGTATTTTTTTACTATTTTATTTTTGTTTTCATTTATTCCATATGTATTTTCTTTTTTTATTTTTCTTTTTGTAATGCTAGAGATCAAACCTGGGATCTCAAATATGCTAAGCAGGCACTCTTACTGAGCTACATCCCCAGCCATATATATATATATATATATATATATATATATATATATATATATATAAAAGACACATGAGAAATTAAGATTCTAATTTAGCTTTCTTCTCTCCTGCCTGTTTGCCAAGTTACTGGATCTTCATATAATGTACATTTACAAAATTCTCTTCCCTGTCATTAGCTATGCAGTTGTTCAGATTTTGCTGAAACAAGTACAGGGAAGCAATGCTACATTTGCTTGAAATTCAAGTCTGTTTGTGAGGGTGAACTGTTTCTTTTAAATTTAAAACTCTATCTCTAGGCCAGTATCCTCTGGGTGATGAATTTAATTCAAAGCCTTTAATACTATTGCTTAATTTTCTAGGGTGACAGTGATATTCTATATCTTGATAGAGAATTGGGTTACACAGGTATGTGCTGTTGTCAAAATTCAGTGACTAATCACCTTTACATCAAAGCAAAAGACTTGAAACAAATATTGAACTCTAACCATATGCTTACTTATGTTTGCAATTCAACTTGAAATCCATAAAAAATTAGATGGGTTGTCAATAGAGGAATGGATATATGGAGGGTTATGTGACAAACAAGTAGAATAACATCTTTATGGAAGACTTTATATCTCAGGTATGGGAGGGTTCCAAGTAGAATTATTTTAACTTTTATATACATTTGAAAATTTTTATGATAAAATATTGAAAATAATTTACATTGGCACTCCTCCTTCAGTGCTGTTGAGAGAAAAATTTGGCCCAAATGCAGTGACGATTCTATTCTGCAATGTTTATTTGGTATATCCTGGCATATCTAGGTAGTGGGTCTAAATTTCTTTAGAATTCCATGCTTAACAGTCTTTCTATACCCTTAAACTTGAGCTGATGGAGCAACTTTATCCTCTCCCTCTAATTCTGAATTTAGCAGGGAGAATATAAGCAAGTGTATACCAACACTCTGGAATTCATCAGTTAATTCATTCATCCATCCATCCATCCATCCATCCATCCATCCACAACTCTTCTATTTCTATCTTTGGTGAAAGGGATTGTAAAGGTTATCAAGACAGAGTTCTGTAATCAAGAAACTTTTAGTGTTGCAGGAATCTTATAATTAAATCACTATCCTGCAAGTTCCACTTAGATTTGTTTATTCATTCTGTCCATCAAAATCACTCCAAAGCCAGGGATGTGATGTAAGATAAGTAAAAATATTCTTCTCTGTATGCTAGAACACTTAAAAGTGATAGTTTCACTTTTTGTGGTCATAGCCAAAGCCACAAAATATTCTATTCATGAATAAAGAACCAATGTTTTCCTTTGGGAAACTTTAAAGGAAACCTAACAAAATTTTCCAAATTGTAGTAAACCATTAAAGACTTAAAATCACTTAATAGCATATAAAATTAAAACTGAGTTCTGTGAAAATCATGGGGCAAAATCAAATGTTAAGTTTAGAATGGTCCCAACTGAATGCATCTCACCCAAATCCTTCCAAAGGAGTTATTGCTCCCTCCAGGGCTGTCTCCTTTTTAAAAAATTAGTTTTAATTAAGTTTTACAGAACAAATTAGTTCACATTAAATCACATTTTCACCTACAGATGAAAAGTTCTTTCCTCCTTCTAAATCAATGCTTTGCTGCTGACATAGCATTCTGTGTGATGCAACTTCCATTGAAACGCCAGTCTACACAAAAGGTCCAGTGTAATGGGAAGGATAAAAGATAAGTAGGTGCAACAAAGAAGTGACAGTAGAGGAGAAGAAATGGAACATAAAGGGTTCCAGAATGAGGAAACAAATGGATGCTAGAGAAGAGAAGGTAAACCCAAGGAAAGTAGGTGGAGGCACCAGGGTTCAAATAGTTTGGTACATTTAATTAAAGCCAAATACTACAATGTTGCTGTCAGATATTAAACAAGGTTTCTGGTTATTTTTGCCTTTACTCTGTAATCAATAAATTGATTGTTGAAAGTTTTCATATTCCATTGTTTGCCATTAGAAATATGTATACAAGGTATTCTGTAATCCTAAGAATCAATGATCCAGACTCTTGATTCTTAGCTCTTCTGCATTATCACAATAGGAAGATGTCTTTCAACTATTTCTGCTTTAGTATTTGCTTTACTCTACCTGTCTTTATCTTAGCTTAGACATAAAACTAAATACAAAGGAACAAATAACAAGCAAATGAAAACTCACTTTACACCAAAAGGAAAACTTGAAATCTACCCTGATGGGTCCTTTCATGTGATGGTGCTCAAATCTCTCAACTGATTATTTCAGAAATTTAAATGACTGTGACTTTGGTTTTAAAATGTCTTGGTTAAAAAATACACACACACACACACACACACACTTTTGATAGCATTATTTTTGTTTTTATTTGGGGGACTGTTAAAGTTACATAGTCCAAATTGTGAGAGTTGGAGATAAAGGAGATATCATCAGTTTGGGTATTCTTGGATGCAAACTGTTAGGTGAGGATTGGCATGCAAAATATTTATCAGGGGATGTCAGTGGGGTCAACATGTGTAAAGAAAGGAATGGAAGCAAGATTGGGCATAGTAAGAAGTGAGGCATTGATGGAACCTCAATGAATATCTAAGCCAGAGTTATAGGGTTCTGTATCACAAAAAGCTCATGTGTGATACAATGCAAGGATGTTCATATGTGAAATAATTAGACCATGAGAGGTATAACTTAATCAGTGTATACTCTACTTGTATGGATTAATTGGGTGGTAACCTAGGCAGGTAAGTGGTGGCTGGAGGAAATAGGTAACTGGGGATATGCCTTTGGAGTTTATATTTTGCCCCTGGTGAGAGCTCTCTCTTTGCTTCCTGTCTGTCATGTTCTGAGCTGCTTTTTGTCCACCTTGGACAGGTAATGATGGAATTAGCCAATGATGAACTGAACCTATGAAACCATAAGTAAAAATAAGCTTTTCCTTCTCTAAGTTGTTCTTGTCCTGTCTTTTGATCATAACGATACAAAGCAAACTAAAACAGAAATTAGCACCAGAAAGAGGTCATTGCTGTGATTAACCTATTTAGGTGGTTCTGAGGCACTTTGAATTGGCTTATGGGAGTAATTTGGAAAAGTTTGAAGATGCAGAGTGGACAATACTTAGAATATTGAAAGCTTAATTGGTGATTTGGTGGTAGCTCAGAAGGTCAGAATGCTGATAGACCTTCAGGCTGTACAGATTGTGTTCACAAGCTTTCAGAGAGAAGGAGGACTCCATGGGAAATTGGACTAGAGGCAATTCATGTTACATTCTGGCAAAGAAGTTTTCTACATTTTACCCATGTACTGAGACTTTCTGTGAGGTTGAATTTAAAAATGATGTACTTAATAATCTGGCAGAAAAAATTTCAAGGCAATACAGAATTCAGACAGTGGCATGGATATTGCTGGTAGCTTTTAGCTGAATTTACTATGATGTCAGGTATATAAAATACAGTGGAAATATTTGAAAAACTTACAATTGGCCACAAAAAATGCACATAAAACTGGGACCAAGAAAGGTATGGCTGTTGAAGAGATTATAGATACAAAAGAGATACTAAGTAGTTTACAAAGACACAATGGGAAAATGGCTTGAAGATATCTCAGACTTTGGCAAGACTACACCCATCTCAGGCTCAAGGGTGTAAAAGTAAAAATTCCTTTGAGAAAACAACATGGGGGCACCTTGTTTGCATGGGGTAAGGTAGGGGTGGGTTTAGGAAATTGTTTCACCATGCTCAGTCAATAGGCACTCAGAAGCTGCCTACAGTCATGGTTCCAGGTGGCCTGGCTACTTCTAAAGATGGAGGCAGACAAGAATCATCCATATGGTGCACGTCCTACAGGAATGCAAGATGCTGGAGTTAGCGAGTCATGGAAGCTTTCACCAAAGTATTAAAGGAAGGACTGGGAGGCTAGAAAAAGTGTCTCAAAGTCAGTCCCTGAGAGGGCAATTCCATGAAGATATAAAACAGAGGCCAAAGCTGCAATGGAGACCCTGAACATCTGCAGAGAAAATTTACAGGAATTAAGAAAAAGAAAAAAAAAGTCAATAGAGAGGCCTTGTGGGTTGCAACTAGCAAGGTCATAGAGGTGGAGTCACATAAATCCTTTGTAGAGAACAGCATGAGGTCATGTGCCCTACAGGGCATACAGCCAAGTTTACCTTGAGTCCCAGATGAGATTATGGACTTGAACTTTTGGGCAATGGCAGAACTGTTAAGACTCTGGTAATTCTTAGAAATGGACTAAATGTACTTTGCATTGTGAGATGGGCAAGATCTTTGGGGGCCAGGGTGAAATGTTGTGTTTAGGTATTTGGGCTACTCCAAAAGCTCATATATGAGACAATGAAGAATGTTGAGAGGTGAGCCAGGTACGGTGGCACACACTTGTAATCCCAGCAGCTAAGGCAGGAGGATCGTGAGTTCAAAGCCAACCTCAGCAACATAGTGAGGCACTAAGCAACTCGGTGTCACCCTAGCTGTAAATTTTAAAAATACAAGGAAAAAAAAAGACTAGGGATATGGCTCAGTGCCCTGAGTTCAGTCCCCAGTACTCCCCCCTTCAAAAAAATGTTCAGAGGTGAAATTATTAGATTATTTATGAAGTATCCCCTACAAATCTCAGGTGTGAGGCAACACAAGAAAGTTTAGAGGTGAAATGATTGGGTTATGAGAGCCTTAATCTAGTCAGACCATTAATTTACTGATAGGGATTAAGTGCATGAACTCTAGGCAGGTAGAGTAGTAGAGTGTGGCTGGAGGTGGTTGGTCACTGGGCACTGGGGCTGTGCTTTTGGGGTTTATATTTTGTCTCTGTTGAGTGTAGCTCTCTCTCTCTCTCTCTCTCTCTCTCTCTCTCTCTCTCTCTCTCTCTCTCTCTCTCTCTCTCTCTCTCTCTCTCTCTCTCTCTCTCTCTCTCTGCTTTCTAGTGCCATGTTCTGTGCTACTTTTTTTCACCATGCCCTTCTGCCTTGATGTTGTGCCTTACCCTGGGCCCAGAGAAACGGATCTGGCCGTCTATGGACTGAGACCTTTGAAACTGTGAATCACAAATTAACTTTTCTTCCTCTATATTGCTCTTTTCTGTTCTTTTGGTCACAGTGGCAAAAAAAGGTGACTAGAACATTGACTGATTAATGAAAACATCCACTGAATAATCCCTTGATCCACTCATAAACTAATCATTTTACCTCTGAATATTCTTGCCTTGTCTCGCACGTGAGCTTTTGGGAAACACCACATACCCAAACCTTGCCATGTTTTATACTCCTGTACTGGCTAGTCATTGGATGTGGCTGCTCCATGAAAGCACCATACTGTTTGGTAAGACAGCTCTCTTAACAGAGACACTTCTGGAGAGGGATGACAGCTAAAGTTTCTCTCTAGCCGCCTCTCAGCAACTGTGGGAATAAATCCTGCTTTCTAGGCAATTTTCCAGCACTTTCCAGCATTCATTACAGGTTATATTTTCCTCCTTTTCTTTTTGTCTAATGCTTACATCTCCTACTATGGGGCATCTACAATCCCACATGGTTTTTTGAGTGTCTTCACAGACATACAGTGAGCCATGGCAATCCATCTCAACTTTTTTGTTTCCTTGAGCTTAGTTCTCAGAGCTGCTATAGCTTCGGCTTTAGTTTTCATAGCAGTTTATCTTTCACCTTTAGTTTGAAATTGGAAAAGACCAATGTGCCTCAATAAAGAAATTCTTCCTGCTCTGATTCTTAGACCAGGGAAAGGCAGACGATGACCTATCTATGAGTCATTTATAGGTTCTTGATTGGCTTCTACTAATTTTTTTGATCTGTTTGCTAGTACGGAAATGGATGAGGGTTGCTTTTCTGTTTCCTACTTGTAAGGAATGTGAATATAAGTTTCAAGTCAATCCACTGGTGAATCTATATATTTTCCTTGAAGAGCTTAAGAAGAGCTCACTAAATAATATTCTTTTCCACCCATCAATCAGTGTTAGAAAGATGTATGACTAGTATCTAAGGCACTGTCAGTGTGTTATTTTCCATGTTCCTCTCACATGTCAAATATAAAAATACAGCCTGTCAGTGTAAGTGTGATATGGGGCATTGTTCACAGAGACTGTGGAAAATCCTGCAGCGCCCCCTGATTCATCATTTCAACAGCCTAATCATTTCACAGCACAGTCTAAACAAAGCAGTTAAGGGTCTTCTGACTTAAGGGTTTCAGAATCAGGATTGATTCAAAAAAGAAGCAAAAAATTCCAAAGAGAAGAAAAAACTGTTCTGGAGAAGAGAAGCCTTGGTTTCATCCCAATTTTATAGTTAATGATTTTTTTTTCAAAAGGTTGTTGATCAGTTAATTATTCTCCACTGCACCCTGCACCCTGACATTTTGCCAAAGCGGCCGGGAGGCCTCGTTAAATCAGAATTTCCACCTTCAGCTCACCTGTCACAGCTAAAACCGCCCTCAAATGCATTGACATCGATTAATATTTAATGATTGAATAGTAGAAATATTGGCTCAGCACATTTTATTTTTTCTTCCTTGAAAAAAAAAAGCCTTCGGAATGGACTCCGCTTAATATACACTCAGCTCTAGATTTCTACAATGAGAAATTCATTTCATATGTGAGCCAAGAAAGGGGAAATGACAATGTATGCTTTGGGAGAAGACTAGAGTGTAAGGGCAAGAGAAGGAACTAATACTTAATGAATACCCTGTCTGTGTCAGGCACTGTATTAGTACGTTCATAATTTTTCTTCAATACTCACAGCACATATGTAAGATAGATATAATTATTTCCATTTTGAAAATGAAGAAGCAGGCTCAAAGAAAGAGAATTTGCCTGAGGTCACATGATTAAGGGGCAGATTCAGGATGTAAATCTTGAGTTATTTGGCTACACCATCATTTTTTGTTTTTGTGCCTCAGTTTCCCATCTGCTAATGGGCTACAGTCCAAGTCCTTAATTATAATTTGGGCTTTTTAAGACATAAGGTTCTAGTTTTAAATCAGGTCAGCTCTTAGTTTTAATGAGCAACATCTACATGTGATTTTTTAAATGACATGCTTATGAAAAACAAGAATAGGAAATATTTTCTTCCAGAGCAAGTAGTAAAACATATTAAAATGAAAGGAAAATTTAAAATCTGGATAATGAAATTTTTAAGGAAATTTATCATCATAAGAATGATGGATCTATGTTAAATTCTGCGCCTATTATCTATCAGTGCTGTAAACGGGCACATTTTGTAACTACTACTACAATCCTCTGTTTCTTCACCAATAAAATGAATAAAATAATTCCTACCTTACAGAATTTGTGAAGAATGGTAGAAATAATGCACTTTAGAGGCCTAGAATCGTTTGGGCACATAGTGATCACTTGTTAAATAACACATTGGTATTATTAATATTTAAAAGGAAATACCAGTCATTATCGACTTTCATAAATATTCATGGCCAGTTCAATTCTATCATTTCTTTTGACAAAAATAAAGCAGGCACCAGCCAAAAAGCACATATAGATGAAACCACAAAGGGCTTATTTCAGTGACTCAATGTCTTCAGTACAGTGATGGATTCATGAACAATGGGTTTCACTGGGCAGGAGTGAGGCTTCTAACTCAGCTCTGAGGGTCAGAGAAGGCCTTGTGGGAAGGCAGCTGCTGTATATTTGAAGACAGGAAGGTTTGCCAGATGTTTAGGATTGCTGTCTGTTCTGTCCTCTACAGTACCAGAGATGCAGCTGTGCATGGTTGCATCTCCGTTACAGCTTTGCCATCCATGTGCAAAGTGGGTATGTGCAATCTGAATCCATTTTTTAAAAAAATGAAATGGCTTATTCATTTACCCATGGATAGACATCTGAGTTGTTCCACATACAGCAAAACTTCAAATTGTCAACTTTAAATACATGCAGTTGATTATTATAAAGTATATGTCAATAAAATATAAACAAAATAATAGGGAAAAAAAGAAAACAAAATAGCTGATGTTCAAGTGTTTTTTCTTCTTTCCATGGGCTGAGAAACAGATGTGACAATGACTCAGATTTGAACAGGAATTCCAGGTTTGCTTGAGGTTTAGGACATGACAGAGCTACAAAATAACAGGAAGTTATTATCATCATAACATCATAGCACAAACCTGTCATGCTAGTTTTAAATTCAGACCATTGAACTGGTGGATGACTGAGAAATCAACATCTGTCTTGCTTAGGCCATTGTTCAGGGTATAGCAGCATAGTCTATACCGTAACTGTGCTATACCAGGAAACAATACATGTATAATAATTTGCTCAGTATTTCTCAAAGGGTGGTTCCAGAGCCATCTGCATTGGAATTACCTGGACTACATTTAAAATATGCAAATTTTAGGCACCGTTAAACCAAGTAGTTGAGGGAAAAAAAAAAAAAAACTGTGGGGAATCTACATTTAAACATGTTCTCAGGTGACACTTATACAAACTAAAGAAAGAACTATCCCAGATTATTAGCAAAGTAGTAGACAGGCATCACCTTTTGATATTTGCAAATAAGGTCATGTGTGAGATGTCATAAGAGTAAAGTCAGGAGAATTTCTTTGTAGTTATAAATCTGTGTAGAAATCATTGCTATATACTTTAACTCTGCTACTCAAAGTTTGATGTGTAGATAAGATTCTCAACAACCTTTGGGGCTTTTTAGATATGCAGAATCTCAGGCCTCAGCCTAGATCTACTGAATTATTATCTGCATTTTACCAAGATCCATAGATAATTCAAAGGTATATTAACATTTGAGAAGACTTGCAATCTTGCTCCTTACAAATAAATTTCTGAACTATGCATGACATTTACACTAGTTGTGACCATGCTTAGCAATTCAGTAGGCAAAATCCTTCAGTGTTCAAGAGTAAGTCAAGGATATTTAAGGAGACCTAATTGAGACATAGATATGAGATTATATTTGTATTTCTGTCCTCCACACAATATTGAAAAACAATGATTCAATTGTTATTGATTTATGAACAATAAATATATTTATTTCTAGGAAGCAGGCACAAATTTTTGGAAGGAAGGTATGGGATGAGGCCAGGGATCATCAGACTGAGTAGCATTAGCTTAAAGACTTATAAGAAAGAAACTGTTAGAAAATTGGGTCACCAATAGTGGAATACAAGACAATCAACCCATAATAGAAAGTCACAATAAAAGACAATGAATGAAATGAGAGGAAGATTACTGATTGGGGTGGGGGAAGAAGACTTCATGGACATCAACAGTGAAAAAGCAACATGAAAATGAATAGCAGTAAAGAATAGAAAATGTATATTAGAAAAGCAAATCCATGATGCATTGAGCAAACTCTAGAACCCTTACAAAATCCACAGGAACAGGATAAAAAGATGCAAATGATGAAGGAGAGATCCTGGCTATACAAAACTTAATAAGAAGAAAGATACTGACTTCACATATCAACAGAGAAAAACTAGGGAAACTGGAGATGGAGCTGCAATGAGAGGCATATGTCAAGTAAAAAGCAAATTCTCGGAGTCTTACAAAGACTTGAGTAGACAGAACAGAAGGATTGGCTGGATGTTAGGAAAAAAACGGAGAAGAGAATCACACTTGACCATGAGTGGTCAAAATGTTTAAATTAGAGGAACAAAAATAAATCCTACATTTTACCCTGACTGAAAGAAAAATGTTGCCTACAAAAGCTGACCTTAACCTTTGAGTAATGGCAAATGCCAGAATTTGAGAAAAATCTTTATTTGGGGGGGAGGAAAGTTTGTAACCCAAGAATTTAAAAACAGCCAGATTATGTTTCATGTGTGACAGCCACAAAAATATCTTTACCATTGTTTAAAGGCTTAGAATGTGTGCATTTTATTGAAATAGTAAAATATACTATAAATATCCAAGAAATAAAAATAATGAAGAAATGGGAATTCAAGGCACTGTGCTTATTAAATCACACTTTGTATCCTGAAATCAATAATAAATTAAATTTTTTAATTCAAAGCCTAAAAGGGTTGGATGGCGGATAAAGTTCATAACAGTATCCATGACATTTTTATGTGGTTTTTAACAACCGGTAACCTATGTAGAGTATTTGGTTAGAAAACTTGGAAAATGGCTAAACAAAGGCTTAGTTTTTGTTCTGTACAGAAGTTGCTATAATGCTATATTCTAACCATTTTTAATGCCAAAGAATTGACTAATAATGTTCTATATTTTTTCAAACACATATTAAATAACTCCAGTCATTGAGATTTAATCTAAAAAGAATTATAAACAACAGAATGAAAAATTCTGTCACCAGGGCCCCCTTTGCAATTTCCCCTTACTTCAACTCTGTTAAACAATGATGCATACTAAAACACTAAAAAGGAAAATGTAACCAAATGTTAGTAATAGCCAGTGAGTCGTGGAATTTGAGGTGGTTTAATTTTTCCTTACAATCTGCTGTGCTCTTTTACAATTGAGCACATATTACTCTTATAATTTGGAAGGAACTGAAAAAAGAAACACAAATATTCAAAGAATGTGAATTTTTACATGTTTACTGAGTAATCAGTTTTATGAAACACAAAACTGATTACTCGGTAAACATATAAAAATTCACTTGTTTTTATTAATCAAGCAAATTCAAAATAAGACAACCATGATATATGTTTTCATGCCCATCAGAGTAGCCAATAATTTAATTTTGGTTTTGTCTATAAGGGTGAGAGTGTGGCATCATAGAAAGTCTATACCCTACTGGGGAGAATGTAAATTGGCACAAATCTCCAAAAACCACTTTGGAGATAAATATGGCAATGTCTAGAGAAGTTGACAATATGCCTATCAATGATCTGGTAATTGTAATATTGAGTACTGTAGTATTGCTTGTAATGACAGAAAATTGGATATAACATTCATCAGCAGGAAAAAAATGGATAAAAATTTGTACTTGCTGGGGATGGTGGTACACACCTGTATCTCAGCTGAGGCAGGAGGATTGCAAATTCAAAGCCAGCATCAGCAAAAGTGAGGTGCTAAGCAACTCATTGAGAACCTGTCTCTAAATAAAACACAAAATAGGGCTGGGGATGTGGCTCAGTAGTTGAGTGCCCCACTTCTCCCCCCCCCAAAAGTTTGTACTTTATTCTCTACTATTGTTACATTAACTGCATGTAAGTTACATACAACAATGTGGAGAACCTCAAAAAGCATAATACCGAGAAGAAAAAGACAAGTTATAAAGAATTATTTACAGCATAATTTCAATTTTATATGTTTAAAAACATAAAATCAACCTTTATTTCATTTATGGATTCAAAAATATGCAGTAAAACTATAAAAGAATTTAAGGAAATGATAAACCCAAGAAGGTGGTTATCTCTGGGGAAGAAAGGAGAGAACTTGAAATTAAAGAAAGTTATCACAAAGAGTGTTGGCAGTGCTGAGACTTTTCTTCTCAGGAAAGCATAAACATCTGAGACAGGGATATGAATACATTAATAGTTGGTAAAGCTTACAATAGGTATAATATTATTTTCTTGAAATATGTCATAGTAAAAAATGAAATGAATGTTAATAATATTTTAGGGGCTGGGAGTGGCTCAGCGTTAGAACGCTTGCCTCACACTTGCAAGACCCTGTGTTTGATCCTCAGCACCACATAAAAATAAATAAGTGAAATGAAAGTATTGTTTCCAACTACAACTAAAAAGAAAATAAATATTTTAAAAAATAATATTTTAATTTATAATATATATTTTATAAATACAAATGAAGTTATATTTATAATTTCAATGTGCTCTATGACCACAAATGACCAAAACATTTATAACTTAAAGTCTCCAAGGAAATAAAAAAGATACTGGTCATATCTGGATGATGTATATAATTTTTGCTTTCTTTTATTTTTCTGTATTTTTTAAATTTTAATTAAAAGACTATAAATTTTTGAAATAAAAACATATAAAAATATAATAAAATGTAGGTTTGGTTTATATTGTGGAGGGTCTGGAATATCATGTTAGATTTCTGGTTTTACAATATGAGATACCATAATCCAAATTCTATACTGTGCAAGACTAGTAACCATTGAGATGTTAATTTGTGTTCTTGGTTAAAAGGGTTCCAGGTTTCAAAATGAAGTCTTCAGTTCTTTCTGCTTGAATCACAATGCACATTTATATTTGTACTTAAGGTTCTGAAAAGTTCCACAGTCACACACATACACACACTCACACACACATACACACCCCATTCCACAACAGAAACTTACTTGGTGCTTGTTCAACCCTATATTCCGCAAGTACATATAGTTACAAATCTTTTACTAGAGAGTATTTACTATAATTTAGGGAACATTAATTTTTAGGAGACACAGCGTTTGAAACCCAGTCTTCATTACAAAGATCCCCAAAACGTCATATAAAAAGTGATATGACTAAAGGAGACATTTTGGAGCTTGAAAGTGGCAGTGGTGGGCTAGAGAGATTCAGAAGTGAGGGAGAGGGAGTGAATACTGGGCAACAATCTTATCTGTGCCCCTCGTCTCTGTCTACAAAATGAAGAGAGCACAGCTATATGCTCAGGAGTGGGATTTTGCATATATGGAGTCCATCAGTGAGGGTTCTGTTTCAGGGACACCATGAAAGGATGGGTTCCACCTGGCACAAACTTGAAGACAATGGTGTCAAGCCTGACCCTACCTGTATCTTGTCTGCTCTTCAAGTGTGACAAGTGAGTGAGAATATGAAGTGCCTGGGAATCAAACCAGGATTGCAATCGCTTAGCCCACATCACTGTGCCTGGAAAAGATAACCAGATGGGTAAGAAGCTCGCCTCTCACATTTCACACAGCTTTCCATTAATTCATATATAGTTTTCAGAATCAAGACAAATTTCAAAGAATTCCAACCTAAGAGGGGAAACAGGAATGGTCCGGGATATTTTTTAAATAATGTGGTTTAAAACTATAGGATCAAACAACCAGTCACATTTTCAGCTGTTTAACATTTTTGTTACAAAATGGTTTGGTGCCTGCTATACTCTACATTTAATACTCATGAAAACTGTATTATATAGATTTTTTTTTTCAGTTGTCAACTCCACATATTAACGGTGTCAATATGATATATAGGCAACTCTTCCTACTTGGAGGCACATAGTTTCTTGCTTGTGCTAAAAAGTGACAATAAAATATGTTTTGAGTTTCTATTTACTGGACAGAAAACTTTCAAAAACACAAGGCTGTGACCAGTTGTATTGCAGAAAAAGCTGGAAAATCAATCAATGACTAGAAGGAAACAGAGAAGAACCTGGTCTGTGGCCAAATTGTGAAAGCAAACTGTATTTGGTTCTCGTGGATACCCTCTCCTTTCCCTTATTCTGTAAGCTCCCATTGTTGGGATCTCATGGTCTCCTCTCTGGCTCTTGGGGAAGGGAATCTGAAACCCATTCCCATCTTGTTGTAGTGACTGATATAAATTCCTGTTTTAAACATCAAAGGGAAAACTATAATGAAAAGAAAACACTGCAGTGGTGGATGGGGAAGCATTTGAGAGGGTTGTGACTATGTGACGGCTTATAGTATCCTAATGCAAAGGTACCAGACATGTTCTACCTACAGAGGTACATATGTGCCCCAAAAGGCTAGAATCATGCTTTGCCTGTAAAGAGCATTTAACATGTAGTAGTTAAAAAAGAGAGAGAAAGGAGGCAAGATATTCTAGATTTAAAATACATTTATGTAATATGGTCTTATTACATTTTAAAAAGTAATTTAAAATCATTTTTATAGGGCTAGAGATCTGAATTTTGGGAGATGGAGTATCAAATAATTATTAATATTCAATTTTATACACGTTGACTCATTACCTGAATAGTTAGCCATGCCTAGAAATTCTTCTAGGTACCAGTAGCCATATTATCTAAGTTAGATTATTCAATGAGCTCCATCCAATACTCAGGCTCAGATTAGTAATTATCAGCAACAACAACAATGAGGATGATGGCTATCATTTATATGGTCTTAAAAACTGTGATGGTTAATTTTATGTATCAACTTGACTAGGATATAGGAGACATATAGCTAGCAGAACATTGTTTTTGGGATGTGTTTGGGCACTTTTGGAAGAGTAGCATTTGAATTAGTATACTATATACAGCCTGTTGCCCTCCCCAAGGCCGGTGGGCATCATTTAGTCTGCTGAGGGCCTGAAGAGAACAAAAAGAAAAGAGGAAGCCTTAATTTTCTCTCTTTGTTCAGGATTAAACATCTGACTTTCTTACCCTTGGACCTCAGTGTTCACAGTTCTTTGGCTTTCAGATTTGTACCAGGACTTGTAGCATTGACCTATCTGGTTCTCAAGACCTCAGACTTTATTTTGGATATAAAATGTAAAAATGCATGGATAACATTTATTTATATCTGTTTTCACTCTCTCCACCTTCAGTGTTAGTGTTCAGCCCCTCACTACCCCCCCAAAAAAAATCTGTGAGAGCCATGAGACAAGTATAATACTGACATTTTTATAGAAAGAATTAAAGGGAAGGCAATGTGTGTGGATTCTGGAGTTCCTGAAAATCACAGCATCCCCATATCTTTAGTGGGTACCCAGTGGAACATGGTATTGAACTGAGTGAAAGTTTTTAAAGGTCTGATTTGTGAATGAGAACAAAGGATGACACTTGTTCAAATCTGATGGTGCTACAGTAGCCTGGGGGCTAAAAACCACCTTCTGGGCCCTATAACAAGCCAACATTCTCTTTCATCAGAAACTATTGACAATAGATTCCAAAGTGTGTGTGAGGGGTGGGTATGGATGAACACAGGATTAGTAAGTACAGAAGAGAGATCTCACAAAGTACAAGGCTGCATATTTTGAAATCACATTGAGGAAAAAGAAAAAACAAACAAACAAACAAAAAATAGAAGAGAGAGTTCTAGAATCATGGCTCTAGAAAAGTTATTTTGGCTTCTTTTCACTTCTAAAAATATTCCCCAACTCATTTAGTTACAGATAAGCAAAGGAAAAAGCATCAGTCTAATGAAGAGAGCAGAAAGAATTCCCTGTGACCTGGGAGACACATGGAGAGACATCCCTCCAAAACAATGTAAATGGAAATCCACTGTTTCAAGTTGAGCAAAAAGAAACCAAGGCAATGTTAAGAAGCTGTGTCAATAAATCACAAATAGAAAAACTTAAAATTTTGGTGATTAAGAAAGATTCATGAAGATAAAAATTCATGAAGACAGCTTACATAAATTAAGAAAAAAAAAGCTAGAAATAAAATAATTAAATCATTTCCCTAAAGAAGTTGAGTCAAGAATAAGACAAAAGCAAAGACACAGAAAGGATAATGCAATGAGAGAAATAGAACATGGAAAGGAAGCAGTGTTTCTTAAAGAGCATCTGAGAGAAAAAGATGGTTTGAAGATTCGACATATATCTAAAACAGGGGTGTCTAATGTAGGGTCCATGGACCTCAGAGTTTGTGGGTGAAACTCAAGTGGCCCAATGGACATGGTTGGTACATTAGTACATTTCTGTTCCTGTAACGAAATATTGGATTCTGGGTAATTTTTAATAAAAAAAGAGATTGATTTAGTTCATAGTTTTGAAGGCTGAAAACTCAAGATTGGGTGGCCCATCAGTTTAGTCTCTTGAGGGGCCTCTTTGCTGAGTCACAGCATTGTGCAGAAGCAGAAAGAAAACCAGCTATATGTAGGAGGTACAAAGCATGCCTAGGTGTCTTCAGTTTACAATAACCCACTCTCATGAGATCTCACTCACTCTGAGGTGCTTCTCCAAGGATGGTGCGTGCCCCTGTGACTTACTTACCTTCCCCAAGATCCTACTTCTTAGAGGTTCCACCACCTCATCCCTGCCACCTAGGGACCAAGATTCCTGCATATGAACCTTTGAGGAATGGACCACCTCCAAACTGTAGAGTCAAGAAAATTATTATGTCTTTTTTTTTTCACTAGCTGAGATTTTAAATTATCAACAAAAAATTATCAATATATGCCTTAAACCAGAATAGTATTAACAGTACTTGTGACTTTATCATCCTCTGAAATTACAAACGTCACCATATCAAATTACAGTTTAAAACAATATATTCAGCAGGGGTGGGTGGTACAAGCCTGTATACCCAGTGACTCTGGAGGATGAGGCAGGAGGATTGCAAATTCAAGGCCAGCCTCAGCAACTTAGTGAGACCCTCAGCAACTTAGCAAGACCCTGTCTCAAAATTAAAAAAAAAAAATGAAAAGGACTGGGGAGTATCCCAGCTGTAAAGTGCACCTAGGTTCAATGCCCATCTCCAAAAACCAAAACAAAGCAAAACTACAGCTAAAACCCTAATATATACACATATCATTTATGTTCATCACTTTTTCAAACATATAGTTAACTAAATCTAGATCTTATTTTTAATGTCTACATCATATTAATATTTTGGTAAATAAGTAAATAATTATTACATCATAATTTTTAGTCTTTTGTAACTGTATGTCAATATAATTAATTTCATTTGAAATTCTATATATTCCAAGTTGCACATCTAAAAATGTCCTGAGGAAGGATGCATTGATTTCAGATTACTTTACTAAAAGTTTCCGTGGTACAACAAATTTCAGAATTCTTATTAAATGTAATAGGAATCCCAGAGTAGAAGTTATGATTAGAAAATGTCCCTGAAATAGAAGATAATTTGAGTTGCCTATTAAATAGATTAGAAAATTAACCCATAATATCCAATACTGTCCTTTAAAGAAAAACATCCTTTGGACATTCCAGCAAAACAAACGAATAGAAAGAAACTAGATTGCCATCAGAATTTTTAACAGTAGTACCCTTAGAACCAAAGAAATTGTAGTCACATTTTAAGATGAGAAAAAATGTGAGACAAAAATCTCATGTTAAACCAAACTAACCTTTAAGAACAAAAACACGCCCTCTGATCAACTGATGCAAACATGCAAAAACACAGATAATATTGTTCTCAGTGCCCTTTCTAAGAAATCTACCAAACCACATTGAAATAATGTTATAGAAGAGTATGCATTTTGAAACTTTTAAGCCCTAGACATTGCCATAACAACCAAGTGCATGAACCATTTCTCTAGTAATTTATTTTCATCATAATTTTAAAAGTATTGATCCATAAAAACTGTTTTTTTTTTTAAATTCGTATAGTAAAAATTAGTTTCTAACAACCAAATTTATCATTAACATGGATAAAAGATATTAAATAAGAATTTACCTCTTTGATTAGGATTAAGAAGTCACAATAAGGGAGACAGTCTAGTATGGAATGTGTACCTGATCCAACAATACCAATAACATGCATATTTGAAAAATAGGGTAATGCCGATAGGAGAGTTATGTGCAAGGTCGTGGCCACCCGCAGAAGGGATAATGTCACTCTTGAGGGGATCCTGGTTGGTTCTCCAAACAAGTTGTTATACAGCAAGACCACCTTCTTGGCTTCTTCTACATGAAGTTGGTTCCCTTTCTGTTTCTCTACCATGTTATGGTGCCGTCAGAGGTTCCTTGCCAGGATTTGGTGCCAAACTTTCAGAATGGAATAAACCTCCTTACTCTAATAAGTTATTCAGCCTCGGGTTTTTTTTTTCTTTTTAGAACAACAGAAACAACTAAGATGGTTGACAACTAAGATGGCGTTTCCCATTAAAATTGCCTAGAAACAGTGACCATGTTATCAGTAGGAAGCAATTGGACATGTAGATTGTAGTCTTGAAATATTGTTTCCTTCTCCTTGGATTTGAATAGTTCCAAATCTGAGGCAGGAAATGTTTATGATGAGCTTACAATGTACCAGAGAGCAAGGAAGCCATTACTAAGGTTATGTCAAAAAGACTCAGGATCTAACTTAAAGTGGTTCCCAGTGGTCAAATATGGAATAATTATCCCAGAGAGGATAATTGCAATGGATTCAAGCACATCAAATGAGTTTAATTCCATGAGTGTAGAGATGCATAAACACACACCCAAATCTACTCAATTTAGAAGGATGCTAGGAATTGAATCCAATTATTTTGTGAACCAAAAAAAAAAAAAAAAAACCAAAAAAACAAAAGGGAAAGGTTGAAGCTCTTCAGTCATATCTATATGACCTGTATCTTAGGGTAATCAAATAGTTGCTGAAGAGGAATTTTTCTTTACTGGAAAGGATCTGTTTTATGGGAGTAGGATGATTTGAGCTTTAGATGCATTGGTTTTTAGAGAACCTTGGCCACTAGACAATGAGAAAACCATGTCTGAAGTGTGTTGGAGAGGGTGAGATATGAATCAAAGGATGTGATCAACTGTCTAACAATTACAGAGAAATAAAATAGAATGCCAGGTGAGAGGATACCTTTGGAGTCTGGTGATCAAGAAATCACCAGTGACTTCCAGGGAGTCAACTGCAGGATAATGGAAGGAGAGTAAATTATGTCAAGAGTAATGATGTGGAAGTGAAATTGGTCAATCTCTTCAAGCAATTTAGTAGGGACTGCAAAAGGGCTATAGGACAGCACCCCAAAGCACAGCAAGGTTAAGCATTAGGGAGATATGAGAAGAATCAGAGACAGAGGGCCAGGCACAAGTAGAGTGGGAAACATTACCAATATAAAGGAGATGACATGCAGGGAGGGTCATTTGTAAAAAAGGAGACTGAGATAAGAGATCCTAAACATGTCTTTCCATGTTAAGAGTTAATTCTGTCCCTGCAAACCTTTCTGGCCATTGGCTGGGGTAATTGAGGCTCTTACCACTTCTAAGGTGAGATAGGTAGAAAGAGAGGCACTGGACTGTCTGGAGTAGCTAGGAAGGGTGGGCATAAGTTAAAGAGCTATGTATGTGGCCTCCCTTCTGAAGTTACAGCAGATCCCATTGCTGAGCTTCCACTGTTTTCTGAAGAGCTTTCCCTGTGACTGCTGCCATGAATTACATACGAGAGGGCTAAATCAGTCTGATTGATGGTTTACATGTATTTGTTTATGAACTATACAATCTACCCCATGGAAGAGATTACTGTCTTTACTTTTAAATGGGTTAGAGTCTGGGGAAAGAAGGTAGAAATTCTAAGAGCTCTTGAAAGACAGACTCACATACTGAGGGATCCTACTCCTGAGGAAAGAAACATGACTCTTCTTTGATACTATCAGGCTCACAATTATTCCTCTCTGAGAAGATATTAAGGGATATCTAGACACATAATGCGTATTTTATGTTCCTAGGCCTTCTGTTTCAGGCACTGCTACTTTGAATATTCAACTAGTTTAAATCAAGATTAAAACAGGCCTTTGGATGACTAGGAAGCATTGCCCTTAAATAAAAGGACCTTGAGACAAAAAAAATAATAGTCATCTCCCATTTGCATAATGCTTTTAATTCTTTTCAAAGCCCTTTTCATATCTATTATTTCACTTGATCTTCACAACAACCATGTGAGGCTGTTCACTTTAAAGAAATGAACTTGAAAGCCGCGAGCATTTAAAAACGCTTCCCCCCAAAATGTAGTAAAATCACAAAGAAATTCCCAGAGCATCTATACCGTAGCTCTAACTTAAACTGTATTTACTGCAAATTGTATTGACTCAGAAGAGATGGTGGCTCGTAAATACAGTTTCTCTGTCTTGAACCACATTCAAACTGCAGTTGTTATGAATACAAAAGAGCTTTCTGAGTACATAACTGTAGTTTTGCTGCATTAAAGCGAAAGGCTGGCATTTGGACTAGAAAGCAGCCTGTAACTATGTCTGTTCTGCATGGCAAGCATCTCCAACGCCTGCCAGCAACGGGGATGGATTTACATATATTGACTCAATCCAGCATATGAGTAACGATCAATTTTCTTGATCTATTCTATTCTGTCAATCTGTGCTTTTGCTAGCAAATGAGGAGACATTGCTGTCAGCCAGAAATAGAGCTTCCTGGGCTTATGTGTACTTTTAAGATCTCTTTTCTACTTAATTAAAAGATACATACGGTGGTTGACAGAGAGCAGCAGGTTAGTCAAAGTAACAAAATTTGCTACGTATAGATGGTTTCCTGGAAGAAAAATCATGAAAGATGGCTAAATAAATGTAAAGGTAGACTTCCATTTCTGAGGATAGTATATTTGGATGTCAATTTTATTAATAGTAAAATAAATGCAAAGGGACAAATACAATTTGTCTGTCAGGAGTAGCCAGTAAAAGCATCCTTTCAGGAGCTGCAAATTACTCTTCCAGGTAACAATATGTAAGCTGCCAGACAGAATGAAGAGAAATGCTTTTATTTTGGCCTCTCATATTAACGTATCATGTCATATTAATTCATTTGTTTGGGGCTCATGTAATTTCTGTCCCTAAACTATAGTGGAGTTGTAAGAAGGGTCAAATAATTTAAGTAATATATACAAAGGAAGCGGGAAACATTGCCACTAGGGATACTAGAAAAAGCTAGACACCTGTTGAGCTCTTTCAGGTCCCCTTTGCCTCAGATATTTGGTGATTCCTGTGGATCCATTGGATCCCCAGGCAAAATCTGCATTTATTTCAGAGTATTTTATAGTGGGCAAGTAGCTAACTGAATGTTTCTGCTAGGGGGCGCAGTGGTGCAATTTTACAGCTTCTATTCTTCCCAGTGTTTTCAGTGGATAGAGATTTTTAAAGCTGTACAAGAACAGGGACAGGGTTACACTCATCTCTTGGTATTCATGGGTGACTTGTTCCAGGACACCAAAGTCAGAATGCTCAGGTACCTTATAGAAAACAATGTAGTATTTGCATATAACCTATGTACATTCTTCCTTATAGTATACTTTAAATTATCTCTAGATTACTTATAATACCTGATATATTGTAAATGCTTTATAAATAACTGTTTACTATATTGTTTAGGGAATAGTGACAGAATAATCTGTACATGGTCAGTAAAGACACATTAGGAAAAAAAAGTATTTTTACTCCAGGTTAATTGGATAAGTGGATACAGATGGAGCAGAGTATGTGGGGGTGACGGCTGTATTTACACATTAATTGGTTGTAATTAAGTACCTGGTTGGTACTTAATGCTAGTATTGAACAATGCTGGTATTGAACACTCTGGAAATATCTTACAACCCACCAAGAACCTGAAATTAGGAATAGTACATATTAGGAAGGAACAATAGCTGAAGTTCTATGTTGCAGTGAGGTGATGCAGGTCCCAGACTAGAGGCCTGGAGATCTTGGTTCTAGGCTGAATCTTCTCTTGATGAGTTCTAGGATCATGAGAAAATGATTTCTCTGTTTAGACCTCAGTGTTACCATCTGTAAAAATAGAGATGTAACTGTGGGTTTTTGATCTCCAAACTGAATTCAGGGAGCTTCCTCAAGGACTGTTGTTGAGATAAGGTGTCTGGAACTCTGAAGACCCCCATGCCTGTGACAATGCCCATACCTCTTTTTGTAGTTGTTTTACACTGTGTGAGTCCAATAAGAATGTGGTAAAACCAAAGCTACAAAGATATTAAAAGCATGGCTCTAGAGGATCTTGATTATTTCCTCTGTCTCCACAATCTGGGGATGAACTTGAGAGCACTTGAGCTTCTTGTTCACTGAGTTTATGATTAAGAACTGTGCCTTCCAAATTCCAGGAATGGATTTAAGCTGACTCATCTCAGTTCTCATTGCGCTCTTCCTCATTTGTCATGTCTGACAATAGTCCTCTTTTGGCTAGCTCATGGATAACGTGTGGCACATGAATGCGATGAACAGAGACAGAATAGCTATCTGTTCCTCCAAAAGAGACACACTTACAGATTTTAGCCAAAGAAATTGATGAAAACGCCCCCAAAGTGAATGATTGTCAGAAAGGGTGAGAGGTTTGGCTCAGGAGCAGCCTGAGAAGGAGATAAAAAATACAATTTTAAGGTGTCTGATCTCTAAAAATCAGGAGGTTGACACAAATTCTACATTTATTCCCTAACCCGTCTCATTTGGTTTGGAATTAAAAAGAGACATACGGTGCTCTTTGAAAAACCTGCATCTCCTTTTTGATCTCCGCCTCCACAGCCACCGCCTTGACACATGGTGCTGGATTCTGATGCTGAGCATTTGCCCTGTGGAGACTGTGGGATGAAAGGGTTCACCTCAACTAATGCCACCGGGGCCCGCCCCAGGAGGAACTGAGGTTGTCCCAGCAGGGAGGCGCAAGCCCTTCTGGTTAGATATCTCATCTGGTAAAGAATCTATAGTCACTGTGAACTGTAAACCAAATGTGTACTTCCTTAGGACAAGCCTGCCCTTCTCCCTATGGTGTCAGGTTTCTAAGCCCCACCTTCAAGGCTGGTATTCTCTTTTATTTCATTTCTACTTCTTTTAGAGCTAAAAAAAAGAAAAAAAAAAAAAAGTCAAGAGCCAGGATGGGCACAAGACACATATTTCAGTTGTGGAAACAGACAAATGTGCTTGCCCCCAGCAATGAAAGCTCCTTGATGAAGAGGTCACTATTTTTAAATGTTTCCCGTCTTACACATCTTACAGATGCAGAACAGAAGATCCATGAGTCAGTCGGGCAACCTGAGGACCTACTATGTACTTGAGATGGTCCTGGGCACTCCAGGTGCTGTCTTCTACCTTCACATGATTTATAATATTGGAGGAACACTTTCAACAAAGTTCTTTTGAGTAAAGGTTTACAAGTAGTCCAAAGTACCATGAGCATAGCATAAAACAGATAAGAAGGGGACCCAACTATATTTGGGGAAGTCTTCCTTGAAGGGAGCAATGGAAAGTTGAGAGCTGAGCAATATAAAGGAGACAGAAAAGCGGAGGCTTTTCTAAAAATACCTGATAAAAATGACTGGGTCATTTGCTCAGAATAACATATTCTCAAGCTCCTTCTCTTGGAGATTTTGATTCATCAGTCAAAGGATGAGATCCAAGGATCTAACAAGATCTGATAATCTAATAAGATTATTCTTGCAATCTGGCAAACCTGGAAAATCCTGAATGAGGTGAAGGACCATTCCATGCCAAGGATCTATTCATATTGAATGAGGGCACCACACTGAGGGTACATAGGACCTGAGAAAAGCTATTTTGACTAGAGGGTAGGATTTAATTAATTAATTATATTTAATTAATTAATTAATTATAGCAAATCATTAAGGAGTTGCTAAAAATTGTCCTAAAAACTTGGAACCTTGAACAATGGCTGAGCAAAAACTTAGGTGATTACTGGGGATGTGGGGAGAAGGGAGAAACAGGAAGTTGACCACTAGGCATGCTAATTCCTCAGAGGTACTGTACCCCAAATAAAGTTTGCTTTCATCTCTTTAAGATGTTTTTTTTTCTTTTTTACTTTTAATACCAAGTGGAAACATAGGTAGTTGCATAAGAGGTATAGTTTATGAAGGAGACAGAGAGTCCCTTATGTATAAAATGCTTCCTATATTTGGTCTAAGCCAACCTGGTTCAACCATGGAGTTGGACACAATAATCCTGAACAATGCTGGAACTCTGTTCCTAAGGAAGAAAGGGACATCATCCTTAGTCAATAATGAAGAGCCTTTCCCACATTAATAATAATGTAGCCTCTGATACCGGCAGAGGTGAACTATAATAGAACTGAATTAAATTATCCCTGTTTTTTTTAATATTTATTTTTTAGTTTTAGATGGACACTATATCTCTATTTTATTTTCACGCGGTGCTAAGGATTGAACCCAGTGCCTTATGCCTGCGAAGTGAGCACTTTACCATTGAGTCACAATGCCAGCACCTCCCTGTTCCGTTTTTGTTTTAACAACTGTGAACATTTTATGCTCAGCCTCTTACAACAGTGATTTTCTAACTGTGATTCTTAGATCATTTGCAGCACCATCTAGGAACTTTTTGAAATGCAGATTCCTGGGCTGGCTACGTAGCTGAGTGGTTGAGTGCTTGCCTAGTATGCATGAGGCCCTGAGTTCAATTCCAAGCATCACAATA
This sequence comes from Urocitellus parryii, assembly GCF_045843805.1. Classification (NCBI taxonomy): domain Eukaryota; kingdom Metazoa; phylum Chordata; class Mammalia; order Rodentia; family Sciuridae; genus Urocitellus; species Urocitellus parryii. The sequence goes on from NC_135535.1 coordinate 150,148,454, forward strand.
AACAAATAATCAAAAAAGAAAATAAAATATAGATTTCTGGACGCCAGATCTCCTGAATCTGAACTATGGAGGGAGGAAGTGATAGGAAATGGATATGATGAGGGATGCCTGCCACCAATCTGTTTTAACAGATGCTTCAGATGATTCTGATGGCCCTAAAACCACTGTCTCAAGAGTGTACATAATATTACAAGTGTGATAGAGTATAAAGTGAATTTCAGTGAATACTAAGCCCCTTGCTGACGTTAGGCACATAACAGGCACGTTCATTCCTTTGTTTATTATGCATTTATTAAGTAATTGCTATTGTTACCTGGTGGTATACAATCCATTGCCCAGTAGCAGCCTAAATGATTTTCTCCCCCTGAGGCCAGTGACCAAATGCAGGGCCCCATACATGCTAGGCAAGTACTCAACCACGAACTATATCCCCAGCCCCCAAACAATCTTTTCAAAACATAAATCAGATGGTGCTAGTTGCTTGCTTTAAAACCTTCTAGTAGCCTATATAACAAGATGAAATACAGACTCTAAGTCAACTCCATGACCTGGCCAGCCTGCTTCTCCAGACTCTCTCACCTTACTCTTCTCTACCACACTGACCTTCTTTCTGTGGTTGATTCTATCTTGTCATATACTTCTACCTCAAATCTCACCTATTCAGGAGAGACTTCTGACTATCTTATCAAATATACTCTACTTGTCCCAATTATCTTTGACTCTATTTATCTATTCATTTGCATACTACCTGATTCTTCCACTAGAGAGCCGATTCCATGAGAGACATCCCCGCCTGTAGAACACTGGAGGTCTTAACACATATTTGTTGAATGAATTTCCAGATAGTGCCGTTGGTGTTCCTGACCTGAAATTTGAATTACTGGAAGAAATTAATAATTGGAATTGGTGTTTTGGCAGAGGCATATCATGTTTCATTTGTAAATTGTAATTTATTTCATTTGTGGAAACTTCAAGTTACTCATAGGAAGTTTTTCAAAGGATTATGAAATTCATTTGTCTGGACAAGACCAGTTGGCTTCAGGTAAAGAGTTGGCAATATGTTCACTTATTGACAGGAGATTGCTAAGAACTTGAAAAATAATGTCATAATGCCTTATACCTTGCACCACATCAGATAAACAAGTAAATGAGTCTGAAAATTTATGATAGCCTTATAGTTGTTTTTGCCAGGGACTGTTCTGGTAATAATTGAAGGATGATATCAGACTCTAGTGCCATCTAGTGGTCATGTTTAGTTCCTCTAGAAATAAAATACAGTATAGTCTAGCAACTGATCTTTGACTTGGTTGGGAGGTTGTATGCATTTGTGTGTGCATCTTTCTGGTTTCGGATATTATTTTAGTTATCTTAATGGTGATTCAAGCTGGTCTAATTCTAGGAAATTCATGAGGAGCACTAATCACATGGCATGTTGTAATAGAATTGTGTATGATTTATAATAATTATTGTATTAGGTGACCATTCAATGATTCCTAAGAACCTGAAACTATTGATGTTTACAGTTGTGGTGAGCATTGATGGACACACAAAGGCAAAGAGAAAATCCTGAACTTCCGATCTTTGATCACCAATATTCACCCTATTTGTTGCATGTGATAGGCTGATATTTGTCTTTAAAACCTTCTAGTGGCCATTGTTTTCCAGTCTCACCATTGACTTATACTGAAGCCCTTTGCAAAAGATAATCAAATGCTCAGTTAGAAAAGCAAAATGTTAATTTTTTAAAGCAAAAAGTTAGAATCCTTAAATTTTTTTTATAAAATTATTTTTATCTTTTATAACCATAACATGATGTATAGGGTCCAGAGAAACTGATAGGGCTTAATATTCTGGGTACATCCATGCCCTGTGCTTATTTTCACATAGTAGCCTTGCATGATGTGAACCATTACTCCCTATTTTTTAAAAAAGATGACAGGAAGATTCATAGAATCATTGCTTGTTGTGTACCTAATATCTGGCTGACATCATGCCAGGTATTTTCCATAAATTTCTTTTATTTCACCTTATCAACTTTTTCAGAGGCAATATCTATCTGTTCAAATTAAGAAATTGATGAAGAATTTCTCCATCTTCAGAGACTGGAATTGGAATGCCTCTTGATGATTTCATAACTTTGCTTTTTTTTTCTACTGTTTTAGAATTTTAGAAAGAATTTGAATTTTTAAATTTTAAAAATATTTCTTCCCCCACTTCTATATTCATAAAACAACTAAAAGTTTAGGGGCAGGGACCACATCTAAGGCCTGGCATGAAAGTCCTTAATAATTATGTATTGAGTGAGTTGAAGGAGACAGTCTTTGCAGGTCCCAATTTTCCAGTCCGTCACTTGGTTACCATTTGGATTATTTATTGCTGTATAAAATAACACCCTCAAACTTAGTGATTAAAAATGGTTGTTATCTGATAATTTCTGTGAGTCTTGAATCCAGGAGCAGGTTTCCCAGAAGCATGAGGCTGAAGTCCAGATTTTGGCCAAGACTACAGTCATTCCAATGTTCAGATTGGGTAGAATATTCTTCCAAGATTTTTTAGCAGGCTCTAGAGGATCTGTATCTAAACTCAGTCATGTGAGCACACTATTGGCACACCTCATAGACCTACCATGTGAACCGTTCCTTCTCTTTATGGGAGTTGGCTTTCTCTAGATTTAAGTGATCCCAGAGAGACTGAGAAAAATACTGAAGATGGAAGACAGTCTTTTTATAAACTAATCTTCAGAAGTGTCATCTTATCACCTCTACTGTATTCTTTTTTATTAGAAGTGATTCGTGAAATCCCCTTTCTCCCCGGGGGAGATTACATGAGGGCGTGAATATTAAGATGTAGAATCTATTGGGGGCCATCTCAGAGGCTGCTAACCACTGCCTTAGTGAACTATCCAATAAATATTAAGCTTTGAGGTCAGTCTGTATTATTATAGATCAATGCCTTCCCATACTAAAAGAGACAGGCCCTCATAGGTGTTGTGATAACAATTCAGATCCAAATCCTAACTCCTTCACTCTATAACTGTTACCCTGTTGATGTCATGATTTCTCTTTTTTATGTAGTGAGTGTCATTTGCCTCGTAAATCTATCGTGAGGAAAAAATGATATAGTATCTATAAATTCTTCAATATGAAAACTGAACAGTCAACATCAGTTAATATCATCTAAATATATTTGTGACTTTACTTTTAACTTCCCATAGTGCTTTCTTATGTGTTGTTTCTTATTTTATTATTCTTCTTATTGTAATCCTCATAAGGTGGTAGGATTTGATATAGTTGTACCCATTTTAAATATTTAACATTTGGGACACATAAAAGTTGAATGACTTGTCAGTAGATATTAAAGGCAGAGGACAAGGAATATCTTTACAACCTCATGCCTTTATATTCAGTATTTATTGTCATAAAGTTGTAGGAATCACCTAGGTAATGAAACCAAAAGTTGTCTTAGAACAGACAGAGCCATATTTAGTATGTCATAAAAGAACTATCTAAGAAGTAACTGAAGCACACCACATTCTAAACTGCACTGTTATGGTAGCTTAGGAAACCCACATACTGGTTTCAGTTCCTCATTCCAAAGTATGGTTTTTCTGTTGAGTTAATGAAAAACAACCTCACGAGACTCTGATTCTGTCTCTTAATTTGAGAATGGTTTACCAAAAGACCAGGGAGACTTTTTTTATGATAAATTCCGAATGATATTTTACCTAAGCCAACAATAAAACTCTGTGCTAGAGACATTGAACCACAAATACACTCCCATTTAATTCCTATTTATTCTCCAAGTCCTCAACCCCTTCTCTTCTCTTCCATCCCAGCAAACCCCAATTTCAGGCCAAACAATAATGAAGAAAAACATTGCTGACTATGTGTCATAATCACATCGGTCTTTGAAAACAGAGGATTCTATTCCCCAGATACTAGATTTAGCCTTGAATCATTTAAAATTATGAAGCTGATCTATTCAAAAGAAAGGTCATGCTATTATTGTAGCCAGCATCTCCTCTTCATTCCCTCTTTATAAAATAAAGAAACAGCAGCTTCTCTGATCAAGCTGTAGCAAAACTGTCTGTGTAATTCTTCCCCTATGAATGATTGCAAGCTTTCCTCTAAGGCCTTTGTCGTCTGGTGTGACCAGTGTGCATAGGCTGCCAGAAATTTACTTGTTGGAGTTTACAATGTGGTTTAGAGGGGTTAGAAGCAGGAAACTGAGGGAAAGCAGGGGAGGCGATTGCTCTAAGTGAAGAAATGGTAAAAAAAAAAAAATGCTTGATGGATTTATAAGTTGAAATTTTTAATTTTTTTGGATGACTTTATAGTTGAATTTTTAATTTTTTAAAAAATTTTAAAATTAAAAATGTATCTAAGAGATGACAAAGTTCTAAACACCTTTGTGGAGTATGGGGTACCACTTCCATGGTCAAAGTCAGGCTCTGCAAACTTCTGTATGTCTTGTTCCCTGGCTGACAGACTTGATCTTCTGGGAAGACTCCAATAGCAGTAAGTCATCGCCACTGGTGTCCATGTCCAGCCCTACAGCTGAGCAAGGGAGTCATTCACCACTGTGACCTTCTGGGGGTTGACCTAATAGAACACTGTGTTCTGCAGAGAGGATAAAGCCTGAAGTACATGCACACCAAAACACTGGTGCCACCATAATGTAAGTGTCTGAATTGAAATGGTGAGTCTGTGTGTGTTAGAGCCTTTTGTATGTGTATGGAGAGGGGTGTGGGAGAGAGGCATACGTATAACATTACTATTTCTATATAATTGACAATATTCAAGTGATGTTCCCGACTACATCTAGAGTATTGCATCTTACAAATTTTATAAGATCTTGAAAAATTAAAATATTTTTAGGGAAGAATTGGAAACTAGGGAAAGACATACAACCATGTATGTAAAATTAGCAGAACAAGAAAGTGGGTACAAAGTGAAGACATAGTAAGGGGAGAGTCACTTTCAAACACTAGAGCACTGTCACTTGGCAAGAGAAAAGACTGGCTATGTGTCACTTCAGGGCTGTGGAGGGGAACACTGGCAGGAACAACAGACAGGAACATAGGTCCTTAACATAGGATGGATTTTCCAGAAATTTAAGCAAAGTAGTCAGATGGGTTCACTCAAGTGTCCCACCAGTCTCCAGATCAACTAACTGGACCATCTTGCCATGTGGCAGCCTAAGAATAATGATAACAACTGAGTAACACACTTACTCTGAGGCAGGCCCTGTGCAATTATTTTGCTTATCAGAAAGAGAAGCTCAGAGAGATCTTAATTCCTTCTGATATAAAGCAGGAAGTTGGACGATAATTCCATTTTTGTGATAGAAAAGGATCAGTGGAATGGCAGGGAATTCAACAAGGCAAAATAAGGTACCTCAGTTTTTTGGTTTTTAAAATTTGATTTAAACAGTGCTTTTATTAGTGTATTATAGTTATATATTATAGTTGGATTCATTTTGACATAAACATACATGCATGGAATTTAATTGCTTCATTCCAGTCCCTGGTGTCTTCTTTTTCCCTCCCCTCTTCTCTCTCCTTATTCCCTTTCCTCTACTATAGTGGACTTTCTTCCATTTATTTATTATTTCTTAAAATTGGTGCAATATATATATATATATATATATATATATATATATATATCTCAAATTCACTTTGGTATATTTACATACATCCGTAACATGTAGTTTCGTCAAATTCATTCCCCATTTCCTCTCATTTCCTGTCCTTCTTCTCCTCCCCCTCATTCCACTTCCTCTACACCACTGATCTCCCCTATATTTTTGTGGTATCTTCCACCTTCCTCTTTTCCCTTATTTTGCTTTAGCTTCCACATATGAGAGAAAAATAATCAACCCTTGATCTTCTGAGTCTGGCTTATTTCACTTAGCTTGATGTTTTCCAGTTCCATCAACTTACTGGCAAATGCCATGATTTCATTCTTCTTTGTGGCTGAGTAAAACTCCATTGTGTGTATATACCACACTTCCATTATCCTTTGATTTGTTGCTGGGCACCTGGCTATTGTGAATTGCTCCAACATAAACGCTGATGTACTTGTATTATTGAAGTATGTTGATGTAGTCCTTCTTGAGAAAGCCAAGGAGTGGGATAGCTGCGTCATATGGTGATTCTATTCTTATTCCTTTGTGGATTCCTTGTGGAATCCAGAGTAGTTGTACTAATTTTCAGACCCACCAACAATCTATGACTATACCTTTTTTCTCCACATCCTCACTATCATTTATTATTTGTATTCTTGCTGATTGCCACTCTAAGTGGAGTGAGATTGAATCTCAGTGTAGCTTTGATTTGTGTTTCCCTGACTGCAAGAGATGTTGAACATTTTTTCATATATTACTCGGCCATTTTCATTTATTCTTTTGAGAAATGTCTGTCTAGTTCTTCTGCCCATTTATTGATTGGGTTATTTGACTTTTTGGTGTTAAGTGTTTTGAGTTCTTTATATATTCTGGATATTAATCTCCTATCAGAGGAGTAGCTAGAAAAGATTTTCTCCCTCTTGGGTTGTATTAAATCATCTTTTCCTTTAAATAAAACATGGTGGGTGCATATACATGCAATGGAATATTGTTCAGACATAAAAAATAATAAAGTTTTGATACTGCCTTCAGAACAGATAGATCTTTAAGGAATTATTTTAAATGTAGAAGGCAAACACAAAAGAAAAAATATTGTATTATTCCACTTACATGAAATATCAAGAATAGATAGATTCATAGAACTAGAAACTAGATTAAAGATTACCATGGGAAGGAGAAAGGGGAGTTACAGCATAATGGGTACAGAGTTTCTGTCTGTGATGATGAAAATATAGTGTTGGTTGCACAACATTGTGGATGTATTAATATCACTGAATTGTATGATTAAAATGTCAAAATTTATGTTATGCACATTTTATAATAATAAAAAATTAAATTTTTGAAAAAAGATATTTCCCTCTAAAATATTACTCAGGGAAAAACTTGGTTTAAATTGTGAAATTACTAAAGAGAAGAATCAGGGGATTAAACATTAAGTCCTGGGCCCACTGCTGTTTGGAGTCATTTTCAGAAGGGTCTAATTGGGATAAAATATTTGGCCTTCAAGCCAACAGTGATCTCCAAGAGTCACTTAGATATAATCAAGAGGAACCCATCTCTTGAGCTGCTTGCTTTAGTGTAACCCTGCCCAATAGAACATTCTTTGTGAAGGAAATATTCTACATCTGCCCAGCAACCATTAGCCACACGTAGCTGTTGCATAATTGAAATATGATCAATATGATTGGAGAACTAAGTTGTGAATTTTGTTTAATTTTAACTAATTAAAATCTAATTAGCCACATGCAGCTAGTGGCTACTGTATTTGGACAGCATAATTTTAGAGAGTTCCACTCTGGTCTTTCTATGTCCTTTCTCATTCCCAAAAAGTAAGTAAGTAGGAAGGGCCAGGGGGTCTTCACTGGTCCTCTCCCTCTAGGATCCTCAAGAGCTGGTCCAGTCAGGGACAGGTGGGTACCAGATCCATAGAAAATGTCTATCTGAGTTATTAAGAGAATTTGGAATTAGGGTCATATATTAGGAAAAAGAAGTATATAGGAAATTGGTAAGAGTTGACTTTCATCCTACAGGTTCAGGTATGAAAACTAGAATAAGGGTTGTAGAGCCCCAAAGGTGAAGATAAGAAATAGAAGACTGATTCAAGTTTTGTGTTCATGGAGTCACCTTGGATATTTCTCCCTGAAGATTCTGGAAGGAAGAGATTCTTTCTGAGCCCTATGAAGAAGGCTTGCATTCAGCTGGAGGATGGGTCCCTCCTGGCTCCAGAAGAAGTTTGTCTGTTGGGCATGCCATAATCCTCAATAGCAGAGTTGTATTACAATAGATTTGAAAAAGGTGGTCAAGTTTAACTAGTCCTGCAATGATTTGGTCCAAATAAGATTCTATGCCTTCTAAATCTCCATACCTTTTATGCACTTCTGCTTTTCTTTAAATATAGCCTTCTCTCTAAGGAGCTCACATTTGCTCCAAGTAAAGAAGCAAAGGCATAGGTCAAAAGTGGGAAATCTAGTTTTGGACGAATCAAAGCCCCAGTGATTTGGAGGATGAAAAGGGATGAACTGTGCTCTTATTGCTGATATTTTCTATGAAAATTTTCTTTTTTTTTTTAATTTACTCTATCTTGGCAATCACTTGATTGGCTCAGAAAAATTACACCTTTAATTTCCCATTGGAGATATTTGCAACAATGAAGACAAGAATTTGCTTTCTAAAGCCAGACAGCTGTCTGTGCAGTAATGTGATTAGAAAACCACTAAGAAGCCAAACTAGATGCTATTGTTATTAGTACTGCAGATAGCAGGTGAGAAAAGGCCACACTTTCCCATTCCTTGCCTTCCCAGTGAATTGGATGGAAAAGGTGGGTTTCTCGAAGCATATGACTGGCCCTCATGAGACTGCAAGGTGATCACATGAGTATTGTGAAAATACCATGGGATGTTAAGAGATGGAACTGCAGATACTTAAGCTAGCACAGGTTGAGTGCCATTCCATCCCAGACACTTCTTAAGTGTTGTAGTCTATTCTACCCATTACAAATCAATCAATCAAGGCTCAGGGAGGGTCAGTCACTTGCCAAAGGATGCAGAGCTTGTGGGTAATAGAATTAAGATGCGAACTTAATTCTGTTTGGTGCCAAAAGTCATGAATAAGGTGCTTCTTATCTTTCTATTTTTTGACTTGTTTCCTCAGGCCCTTGAGTTCCCAATTCTTTCATAAATCCACACTCCATCAAGACTTGCCCTAGTATTTTCTTCTCGAGGCTCTCCATTGAGCTCACAGGCTCCCATATCCCTTACCTTACCTCTTTCCCCTCTTCCTTAAATATGACTTAGTATGACTTATTTTTTGTTATCTTGCTGGTCTTACTTTCACTAATTTGTGTGAGGGGATTAATATACCACTAATCACAGCAAAATTTGTATGTTGAAAGAGGTCATCGATGGACAGTATGACTATGATCCAAAGGAATGTGTCTCTAATATGGAAAAGCTCAGGCATCTAGACAGTCTGATGGAGAAATGATATTGGTCCATCTCAGCGCTCTATGAGTTTGATGAAAGTGTTGCTTCTGGGGAACAAATTTCATACCTCACATACTCTAGAGACCAAATGGTGTTTAATCTTTTTTCCATTATTGCTCCCCGAAGGATGTTTTTTCCCTGATCACTCCTCCTCATCATAAACTGTGATGTATTTACAAGCTAAATGTAATCTGTGCCTTACATATAAAAGAAATAAGAATCTCTAGGCTCACAAAGAACCAAATTTTTCCCCATGGGGGGCTATTTTTCTATGGTTGAAAATGCTTGTTAAAGACTATGGTTGAGAGATAGTATAGTCCAATGTTAAAAAAAAAATTCCACCTCCACTAGTTCCTGGCTATCGAGCTTACACAAATTCTTTAATCCCTCTGTGCTTCAGTTCTCCAGATGTAAAATGGGCATCATAATAGTTCTTTGTTTGAGAGGGGTTTGCTTTGGGCATTAGGTTAGCTCAATACCTATGAAGCACTTAGGACAAATCTGGAGGTAGTGTTGAAATTAAGTATTGTATATTATATTTCTTGTCTAGGTGCATATAGAAAGTAATATTATTTCCACAGCACACTGGAATAAATTGGATGGAATCTGATTTTGGAATGTCTATGGGGGACTGGATGAAAAAATTAGTTTTGTGTTATATAGTTACTATATAAAAATTGCAGAGAGCAACAGAACTTTAAATTCATATATAATTTTCAAAGAAAATAATTTCAAAAAATGTAATGAGAAACTTGATATTATTTATTATCTTGGACAGAAATCTTTGTACAAATGGGAGGTGGTATATAGTCCAGGAGAGATACTTAAGGGCTAGATTATCACACCAGCCTCTTACCCTCAATTTGCAGCAGAGAGAGAACAAAATAACAATTAGGAACTCTGGAATTTTTTAGAGGGAGTCATTCAAGTCATGCCTAAAAATAATTTCCTTTATCATAACTTTCTAAACAGTGGGTTTAAAGAACATTTTTTAGCATTATGAAGATTTATGACCTTCCATATCTACTGACCCATTTTTAGCTTGCTTTTAGCATGTACAGGCGTGCCAGGACCTAGTGGCTGGGGAGCTCTGCCATTGACCACCGCTTCCACTAAATGCCAAATCTGTCCAAGAACAAACTTGGGTGAGATGATGCTTCCTAATAGAAGTCCATATCAAAAGTATATTACTAAAATATTTGTTCCCAAAAGGAGTACCCTAACTGGGCTTCTTAAAGAGGAACCATTTCAGTCCATTGTAAGCAGACACCACATGCTGCACAAATGGGAAGGACAAGAGGGTGACTTGAGTAGCTACCCCTAAGAACAGGATTGGGGAGGACATTAGCCAAGGACCAATATACAGGGATGCTGATGGCCAGGATCTGACTGGATGAAACTGAAGGCCCATTTGTGCCTCTGAAACTTGAATCAGAGCTGGTTTCCTTCACCCAGCTCAAGCACAGAATTACACTGAGCTCATTTATTGTACCCTTCTCACTACATGGTATGAAGAGTGCCAGTAGATATTTAAAAATATGGAATTAAATCTCCTCTCACCTCCATTTGAATAATTCTATGCTTTTTATTATTGTTTCCCAGCAGTGAACTCAGGCAAGAACTGCATGTCCTAGCCACGCCTAATGATTGTTTTATAAATATTTATAAATCAGATGCTATCTTTTCTTTCTCCTCTGTCCCTGCCTATACATTATTTGAAGGCCCATTCTTCCCTTCCTAGCAGCTCTTTGACATTTTCCTGGGCTGGGAGGGTATTCAGACTTTGACATTTTTCTTTGATTTGCTTGCCTGTACTTTGGGAGTCTTTGTTAAGAAGCTTTATTCTGAAGTATTTAAAGTTGGCTTCCTGAGGCTACCTCCTTGCTCACATGTATTGAAATCAAACCAAAATCTCTTTGTGGATATTTATGTTCTTTTGCAGAAGAGAGAACCTATTTAGTAAATTCATTTATCAACAGAAGAAATTTCGCTGTGGTTGGAATAATGTCTTTGCCAATTATTAAAAAAAAAATCTGAAAAGAGGAAGAGGTGAAAAAAGGAGGAAATAGCTGGAATGGAAAAGTCAAGAACTAAAACTGATAACCATTTCTTCATATCAGGTCTTGTTCCTGGAAAGCCTGTTTGTCCATTTTCTGGCAAAGAATGACACTCCATCTATGGTATTTGGAAGTATGCCCCAGTGGTCACAGCTTTTAGAAAGTGGTGCCAGACTAATTAGATTAAATTAACTGTGCCAGAAATATCGTATTGGATCAATCTCATTTTTTATTCTAAACATGGAATCACTACGGAAACTAATTGCTAAATAAATATAGGTCTGGTGTCTGGCATCAGCAGGGTCTCCTGATTTTCATTGATTGTGATGAGATAATGTCCCAGCAGGGGCCGTCACTGTGAGATTGACAGGTCCTTCAGAGTGGTCATCACCTTCACCAGAATTTGCTTCCTATTCTCGGGTGTACCTGAAGCCAAGGTTGGTATATTAAGATCTTCCAGGAAGCTAATCTTGAAGGCCAAGAGTGATTTGCTTGCCCAGGCTGCTTCACTAGGAGAATTGTTAGGGGACAGACACATAATCTTCAAAGTAGTAACGTTTTCACCATGACTATCAAAAAAAGAGCACCAACAGCCAAGAGCAAGAGTATGCCAAGTTTTTACTTTGATCCAGAACAAGCTTCACTCAACCTACTCGTCTCTTCTCTCATTTTAAAATGATGCTGGGGAAAGATTTAGTGTGGATAAAAATATTTGGGAAAATTCTTTGGGATAGGTGATATTATTCTCAATTCTATGAGAGATGAGGAAACTGGGAATAACAAAAACTAAATAAACTGCCCAAATTCAAGGGGTGGCACAGACTAGATGAACCTGAGACTGTCTGACTCCACAGTTGGTACTCTGAAGGCCTACAGGAAGTATCCCACATAATAAGGAATTTGATCTTGGGGTGCAGGAGAAAGAGCCTTTTACCAGCCCCCATTTTCATGTCTGATAAAGATGAACACTTAGAGGTATTTCCTGAATTTTTTGTGGTCCTATAATGTACTTCAGGATGGGATTCTGTGCTCTTCAGAAATCTCCAATAAAGACCCAGGCAAGTATAAGACCTTAGAGTAATTTTTGGAGAAAGAGACAAGCCTATCTCCTGGAGTTATCTGAGCAGTCTCCATGAACTGAGTCCTGGATTTTGAAGCAGTGTGAGAAGCTGCCTCACATGCTAATCCAGAGTGAAGAATCACATCTGGAGATAAGCCAGTCCTCTACGTGCTGAAAATTTAGGGGAAGAGGCTTGGTGTCATATGCACGAGACCATATAGAAGGCTGCTGCCAGCAAGCTACCAACCCACAAACCACAAACCCAGCAAAGTCCCCAAATGCAGAACAGCCCGGTCTCTGTGGGAAGGCACAGGAAACAGGGCATGAGAATTAGTTTATCAATTTTTAAAATCTGGGTACATTAAAATAGTGGAGGGCTTCACCAAATTAGGTCTAGCTGACCACTTCCATCTGGGCTAAGTGGTGTGGTGATCAGCAGATGTTTTCACACATTTTTAAATAGTAAAATTATTTTTCAAAAATAACTTCCAGTAGATATCCATTCTATTAAAGGGTTAAAGTTAGAATTTCTCAAATTGTAGGAAACAGATTAGCATGTTATCACCTACTCTGTTTAGGGTGTCTCTGAGATAGGTTCAGAACCCCCTGGGATTTGGGAAACTATCATCTACTGTATTTTTGAGAAACTCTATGTTTACTGATAACTTTAAGTAAATTTTAAAGGCAAATTTTACAGCAATTTTCAGTTTAATTAAATTAATATATTGCCCTAATGATCATTTAATGTAAATTGGTATGTTACAAGATAATGAAGTTTGGCTTACTTTATCTATTTCAAATATCACAGAAATTAAAAATAAAGCTGTGTATAATAGAATGTTTCAAATATACACAGAATAGATAGACTATGTAATGAAACTCTATGGTTTAATCATCGAGTTTCAATGGTTATCAACATTTTGCCAGTCTTTTAATCTACCTAAACCTCTATTTTTTTCTACAGTATTTTAAAGAAAACTCTGGCATGTATTTCTGAGTGAAACATATCAGCATTTATTTCTGAATAACAAGACCTTTAAAAAAGATCACATACTGTGATGATACCTAACAAAATCAATAGTATCTGTTTAATACAGTTGTAGCATTTAATGTGGGAATTTTAACCCAGTTTGTATTTCTCCAATTGTATCTTTAATAACGTAGTTTTGATGGATATTAGTAGTTGTAGACTAAGAGTTTCATGGACAAAGTATTTTGGGGAACTCCTGGTTTAAATAAAGTTAAATAATCCACCTTCAAGATTCCTTAAACTTTTAATATGCTCATTTCCATGTTACTTTCAAAGAGGAAAATAGTATATGTAGAAGTTTTGAAATTTGCTTACCTACTAACACATTTTTTTATTTTTTATGGCATACAAAACAGAATAAGTGTTCCTCAAAATCTATTGGAATAAAAGGCTGGTTGAGGTCGCTGGACTGTAAGTTCCTCAAAGCGCCTTGGTGTTTGTATTCCACAGAAAGTCAAGTACCAGCCCTGCTCTCAGTGGCAATGAATGTAGATGTTAGGTGGACACTGATTATTATGATAGCACATAATGAGGATGTTGCTGGGGAAAGGGGTTTCCAGTCTTGTTGAAACCTGCCTGAGCCCCCAAATTACTAATCACCTGTCATTGTATCAGTGCTCTTTACTTACCGATGTTATTTGCTTGTAGAAATTAAAAACATATACGATGACCACACACTCCCATCCACTGACCCTTGAATTATCACAAACTCCTAGTAAGGAGAGGATGTTTTGATTTGGATGGGAGGTGTCCGCCAAAAGTTTCTGTGTAAGACAATGCATAACAGTTTAGAAGAGAAATGATAGGCCCATAAGAGTCTTAATCCAATCAGTGAACTGATTTCCCTGATGGGATTAACTGGATGGGGCTGAAGGTATGTAGGGTGTGGCTGGAGGAGGTGAGTCTCTTCGGGTGTGCCTTTGGGGTATATATTTGGGTCTGGGAAGTGGAGTGTCTCTCTATTTGCTGATCATCATATGAGCTGCTTCCCTCTGCCACACTCTTCCTTCATAATGTTCTGCCTCACCTCCAGCTGTGGGGAATGCAGCTAACCTTTTGTGGACTGGGACCTCTGAAATCGTGAACCCCCAAATAAACTTTTTCCCTGTAAAATTGTTCTTGTCAGATCTTTTAGTCCCAGCAGAAGGAAAAAAAAAAAAAAAGATGACAACACAGAATGCTATAGACCAGCTAGATCTGGTCCATCCCCATGCTGTGTTGATATTACAGACAAACCTTGGGCTCATTATAATCTCATTATAATGGCATATCATGATAGATTGGACCATCTTCTTTTTCAAATTAGGAAAGAGAAGGTAGAGCACCCTGATCCCTGCACATTTCCTCTCTATTCAGTGAGAAAGCCTGATGACAGTATGCATATCACACCCCTTCATAAGCCAGTCATTGTAAAATCCTGACCCCAGACCTGCTCAGAGAGAAGGTTCCTCTTGAGTAGAAACTCTCCTTCTTTATCCATTGGCCATCGAGTAAAATTTCCTGCCTGTTCCTGTGACTCTTTGGTAATCTGAGAATAGTGTAATAGTAATAGCAAAGAAATTGCAGATTCCGTAACATAACTCAGGAGAAAAGAAAAATGCTGTTTTAACCAGTCAAGAACCACATGATATGGTGTCACATTACATGTAATGGCTGAAGTTGAACAGCTTTCCAAAGGGCAGATCCACATGGTCCTGCAGTGCTCTTCTTTCCAAAAGGCAGGCGATGAGGATGATGAAGCTTGGGCAGGGCCTGGAAAGATGGGTAGGGTACAGGATGACACCCAGAATATGACTGAATAACATGAATTTAGAACACTGTGTATGTTCAGGGAACAGTGAGGAATCAGTCAGGTAAGGGTCTGGTGGGAAATGAGGTCTGATACCAGGTGGTGGCATTGTGCTAACCTATTGGAGAACAGGGATTATATGGTTTTTTGTTTCGTTTTAAACTTTTACAGTGCTGGGGATTGAACCCATGGCCTTGCACATGCTAGGCAAGGGCTCTACCACTGTACCCCTGAGCCACATCACCAGCTCTGGGATGATATGTTTTATGAAAACCTACAAATAAATACCTCAAATGAAGCAGACTCAAATAAACAAAGGTTTATATGCTGAAATTGAATGGAGTGAGCCATGACTCTTAGGATAAATTCACTGAACAAAGAAAATGATCCATCAGCTATTACAAAAAGTACCTAGGAGAATAGGCCACAAAAATTTAGAAAGAAAAACAAGGAACAAAAATGCAGATGTTTGGGGCATACCAGTTACCAAAACACAGGGCTCTGTAGAGAGGATAAAGGCTGGAAAAGCTGGAGGTGGGGTTGAGTTAGTAAAACAAGTAAGGACATTGGGACTGTAGGCCAGTCCTAAATTTAATAGCCAGAACCCCCCACCCCCACCCCGCCACACACACGGGATAAAACATCTTCCTTGAGTAGAAAACAAGAGTCCTATTTTAAAAGGAGTTTTGGGTTTTATAATTGGCACTGGTGTTAAATAATGTGGTTCATCTGGATCCTTGCTATTCAAAGATGGCTCATGAGCTGGTACAAATCCTTGAGCTAGTCAGCAAGGAGATAAATATTCGAACTGGAAAAGCCACGTGTCAAGACCAGACATCCAAGCAAATGAGTATTTCAAGCAATTAATTTTTATTTTGTTTTACAAAATATTAGTTTAAAGGATGTTTAAAAAATAGTAGTGCTTCATTGTAGACCTTTTGAGAAGCAAAATCTGTAAGATTCTTGAAAATGCTCTTAGGAAGATGTTTTCTCAGCCAGTTTTTGATTATGCATTAAAACAAGTGACTTTTCTTTGTTGGCAAATGAGGTGGCTTTAATTTATAGCCCATCTTACCAGAAAGTTATATAGCTAGTCTATCTTCTCATCTTCTTGAATACTCCCTGTCTGAAGCTAAGCAGGGTCAGGCCTGGTGAACACTTGGAAGGGAGAAGATTATGCATCTAATCCTTAGAAATAATACCTGGTATAGGTTGTTGCTCTCACTTAGAGAAACTTTAAGAACTGAGAAGGATTCGGTCTTCCCATTCCTTCTCATTGAGAATAACAGAATGAATTATCGACTGTGGACACATTATTCTTTCACTCTATCCTTTTTTCTCTTCTCAATCCCTTTCTCTTTTTATTGATCATACACATTTGTTTTTTTTTTTCAAGTATACAACCTGACTCCATTGTATAGGACCCTTGTTCACACATAAAATTTTAGTCACTTCTAATATTTTCTCTTTCCACTTGTTCATCTTAACTGACAACAGAAATAGCCATTGACTGTAATATTATTCCTATTTACAGAGGATGATACTAATATGTAGAAAAGATTTGAAACCTGCCCTGTTCACATGGCTGGAACTCACATCTTCTCATCACCTGATGCATAGTCTTGACCTTGGGGGACAGTGAGAGTTGGCTGGGTACTCAGAGTTTCCAAAGTGCTTTCTAAATGTACATGAAGCTGTGCATGAAAAGAGTCAGCATGGAATCTGCTAGAAGGTAAGTGCTCAATGAATGTTGGTTTCCTTTCCTTAAGAAATGCCAGATGGTAGCCTGGATTGAAGGAAAGACATTGTGCCTTTGAGCAAGATTTTGACCTATGCTCTTTGTAAACCATAGAATTTCAAGACTGACATTACACAAATTATTTAAATCAACCTTTCCAAAAGTGTTTCTAACTCATGTTAATTAGGTCCAAATCTCTGCCACTTACTGTTTGACCCCTTCAACTATTTAAACTCTATGAGCCCTAGAGTTTTTTTCATCTAATAAAAAAGGCTGATACAATTTACTTTACAAAGAGGATGTGAGCTTTAAAGATAATAGGCCTAGCACATAACAGACACTTGATAGTTGGTGCCCTTTGTTGACTACATAATTTTGCTTTGACTTTAGTGTAGAGCAATCAAATCAATGCTTACAGAGAGAGTACCCCTTGTGTGGAATAGATCAGCTACCCTGACTACTTGTTCTTTACTTCAAAAGTCAGCCAATTAAGTCCAAGTACCAACAATATGCAGTCATGTGTGCAAATACAAAGTGTCTATATGCATTTGCTTAAAAAATATGTATCCTTCCAAGTTTCCCTTATACAGCACAACATTCAAGGCCTGTAGGGATGATTTATTAGAGTCTGGCAGCCCTGTTCTGTCGAAGCCGAGCATGCTGGAGGAAGATTAAGAGGGAAGACAGAACCATTTGACAGTATAATTACACACACAACTTTTAATGTTATTGTGTATGTATCAAAGATACTGTATCAAAATTTAAAGGGATAAATATTTTAAATTTAGAAAATGAGCACACTTTCTGTTGGTGGAAAAGAAAAAAAACGGGGAATTTAATAATATGCCATTCAAACTTGCTTTAAGTAATTATATTATTTCAGATCTACAAGATAAACAGGCCACACCACAGAACAGGGCATGGGCTATAATTTAATAAACAGATGTCCCACAAGAGTGATGAGGAATCCGGCACAAGGGCTGCAATTGGATGCATACATGAGCTGGGAGTGTAACTTCATTTGTAAAATGAATCACAATCTAAACTTGGACTTGGTTGACTTATTGAAATCACACTTTCACACGAAATGTTTTTCCTATAGGTGCACTTTCCCCAGCTTATTTTTAGTTGAGTTCTTGTGAACAAAGCACTTCAGTGCTCACTAAGGGCCATTTAAGGACACTTTTTAGGATATTTCCATATTCAACTCTCTTTGACCCATTTTCAAAATTTCTCCCACCCCACTGATGCCCCTCTCCCATTCCCTTCAAATGTACTACAGAAAACAGATACCCTGGAAGTCTTCAAAATTTATGTCCAGTGGGTTGTGTAAGTATTTTTAAAACTCCACACAAGAGGTTGCGGGTGTTGTGGAAAGATACAGAAGCAGGCTAATAGGAAAGCAGGGTTCTAACTCTGGCCCTGCCTTTAATAGTCTGGGGGTCTTGGGCCTGTTCCTTCATTGGTCTGGTCTCAATTTGGCCATCCATACAGAGCAGGATGAATCAGGGAAGTTCAAACTAAGAAACTCATCTATACTAATCAACAATGAAGATTTTCTGTATTGATTCAGTCAATGACATCCATAGTTCCAATTCTTTCTCCAGTGCCACAACTTGTTAACTGTGTGTGTGATCATTGGATAATTCATTAGTCTTTTGTAATATCAGTTTCCAAATCTACGAAATAAGCAAATAATATTATTTTTTCTTTTAAGTGCTATAATAGTTAGACACAATTATCTAAAGAATGCTATAATGATTAGACACACAGTGTTATCTATTATTTGGCCTCGAGATAGAGTTTTGATTCATTTTCTTAAGAAGGGAATAGACGTTGGGAGTTACTCATTGGGAATTATTTCCAGTGCTCACTGTTCAGATCTTACCCAGACTTTATTTCTTAAGGGAAGTCAGGCAAAGGAGTCTACCCCAGCAGAAGGCCACCATATAATAGTGTCACTTTAGCTTCTGGGGTCAGAGTTCACAGTTATCTCATGTTGGAGATCATCTAGCTTTCTTTTTGTTTGTATTTTTCAATCCCAGATTCAAATGATGAATGTCTTAAGACTGAAGTCAAGCTAAATTAAACCTATGTGGTGTTCTAGTATAATGATTTCAAGTACAAGCTCTGGGTGTTAATTTTTGTCTCTGCTGACATCTGCTTGTGAGTATCTTCAGACAATTTACTTCTCTCCTCCTCATTCTCTCCATCTGTAAAGTGAAAATTAGAAAAGCACCTGTATCACAGGGTTGATTTGCAAAATAAATGAATCACTACTTAGGATAGTGCTAGCACACAGTAAGAGCTATATATTTCAAAGCTAATTTATCTAATTATTAGATTTTCTAGAGACAGTGGAGTCATGTAAGAATGAGGTCCAGTTGAATGAACCACTTGTTCAAGGTCATACAAGTGATAGGCCAGGGTGACCAGATTTAGGTTAAAGAAAATTGGTTTTTAGATATGCACTAGCTGTGAAAAGGACATACCACAAGTTCTACATGTAAAACACAAGGGAGGAAGTATTGATAGAACAAAAAAATTACTTAGTGTTTTCCAAAGCACTTAGCATATGTGCATCATAGTCATGAATTACTTTTCTTTTTTTAAAAAAATTTTATTTGTTCATTAGTTATAGATGACAGTAAAATATATTTTGACATATCATACTTACATAGAGTATATCTTCCCATTTTTGTGGTTGTACAGGATGTGCAGTTACACTGGTCATGTAATGAATTATCTTTCTTAATCCTCATAGCAAGCCCTCATGGACTATCTCCCCAGTCTTATTATTGGTGAGTAACTTAAGGCCCAGAGATATTAAGTAACTTGCCCAAATTTACAAATGGTGGAGCTAGGATTTGAACCTGAACTTTCTTTTCTTTTAATTTAAAAAAATTGTTCTTTTAGACATACATGAAAGTAGAGTGTATTTTGACATCATACATATTTGGAATACAACTTTTTATTGTTGCAGTTGCACATGATGTGGAGGTACACTGGTTGTGTATTCACATATGAACATAGGAAAGCTATGTCTAATTCATTCAACTGTCTTTCCTATTCTCATCCTCCTTCCCTTCCCTTCATTCCCCATTGTGTAATCCAATAAAATTCTATTCTCCATTCCCTCCCTTATTGTGTGTTAGCATTCACATATCAGAGAGAACATTCAGCCTTTGGTTTTTTTAGGATTGGCTTATTTCGCTTAGCATGATAGTTTCCAGTTTCATCCATTTACCAACAAATTCCATAATTTCATTCTTCTTTGTGACCGAGTAATATTTCATTGTGTTTATATATCATATCTTCTTTATCCATTCATCTGTTGAAGGGTATATAAGTTGGTTCCATAGCTTAGCTATTGTAAGTTGAGCTGCTATAAACATTGATATGGCCATGTCACTATTGTATGCTGATTTTAAGTTCTTTGAGTATATAGTGAGGAGTGGGATAACTGGGTCAAATGATGGTTCCATGGTCAAATGGTTTGCAGTTGTTGGACTGGAATCTGAAGAGTTGGAAGGGTGCATCTGGGATATTTATTTATTTATTGGGTCAACAGTTCACATATGCCATTTTACTACCTTATGTGCTGATCTCATATCTCAAGACACTGCACCACACACAAACACACACACACACACACACACACACACACACACACATTCTTAAGGGTGTTGGAAACTTGATCATTTTTTTCCCTTGCTTGAGGATAATATATAGTCTTTCTTTTCCAGGTAGAGGACATTAGCTGTTAGAAAATGACCAGTTTTACATGTTTTCTTCGAAATGTATAGTTTTGCAGTGAATATTAATTCAAGACTTTCCATTTTTCGAAGTGACATTCCAAAATTACTCATAGAAACTCTAGAAATAGTAAAAGAGCACAGGATTAGTCATTTGTCTCCAAAGGACTTTCTTATTTGTCTTCTTTTTAAAGCTAAAACTGTAGCAAACCCAACTATTGTTGAAATGTAGGAAAGATTTTCCTTTTTTTTTGTGTGTGTGTGCTGGAGTGATTATTCTTGACAGAAAATGAGTCTTTTAAGAGCAAGGCTATAAAAATGGTGAAAAGGAGGTGAAAAAAGTTATCAGAAAATCTTATTGAAAAATCCTAAAAAGATCATAGAGTAACTTCCTGGTCTGGCTATAGCAATGTTTTTATTATGAGTTTGACTTCTGACCTTACTGGCCTCCTTAGCCAAAAACGCTCAACTTTTTATTGTATTAATTTCAAATTTATATGTGCATAAAGAAATAACCTACTTTCTGGGGAACATGTTCCATTATAGATTATAAATAACACACTGAATCAGTTATTTTTGAGCATATTTTTGTCCTCGTGCGTCAGCTCATTGTGAGTATCAAACCGAAAGATGATCCCTTGAAACAACACAAGAAGAACTTTTTATTTTTCTTTTAATAAAACCACTCTTCTTTTTTATCACACTTTCATTAAACATTTTATGAATGCACTAAAAAATATTGAAGCCGACTTTAAAATGCTCTGCTCTCATGGCAGAGTTATGCTCCTTCATTCTTCTCCCTGTGCGTGTCATGGAACATTCCACCCAGACTGTGAAGTGTGTACTCTTTATGAGCCCCTGAAGGTAGGAGTCTGGACTCTGGTGAGAAAAATACCAAACAAGAATATGAAAATAAAATAAAAAACAGGATGAGATATTGCAATGGCTTTTCCTAGGAATACTACCTTGAAACTTTAAAAATCCCACTCAAGCAATGAATGCACTCATTTATTTAATTCATTTAACATATTTATTGAGGACTTACCGCATGCCAGACAGTATCATAGGTAGTGAACCGTGAACAAATAGGTTGCACCTCTGGACCCCGGAATCTTCGTTCCTAGCCAGAAGAGGCAGATGCATAAGTTCAATGCACAGTTTATTTGGAAGTGAAGGTTACACCAGAGACCAAACAAGGAAGGAGAAGAACAAACAAGGAAGGAAGTCAGAGAGCTCAAAGTGGGGTTGGGTTGCAATTTCAGATAAGGTAGGCAGAGCAGGTTTGATAGAGAAAGTGATTTGAGTAAAAACAGAGAAGAAGGGTAGGAGGAAGGAATGTGGACCCTTGGAGGGAGAGCTTTCCAAGAGAGGGAACCATGAGTGCAAATGGCCTGGGGTATAAATGTGCTTAATATATTCATGAAATAGCGCAGAGTCTTATGTTTTAATAGCATCCTTCAAGTTGTTGTTTTAAGATTACACAGAAGGGGAAAGGGTGGTATTAGAAATACTAATTAGGAAGCAAATTGATGCTTGGTTGAAGTTGACAGCAATGGAGATGATAAAAAAGTAACAAATGTAAATGGTGCTAACTTGTAATGTTTTCTCTGCTAATAAGGATATGGATGAAACAAGTATAGCTCAATATATTTTTAATAGTTTATCATTAATTCTTAGAAATGAACTTATCAAAATCTTTTAGAAATAGCCCTCTCAGGGGCTGGAGTTGTGGCTCAGTGGTAGAGTGCTTGCCTAGCATGTGTGAGGCACTGGGTTCAATTCTCAGCACCACATATAAGTCAATAAAAAATAAAGATCCATTGACAATGAAACAATATTTTTAAAAAATATTTCTTTGAATTTTTATGTCAAAGTTGACGATATCCACACCCAAACAAACAACAAAAACTGTCCTGGGATTTTGATTGGAATAGCACTACTTACAACACCAATTTGAAGAGCAATCTCATATATTTAAATATTAGCCTTCTAGTTTATGAACCTCATTTCATTCTTTCATTAAAATTTAGGTCTTCTATTGTAGTTCATACTGTATAGTTGTTACACATATTTGTAAGATTTATTCTTAGTTTTGTTTTATTTTTTTCTAACTTGCTAGTCATTAAAAATATAACTGATTTCTATAGGTTGACCTTATTCCATATCTATGCTAAATTATCAGTTTTTCTGAAGATTCTGTTGGATTTTATTTATAATCAAATATCTATTTTATAAGTGATAAAACTTTATTTCTTCCTTTTCCTTACTTACAGAACTAGCTAGTACCTCCTTTGCAGCACTGAATAGAAATAGTGCTGGTGCAGTCATTGTCCACCAATCCCAAATGGAATCTTTCAGTAGTTCACCATCAGATGCAGTATTTGCCCCAAGATCTGCAGCAAGGTATTTAGAGATTCTATTACCAGACTAATTCCATTCTATTCCCAAGGTGCTAAGAATTTCATCATAAATGATTTTTTTTCAGTTACTCTTTCTGCATTTATTAAGTTAATCATTGGATTTTCCCCCTTTATTCTATACACACATGGTGAATTACATTGACTAATTTTCAAATATTGAATCAATCTTACATTCCTGGAATAATCTCAATTTGGTCTTGATTCAGCAACTAATAATTTCGTTTTAGACATATGCATTTATATTCAAGACAGAGTGTGTTTTTCCTCTTTGGTAATGTCCTCATCTAATTTTGAATTTAAGCTTTATCAGCCTCAAAATGAGTTTCTATTCTCTTTCTCTTTTGTGAGGCTGAGGGTAAGATTTGTGTTATTTCTACTTTAAATAGTTGGAAAATTTCACCAGTGAAAACTTTTGTGTGTAGTATTTTCTTGCAGGGATGTTTCTAATTATATGCATTCTTTTGTAGATATGGGATTATCCAGATATTTTTCATCTCTTTTGGACAGATTTAGTGATTTTTGTTTTTCAAAGAATTTGTACATTTCATCTACATTGCCATATTCATGGTATAAATATCCTTTGTATCTTTCTAAATTCCATAAGATTTGCAGTTATAAGTCCCCAATTTTTTCTAATATTGGTAATTTGTGCCTTCTATTATTAATGCTACCTTTATTTAGGAGGTTAGTCATCTGAAAATTTACTTTTGTCTCTACATGTTTTGTACATTTTTCTCTATTGCTTTATTTTTACCCTTCATTAATGTCTTTCTTTGGCTTTAATTCACTCTTCTTTTTGGAATACTGTGAGACTCAATTTTCAGCCTTCTCTTCCATACATGGCTTTAAGGTTATAATCTTATTTCTAAGCAACCGTATCTGCATCCCTGTTTATAATTTCATACTACTAAGCTTGGTTTAAAATACTTTTTATTTCATTTGATTTTTCTGCTTGATCTATGGATTCGAACAAGTTACACTGGTTAATTCCCCTATTTGGAGATTTTCCATTTGTCTTTTGAGTATTTATTTTAACATCATTCCACTCTGCATACAGATTATGCATTGTGATATCAATCTTTTGGAATTAATTAAGATTTGCCTCAAGGATCAGTATCTTGTTAAACTTAGTAAATACTCAGTATTCTTTTGAAAGAATATATTCACTGAATGCAGTTCTATATAGATCAAGTGGTATTAAATCACTTTGCTCATATCTATTATATTCTTTTTGTGTTTAGATTTTGGTCTACTTTGTCAGTCATAGGGAGTTGTCTTCATTGACAATGATTGATTTTTTTTCTCCCATTTTATTTCTGCCAACTTTTATTCTATTTATTTTGGAGCTATTGTATTAGATACATGCATTTAGTTTTTTTTTTTGTTTGTTTTGGTTTGTTTTTTGAGAGAGAGAGAGAGAGAGAGAGAGAGAGAGAGAGAGAGAGAGAGAATTTTAATATTTATTTTTTAGTTTTCAGTAGACACAACATCTTTGTTTGTATGTGGTGCTGAGGATCGAACCCGGGCCCCACGCATGCCAGGCGAGCGAGCTACCGCTTGAGCCCCATCCCCAGCCCCCTTAGTTTTTTGGTTTTTTTTTTTTTTATTAGCTACACATGCCATTACAATGGTCTTGGCAATTCATACATTTGAATCAATTGGGGTATAATTTCTCATTTTTCTGATTGTACAGATTGCAGAATCACATTGGTCATACAGTCACCTATATACATACAGCAATCATAATGTCTATTCTATGCACTTTGTTTTTATTGAACTTCCTATTAATATGCCATATTGTAATTATGACAAATTTCTGTTTAGCTAGGCTTCCTGCCTATTTTTTCAGATAGTAATATAGCTGTACCAACTTTGTCTTAATTCATTTAGCATTTTATATATTTTCCATCATTTTATTTTCAACTTTTCTGTTTGCTTATATTTAAAGGATATGCCTTTAAGTAACCTACAGATTTTTAAGCATAATATCAGGTGATATTTCTTTTAACATTAGAGTGTTTAGTGTTTTTAGATTTAATGCAACTATTGCTGTGTTTGAATTAAAACCGACTTTGTTAGGTTTTAATTTATTTGTCTTCTTTTTATCTGTCCTGTTCAAAGTTAACTTTTCTATCTTTCCTTGACTTCTTTTAAAGTGGCAGTTACTATGTTCTTCCATTCTTTCAGTGGGTTACTCTAAGATAGAATTGCAGGCGTCTTTGACATATTAAATTCCAATTTAAATTGTGTCACTACCTGAGTAACATAATGATCTTAGAGCACTTTGATTTCATATTTTCTTCCACATTTTGTGCTTTTGTTGTGGATTGTAACGTTAAGCCTCACAAGAGGCCATTAATATTGTGGTGCCTGGTCAATATTCACTTAGAATGGCTCCCATGTTTTACTTTCCTCTATTTCTTCAATTTTTTTCTAGCATCTCAGTTCTTCCATGAGGGATCATTTTACTTCAGTCTTAGGAATGTAATATAGTATTTCCTATCATTCTGCTGGTGGATGAAATCTCTATTTTGGTCTAAGAGTGTCTTATTTTTTTCTCTTTTTCCTTTGAAAGACTATGAGATATAAAAATATAGGTTGGTGTTTTATTCTTTTCCCTAGCAATTGGAAAATATCATGTCATTCTTTTTTAGTTTCATATATTTTATTCAGACAGCTATCTTACTTTTATTCCCTATTCTTGGAAAGTTCTCTCCCACCCCCAGCTTCACTGAGATATAACTGACAAATTTACTTAAGTTATACTATATGATGCTTGACAATACACACATATAGTAAAATAATTACCACAAACTGATCAATGCATCAGTCACCTCACATAGTGACCTTGTAAGGGGTATGTGCGTGTGGTAAGAATGTTTAAGATCCACTCTCAACAAATTCCCGGTACACAGTCCGGTATTATTAACTATAGCACCATGCTGTACATTAGGTCTCCAGAACTCAATCATCTTGGAAATTGAAACTTTGTACCTTTGTCTAGTATCTCCCCATTTTCTTCACCCCTGGTGCCTGTCAGACACTGTTCTATTCTCTGCTTCTCTGAGTTCAACATTTTTACATTCCACATGTGTGTGAGAACATGCAGTATTTTCTTTCTGGCTTATCTTAATCAACCTAATGTCTTCCAGGTTCATCAATGTTGTCACAAAATGACGAGATTTCCTTCTTTTTAGAGGCTGAATCATGTTCTATCATATCTAAATATAGACCCTACTTTCTTTGTCTGTTCATCCATTTTCCCATGTCTGACTATTTGAATAATGAACATAGGAGCACAGATAATTTCATCCCAATACTGTTTTTATTTCCTTTTAATGTATAATCAGAAGTAGGATTGTTAGATTTTAAGGCAGTTCTATTCTTAATATTTTGAGGTGTAGCCATGCTATTCTCTAGAATAGCTATGCTAATTCACATTCTTTCCAACAGTGGACAAGGGTTCCTTTTCCCTCACATCCGTACCAACAGTTATCTCTTATCTTTTTGATGATATGCATTCTCACAGGTCTAAGGTAAATCTCATCATGCATTTCCCTGATGATTGCTGATATTTAACAGTTTTCATAAACCTGTTGGACATATGAATGCATTCCTTTGAGAAATGTCTATTCAGATCTTTTGTCCATGTTTTAAATTTAGCTATTTGTTTGTGTTTTGTTTTGTTTTTGCTATGAGTTGTGAGTTACTTATATATTTTGGATTCAGATCCCCCTTATTAGATGAATGGTTTGCAAATATTGTCTCATCACACTGTTTATTGTTTCCTTTGCTGTGCAGAAACATTTTAGTTTGATTCCATCTCATTTTTCTATTTTTTGCTTTTATTGTCTGTTTTATTTTATTATTTTTTTGGTGTTGTATCCAAAAATTACTGCCCAGAATCCTTTTACCTATGTTTTCTTTTCATAGTTTTATAGTCTTAGTCTTAATCCTACAATCTATTTTGAGTTGATTTTTGTATATAATATGAAATAAAGGCTCATTTTTATTCTTTTTTCCCCCCATGGGTATCCAGTTTTCCCAGCAACATTTTATTGAAGACACTACACTATCCTTTACCAATTATGTTTTCCTAGCACTTCTGTTGAAATGGACCATAAACTAAGAATTGATTTCTGGGATCTCTCTGTTGTTCATGGATCTATATGCCAGTTTCTTTTTGTTGTTGTTGTTTTGCACCAGGAATTGAACTCAAGAGCACTAGATCACTAAGCCACATCCCCTACCCTATTTTGTATTTTATTTGGAGATAGGGTCTCACTAAATTGCTTAGCGCCTCCCTTTTCCTAAGGCTGGTTTTGAGCTTGAGATCCTCCTGCCTCAACCTCCAGAGCTGCTGGGATTATAGGCCTGTGCCACCGTGCTGGGCTTATATGTTACTTTTAATGACAATAATAGTCTATTTTCAATACTGTTTCTTTGTGGGTTATTTTGAAATCAGGTAGTGGGATTCCTACAGCTTCCTTCTTCTTGCTTAAAATTGATTTGGCTCTTCAAGGATATTTGTGGTTCCATATAAATTTTATGACTGTTTTTTTCTATTTCTGTGAAAATACCATTGGAATTTTGATAGGGATTGCTTTGAATCTGTAGATCACTGTAGATATTATGGACATTTTGATGTTAATTCTTCCAATCTGAACATGAGACATCTTTCCATTGATTTTTCTTCCTCAATTTCTTTCATCAATGATTTTTTGTTTTCAGTGTAGAGATCTTTCACCTCCTTGATTACATTTAAAGATATTTTTTTAAATGCTATTGTAAATGGAATGGCTTTCTTGATTTCCTTTTTTTAAGATAATTTGTTGTTAGTGTATATGGATACAACAGATTTCATATTGATCTGTGTATACTGCTACCTTATTGTCATTTTAATAACTTATAACATTTTTTGGTCTTTAGGGTAAAATCTCCTATATAAAAGATCATGTTGTGTGCAAAGACAATTTTACTTCTTAATTTTTTATTTGAATGACTTTTATTTCTTTATCTTGCCTAATTGCATTGGGTTTCCAGTGCTGAATAGAAGTGGTGAGGGTGAGCATCCTTTTGCCCCTGAAAAGGAAAGTTTTCACCTTTGAGAATGATGTTTACTGAGGGCTTTTCCTATGTGTTTTTGACTTGATTGTTTGTTTTTGTAGTTGAGTGCATTGATTCCATGCCTAATTTGTTGAGAAACTTCTTTCCATGAAAAGAGGTTGAATTTTGTCAGATACTTTTTCTGCAGGTATTGTGATGACTATGGGTTTTATTCTTCATTTTACTGTTTACAGATTCGCATATATTGTCATCCTTGCACATCAGGGATGAATCCTACTTGATCTTGCTGTATGACCCTTTTTCTTTTTTTTCTTTTCTTCCTTCCTTCCTTCCTTCTTTCCTTCCTTCCTTCCTTCCTTCCTTCCTTCCTTCCTTCCTTCCTTCCTTCCTTCCTTCCTTTCTTTCTTTCGTACC
Source organism: Urocitellus parryii (assembly GCF_045843805.1). Lineage (NCBI taxonomy): Eukaryota > Metazoa > Chordata > Mammalia > Rodentia > Sciuridae > Urocitellus > Urocitellus parryii. The sequence goes on from NC_135535.1 coordinate 150,176,891, forward strand.
AGGAATTGAACCTGAGGCACATTACTCCTGAGCAACATCCCTTTTTTATATTTTGTTTAGATACAGGGTCTCGCTGAGCTGCTTAGGGCTTCGATAAATTGCTGAGATTGGTTTTAATTCCCGATTCACTTGCCTTCGCCTCCAGAGCCCCTGGGATTACAGGTTGGGCCACTGTGCCCAGGTTGCATGAGTCTTTTAATATTGTGTTAAAATTGATTTTTGAGTATTTTGTGAGGATGTTTGCATCCATATTCCTCAAGGATAGTGGCTTGTAATTTTCCTTCTTTGTAATGTCTGGCTGTGGTATCAGGGTGATGCTGACCTTTTTAAATGAGTTTGGAATTGTTCTCTTAAATATTTTGGAAGAGTTTGAGCTTTGGCATTAATTCTTTAAATGTTTTATAAAATTCACCAGGCTTTGATATAAAGTTAGGTTGTTTATATCGTTTATATCGGATCTTCCTTTTCTCTTAGTTTAGGTGTTTATCACTATAATCTCCCCCCATAGGGCTGTTATAGCTGTATCCCATGAGTTTTGGTAAGCTGTGTTTCCATTTTAATTTGTCTCAAGATAGTTTTTAAATTTCATCTTGATCTTTCCTTCAATCCAATATTTGTTCAGGGGCAGGTTGTATAATTCTCACATATTTGTGAATTTTCCAGTTTTCCCTTCTATTGTTGATTTCTAACTTCATACCATTTTTGCTGGGAAGGACAATTGATAATGGTTTCAATCTTCTTAAAGGTCTTAAGAAATGTTTTGTGATTTAACATAAAATATTTCCCGGAGAATGTTCCAGAAGCACTTGAAAAGAATGTATATTTTCCTGCTGTTGGATGGAACATTCTGTGTGTGCATCCATTTAGTGTATATTGTAGTTTAAGTCTTGTGTTTTCTTGTTTATTTTCTGTGTGGATGATCTATCCATTTTTGAAAGTATGGCTTTAACATCCCCTGTTATTATTGTATTTCTGTCTATTTCTCCCTTCAGCTCTGTTAATATTTGCTTTGTATATTTAGGTGTTCCAATATTGAATGCATATATGTTTCTAATTATTATATCCTCATTTTGAATTGACAACATTAATAATAATTAATATTATAAGTTTAATTACTAATAGAAGTTAATAATTAAGTGTTCTTTTATCAGAGGACTTTTTCTCCTCCTTGTGACAGTTTTTTGCTTAAACTCGGCTTTTTCTAAGTACAACTACCCTGCTTTCTTTTGCATTCCAACTGCATGGAATATCTTTTTCTATCCTTTCACTTTCAGTCTACATGTGTCCTTAAAGGACATGCTGCAGAGACAGGCTTGGCACCTAGTTCTGAAGGTGCAAGTCTGGATCCTGGTTCTGCAGAATCTAGCCTGGAGCTGGGGTGGCTTGGACTGACCACTGTAAGGGTCAACCTGGTTTTGGGCTCTTTAGAAAAGTTGGTTGCTCTCTTCTCCTTTCTTCTACTTGCATAGATCTGAGGCAGAGATGATATAGCTAATGTGAAGCTATTCTTCCAATCCGCTTTAATGTGTCTTTTTTTAAAAAATTTTTGTGCTTCCAAGTGCTGAAATTTCCCTATGAATCCCTTAATTTGTGAAGGTATTTTCCTATGTGAATTGTTGTTCAAATTGTTTCTAAAAGGGAATTTGAGCTGGAAACACCTATTCTGTCTTCTTGCAATTGTCACTCAACTATTGGAAAGTTCTTGATGTGCTTAGGTATGTGTTTCTTTCCTATTTCTTTTTCCTCTCTCTCTCTCTCTCTCTCTCTCTCTCTCTCTCTCTCTCTCTCTCCATTTGTAACACTTCCTCATTTTGTGATAATATATTTTCTTTAGTTTTGGAAGGTTCTCAGTCTTTTTATCTGCAAATATTTCTCTTACCTTAGTATCTGTCTTCTCCTGGGATTCTTATTAGATGTGCAATATACATTTTTTGCCATGTTCTATATGTCTATTATACTTTTATTAATATGTATTTCCCATTATGTCTTTCTCTGTGAATCAGCTTGGATATTTTCTTCTGACATAACTTCTAGTTAAGGAATATTTTATTTTATCTCTTCTTAAACCCCTCTATTAAAGTTTAGTTCTACTTCTCATATTATTCAATTCTATAGATAGAATTTTATTACTTTTTTACGGTTTCCATGTATCTTCTGAAATCTTGTGCTTTTATATCTTAGCTATATTAGTTACATATATTTTAATGTCTGAGTCTTGTAATAACTTTATCTGCATCATATATGGGCCTGCTTCTGTTGTCTGCTTTTTATCTTGGATTTGGGGCATGTATTTTTGTCTCTTCATTATTGGTCAATTTTTAATGAATCCTTAAACATGATCTATGAAAAACTGTAAAGTATCATCTTCCTCCAAAAAGGGTTTACTTTTTCTTCTGGAAGGTGGTCAAGGGTGAGCAGAATGCTTTTCTTCAATTGTGGATCAAGTTGACTGAGATAAACTTTATTTCATATACGGGATGATGAATTTCCTTTGTGGTCCTGCCTGAAAGCCTAAGGTGTTCATTAGGGCTTCCCCTTAGTAGACCTTGAACTCTCACTTTTTCCTAGGTCCATTAAGACTTCTGGAAGTTCTGAAAAGCTTCTCTTCTGGTCCTTGAAAGCTGGCAAAGGCTTCAAAGAGAAAATTGCATACATGTCAAATTTACTTAGAAGCTTCACTTACTTCTGAGATCCTGGCTTTTGAAGCTTTTGCTAATTTGGTAAATGTTATGATGCCTTCAAACAAGTATTTTAAAAATTCTCTAGATTTTGCCATAAACTTACCCATCATTACTGAAAGTAAAAAATTCTTACTATTGTGTTTTGTTTGTTCTTATTTTTAAATGCCAACAATCTTTTTTGTTTCACTCTGATTTATTCTCTTCAATGATATTTGAATTGTTCTTCCTAAGTTTAAATCTATTTTTTTTGCAGACTTTGCTTAAGTATTAATGTTCTTAGTTTTAGCCTATTTTAATAAATACATGTGTATAGGCAAGTCTTAAATCTATGTAAGGCATATTCTAGGTATGATCACTCTATATTTTTATTTTTTTCTATAAAGAGTCTATTTATTAAGAGTAGGCACATTGAAATCATATGTGCTTGAGTCAAATCTTGATTTCACAGCTGACTAGCTGTGTCCCTTTGGTCAAATTACTTAACCTTTTTTTGTCTCATTTTCTCCATTCAAACTATGAAAATTACATGAATAAGGTTATTGTGAGTATTGAATAAGGTCACGTCTATAAAAATGCTTGACATAAGCCTGACACAGGATCAACACTTACAAAAGTGTAAGCTGTTATTATTCTGAATACCCACTGTAAGTGAGGTACAGAGATAGATATTAAGAATTCAAAAATATGGTATCTATCTTTAGTAGAATACTTCCCCTTCTCTACTGGAGGTATTTCTATTAACATGTCTCGATAATTCTTAAACTAAATATGTCAAAACTCAAGTCTATGCTTTCTTGACACAGAGTCAATCATTCCAGATATTTCCAGTGGCACCTCCACATATTCAGCAAAGATAACAAACAGAATAATTTTACACTTCCCCCAACCCTCTGTCACGTCTGTCACTACCTTTAACCAATTATTTTTCTCTAATGTTTCTGCTTCTCCCTTTCCTTTCTTCCTTTGTCACCTTTATTCTAGTTCCAGGACTTTCTCACTCCACACATAGATGGATTTTCAATCATCCAGGATTTTGCCCATTCACCTGTGGAATCTGAACCCCAGCATGAGAATCATCTTTTTTATAACACATTTCCTTCACTCACTTGGCTGCATAGCTTTATAAAATTTCACTCTTGTACCAATGACATCAAATCTCAACTATTTAGACTGGTGAATAAAGGTCTCTGAAATCCTTCCCATTTTTCTTTTCAGTCCCATCCCACCAAGACTTGTTCTCATTAATGAAAAGAGAGAGCTGATCATGGCAATAAAAAGCTGATCTGCACATACTCAGCCTTCAAGTCTCAATTTCTAGTCAAGATTTATTCTTCAATAGAAGTAATCTCTTGTTCTGGGAGAAGTGCTTGATTATAAGGCTTGGGAAATAAAAATACTAAGTGAACCTAGAATATCTTGTGACACCAAAAAGTGAGGAAATGCTTTAAAATGGGCAGATTATCAAAAGAACAACAGCTCCCTTATCCAACCTGAAGGAACTCCCAATGGCCAAAGCTGGACCAACTTCAGCAACAAAATAAATAATAACATCATTGCACTTAAACAATGTAAGAAATATCCATGATAATTGCTTACATACATAAATAATCAAATTAATGCAGGGGAAGAGGCTGTTTCTTCTCATTGAATTTCAATTACTAAATGTAGAAGAAAACATACACTATCAGGCAAATACTGCAGTAATAAATGTTGCAGGAAAAAAAAACAGTAATGGGTGCTCAAATTAGAGGGAAATTATTTGAGGAGAAACAGTGTTTTTAGAGCTTCAAAATATCTCCCCTCAAATACCCATCAACTATAAAGGAAAAGAGAGTTAATTTTCAGTGGAGAAAACTGGAAGAAGCCTGTCATAAGACTTAATATTATGAGCCCTGAGCCATGATACCATAAAAAGGACATGCTCATCATTTTTGTGTATTCTTGCTAGAAATGAATAACCTTGTTTCAATCTTAGGAAAGAACTGAGAAATGCAAATTGAGAGACATTCTACAAAATAATTGATCAATATTCTTCAAAAGTGTCAAAGTAACAAAAAGTAAGGAAAGACTGAGGAAGTAAGATGGAACTAAGAAACCAGCAGCTAAATACAATGACCCTGGATAGAGTATGGGAGTACAACAACAGCATTGGTGATAAAATTGAAATTTTGAATAAGATCTGAAATTTAGTATGCCAATGTTAATTTCTTATTCTTTTTAAAATTTTTTTTATTAACTGCTCAAAACATTACAATGATCTTGACATATCATACATTTGATTCAAATGGAATACGTAATCTTCTTATTCTTAATCCTTAAAGCAGTGTTTCCTGAGATGTTAACATTAAGCAAAGGGAGTTGTGGTATATAACTGAACTCTTAATGCTATCTTTGCAACTTGTCTGTAAGCTGAGAATTAGTTCCAACAAACAGAAAATAAAAATACAAGTCTGATTTACTTCCATTCTTGAATATGATCTCTTACCTTCATGGTTATGCTCTATTCTCTGGGATCATGTCCTTTCTCTGGTCCATTCTTTCAGAACCAACATCCATTTTCTTGCGGTTCCTTAGAACTCAATGTACATAATGGCTAGTCCATCAGCTTTGGTGTCAATCAACTTGAGTTTAGATCCTAACCCAGTCTGGATGATGGTTGGAATACTGTGTAACCTTTCTAGTTCTTGATTTTTCTCACCTTTAAAAATGGGGCAAAAATAATTTTCCAGTAAATGGGTGGAACTGGAGAATAGAATGCTAAGTGAAATAAGCCAATCCCTAAAGACCTAAGGCCCAATATGTGCATACCAGCTTATAATGTGTGCGTTGGGGGTGTTTCACCAGATTTGACAGAGACAAGTGGGGGGAAGGAAGGGAGGTAGGAATAGGAAAGACAATAGAAGGAATGGGACATAACTTTCCTGTGTTCATATATGAATACATGACCACTATAACTCCACATCTTGTACAACCACAAGAATGGGAAGTTACATTTCATATATATATAATATGTCAAAATATATTCTGTTGTCATGTATAACTAAAAAGAACAAATAAAAAATTTAAAAATGGAGCAAAAACAATATTTTGGTAAAGGATTATTGTGAAGATTAAAGGAAATGCACAATGCTAAGCTCAGGGACTTATAGATAGTAGGTGATTAATAAAAGTTATGGTTTTCCTACTAATGCCATCTCCTCTGGAGCTTGTCTCTGATTAATTGGTAAAAACTCTTTTATTCTGTGTTCCTTCAGTATATACCAATTCAATTTGTACCATTTAAATGTATATTTGATGTTTAATAAGCTTCTCTTAAGTTTAGATAATTTCCTCAATTAAATTATAAAATCATTTGATGCAGAAAATCTACTTTTTCATCAAGCTGCAACTGCCTGATTCAGTATTCTGCACACAACCCATGATGAATGTTCACTGACTGACTGATTATAAAGTTGGCAACACTGTATTCTTTCAGCTTCCTAATGAGTTGAAGCTTTCATATAGTGGTAATATTTAACACTCTGAAAATGAGGCAACTTTGCATGTTGGCAAAAAATATTCAAATATTGCACTAATTTCTACATTCTGAATTAAATTTTCCATAGCACTATAGTCATATTATTGGGGAATGTGTAAAAGTAAGTATATAAAATATTTTAAGGAAAGACCATCACAGGACATTTGGGAAGACAGGTCACACGACAGGACTTCATCAGAATTCATCACAACATCTCCAGCCTGAGTGACTTTCCTTCTGCTGTGCTTACTTATGAATGGTTCATGGTAACAAACCGAAAAACGCATATGTTAACAGAGACTAAAGAGAAAAGCACTATTCCAAGAAAGATGTCAATTTCATTCTTGGGTCTGTGGGAGGAAGGTCTTTTGAGTTAGAGGTGACAGTATGGGTTGGAATTTAACAATGATCAATCTTAGAATTTGGGGGAAATTGGAAGTGTTTAAGTGCATTGGCCAAGAAGGTGGGTTTTGGTTTCAAGCTGTGTGCATTTCCGTCCTCATTCCAGGATGCATGAGGCTAGCTGTACAAACCCTTAAGTATGTAAGACTTTGTTTCTCCATTCATCTGTTCCTCAGTCTCTTTGTCTCCAGAGTGAAAAATAATCACAGTACCTACCCATCAGGTTTTTGCAAGTATTAAGCAAAATACTGTGGGTCAAGTACAGGATATCATGTGCTTTATAATTGCACAATAAATGTTATGGTTTTCCACCTTGGACTGATCCTTCTCTTTCTGTCAGGTCCTTAGAATCTTAGAGAGTGAGAGGAATCTAATCCATTTTTTTTTTTTTTTAGGTCAGCCTGGTTATTTTCAGAGGGGAAAAAGACTGAAGCACAGTGACTTACTTAAGATGATGAAGCAATTATTTCTTATTTAAAAATGGCCAAATCAGGGGATGATAAACAAAATGTGTCCATTGCATTTCACAGAAGTCTTCACTAAAGTTGTCCCTCCTTACAAACAGAAGAATCCAATGAATTCCATCCCTATGCTTCTCCCTTGGTTAGTGTCATTGCAATATGTCTGAATGGAAGAAGTGTTTAAAGAAAATCACTAGTTATTCACGGAATCATTATTGCAGAATAAACATGCACATTTCAGGCAAGCCAGACTGAAAGATGTGGAAATAATTCTCATGCCCACTGACAGAGGAATGGATCAATTATGGTTCACTTATGCAATGGAATACAATATAGTCATCAAAAAAGAAAGAAACACAGCTCCAATAAATAAAATTAATCCATTTTAGCAATAATTTTACATAAAAATCTTCAATCCCAGAATATACATGCTGCATTTGAGAATACAAGAATATATTTTTTAGGCATGATATAATTAATCATATAAAGAGTAGGAAAACTGCTAATGGACTTTGAAATTGGTTATTTTCAAGGGGAATAGAAGTATGGGGTAACACTAATGAAGAATGTTAGTAATTTTTAATGTTCTCATTTGCATAAGGAGGGTGGGATGTTTTGGGGTTTAATATAGTGCTAAAATAAGCAATGAAGGTCTTGTAAAAGTCAACAATAAAGTTGTGTCATGAACAAAAATATTTTAAGCTCAGTTTGTGTATGGTGTGTGTGTGTGTGTGTGTGTGTGTGTGTGTGTGGTGCCTACATTATACTTTGCATTACCTCGTGTTGGGAAATTAAGATGAACATATTGCATGTTGCTTTATCCTCATTAATTAAAAACTTCTGTCAACGAACTAAGTGTAGCAAGTATGAGGTTTTATATATCCATAAGGCCTACCACTGGCCTTCAGCGATTCAGCAGAAATCTAGGTGTTTGATCCTGGGCAGTGCCTTTGTATTATGTTATCTGACAGCTCATGAAGCATTGTTGAGGGAGGCCCCCAGGGAGGCCAATGCAATTCTATCACCCTCTTCCCATTTTATAGGCAAGCACATTAAGGTAATATGTTCTGCCTGAGCTCATAATTATCCTTGTAAATACTTGAGTTGAGAAGGTTCTAGAGAGAGGGTCAAAGGATCTCGGAGAAAGCCTTTCTCCTCTCTGTTTCTAAGAATCTATTTATTTCTTCCTATCATTTTTCTCTTCCTACTTTGTCTCCAATACAGTAGATGAACAGGTAGTATTGGCATGAGAAAGAAAAGGTGACAGTATGCCAGTAACAATGGCAACACCAGTCATCAACACAGTCTGAGCACTTACTGTGTGACGGGCATGGTCCCATTTTGCACCTGGCACATGCTTTATGGTTGGTATATATTATATCATTTAATTCTCAGCACAATGTTGAAAGAGCTCATACAAGTAATTACCTCACCAGAAACAGAATTCTTATCCTGTGACAAAGCTTAAAGTTCATTATTAAGCCATCTGACAGTTGAAGATGAAAAAGATTCCTGATATGCCACAGAATCAAATGTCCTTGGCTACTAAATACTTTTGAAAACTGGAGTTCAGGGTGTGAATGTTTACTTCATCTGATCTTTGGAAGGTCTTTGAGGTCCCCTGAATTCTCATTTAATGCACTGCTATGCTTCTGATAGAGAACTTGTCAGCCATCCATTTCACCGATCTGTCCTTCCCAGAAGAGCAGGTTTGAAGGATGGCTTTTCCTCTCATGATGCAACATTGCCAGCACAAGCTCCATTATTTGTGACTGTGACTCAAATATTAGGAATGAATAGAAGGGCCATTGTGGAACTTAATTAGTATTGCCTTCTAAAGCACCAAGGCACAATTTCCTTCATGCATCTCATGACGATCCATGCTGAATGTACAGTCAAGCTATTACAGGTGGAGTTTATTTAAAATGCTCATGTCATTATTCTGACTTCATTTCATATGACGTGGTATGTCTGGATCTTTCTGACTTTTGTGCTGCTAAGCCTTGCCTACATACCAAGGGATAGAAGAGAGGTACCTCCTAGGCCTTAGGGCTTTTGCGTAATTCTAAAGCGTGTTCAGGGCTTCAGTGAAATGGGGGATGTGGAGGAAGATGTGAAGATTCTAGAATAAATCACACTGCATTTTCCTTCCCCCACCCCGATGTAACCATTGTACATTTTTTTTATAAATAAACACTGATTAAAATGTAGCCAAGACTTGAAGAAGTGAGGAGATAAGAATCCAGGAGATCAAAAGGAGTGATACTGGTCAGATTATATTGTTATATTGCAAACTGTGAACATTTATAAATATGTAACAACAAATTCCATCAGCATGTATAACTATAATGCACCAATAAGAGGTGAAAAAAAAACTTTTAAAAAAGATATAGAATAAAAGATAGGGCTAATACTTTTGAAGAGAGGTGGCGTAATGAGTCTCACTGACTAATCATGGAACTGAGACTGAGCCTCAGTTTCCTTGGTAGGGATAAAATCCAGACCCTCTTCAAAGGATTATTTTAGGATTATATGAACTTCTGTGTGTAAATCACTTAGCTTGGTACATGGAATATATCATACATTCAGTAATCATTAGATATAATTATGATTGTAAAAGAGAATAATGGCAAATCCAATAATATATAGTGTTTTCAAAAACACCAGAGAAATACATAAGAGCTGGACTATTATAGTAGCATCTCTAATATATAACACCCCAAGAAGGTTTTAGTGAGGAATAAATTAGTTAATGTGTGTTCTGTTCCTATCACAATGTCTGACACACAGTGACAAATAATGATAGTTAGCTTTTCATTCTTCAGAATCTGTTATTAAAATGAAACCAAGGTCCTCAAAGATTGTAGTTTGAGGCTCTGATTTAATATATTTAAGGTTCTATTAATTGTAAAAAAAATGTCTTTAATATATGGAGTGTTTTCCAGCCATTTGCTTGGTTCTCACACTAGCTTATTGCTTCCTCTTGTGAAAACTCAACTCCTTCATTCCCAAATTTTACAGAAGAAGAATTTAGGGTTCATAAAGCTGAAGAGTCATGCACACGTTATGCAGTGAGAGAGGAAAGACTTGAACTCAGGTGTGTGGGACCCCAAAGCCAGCATTCTTTCCATTTTACCACTAAAGAGCTTACTATTGAGCTAGCCTGATCAAATTACAAATTTCTGCCTGCCTATTACCTTAAATAATTCATTCAAGCTGTCTTCATGGTGGTATTGATGCAGCTGAGTCCATTAACTGGATCCCCTCAGAGCCACGCCAGAGTTGAAAAGCAACTACCAACCAAGAAGCCAGGAGAGAGAATGCCATCTACGATTTTTTTTTAAGGGTTGCAGTTTGTTTAAAGAAAAAGAACTTTCTGGAGATGCAGCAGCAGCAAATCTATCAGCTCCTTGCAGTGTCATCAATCACAGAAGCACAAGGAAAAAAAAAGAAAGAAAGAAAGTAAAAGAAAAAAAAAAAGCAAGCTGGACCCAGGACCCATCCTTGTAAATTATTTTTCAGGAAATCCTGCAGGCTTGGTTTTTTACCAGGAAACAATTACAGTTTAATATAGAGGACCACAGAATTCACATGGAACCGATTTCTATTTCTTTTTGTTCTGCTTACACAAAGGAAATGCAATTTTTCAAAAAAACAGCAGAGAAATACACAAGCGCTGGACTAATATAGTGGCGCCTGTCACTTACAACTGAGGGATTGTGTCATTTCTCATTGCCAGTCCTGACAGCACCTCAAATAAAGAGGCGTCTTAGCAAATTATGTTCCTGATATCGCTTACCGAAATGCGACGGCTCCATTTTAAATAATAAAGTGACAATGCAAAGACCTGAAGCTAGATAGGAAGAAAGTATACCATAGCTTAACTGATGGCTCAATGTATGTCATTATCTCAAATCTCATGTTTTTATCACATGTCTGTAAATGTGCAAAATTAAAAAGCCAGGGGTAGTTTTATATTTTATCTGAAACCAGAGAAAGAGATTGTTAAATTATCATTGCTTTGATATTAAATAACTTGGACCTGTTCAATGACCTTTGAATATGCAAATGAAGTACCTTTGTTGCAGGAAAAAAAATGTGGTTCGCTAATTGTTAACATGATAATGGAGGAAATTGGAAGGAAACTGGAATTTACATTGAAGCAAACCTCATGGAAGGTTTATGTGATAAGGATAAAGAAAATGTTTTATATTTATGTGCAGGTTCAGAAGAATGATTGTCTAGAGCTGTTCAAATCTGTGACTTTGCAGCTGTAATCAAAACCAGCGGGAGAGTTTCTGACTTACATCCCTGGCAGAGAACTCACAGAATACATAATACATACCCGGAAGAGTTAAGAGAATTTCAATAGTTTCTTAGGTAACAATTTTCATTCTCTGCTCTTAAGATGTTTGAAAAATGAAAGGCTGTAACCCCAAATCAAACAATAATTAAACATCCGTCTCTGTTTTTAAATGAGCTTTTTAACACCAACGTGCTTATGAATCTAATGCTTCCAGAAATGACGGATGTGCACAGTTTCCTAGAACAAGGGCATCTGTGGACAGATTTTTT